>NC_092631.1:10213621-10887581 GCF_039555335.1 Amphiura filiformis
TACATTGACTACATAAAATAATTCTAGTTCGCAATTTCCTTTCTTTGAAGGAATTGGACAGTAAGCATATTAGCTAGCTAGCCCAGATCAGCACTATAAACTGTCTCAATAATAAAGGCTATTGTAGCCTGTCAGATCTGTATCCAGATGATAATAATTGTAACATTTTCCATAAAGTCCGACACAATCCGCAGTAGACCCTATGTCTTAATTTGGTCCATTTTCGTAGCTCCGAAATAATAACCATAATTTCAGCATATCGTTGAAGACAAAACAATTGCCCTGTGGGCAAACAACGGTATCCGCACTTGACGAGATCCATCTACATATATCTTCTTCGCTCAAAGGCTGAACTTGTAGCACTGTAGGAATTATCCATGGCCACACTTTGTAATACTCTCTGAGTACCCAGCTTAATTATTATTGCTCTCATTTTTGAGAGATAACTACACCAACCACATATTACAATCACATCGATACAGGTCTGCCTAGAATTTTATGAACATGATGTTTTGTAGCAAATCTTGGATTTTCCCAATGTTCTAATAATAGACATTAACATTTCACCTTACATCACTTCCTGTGGGTTTTCCTGTGATGTCATTCTTTCTTTACAGTCTCAGGGATTTTCCCCTTGACATAAATGGTCTTAATAAATGATGTTGTTATTTCTACCATAGGGGTTTTCCAGAAAAGTCTTAATAAACAAACTATTGCATGATTTGAAAGGTAACTTCCCCTATTTCATGACATATGATTATACAGGGTACATCACAATACAATAACATTAAATACATGATCACTGAGCGACGAGCGAATGTTTTTACCAATCAGTTATCAAAGCAGCAAAAAGAAGCTATATCTCATTTATCAGAAGTCAATAATAATACATGGTTCAAATTTTAAAAAATTTCAGTATTCCTTTGGACATAACGATTCAGAAAAAGTATGGTTTGAACCTATTTACGGTTATAAGCGATAAGATCAAAATTGGGGGTGGTCAGGTTTTTTTTATCTACACAGGAGTCAAAAATTAAAAGTGTTCTGCTTTCAATGAAAATGGTCTCAAATTATTCCTCATGTAAAATTGAATCAAATAAAGAATAGTTAGGTGGTGTTAATTTTTTTTGGCCACACAGTTGACAAATTGTTCGTCAAGTAAAGTGAAATCAGATAAGGAATAGTTCTCACCATCTAGATGTTTCGTTAACTAGGATCACGGTCAATAAGCCCTATAGACTGTAATGGGGTTGACCTTTATTGCCAGATTTTGGCAATAACAAAGCATTCTAGACAGTACAATGTTAAACATGGGTGAATGGATGTAAACTTTACACGATGACGTAAATGACAAATCAAATCGATATCGGCGAAGACTGCTCATAAGATCTGGATTGTTAGGCGATTTTAATAGACAAATCTTTGTTCGAATAATACCTTTTCATATACACACACAGACGTTATGAAGACTTGAAAGTCCAACATCATCTTTTTCATGATGGCAGTGCACAAAGCGGTCACATATGTGGTTTGAACAGCAAATCGTGCCTGAGCAATAAACTAAGCGATAATCAGGTGATTGCAATGTCATGTACAGGAAGAAGGTATGAAGAACATTGAAAACAAAAACGTCTACCGGGCTTAGAATCGTGTGCATGTGTCATTCAATGAATTTAGGACAATGATGAATTTGGAAGATTAAGATCAATGATATTAAAGGACATAGATCTTGCTGATTCCTAAATGGCATATTAAAGCATAATAAAGGCGGAAGACCTGTAAGGATCATGTACAAAAAACCAAAAAAACAGCAAATATAACATTAAATGTAGAGATAGTAGAAATAGATAATAGAAACAAAAACGGTGGTACAAAAGGTAAGTCTGCTATTGTCCATATCATTTATGGATAGAAATACTTTTGAAGTATTCAGTACAGTTTTTTTTAAAATTTTTGACGAGTTGTCAGGCATAAGCCTTTATTATACATATTACGAAAACCACATATTATACATATTTAAATCATTAAATCACACATTTTCAGAACACAAAGATTATTGCATTACACTATATAAAATATACAAGTATAAGAAATTAAGTTGAACAATTAGATATATTGCGAATTTTGAGTTCATTATCAAACAAAAAGAGAAGATTGGGGTGGTTACCATATCTATATTTGCTAATACAAAGCTTGGCAATTACAATTACATAGTTGACAAACAAGTTGTCTTTCCTGTGTGAACCATGTTCACCAAACATGACATTTTTAACATTGAGAGAGATGTTATGTTGAATATTCAAAGATATCACTGTTTTGACTTTATCCCAAATTTAACACAAATTTTATAAACATGTTGTTGATTTTTGTCACCACTTTGTCTGGAATAATAATCGTGGAAGCAATATATGTGAGCTGTGATGCTAAAAGAGACTTGACAATTAAGTTTCTACCAATCATTGATAATCCTCTCATTTGCCATGCATTTTGTTTTTCATTTTTTCATCCCAGTTACAATTGATTTTTTCAAGAGGAACGTTTGGGCTAAAGGTAATACCAAGGATTTTAATAGTATTATCTGGAGAAAGCTTCCAATTAACATTACCAATTTTAAAATCGTTGTTTTTGAGAGAACCAATCCAGATGGCGTCACATTTATTGTAATTCAAACAGAGACCAGATAGAAGCTCAAACTTATCTAGAATGACTAGAGTATTTTGGAGTGCTTCAGCAGAATTGACAAATATTGTTGTATCATCAGCAAAGGCTGAAATTTTGACTTCGTTGCGACCATATCCTTCTATAGGAAGTTTTATACCTTTAATAGATTTGGATTGTATTCAGTACAGTTGTTCATTGCAAGAATACTGAAATCTGTATGACACAAATAAAGCATTGAAAGGAAGCAACAAACAGCATGTCTTTTAGTTGTATAACACAAAAGAAATATATTATATGCCTCAATGACCCACTTTAAGTTGTCATGATTATATATATTTGTCTCAGCTATTGAATCATTTATCAAGCTGGTTCAATTTGTCGAGTTTTGTGTGTCTTTTGAATTGACTTTTCTCAGTTACAAATCATTTACGTGGGATAAGGGCGATTTCTGTTGAGATTGAGACACTATGTTGAATAAAAATAAAAATAAAACACAATGTGACCACAGAATATGACAGTACAACATGAACCAATTTTTTTTATAAATTGTTGTTGCCTTTTTTTTTCAATTTATTTTTATGTAAGTAAAATTGTTTCACTGTTCCATTGATACTTTATAAACTCGCAAATCAACATCAAGTAAAGTTATATGGTTTGATTTTGAAGTCAGCACTGACTTTGTCTCTTTTCTCTAATAGTTACAGAGAAGATGGTCGCTGAAGGAAGATTGAAAATGCAAATTAAGCCTAAATCTTCTGTCTTTGTAGGTTTTTTCAGACGCATGCTTTTATTTTTTATTTTCATCTTTTTATATATTATTTTCTGCAAATCATCATATTCTAGTGTCAATTTGTGTTAGCCCTGTTGTTTTCACACTTTTAGCTTGTTTTTCTCTCTATAGCTCTTTGTAGTAGTCACATCCTTCTCATAGTTTGTTCAACAAACAAAACGAAATAACAAATTGAAAATAAATGTGTAGTTTTATAATAGGCCTATAGGCCTACACCTTCTCATATCCATTTTCACAATAAATAAATGAATAAATAAATAAATAAATAAATAAATAAATAAATAAATAAATAAATAAATAAATAAATAAATAAATAAATAAATAAATATTTATATAAGTTGGGTCTATTTTAGAAAACCTTAGTTCATAAATAATAACGTAATGTTTCAACAGTAGGGTTTCATCACAAATTAGGCATACTATATAGCCTACTGGCAAATATAGCCATTTTTCTGGACAATACTTCCTGATGCGGATGGTCGAATAAATACTATCTCAGCGCATTATGACATTCGTCCCCATTGCTCTAAATGGATTGATTCAAAAAAGTTTATGGTACCCGATGTTCTACGGCTTTTTATAAAAATATCGCGGGAAAAGACCAACATTGAAAAGAAATGGGGTTTTAAATTGAACTTTAGAATTTGAAAAGTATAAATCACGTTAGGTCAAAGGTTGTGCTAACACTTTTCTTTGATGACTTTGACCAAATTTTTTTATTTTTTCAAATATCTTAAAAATTTAAGAATCTAAGCTAATTGAACAGACAGTAGGGGAAACCCCGACAGGTATTGCTCCGCCCTTATGAAGCACAATTGAATGTTTAGCTTCAAATGCTGACAGCGATTAGAAAGGAACGCTAGTTGATGTAAATTGAGTTATCACTTCCCGTGTTTTGGCAGCAGAAGCATATTCCCTACTTGCTGTCCGTTACTCTCTTAATCAGCAGGTTATTGGTTTGTACTACTTTCTGAAACAGTAACGTTTGTTATTAATTTGAAATGAACTGCGGGTGGCTACACCTTTTGTATTTGGTAATGTAATTACAATTATTAAAAAAATGAAAACACGTTTTTTAACCTTGACTGATGAGCAAGAACAATTTGCATTTTAATTTTAGTATTTCAGTTTCAAAAATATATTTGCAGGTCCCAACATTTGGATTAGATGTCGGGGGGGCAGGGGACGATGCAGGCTTCGTGTGGTCATTGCGGCAAAGTCTCAGGAGAGATCGGTCTTCCCTAGAGGTTGTATTTCAGGGACGGCCTGACCTTGGTCTAGGTGTAGTAGTTCCGGTCTCTCGACGTCTCTTCAAAATTTTAGAAACTGCACCTTGTGTAATTCCTAATTCCGATACCAATATCCTTCTGTTTGTAACCGCGATTACGATGTCAATGACGTGGGCGTATAAATATGCGCTCAACTCGCGCCCCATGATCAGATATATCGTATACAACAGACAGATGCAACAAAGTAAAGATGGTATCATCACACGGTAATGCAAAAGCCAATGTAACCTTATGAATCATATCGCTAAAAGAATGCCCGATGATTCACTGGTTATGCATAAGAAGCCATTATCCTACATTACGTATTATGTGGTATGGAATGGTACTTTAGACCTTGCCAAACAAACGTGATTCGTTTTGCATGGCTGACGAGTTATTGATGGTAAGAAATCTGCACTTAAAAACAGGGCTATGCAAAAAAATAAAATATTCCAAACTTTTGTCCATGACTGTATTTGTAAGTCACCATGTAAATTGGACCCTGTCCCAGCATCACTGGTCAAAGAGTGTATTGATGACGTTGTTCCTCACATTACCAACATTGTGAAAAAATCTTTTGATGAAGGTATTTTTCAACCACTCTCAAGACTGCGTACATTAGATCTCTGTTAAAGAAAACTGGTTTGGACAAGGAATAGCCAATCTGGAATTCTTAGGAAAAACAATTGAGCGTGTTGTATCTGCTAGGCTGAGTTTGGTTATAAATGAAAATAATATTTCTGATGGGTTTCAGAGTGCTTACAGGTCAAAATACAGCAACGAGACCGCTCTATTGCGTGTTGAAAATGATATTTTGCCTGCTATGGATGAGAGAAACGTGACCGCTCTCATCCTTTTAGATTTAAGCGCGGCATTCGATACAACATTTTGCTAAGCAGACTTCGCCATTTTATCGGCTTGCGTGTAGTACGCTTGCATGGTGTCAATCATCTGAGTAACATGCCAGAATATGTTCACGTTGGGAAGTCCTCCTCCTCTCTAGTTGTTCATGGTTATGCAGTTCCGCAAGGGTCAGTCCTTGGACCCCAATGGTTAACCATTAATATAGCTATCCAGTTCGTAAGATAATCCTCAAATGCAAATTACAGTATCAGTGTACTGATCAACACATTGAGCGTATCGAATCATGCATTTGTGAGATCCGTATAAAGTGGATGCAGGAGAATATTCTCAAATTGAACGATGAGAAGACTGAATTTATTTTAATTGGTCCTTGATAACAGCTGTCAAAAGTTAATGTCCCACATTACAATAGGGGATTCTGACATCACTTCTTCATTGAGTGCACGTAATTTGGGTGTTACTTTGGACTCGTCAATGTCTCATGTATTCAAATGTACTCATGTATCTAGTATTGTACCTTCAGCTTCATTTCATATCAGAAACATGGTAGAATAAGAAAGTCCTTAAGTCCTCATGCTACTGAACAAATTGTTCACAGTTTTGTAACCTCCCTGCTTGATAGGGCAACTCCCTCTTGTTTGGCCTTCCACAAGATCAGATTGTACGTCTTCAGCGTATTCAGAATACTGCTGCGCCTTGGTCACTTTAACTAGAAAGAGGCCTCACATCACTCCAGTTTAAAGAGGGTTACATTGTCTGCCGCTTAGCAGAATACATCAAATGTCTCCTCCAACCATACAACCCTCCTCGTATACTCCGTTCCAGTGACAAATCACTTTTCTGCGAACATTCTCGGGGGGACAGGGCTTTTTCAATTGCTTCACCACGTCTCTGGAATACTCTGCCAACCCACGTCAAATTTAAAAGTACATCTTTAGCACACTTTAAAAGTTCTTTAAAAACTCATTTAATGAAAGAATCATTTTCTTGATGTGCCACCATAATATTGTTCACCTATTGATTGTTGTTCATGAGTAGATTAAGTTGTATTGTAAGTTAATTTTATTTTGTAGTGTAAGAAAATCTCTGTATCGCGCCTTGAACACCATTAATTTGGTGGAGATGGGCGCAATATTAATACTTTTATACACTCTGTATACTGGCATCCGTCAGTCTTCGCAGACTGGAATAGCGCTGTCTGAATTGTTTGAGAAGTGTTGTCTTATGTGACATAGCAAACCAATGTGACACTTGCAGATTCTGTTGCAGCCCTGGCATGTGACGAATGATACGTCTGATTGGGATTGTTTTGATGTTCCGCACTGACTGGCTTTGTGCCTTGCTCATTTGTTATCAGTCGCTTTCTGGATAGGGTCTTCTCCTCTATTCAGGCTAGCAGACAGCTGTTTCTTGCAGCTTCCAAGCTGTTCTGTGGCTAGCGGTAGACTCCCATGTGTCCCAGTTCATTCTTCCATGTCACGCTTACAGACGTTCTTCAAACGGAGTAGTGGTCGGCCCTTTCATCTTAATCCTGAAGACAGTTCTCCATAGATGATATCCTTGGAAATGTAACCATCTTCCATTGGATCCACATGGCCTAGCCATCTATGGAGGCGGCACGGCATCCAGAGATAAATGATCTGTGCAAGTAATGCCTAGGTAAGTGAATTGGTGAACGGCCTCCAATTGCTGGCGGAGCTGCTTTGTACTCCATGCTACTGGTATGACTTCCAAAGGAAACTTTGTTTTAACCACACAAAGAATAAATTACTGACCTCACTAGAATAATATTAAAATGTACATAGTACCAACCTCATTTTATAGTGCTTTTAGAAATAATGACAAACATAACTGCATGTTTATTTCTTATTCAATTTGAGTGACATTGGCATATTATCGATTTATATTGACCAGTTACAGATTTCCTTACTCTGTTATTTTGATTAAAGGCTTGTCGTCTTCAAACAACTAGCGCAGTAAAACGGGATTCTGAGATTCTTCATGGACTTTTAAGTGTAAAAAATTTACACGGATAATAAATACATTTGGACAAGTATATATAATTTTTGGGAATTGCTACTTCTATGACTTATGCAAATCTTCTTAACGTCACTGTTTTGACATTATTGCATCTTAGTATTGCCATAAACTAAGCTGACACCTATGTAATTCTTTCTTTTAATGGATGGATCAGCCAATCCGTAGTGAATACCAAGGATTCATTCACTGATTAGGCATGCAATTGTAAACCTCAATAAGAAGCTAGCAACAATTGAACTTTGACGCACCGTATGAACATGGTTTATTGGTAAGTACTTGGGATTTATATTTGGGAATTGCTACTTATTTATGATATTGCAAATATCCCTATAGTATTGTTATTTTCTTTTAACTCAACCGATGACTTGTTTATCAGAGTAACATAGGTGAGTACACCGTAGGGCTACGTATGCTTTCAGTGTTCAATCTAGGGTTGATTTATTATCTTTGGTGTTATTATGATTTCCACGCTCAAAAGGTATATTCGCATGCAATTCACATGGGACGCACTTACACAAATTGCAATAGCAAGGGAATGGTGTACATATTTGCTAAATAACATGTGATCACGTCATGAGTTCAAAAGTACATTAGTGTCTGTGCCCTAATTATCTGTATGTCCCCTCTCAAAAAACCTTTTACCTTTTTTACTCTCCCCATGCTACATTATTATCAAGAAAAAAGCCGTACCTAACAACAATTATTACAATACACCCCACACACCTACCTTACACACCTACATCACCCACACCACCTGCAAAACAGCACGGTAAAAGCAGATACTGTCCTGTGCTATGTAGCATAATAAATTTTAGTGCAATGTATATATGAGGGTTATTCAAAACGTTCTACCTCCATCAGCACATCTCTCTTACATACCAGGATATTGAAATTACCCATGATTATACTCTTAAATCTTGACTACAAAATAAAAGTTATTTGATGAAAATGTGATTTTTAGTTGTTAAGATAATACAGATTTAGTACATCGGAAACGGTTAAAAACTGAAGCCAAACGTTTAGTAAGCGTCATATTGTAGCTCTGGATAATGTCCACAGAAATGTTTTCACGATGTGGTTGTCCAACTGCTTGCTCAGGATAAATATTTTCATCCTATCCTTGCTCAGGATAAATATTTTGGTCCTATTTGAGGCAGTTGACATAATGTTAATCGGCGTACACCATACACAAGTCATTTTATAAAATAACCCATAACCTCGGATAACCTCAGATTGATTTTTCCATGTTACTGTCATATCGCACCAAATTTAAGATCAATCGGCCAAATGTGGACATTTTACCCATGACACTTGACATCGGATTGATTTGTTATGTATTTGAGCCAATCAGGAAAATAGCGCGGCGTTATCTTTTGGTAAGATAATGCGTATTACGCCAAACACAATTGGGATAAGGTTCAACACATTATCTCAGAATCAGAAGAATCAGAAGAATCAGAATCAGAAGAATCAGAATCAGAAGAATCAGAATCAGAAGAATCAGAATCAGAAGAATCAGAATCAGAAGAAGAAGAAGAAGAAGAAGAAGAAGAAGAAGAAGAAGAAGAAGAAGAAGAAGAAGAAGAAGAAGAAGAAGAAGAAGAAGAAGAAGAAGAAGAAGAAGAAGAAGAAGAAGAAGAAGAAGAAGAAGAAGAGAAGAAGAAGAAGAAGAAGAAGAAGAAGAAGAAGAAGAAGAAGAAGAAGAAGAAGAAGAAGAAGAAGAAGAAGAAGAAGAAGAAGAAGAAGAAGAAGAAGAAGAAGAAGAAGAAGAAGAAGAAGAAGAAGAAGAAGAAGAAGAAGAAGAAGAAGAAGAAGAAGAAGAAGAAGAAGAAGAAGAAGAAGAAGAAGAAGAAGAAGAAGAAGAAGAAGAAGAAGAAGAAGAAGAAGAAGAAGAAGAAGAAGAAGAAGAAGAAGAAGAAGAAGAAGACGACGACGACGACGACTAATTCCTTCTGCATACTGATGTTATTGTCCTGCCTGCATTTGTAAATTCAATTTTAGAAGCCGGTGCATTTCTAAATTAAGTAATGGCGGTAATTTGAGAAAAGCCATGTCCTGTCTTGGGCTAGCCTGTATGTTTTGGCTATGCACAATGCCTTTTCCCAACGGTCATGTAATTTGATTACACCACCTTTAGAAGTTCAATAGACCTTGGAAATCAGATTGTTCCATTAGAAATATTGAGCTTTATTTGGCGAGTTTATGTCCCAGGCTTCTGTTGAAGTTGTTCCTTTCATCGTTCATACCTGTCCTGAATACTATGTACCAATATTTGTACAGAAAATGTTTTGCTTCATAATAAAACTCATAAACTATGATATAAAAAGTTACAGGAGGAACAAGAGGGCTATTCATCCGCTTTCAGAAATTACCATAGGGAGGTAAAGCCCAGCATTGGTTTTTACAGTAATATCCAGGATATTTATTTCGATTTTGTAAAATTATTCCAAGAGCTACTGACATTGTACTTGTCAGTTAGGTTGATATTGTCATTTCCTAGTATATTTAGGAAAAATTTGGTGAAAATCGCCTTTTCGTAGAATTTTTAACAGAAAATGAATTTTGCCTATATATCCTTTTGTACATGGCCAGAATGTCCCAAATTTGCATGGGTTCCCTCACATTATGACGTCATAGCGATATTATGTGGGGAATGTTTGTACTTATTTTAGTATCACTGAATAGAGGAGACCCATTAGCTATACATTGGTATCAAATATAAGGGTATATATCGTTTATAATTGAAAATTTGGGTTTTCGAAGTCCCCCTTCGAAGTCCGTGTTAAAAAGATATTAGGAAGCATCAAGGATAGCATGTGAAACGTCGCCAGTAAAAAATAGTAAGTCCAGTTGACTAGAGTTTAATTAACAATTTGATATTTTACTCATATGCATTACAATCGTGTAAAAACTAGAATTTATAAAATTTCGAGGGCGTCATCCACAGCAAATGTTACAATATAGCTTAAGTTTATGTACATGCTATGCTGTACTTTGTGCTAATGCACAATATCAACCAATATGTTAAGGATATTTACCATAGGTAAATACTGTAAGTACACAAAAAAAAAGATATTACATTGGAAGTATTCTTTTTACGTCGTTTATTTTTATGTGTTGTTTTCATCGGTGCCTTGGAGTTTATCAAAATAGAAAGAATTTGGCAAACCAAGTGCAAGAAATATAGCCTGAGTATATATCAATGCGCCCGTTGAACTGGGTCAGGCGTGAATGCGTAAGTTTAATGAGCTGGGGCTGATCATCTGAGAACTTAATTTTTTATCGTGTCATCAAAATACCTTGCGGCTGTGCTTTGGCGTGTGCGTGTCGAACTTAAATGAGTTCTCGAAGTAATGATGATTGATATAATGAGCCGTGCATTCATATTTCAAAGCAATTACAAGCTCTCTATAATAACCTTCTTGTGTGTTTGTGCTGTTCTAAATGTGTTTAATATACTGAAAAGAATAATAATGAGTAACTTGACGTAAACTTTGCTTTGCATAATTTAATATTGAGTTCAAAGGTTGCCTTAGATACCGCCTCTTTCTATTAAATCAAGTCCAATGTAGAAACACATATTTTGAAACTCTATAGAGGAACTACATGGTTTTAAAATGAATTCAAAGCTTGTTTTATTATCAAAATTTGTTTGAATAATAATTGAAATAATAAACCATTCATTCATACATAATATATGTATTACATACAATGTACTTTATTAAGATAATAGTAGAAATAGTGCGAGATAATGTTAACCATTAACGAGGCGACAGAAATGGGCATAAAATAACATCTGTAATGATTTTCACTCTGAATATTCATTTATATTGTCTGAGACTGTTAGCAGAAGCTTTTTCAATCTCGATATGTGTCGCTGTAAAAAACACTTGTAAGGATTTTTTGCAAAAAGTATTGATATATTGTCTGAGAGGATCCGATGATTTTAACTCTAAGTGAGTGCCGCCGAATATGAGTCGCGCGAACCATAAGCCTATAATATTCTTCGTGAATCGCCATGTGATTGAATTGATATTACAATGCCTAAATATAAGGTCATCTTAGTGCTTCGGCTTCTTTGAGAAGAATGAAATAAACGTATACAAAGGTGGTATTTCTGTTTTATTTTACGATCACACAAACAAAGTTATATCGTTGCGATATAAATTGAAACGTTCTTGAAAATATCGGACCACCTACATAACAAATATGTCTGACGAGTCTTCTTGACGACTGAATATAATGATTGGTAATAGCTTGTATAAATGTAATAACATCTTGTGGTTTACTGAAGTCGCAAATGTAATGACATTATACACGCAAACTCGATTGCTATACAAAGACATATTACATTCGAACAACTACGTTTAGGTCGTTTAGAATTGGGCCAGATATAAATAGTTATTCCTTAATGTATTTTGACTGAGTGATATGCGGCACAAATGCCTTGCTGAGAAACTAATAGTGACTGAGGGAGAATAACATTGTGCAAAGGAGAGCATTGTGGCACGATAACATTAATTTACGCAAGTATTTCTAAATCGTATCTCGTCTATTTTCGTGATTTAATATACTCTTAATGATTATTTTAATGCAGAAGGGGAAATATATGGCAATTTGTCTTCGAGGTTAAATATCTAATAAACACGAAACTCACCTATGAACAGTAGAGAAGAAAATGTACCACGATTAAGCGTAGGATATTTTGCATTGCTTGATATCATAGTCATGTTACTTAGCAGTTACTATTTTCCACTGGCAAATCGCAATTGCTCATTTTACATACAATTTCTACATACCTACAAATTATACTCTTCTTTAAAAGGGTATTTCGTGATCCACAGCATCATCCCCCACTTTTCTCCAAAAAAATAATACCCATAATCATGCATAACTCGCAAACGCAAAATTGGAATCAACTGAAATTTTGGGAATAAGCTTTTTTCGTTGATATCTGCTGAAAAATTTAATAAAAAAGAGGATGCTAGGATCACGAAATACTCCCTTAAATAACCGCTTCGGAGAATAGTTTTCTTAGTCTGATTCTTGATGTGATTATTTCAATTTCACGATCGGGATTTTACGGGAGCACGGTGGCCGAGCGGAACGGGGTCCGACTCATAATCGGAAGGCTGCGGGTTCGAGCCCAGCGACGCCATCGTGTTGTGACTTTGAGTAAGGCACTTTATCTCGATTACTCCTCTCCACCAGGTGTATAAATGGGTACCGGTATTCTTAAATGCTGGGAAGGTAACAGACTCGCTGTGGAGGAGGTGTAGCGATCCCCCTACAGCAATATTACATGGAGGAGTCTGGCCCAATCGCCAATGAAAGAGAGATGGGCACTCCGATCACTGTTTATGTACAAGATCACCTCCTTTACCTTTATTTACTTACATTTCACGTAATATAGGGTACGCAGGGAACAAAGGAGGTTGGGTAAAGGTTTATAAACCAACATTGAGTAATTTGTTACCCAAAATTGTGTCATTGTTGTTACACAATAAAAGTTGGGTAAAGTTTACACCAGTAACTACCGCTTTTAGGCCGGATAGACATGAGTGATATTATTAACCCAAATTAGAACATTGAGGGCGTTATTTATTCTTTGCCTACTTTACATATTTAGGCTCCCTACTGGTGGTAAAGACTCGATAACTGCCCATTTACTACAAGCAAATATTATAAATTAGATGAAGAACACGAAATTTCTATAGGAACAATAATAAAAAATAATGTTTTGAGCCCTCAATTTCTACAAAATCAATCAATATTTAAACAGATAAAGTAGATTAATATGTAATTGGAGAAACATCATCATAATAAATAACACAAAAATATCAGGTAACATAAATTTGATAACTATTACACGTGCCTATCCATAGCCCTAGGTCACAAACAGTATGAATCTCTAGACTTTATTAAGATGTTATAAATTAACCAATCCCGGAAACCAATAAAAAGTTCATGTTTTTAAATAATATATTTCATACATACAAGCAAAATATTCTGCGAGTCCTAAGGCTTATACATGAATAATATTCATGCCTAGTTTTATCACGTAATCGAATAGCTTATCTTCAAATAATGCACATCAGCGTAATACCAGATATAAAGATGCCGTAATCCTGGCGGATGTACGTGGGTACGGGAAAGATGTTGTGTTCAACAAGAAGCGTTTTAAGGGGCAAAGCAAAAATCAATCATTTGAGGTCATGACCGGTTTATTTTTAAAAAAATCTTCAATAAAGAATGCAACCACTGAAATGGGGGTAATGAATTGCATTATGTGTGTATGATCTCACCCATGACACCCGTGAGAAGAAACGATTCTAGTTGAAGAGAGATTCGTACTATAGACGAATCAGAATTCAGACTGCCATTACTGGGTCTCCAAACTGGTATTATGACTGCCCAATTGGGTGGATTAAAACCGCTTGAAAATCGATGTTATATTGTATTGTGTTGTAAACTTTCATCTTTCTTTTTCTATACGTGTAACATGCATGGGTGATGGAATGCAGTGTAAAATTCTCGCCATGAACGCATCATTTCACATTTCTGGTGGGATTTACTCAGCAGGGCCCCAGTTATGGCTGCCATTGAGGTGTAGGAATGCGTGAAATTGGATTCGTATATACGAAAGAATTATACACCTATCCGACTTTGCCATTACTGCGGTGTCCCCGATGTAAAACTGAGGTGTCCCGAGACTGAGGGTCCATCCATTATTTATTGTGTGCTATACAGAATTGTACCCCGGATTTGTAGACAACAGTGATATTCAATACACAATCATGGGTATTGAATTACGAATTAAATTTCCCGCTCTGGTACATCTGTGCTGCCGTCAATAGAGGGCCAAAAACAGTAAATGCTTCTCGGGAAAATATTGTTCCCCATAAGTCGTGCCGCACCAACGCTCATGGGCAGAACTGCCCATCCCATTTTCCCGAATTTCAGAGTAATGAACCTTAGGAATAACGACCCTTCGGAATAACGATCAGTTCCAACCACAACATTAGTGTTTACACTTGCAAGGCTAAGATGGAAGTGAAGTCTAACCCTTACTTAATGTGTGCTCACATACATGTACTATGGACCTTATGGGCGCATTACACAAAATCACTACACAAAAGGTGCAATTGGTGATGAGTTCCGGTTAAAAGTAATGTATATGGCTACTGGAGACAATTTTGGGTCCTTACGGACCATGTTCTTCGTGAAGTTGGCATGTTCTGATTTAAATGAAACATTCTAGCTTATTAATGACTAAAATAGATACAAAATTATACAAATCGATTTCACAAGAAAAGTAGGCCCTGTCCGAATTATTGCTAACGATCTAACGGAACACGTTTTAAAACTAGAACTACTGAGCCATATTTTGTTACACGGACTACGAAGGGCAATCCCCTAATTTTCAATTATAAACTTCATATACCGTTTTATTTGGTACCAATACATAGTTATGGGTCCCCTCTATCCAGTGATACCAAAATAGGTACAAACATTCCCCACATAATATATTTTATATCTTTCCACAGTATGCACCAGGTACAATGTGCTTTTATTTTACCAACAGGTACGTTACATAGCATGAATTATATAATCATAGTAAACATAATGATATATGATATGTGTAAACAACAATGCATTTGTACTCGATAAACATGATACGGTATACAATTATTATAATTATTTCTTTAACGTTTATGCTATTCATTTAACCTACTGCTAGTATATGACATGCTTTTTTCTACCTCAGCAGTCTTCTTAAGCAGCCTAATACAATAACAGATGTTTAGAGATCCCTGTTTGCACTTCACATCATAAATGAATTTTTTTCCATGAAGAACAAGGAAGTTGAAATTGGACAAATCTGGGTCAAGAATACCTAGCAGAACACTCTTCGAAACCAGGCAAACCTGGATTCTTATGATTTGATTTTGAACATCATTCCAGAAATTTCTTACAACATTACATTCCCAAAAGAGATGCTGTACATGTATAGTCTCAACTCCATGTTTACCAAAATAACACAAATTGGAATCACCATAACCAAATTTAAACAGATTATTATTGGTACCAATGTGATATGTAGATATCACACCAATTCAAATCAATATTATCAAAGATATACGACCATTTCTCCTCAGCGATTGGTGGTTCGAAGAGCTTACTCATACAGATATCACTAATCATTTTACATACTTTAACAGTCTTCGTAATTCTGGCGAGCATCTCCTTCTTAGTTGAATTAAAATTATTATTGTCCTCCCCCTCTTGACACTTCTTTTCCATTTATTTGGAATGGCATAGGTGAATAGTAGTCCAAAAAGTTACACTTCAAATTAAACTTATCTTTTAAACGTGACAAGGCTAACAATTCCCCATCATCATCTAAAATATCTTCCAAAAACTTAATCCCTTTACTGCACCATGCATGCCTATAAATAGTACTACCATTGATAATAATAGAAGAATTATTCCAGAGGATTTGATGTCTAAAATTATATGCAGGAGGATCATAAGTCGTAAAACACCATGGATTTACAACATCTCTAATAAAATTACTTTTAATACGATTAATACATGTATCGGAAGGTTTTACGTTACACTCCCAGATAAGATTACCACCTAAATTCTGTAAATGGTGGCTATAAAAATACTTCCAACTACTATCATTCGTATCCAAAAGACGTTTTACCCAAGCAATTTTGAGACCGTTAATAATGGATGGAACACGAATCATCTTAAGACCGCCTTGCTCGTATTTCCCAATAATTTTATCAGGTTTGTTTGACCCAACAAAATTGAAAATAATAGAATTCAATTCCTTAACAAATGAATCAGGTGGGTTTGGAAGAACCGTAAAAAGGAAAATAAGCTGTGAGAGAGCAAGAGATTTAAGAATGGTAATTTTGCCAATTGGAGTGAGATCTCTCATAGACCTAAGAATCTCTTTGAGTTTTTTTAATTTGGGCACAAAGGTTAACTCAAAAGTATTATTGAGATTAGAATCCAAAAGTACTCCTAAAAGTCTAACAGGCTGAGTGGTGTATAGCAAATCATTCATAACCTCATGAATATGCATGAGGCGTGTGATCCAATCATATTTTATTATTTGTGAAAACGCGAACGCAATTCGAGGTCATTAATATCATAGATGAACTCCTGGATGGGGCAGCTTTAATTAGCATGAGGCCGCATTGATATGTAAATAGCGTATTGTTACTTAAATTTGCGCCCAGACGTATTGAGGGCGACAGTCATGTTATCCAGACGGAGAATGGCTGCATATGCCGGGCATGTCAATTTGCTGAGTGAAAGCTGATAATCACCTTTCTGTATAGGTAATAAGCTAGTAGGCCTATATTTCGTGTACCAGTTGGTTATAACAAAAAATTAGTATCATATTAAATATATTAAACTAGATTTCGCGGTTCTCGGGGTGGGGCGGTTCTCGTGATAGGCCTATTTCTAATGACCCAACACCCGTTACCCATATACCTGCCCCTTTTAAACTACTATGAAAAACTTGTAGCTGTGATGCTTAGGCCTACTTCGGTAGTTAGGTAGGCCTACCCATAATCTGGAAACCCATCATTCGCTTCTTCCAAGCCTTGTCCTGCTACCACATTGGAGGACCCGAAATTAGTATCTGGACGTGGATATAGGCCGTTACTAAAGTAATGACATCAATCGGGAGAAATAGGCCTATTGGTCCGATGAGATGCACCTGTTAGTGTTAGTCACACTGTAATGCTTTCCGATGCGCGCACTGTACTCCGCGCCCATTGATACTCCGCGATAGCACACCGCGAGCACAGTGTGCCGCGAGCACGCGAATGTGCACAGCGTGAACGGGAACCACGCGAACGCGATAGCGCGCGGACGGACGGACGGACGGACGGACGGACGGACGGACGGACGGACACTCTGTAAATAGTATTATGATGTATAAACTTTGAAATTTACATGAATTTGAAGAGCAGAGCTTCGAAATGTAGCTAAGTCAGGTGATGTGAAATTCTGCTGCGTGACCCCCTCTGCGTGGTAGAATTATATTCATAAAACATTGAATTTAACAGATATCATGGGTAGCCAACCACGATTTATCACCATTTAAAATATATGTTAATTAACAAAGATAAATAATAAAGAGTACAAATGGCAATTAACTAGTAAACAAGCCTGAAATCTTAAAATGTTGCCACGTGATTTCCCGAACACATGATATGTTAACATGTGACCACTATTCAGATTTACCGTAAATATTTGGAGTATGCTTGCACATCATGCACATACACTGTGCATTTCTTTACTTCCGTATAAAATCAATAATTCATGCTGGGAGCCAAGTAACATTGTCTGCTCAGTGCAGATTGGTATTTTATTTTACTTGAGAGCATAATAGAAATACATAAAGACGAATAAGGCGCCATGATGGAAGGTCAGGTCGGGTATCAAAGGTTATTATAACGTAAATACTACTTGTATTCCCCACCTTGCCTCTGTCACATATTTCCTTCATATTATTGACAGCAAGTCCTAATTTTGACTTTGCTATTGCAAAATGTCATTTCATATCAAATTAGTAGACTTTCTTTGAAAAACATATCACTGGTGCCTGATGGGAATACCCGTCCGCCATTTCATTAAACTGGATCGTTTTCGCCTGTTTTGTGCCCAGATGTATTGGGGGCGCGCTATACTCTCATTGAACAGGCAAAGTTCGCAAAACTAACAACGTTGTTATTTGCCAAACTAAATTAACATGATCCAAGGGGTCGAACATGAATTATTCATAACGAGCTATAACGGATCGATAACTGGCCTCACTTTCTAGCTAGTAAACCAGCTGAATTTTTCATAGATTTTGCGTTGCTAATAGAACAACCGTGAATTTAGTGTCACCCCCTTGTTAATATCTCACAATTGACTCCGGACGCGCAACAATGACTTCCGCGTCTGACGTAGCAATCAAAACATGGGGTGATCGGGGCCCCGAACATGGATAAAAAATTGGCATTTGCGAATTGCAGCGTCCCAATTCAAATGGCGACTACCTTCAAAAAAATAAATAAAAAGCAGCCCTGATCACAGCACGTCAATAAATATGCACACACATTCTAAACAGGGTCCTGTTTGAATGAATATTGAATAAATATAAACAATTTTTCCTAATATGTTTGTCCCTGTGTTACGTTAATCGAGTGAGCTCCGGAGTGAGCTTTGCGACCTGCGTCTAGGTCTCAGCTGTTCCCGGCATCTGCTGCTCTCAATAATATGATTGCATCGTATGACGTGACTCGTGTATTTAAAAAAACAAATACAATTGGGGAATCCCAAACAGGAAAAAACAAAAGAATAGACGAGTCACAACAACAAGAAATAGCAACAACAACAATAAAAGCAACAACAACAACAACAACAACATCAACAACAGGAACCAATCGATATTACAATCAAATTATTTTAAGGCCCCTTGCTAGCCTAGCCTCCGTGACATCCCAGTGAAGGTGTAAAAATACAAATTGTTATTGCTTAAGTGTACTTGAACTTTGAAGGATAAAGTCATTAAAATTGCCAATTAGATATTTTTGAAATGAAACATCCCCCCCCCCAAAAAAAAAACCGAGGAAAACAGCAGTATGGTGGACTATTGACAAAATTGGAAAATAAATCTTACATTTTCTTTGTAAAATAAATTGTAACACGTCCGGCTTTCGGCTTTAAACCACTAACAAAATCTGAATCTTGTCATCCGGGTGAGAAAATTACTGAGTATGCCTATTTTATTATTTTGTATGGTAATTTGGTATTTTCCTCGGGCGCTGACGCGCCCTCGGAAAATACCTCGGCCCAAAACAAAACCCTCCAATTTCACACAATGACCTCAAAATAGATGGTGCGCAGTTATTATTGTCTAAATATCAATAACATTGGGAGGGTTTCTACGAAATGAGCCAAGAACCAACAACTCAAATTTATCAAAATTTATTTTAATACCACATAATATCGCTATTACGTCATAATGACAGGGCGCCCATGCAAATTTGGGAAATTCCGGCAAAAAGGAAATGACTATTTTAACCTAACTAACAAGTAAAAAGTAGCTCTTGGAATAATTTGATAATAAGTGTGAAATAAAAATAATTGATTTTACTGTAGAAACCAATGGTGGCCCTCACCAACCACCCAACTCCCTCCCCTCCCCATGGTCATCTTTGACAACCGGGTATCACTAAAAATGAGCGCAAAGGATAGATCTACGATTAGCTTAGGTCGTCTGGGCATAAATGCGTGCGTTTAAAGGACGGATACATATCTTAGGGGATGGTCCCCTGAAATAGCAGCGTTGAAATAGAGGCGTCGCTATTCAACATTTTTAATAAAAAACTGAATCTGTAAAGTTAACCAAAATTGAAAATGCAGTCCTTTTAAAAAAGTAATACAGGGATGCGTTATTTGGTGGTCTACTCCCTTATGCATATTTGATAGTGTTCTAATGTTGTATTCCATTTGACTTTGAATAATAATAGATGACACAGAATAAGATTGATCCATTATATATGGTCCACAACTTATAAGTTCCCCCCTAATACTTTTTAATATAAGTTGAAAAATATTTTACGAAATGTCAAAATGTAAAACGATATGTATAGCTCTATTTGTTTTACACATGTGGACCAATTTATAGCGTCACACATCATTGCGTTCAATGGTTAATTGTGCAAGAAAAGAGGCCGTTTTAAAAGTTGCACCTGAATCCATAGCAGTGAGGCTTTCTTTAACAAACAAATTAATAGACCTAGCCTACTGTATTGTTTGAGAGTTAACTCCTATGGACTCAGATGCAACTTTTAACACTGTTTAAAACGGTCTCTTTTTTTACATAATGAACCATTGTGACTGAACGCAATGACGTGTGACGCCATAATTTGGTCCATATGTGTAAAACAAATAAGGCTACTCATACCTTTTTGCACATTTGCATTTCGTCAAATATTTTTCGGTTTATTTTTAAAAGTGTTTAGGGGGAACTTATAAGTTGTGGACCCTATATCAATCAGGTATGAGTATCATATCAAGTGGGCAAGACTTTCAACTGACAACTCTGTCAGTTAACCCAATCATGCCCTAAGTTTGAGTTTCCAAAATCAAACAAGTGAAAATCTAAAATTGGGGAAATGTACTGACAGCCCTAATCCAACGTAAATGAATCGTTGCTGAGACATGTCAATTCAAAAGGCAAGCAAAATGCTAGAGAAATCGAACCACCCATATAATTCCTTTACAATAACTGAGTTGCACGTATAATCGTGACAGTATTTAGTGAGTCATTGAGGTAGATAGGAATGTTTGCTAATACCGGATAGAGCACCTTTTTTGAACACGAGAAACTTTCAATCAAGAAAACCCGTTGTGTATGACTGTCTAGACTTCAGATCACGTGTGATTTTATTTTGTCAAGCTGGCAAAGCAAGAATGTCTATGCGCAAATCAGTTGGTGTACAGTCGTGAGCACTATTACCATAACAAGTCATTTTCATGCCATGTTCCATAATACATTCTTGAAAATAACAATACACTTATGTTTTGTAATCATGTAAATGTTTCTTTTATTTCCGAGTTTTGTTTTACGCCTCAAAGACACAAATTTCTTGCACAATTCTTTTCTGCCGGGGGCACTCAATATGTGGTTACTGCATTACGTTTATTACATCAACAGGAATATAGTGTGAAAAGAATATTGCGAGAGTGTAGCCTCTTGTTAGGATATGGTTCAGACACATTTCCAAATGTTTAGTTGATTCAAATATTGAATTTGCAAAGTTACGCATAATTATATTGCCCCATTGACCGCTGTGTTGTTATAGTTCTTGTCAACAGTCGGAAAATAACGATATCTTTGTAAGAAGACCGAATCTGCGAGACATTTTATGTATACAAGCATTATGTAGTCCTAGGTTCTGATGGTATAAAAACTCAACTCTTTTGAAGCAAATTACGGGAATGAGACTATGGATCAGAAAGATGAATATACACTCAGTCGCTTTCATTTCAGCGATTGAATTCTGCATGATTTATTTGACAGCTTATTTGACTGCTTTGATAACTGGTTGATCATAAAACCACTAGTCGCTAAGTGATTACGTATGAATCAGCTAAAAACATGTTATTGTAAGTGTTTCACGTTGGCTAATACTAGATTTTCTGATATTCACGTTGTTTAATTTATACAGTACATTAATGTGAGCTACTTTGAAAATCCGGCAATTGTATGTCTGAACATGCTGAATGCCATATTCATTTGACAGATGCATTTTAACTATTGACCTCAATTATTTTGGAGAATTTGTACGTATTAAAAGTTCGTATCTATATGTATTTTGTCACTTATAATCTCTAATAGCCTATATTCATAAATTTGCATTTGTGATATTTCAAATGTGCACATTTCTGAACGGCGTGCCATAAATTGCTTGCTCCGCTCCTCGTCCTGCCAAAATTGCTTGCCCCTCTTGGCCTGCCAAAACATCTCCCCAATCTCCTTTGCAAATGACAACTTTTGGGGAACTTAATTAGCAGACCTATTACATGTATGATGCAATGATGTAGCGAGCAGGAAATTTTGCATAGCTGAACATTTCTGTACTGTTTTCCTCAACTTCTTTAAAGCATTTTATTTAAAAGTGTCTCGTAAATGTGTGCCAAAAATCGCTTGCCCCTTTCAACCTGTAAAATATTGCTAGCATAATGCTCTGATATTGTCTACATTTGGTTGCCGCTTATGACACTAACATTTCTATCTTTTAATATACGTTTTATTGACAGTGATTCTATCAAATGTGGGGCTCGGTCATTGCAGGATGGCAATACGTATATTGCGACTGGATAAGCGAGTCATTACCGAAATTAGTAATCCATTTTGTGGGGAAATCATTAGCCAAGAATGGTTCAATCCGGGAAATCTATTTCACGATACCGTCTTACTACTATACTCTTCAAGTAAATCCAAAGCAAGTAAGTTAACATTCAATAAGTGTGCATGCGCTCAACGATCCAATGTCAAAAAACAATATATTTGCCATTGTTATTACATTAAAGCTATAATGTAAGATTTCCGTTCAATTTTTATTTTGTTATTTTTTACTCAAAATGTTAAAAATAATAATTAGTAATAGCAGTCAAGAAATTGTTCTGCCCATTTTAAGCAGAAATAACGAGTTAAAGAAACCCCATTGATTAATGTGTGAATAAAGTATTTTAAGTTTAGTCCCCCAATCCACAGGGCCTATTTTTATTGAGACACCCTGTATGTTCAATAATATGGGACACTTTGAAAGATTCAGGTCGCCCATGTTGCAACCTACTATGTCTGAGTACCATATTCATTCGTCAAATGTTTTTTTGCTATTAAGCTCCACTTGGAGAATTTGTATGTATTAAAAGCTGGTATAGGTTTTTCGTCACTTATAATTACTAGAGAAGATACTAATTCATTTTCAATTGACACTGTAGCTTATATTCATACATTTGCACTTGTGCCTTGTACATGTTTGTGAAATTTCAAATGTGTACAAATAATTATCCTGCAATAATTCTGAGTCCCATAAAATTGCTTACTCCACTACTCTACTTGCCCTCTCAGCCTGCCAAAAAAATATCCCCACCTTTGCAATTGGCAAATTGTTGGGAACCTAATTTCCAGACATTATTATAATGCAAGTTCAGCCAGTAGGACATTTTGAATAGCTGAACATTTTTGTACTGTTTTCCTCAGCTTCTTTAAAGTGCTTTAATTAAAAGTATCCAGTAAATGTGTGCCGAAAATCGTTTGCCCCTTTCAACCTGTAAAATATTGGTACTATTGATAATATTCTGATATTGTATACATTTGGTTGCCGATAATGAATCTAAAATTTGTATTTTTCAATATATCGAATTTATCGAATTTATCAAATGTGTTGTTCTCGGTCATTGCAAAATGGCAATACGTATATTGAAATCGGATAAGCGAGTCATTACTGAAAGAAGTAATCCATTTTGTGGGGTGATTATTGGACAAGAGTGGATAAAGACGATACCCACTTACTACTCCACTCTTCAAGTTAATCCAAAGTTAACATTCAATCAGTGTGTATGCGCTCAAGGCTACAATGTCAAAAAACAATATATCTGCCAATGTTATACATTAAAGCTATAATATAAGATTTCCGTGAAATGTTTATTTTGCAGTTTTTTACTCAAAATGTTAAAAATATTATTAGTAATAGCAGTCAGGAAGATGTTCTGCCCATTTTACATTAAGCAGAAATAACGAGTTAAGGGGGTACTACACCCCTGTGGTAAATTTGTGACTACTTTTGCATTTTTCTCAAAAAATAATAACAAAAATTATGTATATTATTGGGGCAAGGAATCCAATTACTACACTGAAATTTCAGTGAATCAAGACAAGCGGTTCAGTATATATGATAGGAAATGAGGTACATCCTAGCGGTACCTTATTTCTTATCATAAATAACGAACCGCTTGTCTTGATTAACTGAAATTCCAGTGTAGTAATTGGATACCTTGCTCCTATAATATGTATAACTTTTGTTACCACTGTGTTATTAGTTTTTAGAAAAATGCAAAATAGACACTAAATTTATCGAGGGGTGTAGTACCCCTTAAAGAAACCCCACTGACTAATGTCTGAATAAAGTATTTCTGTCGGACGAAATTGCTCTGTTGACCTACAAATACGACGAATTTGGCTGATTCCATTAGGTGCAAAAATCAGATTTCAAAATAATTAACCAATTTTATATTGTAAAATCGTACATAATGTCGCTTTTTAGCTAATACCTGCAAATTATTGAGGATACTGAGGGTCGATCGTAATGATATTTGCATGTTTATCAACACGAGAGCCTATGAGGGAGACGAGGGAGACGTTTTATATTCTATCCAAACACGCAAAGGTGAATGTTCGATACCAGACAAATCAATGAAGCTAGTTTTATTTATATGGGTTTTCGACCAAGCAGAGATTAATGAAACAGTACTAATAAAGCAGACCCGCAGGATGGGTTAAGTAGCATTGGATAAAGGTCCAACGCAGTAGCAATACTGAATGTGTTATTGCTTACGGCTGGGTAAACTCCTCTCTTAGGGTATACGTATATTGCAATATAAACGTGTAATAAAGGTACCATAATACTTTCCTTATCGTACTACATGTTTATGGGTTGTGCTTCTGACAATTATAAAAGTTATTTACTGTGAATTCTAGCAAGTAGAAGTGGTCATACATACGATTATCTACAGGTATGATAGCATCTTTGAGTTTAATTTATTGCATATTCTTCTTCTTTTTGCTCCACTGCAGTATGAAGGCCTCTTCATCAATTTTCAACCTCACTTTATCATGAGCTTCTCTCTGCCAAGCAATGTGCCTCCATGTGATGTTAGTTCTTGCCTCCATCTCCTGTTCTGTCTACATTTTCTTCTGGTGGTTAGGTTTCTTTGGGTCATTCATCTAAGGACATGTATAACAATCCCGATGCATCACTAACATGGATTGTTAATTAGACAAAATGCTGCAGCAAACCACAAGATCATTCAACTCTATCATTGAGTGAAAAGCTAATCATTTATTGAAGTAAATCATTTCATATCGACTGCTGACTTAAAAATGGTTTTACGTAGTTTTAAATTAGGCCAATACCGTATGACCTACTTTTTAAATATACAACCATATCTAGATGTGAACCTATTCACAACTTATTTATAAATGTTGAAAGATAAGATAATTCAGAAACATGCTCACAGAATAAGACAAATGCAGACATGATTATTATTCCATGGAATGAAAATGAACAGGGACTCTGTATCTGGTACTGTGCACCAGAAAGTAGCAGTAATAGAATCATTAGTTTACAGTACTTCCTGGCATCCTGGAATTGGTAAAGGTATAAATAGAGCCAGATATGTTAGATCCGAGGGTTACCGAGTATGATTGAGACGGCACCTGCTGTTTTCCGTATTTCCGTATTATGATGTCATTATTTGTTATTTTGGTTAGAAGACACATACCTTGTTACATATATTGGAGAATATATGCACCACGTTTTGAATTAAATATATATAAATATCGTCCTCCGAAACTGTTTGATTATCTCTAAATTTACAATACGATATTGTCGGACGATATTCAGTCACAAAGTATTCTTTTAGCCGATTTCTCAGGACATAGTTTGTAGTTTTAAAATGCGTAGTGCTGAAAAGCGAAGATAAATATACAGCGCCTAGTACAAATTTAACCGTTTATATATATATAGTACTTGTTTTGAAACGTGTTTGGAAAAAATAAACTAGAATAGATTATAAGATTCTTGTATTGTACCTTAAAGACGAGATTGGATATACTATTGACGAGAAATGTCATATTAACATCATTCAAGTCTAAGGAATCAGTGACACGTCAAGGTTTATCTCAGATCTTAGATAGACAACATAGAAGTTTAAAAAGGCGATCAAATTATTTAGAGTTTTATCTCTATAAGTATCCTGTCTTAAAGCACTATTTATTTTCCTTAGCTTGTCCAAAATAATTAATGGTTGATCAGAAAACTACATTGGAACATATGTTCACTTCTTTCGTCTTGTTTTTTCTTGTCCAAAGCCCAAACGTGTTTTGTGTTCATCTCTAGGTCGTGGTAGTTGATACCGTCGCTAACTCTGGACTTGGATCTCTTTTAATTGAAAAAAAAAAAGAATTATGTGGAAGAAATAGGAGTATATTTTCAACATCGAAGCTTATTAATATTGTAGTCAAATAATATTGATGTGTTAAAGTGCAAGTACTTTATTTACGTTTCAGTACAGCTCTATCACCTTTGTTTCCAATGGACATTTTATTGTGAAATGTCATTGTACAAGGAATACATAAAAAAAATTCCACATAGCCCCCGAATGAAAATTATTTAATTATCTTTGTAATCACTCAAAAAGCATTTTGTGTGAATTTAACATCCGAACTAGATGCTATTATTTTTTTACGAGCCTTTTTATTTTACATGTAAAGCCTATGGGGGTGACGATTAGAAATGGACGGCAATATTGAAAAACCCTCATTTTGGGCCATTTTAGACACTAAAATGCCCATAAAAAAAGAATAGACTCTAGTCCGGATGTAAAATTCACACACAATGCTACCTGAGTGAGTACAAACATAATTAAATAAATTTCATTCGGGGGCTATAGCAAAAACAATAAATGTCCTATACCTTCATGGTTATGAAACAAAGGTGCTATACTCCGGCAGCAGAGACAGTTTTGATGGACTTACCCCATGTGAAGTTTGAACGTGACATTTTGACATTTCCCTAGGGTAAATAATATACCCACCCGATTCTTACTTTGTACCACCTTCCCAAAGAGTCCAACAATTACCTTTGACTGGCAAATTATCTAACCTTCAAAATAACGGTGTTCTGTGTCGGTCTCATAAGGCAATACATTGGGTCAGCATTACATTTTGCATCCACAGATAAAAATAATTTTATCCGGTACCTGTGTGTTTGTGTAAAAACGACCATGCATCAAAAGAGCGCCAGTTTGAATGAAATAATAGTAATCCCATTATAATCCAATTGACCTGATTCAGAACGTTTCAAGTGAAGTAGGAAAGGCGTACGTTTCTTATGTGAAAATGACTGCAAGTGATGTGGTTCCCTACTTGGCTTTAAAGTGGAGTCAAGTTTCAATATAAGTTTGGGGCATTAGACTTAAGCAGCATCGATATTTTAGCGATGCCCAACAAGTAGATAATTATTAACCGGTTCCTAACATTTGTGATGGCCTAAGCACGTTATAAAACACATCACAATCCTCCTGTCAAATAACTTGTTTACGCATTTATTTATCGTGCTATGATATCTATTTACCGCGTTCTATTGTGATGCGTTGAAAAGCATTTTATTACTCGCAGATACAACCACTTTAAGTAAAAAAAAATCATATTCTTTTTACATTACTTCAGTGATATAAGTAAGGATTTAGTAAGAATTAGTTGTAATAGTAGTAATATTTAGTAGTAAGGAAAAAGGATTACTAAATAAAAATAAAGTTTAGTAATGAATCTTTGCACGATTCATTGATGTTTTTCCTTATAGAAAAAGTAAGATGGCAGGATTTTCCACTTAATCTTCATCATATATGATTACCAAAAACATACTGTCAATAAATTTTGCAAGTGGGCATGATGGCCTCAATGAGCATATGATGGTCATCATGTAATTTGGGGAAGAAGTAGTACTCGGGGAGCTAGAGGCAAATCCTGTGCATCCCCCAGGACTAAACCAAACCAACCTTTTAGGTTCCTGAGATGACCCCAAAACATAATCAGGATGTTCCCAAAAATATAAACTGGTCACGAGTGGGTTTTTCCAAGATGGCGTCCAAAATGGCCCCAAATGCAGGTAATCACTATAAATGACCATATATGACTACTATTTCTGAATCAAACTAACCTTTTAGCTCAATTAAAGAGCCCAGCATAAACTCAAGTTGATATAAAGAAAAATAATTCCCAACAGTCAGTATATTTTCAAAATGGCGCCCAAAATTGTCGCCAAATACTGAAAAAAGACTATAAGTTATCATAATAACAGGATTTTTCTGAACCAAACTCTAACTTTTTGGCTTGATATAGGGCCTAATATACTTCTAAGATAAGATAAAGGGGAAAGCATCCCAGCCATCAGTGTCCTTCTGTGATAGCACCTAAAATGGCCGCCGAAATTGGCTAAAAATGACTAAAAATTCTAAAATATTAATGCTTATTCAGTCAAATATAAAGTCAAACTTGAGACATCTTTGACCCTGAATGAAAAAAAATTAAAATATACAGAAAATATTGTTTTCTCCCTATTACAAGTTTACATCACTAATGATATAATAAATAAATAAATGGAAGTTTCCAATAGCGAATGTATACTTTTCTTACTATTGAACAGGTTAACATTAGCAATGACATTAGTAAATAAATGGACATTTTCTAAAGCTTTCTACTCACAAACTTGTAAACATGTTAAAATAAATATATAGCAAGTATTATTTTCTCACTATTGAAGAGGTTTATTTAAAAGGTTAGTTTGATTCAGAAATAGTATTCATGTATGGTCATTTTATATTACCAGCATTTGGCGGTCATTTTGGGCGCCATTTTGAAAATACACTGACTCTTGAGTTTATGCTGGGCTCTTTAATTAAGCTAAAAAAGTTAGTTTGATTCAGAAATAGTATACATATACGGTATGGTCATTCATAGTGATTACCTGCATATGGGGGCCATTTTGGACGCCATCTTGGAAAAACCCACTTGGGGCCAGTTTATATTTTTGGGAATATCCTGATTATGTTTTGTGGTCATCTCAGGAACCTAAAAAAGTTGGTTTGGTTTAGTCCTGGGGGGATGGTTCATATAAAAACGTTTTAATAACATTAAATGTCGGGTTATATAAAGATTGAGAAAACATTTTATACCCTTTATATGCCATAAATATAACCCAACATTTACACGTTTTCTGGCAACCTTTTCTAACTTTTGCGAATCCATATTAGATGGATGCACTTTAATTTTTGAACTTTGCTAGGAGTAAAGATCAGAAAGAAAAGATTAAAGGGATCCCATCCTAAGTCTAACATTCAAAGTTAAAACCGGTCTAAAGTTAGACCTCGTCTAATCTATTTTGTGCATACGGACCTTAATGTTTGGAATTTGTAATGCGCCCTTATTAACGATCGTACTTGAATATAGGCCTATATGGAATATTTCTTCACGAAGTGCCACGACTAATCTGAAAGGGGTCTGCATAAACCGCACGGGTTGAATATTTATTGGGGTTTGTCGGGAGATGGTGTCAAAAATTGTTTGATAGAAAATGTGTTTTCCATGAGTTTACATTATGGTGCTCATAATGTAGTGTATTTGCCTAAAATAGCGGATTTAAGGAGGATGAAATTGACTTTTTTGGGGACACAATTTCAGACTTTATGCAACATTGTTCTGTTATTATCACATTTATTTGGGTTTGAGATGATATTTCCTAAACTTTGTCAGCAATTGGCATTTGTCACATCACATTTTCTATCAAAAAATATATGACACCATCTCCTGACACACCCCAATAAATATTTAACCCGTACGGTTTATGCATACCCCCTTTCAGATTAGTCTAGACACTTCATGAAGAAATATTCCATGTAAAATGTCAAGTCTGTATATATACATTTTGTTTTGTTTTGTTTTTGTTGTGTTTTCGGGGTTGGGGTTTTTTGTTGTTTTATTTTTGTTTGTTTGTTTGTTTATTTGTTGTTGTTTTTTTTGTGTTTTTTTGTTTGTTTGTTTGTTTGTTTTGGATTTTTTTGATATTAACTGCAAACTTATTAAACAACGAATGTTTGATGTTAACTTCAAACCGGTACACAAAATTGTGGAATACTTGTTAGGGGCTGAAATAGAAATAAGACCTAAAGAGAGGAAAAGGCAAGAGACACAGATATATCAAGCAAGGCAAAAGGTTTGAACTGCCCTGGGTATCTTATTAAGTTTAAGCACTCCGTCAATCACGTTATGAGATGCAAGTCAACATCAGACGTTGTTGGATATATTTTCAATGCTTAACCTTAGACAACTATAGAATGCCTGCAGCTGTGAATAACACGGGCAAAATCAAGAGCAACATTTGAAAGAACATCAGAAATGTCATCAACAACCTTATTATTGCAGTACTAGAAGTGATGGAATGGTTCCGTCACATCGAATGTCACCCACAGCAGACGGACGTGTACGTGTATTATTCTCAAGTAAAGTAAATGATATCCCGGGCAACATGTGAAAGGAAATAACTTGTGAAACTCTTGAAGGACTAGAAGGGCATGTTGAGAAGCCATTTTATTCCTCTCCGTTGACAGGGGTGAATCAAACGAAATAATCAGACAGTAATAAATCATTGGCAATAATGTTGTCTGGGGGTTTTAAAATGATATATTGCGGATGTGGATTTGAAAGTGACGTTGGAAGTTGAAAAATCACTATCTTGAACAGCTTTTATTTATTTCTTTTTTGGCAGTAAGGATCAAAAGTCAACAGTGTGAAACATTGCAGGGTTTTAAAAATCCCCCCCCCCCGCCTCCCGCCTCTAAAATTGCAAAACATTTTTTTGCATAACACTGATAGCAAGGGTGACTGAGTTATCGGACACATATAATTAAAGAAAAAACAACATCGATTTAAAACATTGATCACGTTGACATCAAGAATGTTATTGTATGTTCCATATATAGGATGTTCAAAAGTGCATCCTTTTTGGAAAATGTGATATTTTTTGACCAAAAAAAACCGATTTTAAGAAGGGAAAACTTTGGGAGGGTAGATAAAAAATCCTCTTTTCACAGGTCTTTAAATTCTTTAAATTCTTAAAATATAAACATAACGCTGCTATATTCATGTATCAATTTCCTAGTCCCAATCCTAACCCTAACAATAAAGTCTAACCATAACCACAACCCTAATTATAAACTTAAAACATTAAGCCCTAACCATAACACTAATCATAAACCTAAAACGTTTAACAGCAAGTGTAATAATCCCAAAATTGCCATGTATTTTCCGGTGGTAAAAGGTAGAGACAGAACAAAAGGTATCTGTACATTGAATTCTATAAATTTAGACATCAACACTGCATTAATTTTGATCTCTTGGCTTCCCATGATTCAAATTACCAGGTGCATTCAAATCATATCTGCAATGTAATCTGAATACATTTATAGCGGATACTGAATTTTGTACTTCTACCCGGCGTGACATCACTTACGCACTCTAGTCCTTATCTTTGGAGTCGTAAATACTGATTAGATAAACGTGTTTACATTAATTATGTATTTTAATGCAAGATTCGAAAAAGAAAATATAAATAAAATTACATGCTTTATTTTTCGTCATATTTAATGATACATTGTAGCCACTGCGACGAGAACACGGAGAATGTAAACAAAAAATACAGCACTCTGATGAGCTGTGTGTTTTGTATAATACAAAAAATCTGTATAGTTGAGCAGATATTTATTACTTTGTATTGCAGGGCCGCCTTTTTCTACTTTACAGTGCCAAAAGATTAGGTGTGCAATATTCAATATTCGCAATCATCCATGTAGATAACCATAATGAAATGAGTATTAAATCTGTTCATCATGACTTACTATTTTGGATGGTAGTTGGTAGGACAGTCAAATTAAAAAAATCACCCACAACTCACTGGGGCAGAATTTTACGTGCCGTTCTCCCATAAGCTCACACAAAAACATATCAAAAATCCCCGAAAATCCAAGGAGTGGAACAGTGTCTAATTTGCATAAATCCAAAATGGGTGAAATTTCAAAGTGAGTCAAATATTGTTAAAAACTATGTATTGCTCTCTTCATAAGGATTCAGAACAAGTATAGTTTGACCTATCTACGATGTACATTTTTGAGTTATAGGGAAAAAGGTCAAATTTTAAAATTTTGATTCCACAGGGGACAAAAAATTTCTCTGATTTTGATTTAAAAGATTCAATTGAGCCCTGTTGACATTGATCTTTTTGTGATGTTACCTATATGTAACAAAACATCCAACACAATGCAACTTTTCTCATTTTGATTCGTATATACCAAAGGAACAATTTGAGACCAGTTGGATTAAAATTGGAGCATATTTCAATTGTAAACGCCTGTGGACCCCAAAATTAAACCTTTGACCTTTTTGCCTATATCTCAAGAACTGAATGTCGGAGACTGGCCAAAATATACTTTTTCCGAATGATATGGTTTTTAACAAAATTTGATAGAAATTAGGCACTGTTATACTCCTTGGATTTTTGGGGACTTTTGATGTGTTATTAAATATGCTTTGGAATGGTGAATAAAATTAATTATGTTGCAATTAGTGGTGGGTTAACTCCTTATGTTTCCTATTTTGACCTCCCTAGAGCGAAAATATCGCATCTCATCCAAAACGCATGAGGCTGACTGATCAGGCACTGAACTATTGACATGTGACACACTTGATGGTATGACGTCACGGGAGAATTGTCGGGGTAGTTTTTTATTTTTCTAGTGACGTTAAAGAAAAGTGAACAAGACCCTTCTTTAAGTGGCGTAGATTTCTTTTTGACATCGGGGGAGATGGGGTTGGAAAAAATGTCTTGAAATATACTAAGTGAATCCGGCACCTTTTGGTGACAGAATGCGCCGAAGCTAAACTGATGAAATATATGCAAAAGTGAAATAAATTCGCGTGCTGAAATTGCCAATTATGAGGTTAATTTGGTCAGAAACCCACATGCAGGCGTCAACATTTGGGGATGATTGTATGGACCACCCCCTGGCAAAATATTGATCTACGCCTATGCCTTTTTTGAACACATCAACGCTGTCGACAAGAACATCAAGTGTACATGACAACAAACTTCCATTCCTGGACTGTTTGGTCACAATTGAGAACAATGGTTCGCCAAGTACCATAACTACTGTGTATGGGAAATCCACTCATACGGACCAATATGTGCTGTTTGCTTCGTTAATACCCTATTTCATCGCGATGAGAAAATTCCATCTACCGAAGAGGTTAAGTTAGAAGAAAGCAATCCTCTCAAATCTGCGCTAGATACTTGTGGGTACCAGAACTGGACATTTGAGAAAGCTCTCAAACCTCGCGCGAAATCAAAATCTACATCGTCTGATTCCGCAGCCATGAGGAGCATATGTCCTAGGAATATTACCGTCCCATACATTGAAAGCGTATCTTCGGGAAACACAACATCTCCTTCTCCTTGAAACCTGGCAATACTCTGAGACAGAAACTGGTGCATCTCAAGGACAACCCCACCCCCAAATAAACAAAGTAATAATTATTGTTTATGCCATCCAGTGCAAAGATTCTGACTGTGAGGACTCATATATAAGGGAGACTAAACAACCCTTGCACAAACGCATGTATCAGCACCGTAGACCCAGTTCTACAGGTTTGAATGACTCTGCAGTTTACACGCACCTAAAATTCGCCAATCATACATTTGACGATAAGTGCTCGATGGAGAACATAGGTGAAAGAGAGTACAAGGAGGCCATACATGTTCGTCGGGAGGAGCTTTCGCTCCACAGAGGAGTGGAACTTCGCCACAATCAACGCTGACATCTAACCTCTGTAATGCAAGCAATCTCTGATGACACGATTAAATCAATCAAAACATTATATCGAGAACGTTTTTGTATTACACGTATAGGCTGTTGAAAATTGCAACTTTGTCTGAAACCATCATTTTAGACAAATGTGATTATTTTCGAACAAAAAATGAATTTGAAAAGGGGGAACTATGGGTAGCAAAAAGACTCCTGTATTCACATGGGGTTTTTTTTTAAATATTTCAAATCAACGAAATGTGTGTCAAGTTATTCAAAGAAATGTTTTGTAATTTTATGGAGGAAGTTACTTTTTTAACCCCCGATAAAAAATTTTGATGCCGAGTCTCCCCTCAAAACACATTCATCAGTAAAATAGTACACAGTCACCCAAAGACGCGTGATCCGACAGAAACGTACATATACCGACATATATGTCGGAGAAAAATGGGGGAAGGAAAGACAAAGGGGAAGGAAGGCAAGGACATGCTTTCCCTTGGTCTGTTTCTCTCTTTCTCCAGCTCCCTCCCTTTTCTTTCCGTAATTTTCTCCGACATGCGTGTGAGCTCCACTGCAATTCAGCTTTTACGTGCGAGTTTGTTTGAATAAACCGTGAATAATAATAATAATAAAAAATGAAAAACATGAAATAATTATGAGCAAAGACATTTTTTTGGCTTAATTAAATTTAATCGCGCACTTACGACGTTGCCGCAGACAGGAACTAAAACAAAATCTGGCTCAATTAAACGTGACGTGCCTCCTCAAGTTCCCATCAAGTTAGAGTGAAAAATTGAGATATTACATCAATTTTAATAATTGTCTGTGAATTTTTCCTGCTGGTTATATTCCAAATCTGGGTTTATTGGCCATATCTAATTAGACATGGTTATGAGACAAGTAATTCAATAGATTGGAAAAGAAGCTGCAATTTATTTCATTATTTTGCTGTCATGGAAACTTAAAAGGTACCCCATAAAGGAAGCAATGTTTTCATGGAGAGCAACATGAAGCTTGAAAAGTACTCAACAATGAAAGCGAATTCTGATAAACAAGCCAAACCAGGTTTACTAATGTCCAAGTAAAGACACTACGAAGATTTGTCACAAAATGCGTCAGGTAAACAATTATTTTCTCATTTTCACTGATCATTTTAGAAACTTCCCTATAAACAATGGTTTTTTGATGCTTGTATTTTGTAAATTCTCAAGCACGTTGGTATGTTATGTGACATTAAGTACAATTTTTGAAAGGTATACTATCTGAATGAAGCTATCCTGACAAAAGCTAATAACTGGATATTCCTCATTGATAAAGAGTACACAGAGATTGTATTTTCTCTAGAAAATCTTGCCAACGAATGTGCCAGGAAGAAATGATCGACTGTGTACTACTTTACTATAGAAGTTAGAAGTAGAAGTATTTTTGATACTTCGTTAATCAAATCCCTAGCTTTCCTAGGAATATAAAGTGGAAAACGAAAATCAATCATGGACACAGCATCCAGGACAGCCCTTCGAAGAAGCTACACCGTCTGGATTTGCAGAAGTAAAAGAGCATTCCATCAAATGGAAGTAATGTCAAAACCAACATTTGAGAGAAGGGGGACGGTTGAGTGCGCATAAAACCGGTTTAATCTGGTCCGAAGCCCAGAGCCTCAAAGCAAAGGGAAACCTGTAAATGATAATAATATTATTTTGGTTTTTAAAACATTTTGTTACCGAAATGTTGCTCCAACATGTCCAATTAAATAGAAAATAAACATATAATTATGTTTGTTGTATTTAGAAGTAACAAACTGCACTACTAATTGTTTCGAGAAGACATAGAAAATGGAGTTGGTAAGTGTTAACATTTTATTATTGTTATTGTAAAAAATAATGTTGTATTCGGGGTTACCAGTAGTATAATAACCCTACTGCATGGAGGACAATTGCCAGTAAGTTATTACCACCAAAACCGTTACCGATCTATTTCATTGGTGAGAAAAAATTTCGATGAAGTGTGTGTTTCGCAGACGAGAATACAAATCGCTATAGCATTCCAAGTACAAAAAAGTCAATACATTTGGAACTTTTCAAATTGCTTTATGCTTGTCTCGTTTACTTTCTTAATATAAAAAGCGCTCGCACGATCCATTTGAAAATTTGAAACACACTGCATACAAAACATTGCATAAGTTTATACTTGATTAGTAATAGAGGTTATCCGTGTTCTATAAGCTGCATATCCTATCAGCGACTGCTATACCTTTATATATTTAAGACTTTCAAAAGAAGTAACTGCATGTGCAACCATGACTGTTTCAAAATAGCACGCCAAAGTCATGTAGGTAACTCCGAGGTCGTGCATTAAATTGGTTTAAATGAAGAATACTATGGGAACCAGCGCCTTTTGTTAGAGGTAACGCATGAGTAAAGTGGATAACCTCTATACTCTGTTCCTTAACGTATGTATACTGTCTATAAATCAATCTAACCATGTAGTTAAACGTCGTGCAACCCCAAATCTTTTTGAAGATTGTTTTTTAGTTATAATATGCCAGCAGGTGAAATCGATACAGGCGAACTGTTTTAGTAATTAAAGGTATTCGTACTCAAGTCAACCGTCGGTAGCAAGGTAACGTAGGGGATGACCTACCATTAGTGGGGCGTTCAAAATATTTTGAAAGCGGTTCAGTAACAGCAACGTTTAACAACATCGTCTTAGAGATATGCACTCCGAAAGGCGATTTGCAAGTCGTATGGGAACACCGCTAATGGGTTCCTTTATTTTGGCGTACTCATGATAGACTAAAGTGGTTCTTGTCCTTAACATAACTTACCAGCTTATCTATTGTGCCACTGCACAGTAATCTCGATCTACTTTTGAAAGCAGCCAACACAACTATATCTTTCCTGACGGAATAATACAATTTGATGCCGAAATTGTGATGAATTCTTAATAATAGAGATGCTATATTATTTTTCTTCATAATATTTTTTCTTTTACGTGGTTATTGAACAATATAGTTAGAAATCGAGGCAGGATTCTTGCAATGGATAATAAACATATTTTAAGAATATTGGATACATCAACTTTAATTTTTCTATCAGTCTTACTATTTGTTTTCCATTGTACTATCTACAAAATCTAGCGATCTCAGTGTCCCAAGGAACACAGGTATTGCTGCAAACACATGTTATTACAATACCATTTTGGACTGGATTCCTCTGCCAACACAATAAGGGGATCACTTCAAACGTTATGTAAAATCTCACTGCAGAGTCCACATTCGACTTGAAGACAACACTGGCAGAACATATACACATTTCAGATTTTTTTTTAAAATGGTATTACTTCACTCCATTCACTCTTTTTTTTTCAGAAAACAGGATATTTATCCAATCTGGTCAATGTGTCTGAAGCGGGGAATCTTATAAACCATAGCTCAGCATGGCGAATGAGACGAATATAAATTCCTTTTTGTAGGCATTCTTCTCAGATATATCCATGTTACATTGAGCGATGTACACATTGAGCGGGGGATTACCTGTAGGTTTTCCCAGCATTATGTTATAGTAAACAAGTACATGTAAATTTCCAGAATGGAGTCATCTAGGGGATTCTCTAATTACATGATTTTCCACCTCATATGAAACAATTGTCAATGTCACAAAATGTGTGATCACGTTAGATTATTCAGAACACACCACCCTGTAACACAATAATCATTATAGCCTAATGTGTCTTTGATTGGAGCCAATCAGTAAAAAAGTGGCTCATTAATCTATCGTAACATAATATATGCTACTTAACTGGGATACTCCAGACACCCATTCTTTAAAGAGCCCATGAGTTATAAACCACGATGAGAATTCCAACAACATACTGATTTTATAGTCCCAACTCCTTTTATAGGTTCGATTTTTTAAGCCAGTGCATATCTAAATTAAGTACTGGCGGTAACTTGAGCAAAGCTATGTCCTGTTTTTAGCTGGCTTGCATACGTCGGCCATACACAATACCTTTTCCCAATAGATTACAACATACGAAGTCAACGACGAAACTCACAGTCATGTAATTTGATTACACCATGTTTACAAGTTCATAAGAACCCATGGAGACCTTAGAAATCAGATTGTTCCTTCAGAAATATTGAGTTTTATTTAGCGAGTTTATGCTTTAGGCAGAAGATGCAGCTGTTCATTTCATTGTTCGCAATGCAATGCCTGTCCTGACTACTGTGTTGGTCTATGGATGACCTAATATTCGTACCAGAAAATATTTTGCAAAGATAATGTCATAAACTACGATATGAAAAGTTACAGGAGGAACATGAAGGCAATACAATTTACCTCCTTTTTACAAACATCGCAGCCAGACTCTCTCTTTGTCATATCTTGTCAGGTAGCTCAAACTACTTGGTGTACACTGAGATTTGTAAGTTTATAAATGACATTGGTCGTATTTATTTAAATAGCATCTCCTATATTTCTCATTAATAAACATGCGCAGTGAATACAAAATGATAGTTGAATACCTGGGTATATCATGGCTATCCATTAGGTGTACTCCATGAGTAGCCGGAATCTGGTCTACAAATTTCCGAAGGAATGACACGATCTTTGTTCCATGGTGTATCGCAACTATAGTAAACTTTTATACAATTCGATATGTCTTCAGGGGCGCTCTTCTGTTTTCATTGACTGAGACATAATAGTTAGTGTTGTTCCGCAAATGCATCCAATTTGCACCGTTTGCTGGTCGATTTAATGTTTTAAGTCTTGTCATCTGCGTCATTTAGTTGTCAAGAACATTTCTCTAGCAAAATGAGTCTTCCAAACCAAAGTATCATGATTCAAGTCCAACAAAATCGTCACTGAAGCCCAGGAAACAAACACAACAGTCAACGTCGTCGGAGGTCGAAGGTCAAACTAAATCCAATATGTCTGCGCCCATATCAACGAAGCGTAGCTTGTTGATGCAGATGAGGGGTTCCGTGTTATCCGAATCACCACCCCTGTGGTTTTCTTCTTTTTTCAAAGAGTTTTAAAAACCCCTGAGCGTTTTCGTCAGACGCTTTGATGATTTGACTGAGAAACTGTGAATTGGATGAGAAGATGCAATTAATGGACTTTACTGTTAACAGTTTTAAGGACGACATAAAGAACTTGAAAGACCAAAACCAGAAGTTGGGAGACAAGGTCGATGACCTTGAAAACCGTGCTAGAAGAAATTACTTGGTTTTCTTCGGTCTGCCTGAGAAAGCTAATTGTAAAGAGAACTCTTTTGTGACAATCTCTGATATCTCCAAATTTGTTGGATTACCATCCACCATCCAGTGGCTGATAATTTTGAACTGTGCCGCGCCACCGTACAACAACTTTCAGACGAGATAATCAAGCACAACATAAACCAAGACTCATCCATGTTGCTTTCTCTACTTTTGTGATGAAAGAAAAAAGTTCGTAAAGCCTGCATTGATAGGTTCAAGTCCACAGAGTATCAGGGACTTAAAATCTTCATTTCAGTATACCTATCACAGCGTATTCCCTGGCTATTTTGTGTTATTTATAAAATTTTGTAGACTATGTGACTGGATTATATTGTGATTTTTTGCATATGCGCATTAGTTTGATTGGGTAGAAGTGACTGCATAATTTGTGTAACCATTTTTGCTACCTTTTTTGTTTGTGTGATTTGTTGTTGATTGTCTTGATTTTTTGTTTGTTTTTGATGTGCATAAAATTCAAAATATTGAAAGATAAAAACAAAATTCAATTATCTTTAATCCAAATCTATGGATAACCATGTCAGGTAACGGAATTGGTCGCACTTTCTATCACGCATTGGAATATAATTTTCATATTTACGAACACTTATTACTCTTATCAAGCAAGATTGGTTTATTTTAAATCATACATGACACATTAGGATGTAACAATACAACAAACAAAATACAGTGTGGGCCAAAAACAACTTTACCCAATTTCAGAGGGTGGTTGCTCGAATTGTAGAATAGCTATTCATAATATTGTTACATATTCTAAATGTATATATTTCTAAAAGTATGTGATGAAGAAATGAAAGCAAAAGAAGCTAAATTAACAAAATGGTGCTAGTTTTACGTCCGAGGGTCAAAAATCACTTTGTCCAAACGTAATTCAACGGTATGTGTCCGATTGCTAAGAGTACGGCATTATGCGTTAGGCATACATGTAATTGGTAAACACGTTTGGCTTGTCTTTGAAAAGTGATGATTGTTTTACATGCATGAAAGAAATACAATCGATTTTAACCCCCATTTACTTTCATGTACTCGAACTTCACTCCTGTCATTGACCAACAATTAGCATAAAAATTACACAATTATAAAGGTTTTATCTGGCGCAATTTTTGAATTCTAAATAGGCCTTCGTACATTTTGTGACTGCGGGGCTTATTTCTAAATAGGTTTGCAAGGTGTCAAGATAAGGCAATTCACAACACAAGAGATGACTTTTATGGCAGAGGTATACTTAATTAAGAACAGAAAGCTTTTCGGTAGTGCAGGGTCAATTTCGGATTCGTTTCCCGAACGTAAGATCCCACCGAAACCTACTATAACTCTACATACGAACAACTTTCACAACCTCGGAAGTGTGATGAATAGATGCAAAGCACGGAGCGGACGTCCAAGAATGGTTGTTCAGCTGCAAATATTGCAGCGGTTCAAAGGGAACTTGCAACTAACCCCAGAGTCAGTTGTCGACGCAACAATTTGCCGAACATACCACGAACGCAATAAGTTCAATAACTTCAAACTTTCTTGTAGACAACATTTCGTAATGACAAAAAATCAGGTCTGAGGTTACAATAGCTTTGCGCATATTTGAAGAGAATTGTGTTTATCTTTGCTGCGTGAAAGCTGCATATCATGACGAAATACCATAGCTTGACATTTAAATTGTTCATGTTTGATTTATTTGATTGTGTTATATAAAATTGCTGAACAAATTTGTGCGTATACTGAGTGGTTCTCATTCTTGATCGAACTCGCCATTGCAAGTGATGCCACGCGACAGCTAGTAGGTCTTCGCGTGGACTCTTTTTGACTCTTTGATTTAAAACTAGCGTCACATTTTTAATTTAATACATTTTTGGATAGTTTTTTCACCAAATACTTTAAAGAAGATGTTCTTTACGAATATGTGAAAACAATTTGCAGCAGACCTTTCAATTTTGAGATATGAACCTGTTAAATTGGGTAAAGTTGTTTTTGGCCCACACTGTATAGGAATACACATTGCGTCCATTTCCTTACTTCAAGACAACGTAGATGCAAAAACGTTATCGCATTATTTTATCATTTCTCACACTCTTTGTTCCGCCATGTTCATCATTACTACGCACGTGGCAGTTGTAAGAGATTGGAAGAAGTGCATGTCTGCATTGCAAGATAGATGCTAACCTTTAGTTACCAGCTGAGGTGGCGGTTGCTGTCAGTCATGCACAGATCGCGGTTTTTGTGTTCAGTAGTGTGAACTTTTTTGCACTCTAACTATATCTTTTTTATCTTTTGTACTTGCATTTCTAATGTTAAAACCAAAACACTGTACATACAAATTAAGAACAATATTTTCTTTATATTTTCTATGTTGGTTTTTCATCGGTTAATTTCCTTGGAGTTTGTCGAAATTGAAGGAAGTTGGCAAAACACAAATATAGCCTGAGTACATACCAATGCGCCCGTTGAACTGGGTCAAGCGTGAATATGCGTACGGTTAATGAGCTGAGGTTGATTATCTGGGAACTTATTTTTTATCTTGTCATCAAAATACCTTGCGGCTGTGCTTTGGCGTGTGCGTGTCGAAACTGAAATGAGTTTTCTAGAAGTAATGATGAATGAAATAATGAGCCATGCATTCATATTTTAAAGCAATTACAATCTCTCATAGTGCAAATGTGAAAATCGAAGGAATAATTTATATACAATATACTAGAAATCATACGTGTGTGAAGTGCTGTTATGAACGTGGTTAACATACTGAAAAGAATGTGGGTGACTTGAAGTAAACTTTACTCTACATAGTTTCAAGATTAATTCTAAGGTTGCGGTGTCTTTTCTTCCTATTAAGTCAAATAATTAAAGATAATCAGTGCGAGATAAAACGGTAATGGGTTTTTAAGAAACCAAATTAGATAAGTCAAAGTTCATTGTCGAGATTCTATGTATTCTTCAAAATTGGTTCTCGAAATTTCATTGCTCGCCGTGATTTTTCCTATTTGCTTTGTTACTTAACCGAAGATTAAAGACATTGATGATCTGGATATCAATTGGAAAAGATATTCCTAGTTATTATTTTACATTCATCATTATTTTACATTTTTAACCATCTGTTAATCTCTGATGTCACACTGGACAGATTGAAAATATATTCTTAGTAATTATTTTACATTTTTAACTATGTGATATCTCTGATGTCAAACTGGACAGATTGTATGGTAAAGGAGATTTTTGAATGCTTTGGAACAAGTAAATCTATACCGACGTACCAAATTTTATTGGTAATATCAATATATTTTTTATCTTTCGACAGCCATAGTGTTACTGTCTATGCTTTATTAACAAATAATATAATATAAAATATAGCGTTCGTGTTTTTATAATGTATATTCGTCAGTTTAGAACTTAGTTACAGCTTTTAAAATATGTAAATATGTACAATGAATCATTTCGCTAAAACTTTTCTGCTACAACATTATTTACTGGGATTTTACGCCTTTGTTATGCTTCAATACTTTTTAGAAATCAACAAAACCCATTTCCTTATCATGGATTTTAATCTTCAAATCCATCATTGTTCTAAATTCATTGTATGACACATGCACCTGATTTTAAACCCAGTGAACTTTTTACAATGTTCCACAAGCCTTCTTCCTGTACATGACATTGCAATCATCTGATTATCGCTTGGTTTATTGCTCAGGCACGATTTGCTGTTCAAAGCACACATGTGACCGTTTGTGAACTACCATCATGGAAAATATGATGTTGAACTTTCAAGTCTTTATGCCGTATATTTGTGTATATAAAGAGGCGTTATTTCAACAATGTTCTGTCTATTCAAATCAAGATCAAAGCAAATTAAAGTAACTGCGTGTAGATTTGAAACGATTGGTTAACATTACAGTAAATAACTTCGAAAGGGGAATCGAGTAATATCAAAAAGAAATTGTCAGTATGTGTTGCTGTAAAATAATATGATGGTGAAGGGCAAAAAGACTATACGCAGGATTGCCAAAAGGATATATTAAATAGCGTAATAAGTTAAAGAAACAGAACGCAAAATGGTGGAGACAGCACGGTAAGTAAAAAGAGAAAAAGGGAGAAATCCAGGGGAGAAATACGGTTCTCTGAAACGTCGATATAATACTGTGTAGTCTCAAAGCCCCTGCGCGTGTTCGTTTTTCTTAGCGCGTCCATGTCAGCTGAAACTGCAAATTCATTTTTTATTTCACTTATTTTTTGGCCTTAAAATCATGAAAGTTTGAGACATATTTTAAAGAAAGATTACTTGATTCGATACTTGCATTGTTTAGATATAAAAAAATTGGTATTTGTACTTCAATTGTGTAAATCAACCACAACACGATAAGCCGCAATATAGACTTATGAACATTCGAAAATAACATCTTAATTCAAAAGAATTTTTTTAAAACCGCATTCGACATTCGTTTTTGAAACTGCCATTTTCTTTGAGACATACCCTCGTTTCAAATATATAGTTTTGGTTTCTCTTTTGTTCAGAAACCAAAAATCAAGGGATTAAAAAGTAGAGCTGATCTGGTCTGCAATCATAACACTATTATGCTGGGAGGACACAGTATAGGGTATATAACCAGTAGTATACAATAGCCTATTGTGCTAACATAATTATTATCATGATTGATATCGGAAATCTATCCCGCGGACGACAGTTGATGCTCTCTGTCGACGGTAGGTGGCATATTACACTCACGAGTTCTAGGCCTAGAAATCATATACATGCGCGTATATTGAAGGATGGGGTGGGGTGGGGGATTTGTTTGTTTGTATGAAACATAAACGATGCATGGAGATGATTTGATTATGAATTAGTTTATTATCCCAGGAAGCACAACCCATACCTCTTTAAGAGGGGGCTCCCTCCCTATATAACCACATCTTCCCTAAATTACCCCTTTCCCCTCCTCCTCCCCTACATTCGATATCTTCATCTCGAGCTCTCCTCCCCTTCTCTTTCACTTCCAATGCTCTCTCTCATATGTTTCTCTCTCCCGGCCCATATCCCCCTTGCCTCCAACCCCACCCCACCCCCCCCCCACACACACACACACACACACACACATCACACAATCTCTTCTCCCCTCTATCTTCTACTTTTTGCAGTAAAAATTGCTTCAGTAAAAGTCATTCGGTTATTAGAGGTCATATAATGGCCTTCCATCGATTCTGGTACATGGGATTAAGGACATGAATCGATTTTGTTTATAGCACCTATACAATTACAATAGTGGCCCCTTTTGAAATGTCGAATGCAAATATTTCGATGGTCTATATATTTGCACAGTGAAATCAGTCTCAAGTCAATGCTTTCAAACTAAATCAATGCTTTCAAATGTAGACTGCTTTGTTCGACTTCTCTGCTCGTGAATATTGCACTGCGAAATTTAAACATTTCTTTTGTATACTTAGATCAGGTAACTCGAAAATCATGTAATTTTATTCGTCACACCACTTATAAGAAACTGAAACCAAAACCGAAACTACCTGTCACAAATGTTTAGTTTTAAACAAAAGGCAGAAACAATGAGTTCGATATCTTGTGATTCAAGTGGTTAGGCATGACAATAGAAAACCACGTGACCAAAACCAAAACCAAAACTAAAACTCAATATTTGAAATGAGGCATAGCATTAAGGGTAGACGAGGTATTGTTGGTCGAAGCAACCTAAAAATCGATTTTTATTATCTAGACCAATATATTATTGGAAATTAACTCCTTGATGTTTTGCAAAAGTTCAATCTACAAATCGTATACTTTGCAAACTTGCTTAATTTATTGTTGTTAATTAGTTATGTACGTTTTACAAAAGTGTTGTTGTTTCAACCCTCTTCACAACGTAACTCAAGAACCACAACACCTATAAAAGTATATCTGTGATATTTTAATTCTTCTACACGCTCGCTATGAATTGAGCAATGCAGTTTTTGCCAAAGCTCACTACCATTCGTAAGATGCTGTGAACTACCAAATCACAACAGTTTAAAATAATAAATAACCTTAAATAAGCGTTAATAAACGATAAACGTGATAAATGGGTAACCTAAGCATGACACATTTTCTAAATCAATAAACCTATTTGTCTTTTTCATAAAAGTCTCTCTTTTTCTTACTAAATTTACAAGTTGTGATAGCGTGGGACATCGTTCTTTTAAGGGGGTACTACACCCTTGACCAATTTTGTACCTATTTTTGCATTTTTCTCAAAAATTATAACGCAGTGGTGACAAGTAAGATATGTGTATTATAGGGGCAAGGACTACAACTACTGCACTGGAAATTTTATTTCAGCACAGACAACAGTTGTGGAGTTACAGTCAAAATGAGGGAAAACCAATATTTGATCAATAAATCAATAACTACTTACCTTGAGTTGCTGAATTTTCAGTGCAGTAGTTGTAGTCCTTGCCCCTATAATATACAAATCTTACTTGTCACCAATGCATTACACAGCAAAAAATAAAAGCTCAATATTGAGTAAAATATTACTCATCACGATAGTAAAAAGGGAGCTAGTCGAATTTTGAGTAATTTTTACTCAGCTTCGGTTGATTAATTGTTTACTTAGCACATGTTGATTAAACTTTACTCAATATTGAGTAGCTCCCTTTTTTACTCAAAGATGAGAGTAAAATTTACTCTTTCACTTGGAGTAATATTTGCTCAACTTTTGTTGAGTAAAATTTACTCAATATTGAGTAGCTCCCTTTTTTACTCAAAGATGAGAGTAAATTTTACTCATTGACTATGGAGTAATATTTGCTCAACGTTTGTTGATTAAATCTTACCCAATATTGAGTAGCTCCCTTTTTTGCTCTGAAACAAGGAACAATTTACTCGTTTAACCTTGAGTAAAGGTTTACGCAATTGTTGATTAAAACGAATACTCATTATTTGAGTAAAACTTAAGTGAAAAGATTTGCAAAATGATGAATAGTAAAGTGTTACTCAACATTTTGAGCAACATGAAACGTATTTTACTCAACAAATATTAATTATTTTAAACTAGAAGAATGAAAAGAATACAAAATTAAATATAATATTCTGCATTTTTCCTGGTTTTATTTTCAAAATAGGTATCAAATAAATCACAATATAGCATGTCTATTGTCTCATTACCCAATGTGAGCAAACATAGAATAGAAGCCGGTCACCTCTCCCAAAACTTTTGATGTGAAAAAGTCATTTGAAAATTAATGTTATAGATGCTGAGTGTTTTAAATGGGACAGAAATTAAGTCTTCACTTCATTATGTTTTAACACTCAAGAATTGTCTAATGTTACCAGGTTCTTTAGTAGCTGATATAGTGTCCAGGAACTGCCAAATAGCAGTGATCAGCCTGTACTGGATATGCTAAGTCATTGTATGTGAAGGATTTGGTATATCTTGTCCACAAGTTCTACAACTTTCATCACTGTTGCGCATTGAAAAAGCTTGCCTATCCATTTATATAAAAACACAGTTCTGGATTCAACTTGCTTCACAAGTATATAAATGGCAGCGTGCGTCCAGTAAAGTTGGCGAGGAACCAGTCCAAAGCTGTGCCTTCCTGAAACATGTAAAATAAAAGAAAATGTAATAAAGGACATTAATTTCATGGATTGGGACTATTCAAGTGAAATAAAGCTGCCTTAAAATAGAAAATCCGCCACCTTTTCATTGTATCAACCATAAATCAAAATTTGTTTGGTACTCGAAAGTGATGAAGCAGATGGAAGGTTTAAAATACAAATAACTAAATTTATGCATGTCTTATTTTTAAACTGTCTATAATTGGTCAGATGGTATATAACCAAAAATGAAAACTCTTGCTGAAATTCGTGAAATATTAAAGCAAATATGACATATTTACATGTAATTTACATTGTAATCACCCATTGCATTGGCATTTCTACTTTCATGCGATTTTGTAAATATTTAAAATATCTTTATAATTATTATATTATTATTCCTGTGATAGCGGGCAATGCATTTTCAAGGGGACACACACTTTAGGAGACAAGAATTTACAGAAATGGTAAACAAGATAATTATAAGATTCGCGGTTGATTATTCAAAGTTCACGATAGCCAACACCTGTCGGTGAGGATAAGGGGTTATATAGGGGGTTTTCCCCTTGGCATTTGAGGTTTCATGAACTACACATTCAATGAACTACATGTATTCTGAAATGCACAAAGAAATTGTCAAGTTAAATGCAACATTACTGATAGAAATTTACCTGTTGACTGACGTTCGTGCATCTTTCTTCAATACCTTTCCTGGAAAGAGGTAGGGCAGCACAAAAATCCCAAAGTCACATCTGATCTGTAAGTAAAATATAGATCAATATTACAAATGCACTGAAAAAGAAAAATTTCAAGTGATATTTTGCAATGGTTTCACTCTCCTACTACATATAACTGCAAAAAAAAGTTATGTGGCACGAGTCAACATCAGGATCAGGGACGTAGCAAGAGCTTTGGGGCACATGGACAAGGAGTAGTGTGAGGCCTTCTAAACATCTCCTTTATCAGCCCTGATCCCTATCCACTTCATTTTCGCTTTTGCTCGGGGCCCATGGACTTTGTCCACCCTATCCGCTTGCTACGCCCCTGGTCCCCGGGCCTGGTCCACATCAGCGTGCTTCGAGGTTACTCAGACCATGGAAGTAGTAGTTCCATGCTCAGACTATAGTACATTAGATACGATCGCAAATACACAGCTAGCATGGTGAGCCGATGACAATACTGATAAGCTTAACTAACTTAAAAACCTGTCTATATCCGGTTCAAATCATACAATAAGATTTCTAAATTGTGTAACAGGTATATGGACATAAAGTTATGAATAATAGTAATGAAATTAGTACCTTCAAACATTGGTTGTACTGCTGACAAACTCCGTTCCACCAGCAGACACTGCACCTCCGCATCCCGGCTCCGCTTTTATACGCCATGATGACATGAATTTTAATACGTCGTCGAATTAAACTTACTCCGCGTGTTGAATTTACTACGCGATTTGAGTAAAATACAATGTGGCGATTAAAATATTTTACTTCTTTCCATTGACCATTTTTTACTCTGACAAAGAGTTGTGTCAAATATCGTCTTTTACTCGTTGATGAGTAAATAATTGGTCTATTTTTTAATCAACATACTTTAGTCGGTAGCACTTTACTCCTTATTTTTTGCTGTGTATAACTTTTGAGAAAAATGCAAAAATAGGCACAAAATTGGTCAGGGGTGTAGTACCCCCTTAAACAAACTGGTTTACTTTTCAACATAGGCGGCCTAGTCACAGTGCAATGACCGACCATTATGAGATCCTACTTATTCTGTGATCTTGTCAAAACAAATCTATGCTATTCCCTGCACAATCGTGTTCCGGTTCTATTGTAATTCGATAGTTCTCATGATCAGCCTTCACAAATATCGATTTGCTTTTGTCATTTACGACATTCCCTCATTTCAAATATATAGTTTTGGTTTCTCTATTGTTCAGAAACCAAAAATCAAGGGATTAAAATGTGGAGATGAACTGGTATATGCAATCATAACACTATTGTGCTGGGAGGACACAAGAGGGTATATATATAATCAAGGTATAATGGCCTATAACCATACGTATATAATAGCCTATTGTGCTAACATTTTCATTATCGATATCTATCAACGCGGACGACTTTTGATGTTCTCTGCCGTAGCTGGCACACTTCCATGACACCATAAAATTACAGCCGAGTTCCGAGATTCGTTTGATAAGTTATGCATAGACATCATGTGCATATATTGAGGGGTGGGGTGGGGTGTTTTGTTTATTTGTCTGAAATATAAACGATGCATGATGATGTAGATGATTTGATTATGAATTAGATTATTCCCGGAAAGCACAACCCATACCTCTTACCTATGTTCCCTCCGCCACCTATATATAACCTCCTCCTCCCCCTCCCCACACTCGATATCGACTCTTCCCTATTATTCCACTCCACTCTTGAGCCCCCCTCTCCCCCCTCCTTCCCTTCCCACTTCTAATGCTCTCTCCCCTCTGTTTCTCTTTCTCCCTACCCTTACCCCCTCCCCCTCACACACACATACCCTCTTTCCCTGGCGATCTCTTCTATCTCTCTCTCTCTCTATTCTCTAATAAATAAATTGAATAAAAGTTAGTTTAAACCAGCTTTCTATGATATTGATCTTCCGTCATGCGACATGCACATAAATAGAATGGTGTATAATAGTGTTTATATCACTGAAGTCATAATCTGTCAAGTGCCTATTGTAATGTCTGTGGAAATATTTCGATGGTCTATATAATAATTTTCACAGTGAAATCAGCTTAGGCTAATTCGTAGTCTCAAGTCAATGCTTTCAAACTAAATCAATGCTTTCAAATGTAAACTGCTTTGTTCGACTTCTCTGCTCGTGAATATTGCACTGCGAAATTTAAACATTTCTTTTGTATACTTAGAGTAGGTAACTTCAAATCAAATAATTTTACGATCCACACCACTTATAAGAAACTGAAACCAAAACCGAAACTGACTGACACAAATGTTCGGTTTTAAACTAAAGGTAGAAACAATGAGTTCGATATCTTATGATTCAAGTGGTTAGGCAGGACAATAGGAAACCACGTGACCAAAACCAAAACCAAAACTAAAACTATATATTTGAAATGAGGCATTGCATTCAGATACACCAACTGTGATTATCCAAAGTTTGATTCAAACGGCCATTGTTTTATATTGACCTTGGGTACTTTTTGTAGCAAGGTTTAATAAAAATTGAGACACGATTTTTAGATGTACAAAAAATGAATAGTTTCGGTTTGTATCGATTCCATATTATGAAATGAATGACAGGGGATTTTGCTTTATAATATTACACTCAGTTAGGTGGCTACAAGCTCTATTGCAAGATTACGGAGAGGAAAGGCTTTCAACTCAAAGAATATCCAGGTAGCTTCTGTATTACCACCACACGGTTTATCCGGATTGAGTAAGGAATTTAAATGCCGGTACCCATTTATACACCTGGGTAGAGTGAGGAGTAATTGAGGTAAAGCACTTTACTTAAGGGCACAACACATATGACCAGGGTGGGTCGAACCCACAATCTAACAATTATGGGGCCTATACTCTACAGCTTAGACCACACATGCCTTGTTGTGATTTATTATTGTTGGAATAGAAGACTGTATTAGAAGTGTTATTAAGTTGTTGTTTTTTATTCAATAATAAAAAAGATATGAACATAGACATGTAGAACACAATGTTTTATACAAGACATACTACATTGTACTAGTTCTATTGAAATAAACAGGTCGTCTGGAACTCGCTATCCGGATGTCTGGGGTTCAAATATGTCTGGGTTTTTTCCTTTGGCTTGTCTACCTATGCAATTTTATTAAACCATGTTTGTTGAGCTGTAAAGGTTTTAGTTTATTTAAAATAAAAGGCTTTTCTGTCTATAAACATTTTGATATTGCCAACAATAGCAAACATGGAAATTTAAGTTATTTGCCAGTTCTGTTAAATAATCCCCAAACATTAAAACGGGAGTCTCCCTAGAAAATATTTGAAACCGCGATTAAAATATAACTGTTATTCTACTATTGTTACATTTATACCAGAGAGAGAGGCCATCGTTTGAATGAGAAATTTATTTTTAAAACTTTTCTGTTCATTTGAGGTTGAGATCATCCATAAAAATTCATATGAATATTTAAATTAAAAATTTCATAGCATTTTATAATATTTTAGGCCCTATTTACATGGAATTTTGCGATTTTCGTGCATTTCCAGTATGTTGTGTCGGTCATCCCACCTACGCATGCGCAGATTGTTGTTTGATTTGCACCAGTTATCATCGTACTGAGTACCAGCTCTCACACGTGACCAGTCATTATATTTTAATCTGTTTCATTTTGGAGATTAATGTCATTTGTAATAGTTATTTATATTCGCCATTTTTGTAGAATAATGTTGCTTCCATTCAAGCCCTAAAGTCGTTGAAGTTCCCAGACGTCCCATTTCCACCCAAGTTTGATGACAAGTCTCATAGTTTACCAAAAAGCAAACTGAGGACCTAGTGTTTATTCCTGCCCAAAACAAGCCATATGCACTTTGTACTTTTTCTGTTCTCGGACATTTTTAACACATGCCTTTGCTGTAATTTAAAAGGACCGCCTTTTTGCGTGATTTGCCAGTGTCCCTAGTGTATTGATTGTATGCTAATACTATTACGTAATCAACTATACGGTATCATTTATACATAATATGGTTTGAACAGTCTTTATGTGATCATAAAGAAATTCCATCCAAATATTCAATATAAAACAATGGGGTAAAAGGTCAACTCTTAGTACATACTGACCCACCCTCGTATAATGCTAAGATAAATTTACACTCTGTTGTTTTGATTTCAGCGATTGAACTCAGACCAATGAGATACAGTTTTTTTGCTGCATTAATAACTGGTTAGTCAAAAACACTCGTCGCACAGTTGTTAAGTATGAATCAGCTTTATACTTGCACGGGAAGAGCATATTATTGTAAGTGTTTCATGTTGGCACAAGCTAGTACTGGGTTTTTTTAATATTCACGCTTATCATTCATAAGCTCTCTAATATGAAGACGCTTTGCAAGATTCAGGTCATCTATGTTTCGACGATCTTATATCTGATATCATATTAATTCTTTAAATGTAAGTTTGCATTAACCTCAATCGTGTGGATAATTTCAAAACTAGGATTACTTTTGGTATGCATTAAAATGTCGTATAGTCGACTAGTTATTTCCTCCCTTTATAATCACTGAAAACGATACTAGATTATTTTCTTAGTGTCTTAAAAATGACACTGTATCCTATATTATACATTTTCATTTGCTCCTAGACTGCTTTACGTGTCCTGGTGGTGCATTTATATTTGTTATATTTCAAATTTGCACATAATTATCCAGTAACGACCATGAAATACATAGCATTGTAAATATTCATAGTCATATTGGGTTTCAACAGTTGAATGTTAATCTGGTTTAGTATTGATAATGTTTTGATGTTGTGAGAGGCTTGCATGCCGATCACTCCACTAAAATATGTGTTTTTGAATAAATCCAGATTTTGGAAGTATCATTTTCTCAGTCGACAGTGAATCTATCAAATGTGGGCTGAGTACTTTGTAGGCGGATAGTCATTGTAAGATGTAAGTCTCCTTTTTAGGCCAATAGTCGATCCTCAAAAAGCAAAAGATGGCAATGCAGATATTGCGATCGGATAAGTGAGTCATTACTGAAATTAGTAATCCATTCCCCCAAAGTATTTTGTGAGGAAATTTATTCCCAAGAATAGTAACATACGGAAATCGATTTCACGATACCGGCTGACGACTCAGATCATCAAGTCAATACAAACCAAGTTAAGAGCCAATATAGTGTACATGAGCTCAACCCTCCAATGTCAAAAACAAATACATCTGCCAATGCTATTATATTAAACAATTGCATTTTAGCTTGCCCCTGCGAATTATTTAAGATATTTAAAGTTCGATGGCATTAGGCTATAATACCAAGTCTATATCATGATATTTGACTATTCTTCAATACGGAGGCTTATGAGCGTTAACATATATTCTAACCAAACATACAAAGGTGAATGTTCGAGACCAGACGAATCAATAAAGCTAACCAGACGTTTAGTTGTATTTATATGTGTTTTCGACCAAACAGAGATTAATGAAACACTGCTTATAAAGCAGACCCACAGGATGGGCTAAGTATCGTTGGATAAAGGTGGTAATATTGAATGTATTGTTAACGGCTGTGTAAACACCTCTCTTAGGGTATACCTATAATGCAATATAAACATGCAATAAAGGTACAATAACACTTAATCTCCCACCACATGCTTAGGGACCGTGCTTCAACATTTACTTATTTATCGAATTGGACCAACCAAATTTGGTCATACACAATGAACGACAGGCATAGAAGCGTTTCACTTTTACATGCAACACATCACGATTTATATAAAATATTAGATCATAACGATTAACAATAATTGACATTTAATGAGGTAATCAAATTATCTATAGTTTTTATTGCTATTAACATTCCTCGTATTTATAATGCAATTTGTTGTGTCTGATGTCCTCTTAGGTCCCGCAAAAATACTATGCAAAGATGGACGACCGAGCCCTTAAAGGCACAATACAGAGATATTCTTTAAAACAAAAAAAAACATATCAAATATAACAAGAATTTGTCTTTAAAAAGACAAAGTTCACGGAATAGGTGTATAGTACTTTGAGATACTTTGGTCTAACTTTCAATATTCATATACTAACCTACTCTGCACTGATTTGACAATAAATAAGTGATTTGAGGTATAAATGATACTTGCATCTTGACTCTGGAAAATACTTTTCCGAAAACCTCATTTTGCATTAAGATTTTTAAGCTACCTGCAGGAAACAAATTTGGCTATTATACGAAGAAAATTACATGAAAATGTCTACTGTATCAGCCCATCATGCATCAGATGCTATTTCCCGTTGGATGCCCATTCCTTTTTAAAAGAAGTTTTATTTGGAAGCAAATCGCCTAATGTGTTTCAGGAACACTGCATGTCAAATTATTTTGTTGAATAGTTTTCTATACAGATGCTAGACGCCTTACCACTAAAGTAAACAAATTAAAATACATTGTGGTCTTGCTAGATTTTGTCACGGATATTTGTCTCATATCCCAGCTTAATGAACACCAATTTAATTAGTTTGTAAAAGATAATATACATTGGATATGTTTATACACACATTGCTTGGTTATTACAAGAGTTAATAAACATTCAATTAACTATAGAGAATGGACTTAATTTTGTGCAGTGTAGTTATTTTCTGAAGTAAATCGCCTATGAATAGGTTTCTATACAGATATTCCTAATCACTAAGTAAATAAATTATAGCTAATTATACTGACCAATCAGTATGTGTATTATCAGCATGTGATGACTGTAAGCCAATTGTAAACATGTTTAATAAAAAGGCTAAAAAATTCCTACACTGATCAGTCTCACTCAGGATTAAATGTGCTAAATAGTAATTGACATGGGTAGCAGGATTAGATAAAGGCACACAAACGAGGGTGTGAGATATTAGGAATTATTTCCTAGCTCTTAACCACATGGTTGGTGGGTTACAATAGCTATTCGAGACACATGGTATGTAAGGGATAAACTGTGCATATGAGATGTGGGTGCAAGTGGTATTAATGTTCACTGGCGTGAACAAAAACTGTAGAACAAAAAAATCGCCAGTCTATACAAACAAATGAAACTTGAGGTGCAGTTTCTTACAAATGTCAAGTGTGAATGAAATTGCAATCAAATGTCATGATCAGTGCTTATTATTACAGTCAAATTTCAAGGTCAGTGCTTATTATTACAGTCAAATATCAAGGTCAGTGCTTATTATTACAGTCAAATATCAAGGTCAGTGCTTATTATTACAGTCAAATATCAAGGTCAGTGCTTATTATTACAGTCATATATCAAGGTCAGTGCTTATTATTACAGTCAAATTTCAAGCAAAGTTAATAATTATGTCCGCATCACATTTTCTAAATTCCACTTTTTAGGTGTCGTGAGAATGTTTATGTTTGCATTATTTTCTCTCTCAAAGACAAAGAGCATGTTAACAGCCACCTGTTTACTTTGTGCAACAATGTCCGTTCTTTGAACGAGCCTTAGTTGAAATGAAATAATAGTAATCACAATATAAACCCAATTGACATAATTCAGAAACGTTTCAGGTGAATAAGAAAAGGCTTACGTTTCTTGTGTGAAAACATGGTGAAAATGACTGTAAGCGATGTGTTTCCCTACTTGGCTTCAGCGTGGGGTCAAGTTTCAATAATGTAAGTTTGGGTATTAGACTTAAAGCCATATTATAACATTTGCTGAGGAAGACGCCCTCACTGAATTTTTAAAATTCATTTTTACACGATTAAATTGTACTTTATTAAACCAATATACCCTGCAAAATCAAGACTCTAGGTGCAGTAGTTTTGTCAAAATCCGTGATTTTGAATAAAACGCCGGAATCCGCGCTTTATTATTACGATGGAATTATTAGTCGAACGCATACACGATGTTCATAACACACAGTACGTACACAGCGTGCGGGACGGTGATATACACAACAAAGGGTCGTACCACAACATGACCGAAGGAGTGGTACGTATTGGCGACATGTGCGCTGGTAGTAAATTCCAATTTTCTTTGCTTTGCTGTATTTGTTCGGCTCAAAAATAAAAGGAGATATATCTGACAGTAAAAGCTAACATTTTATGGCAAAGAAATGCTAATCTATTTTGTTTGAAAATGTTATAATATGGCTTTAACAGCATTAATATTTTAGTGATGCCTAACAAGTAGACAATTATCGACCGATTCTTTACATTGCATAAATACCAGGAATTGTCAGTCCGAGGGTAAGCAAACGTCAGTATCGTCCCTATTTCTCCTCCCTTTCCCTTGTCTATTCCCCTCCCCCCTTCCACCCCTTTTCCTTCTCTTTCTCCCTCTCCTCCCCTTTCTCTTCTCTTTCTCCCTCTCTCTCTCTCCCCTTCTTTCTCTCTTTTTCCTCTTCTTCTCGTCCCCATTTTCGGCTTCTCCGTCCCCATTAATTTTAGGTGTCCGGTGGGCACCCCCCCCCCTGCTGGCTACGCTACTGATAAGTACATTTAGAATAGGTCAAAGCACAATCGAGTCCTCCTGATAAGTCTCTTTTCTTGTTATGCTGACAGGAACCGACTACGAAGAAGTCTTTATCATGGGTCATCTGCCCCGTCTTTTGCAGATAAACCACGGGGAGCGCGGATTTTAATTTGAATTGATTTTTTTGGTCCTATGCAGATTTGTTTTTTTGTTTTTGGTTGATTTGTATGGCGCTTTCAACTACTGAGGTTATTTGCGCCAGTACTGAGGTTATTTGCGCCAGTACTCACTCCTTTGTCAAGTTGCACCTGTATATCTCCATTCAGTCACAATACGTAATCATCTGCTTCGCTGCATCTTAGTTATTTCTATCTTCTTCATGCCTAGCTCGTTGTATATCTCTTGCTGTATATGCTCGTACGATGAATCCAAATTTGTTTCTTTGTCGACGTGGTAAAAACCAAACGGTGTCTCTTCAGAGCCACACCAGGCTGAGTCAGCCGAGGAAGGGCTAAAACGTGGTCAAAATACTTTGCATGATCCTCCGCTAGCTTGACTTCCTCGCATCCAAGCCTGTTCCCCAGAGCCCAAGTTTGCGTTATCCATCCGAGGTTTGGGATGAGTTGCCCGCGAGCAAATACTATTCCAGCTCTACGGGCCTTGCCGGACATCGGTCCTATGCAGATTTTGGATCAGGATCTTTTATACCAAAGGTAACGACCTTAACCAGTGTATTGTGATGTGTATTTACAGCGATGTTTTCTACTCCCTAAAAGCATATTTTGTCATTTACAAAAACAACCACTTATATGAAATGTCGATAAAAGGTAAAACTTTCATTTGATGGTGTATTATACTGGTGTTTTTTTTAATTCATTTACATAATATGAGTTTTGATTTTTTTAACACATCAACAACAACACTACTAAACATTTTGTTGAATGATTAGGAATCGAAAGTGAAAGCAACATACTGACACTCGCTCTTTTGCATAGCCGACTGACCCTGGCTATAAAATTATGTTAAATTTCATTATGTTTTTCTGCTATCGTTAATCTGGGCTCATTGGGGTGCCTTGCTTTCTAATGCCGATGGCCTCCTTTATCACTCTCTTCACCGACAATCTTTGCTTCCGCCCAATTAATGACATGAATATTGTCCACAACATGGTCTGTTATCGCAGACTTACGAATGGTTAACTGTGATGCTTTCCTGTTGGCTCTACAGGGTGTATCAAAATTAAGTATACAGTTCGAAAAATGCCACTAGGTTAAAAAGTATGAGGTATTTGGTCAAAATATATCACTGGCGTGTGACCATTAATAACCAAAGCAAGATGAATATCACATGTTTAACCACTTTCTTTACAGTAACTAACCGTCTTAGTCTTCCACATGACCACCAGGACATGGTCACTATTCCTCTATATCCATATATCAGCTGTCTCCAACATGGTATTCACATCACATCTTATGAGAGGTCTCTCCTGCCTGTCAACTTACGAGTATCAAATGAGGCGTTAAAATGCGCAGAAATATATTCTGCTTCCAACGCATTTTACAGAATTGTAATACAATCACCGTTTTTTAATAATGGCCATTATTTAAGGGGAGTTTGTTACTTTTTTTGAGATGTTTACTTTCAAAATGTTGTTTTTGTTAACATGTTACATATTTGGAATCTTCCCATGTGTAATAATGTGGCTGTTCAATTAATACTTTGCTTCACCTAATTTGTTGCCCTAATGTAGGCATTGAAACACTTCAGTTGCTCTTAGAGAGAACTGTTCACTGTTTTCATCTGATGGCTAAAAGCGTTTTTGAATACGCTTTTGGTAGCCTTTAAGAAATTTTTTAAGATATTAAAATTCATTTTAATAATAGCAGTTTTATAATAAATAGTCTCAATGTTGATAGAATCCAGTTATCTATAAGCTAAGATTTACCAATTTTATATTTTGCCATTAAAAAGTAATGTGTCAGTATAAACTGTGTAAGTGGCAGATGTGATTAAAGTGGTAGATCTTATTAAAATGAATTAGCAACCAACTACGTCTCAAAATAATCCTCATAACATGTACACGTATGACAAACACACCAATAAACTGTGTGAAATAAGGTACTATAATGTTGTTATAACAAAGAAACTTTTAAAACTTTCAACGGAAACTGAAGGCAAATAAATAAATATTCAGCTGCTGATATTTTCGATACAAATTGTTACATCCTCAGTAATGACTGGCTGACTGTCTGCACACTTGGATGATTTAGATGTTTCGAGAAGACAGTCGTAAATTCTTGGAAGATCTCCTCTGTTGAGCTTGGCTTATTTTTCCTGTCTGGTAGCTATGGACTTCTTTATCTTACGATTTTGGAACTTGCTGTCCTTCTTTGCAATCCTAACATTAAGGGAGTCCAACATGTGACCAGTGTTCTTGAGATAGTCTGCGATAGCAGAACTCTTAACAGCACTTTCACTGTGATGTATGTTCTTTCAACCGATCTACCAGAGCCTGTGCTGTCTCACCGATGTACATACGGTACACCACACCTGATTGATCTATATACAGATTTATCCTTAGGAGCATCAAGCTGTTGACGGAGAGTGTCAAGCGGTTTGAACACAGTCTGGACGTTATAAGTGCCAGAATACGCTTGAGTTTCTCCAAAAACTCCTTTCCCATACGAAAGAAAAATAAGGGTTGGCTTTCTCTTATAACCCAACCCAGTCTCTCTACTAAAGTGCTAAGAACATTAGTTCAGTTTATTCTGCATATGAAACGTTTTGAAACTAAATTTGGACACAACTAAATTGTTAAGTTAAAGTTAAAGCATCCCGGGGTGTGGCGGAAGGGAAGGCTGGAAAAACAAGTCAAAGTACAAAAAGCGAAAGCCATCATGGTTTCCCCGTATGGTTAAAAAGGAAACAATAGCCATCAATAGAGAGATTTACGTGAAACGCGATACGGGAACGGCAACCGCATGCTACATTAGTCGAAAACTAGTTAGTATGCCCGCTAGAGGGTGAAATCCATTGTGAATAATAATATTGGTCAGCCGTGGAATTTCCGTAAGGCGGTTACATTGCGGTTGGTAGCAAAAAATGACGTTCAAAAATGACAAAAAAGCGCATTACAAAATGCAGAAAAATGTTATATTTTGTCGTGTCATGAAGCGAATCAAAGTATCCAAATGTGCTTGAATTCATTTTGGGGGTTACAATTTGACCTATTATAGACAAGAAGAAGTGAATAAATTTCGATTCTTTTCGACGCGAATTCGAACGGGTAGATTGCCTATTCATTTGTGTGTGGAGAATGCCGTCCAAAATCATCTTGCGAAGAGGCAAGATTGTGTCGTCTTACGACATAATGCGGTACAATTGTCTGTTTTGGACGGGAGACATCAGTTCATGCAACGTCATTTTTCGCCATTGCTATTTCGTTGCATTAAACAGCTGTCAGAGTGTTTGGCTTAGATAGATACTATTCAGCAAACACCAAAATGTTTTTAAAACATGTTTTTGGTTTTAGTTAAAACATTTTGATAACATATCAATGTCGGTTTATATAAAAATCATAAAAACTCTTTTTTTTTTAAACGTGTTATACTGAAAAAAAATAATACAACAAACATTTTAAACCAACATTCGAAGTGCTATAGTAAAATATCATTTGCCAAACATTGTGTGTACTTAAGTCTATTTATGTTAGAATGTATTGCAGCAAGTTTTGAAGAAAATGTTTTTTGAATGTTATTAAAACGTTTTATACCCTTCACCATCACATACCCTTTAACCCGACATTTCCCGTTTTCCGTAATATATTTGTGTTTGCTAGGTAGCAATCGAACTAGGCATGTTATATTATCTATTTTCATTTTGCTTTAATAAGTAAACAGTGTACTATATTTATATGATAATGAGGTTTTTTTTTTTGTTGTTCGAATAATATACACCATGGCGACTTCCAAGGCATCCAACACCAAACTCTGTTTAGTTTATTTAGACAATAGCATACACGTGTGAACAATAGGCCTACTCATTTTCCAATGAGCCTGCAGAACTCAACTATCGCTAATCTGGATTGAATGCTTAGAGCAATAGATACAGCCAGGCGTATTTGCATATTAATATCGAGGAAAGTGAGTTCGATGAGAGAAGATCTCTGGTTCGATGCACCCAATGTGAATCAATGGGTGCTTCCTATATCTTTAGATATATTTTGTCTCAGCATAGCGCCACATGAGCTTATTGTAATTGCGTTTAGATAGACTGTATAAAGGCTATCACGAACATACTAGGAACGACGAGCGTTAGGACCGACACAAACTGGCTGTGTATGAGACTAGTTTGGATGTGAACGGCACTATGACGTTCTACCGCACAATGTCGTAATACGTAACCCGTATGGCGTTAGCAGTGTGCGCCTCTTCGCAATCTCTCTAATGTTTAACCGAAAGACTAAAAAGAAATAATAGCGATCAAGCTTAAATTACACTATAAATTGGAGACACCAATGCATACACACAGACCCTCCAGGATACACCAAAACGTACACTAATACCCCTCAATAGATTGCAATGCATAAGTCAATGTAATCACTTCATGGTTACAAGACAAAAATCAGAAGTTGTGTGAAATAATTCTCAAAGTTAAACTTCAAACAACTTTGGAATGCCTGCAGTTGTAAATAACACGAGGGAAATCAAGGGCAACAGCTGAAACAAAACCATGTGTCATGAACAAACCTTATTAATACTGTACTAGAGTGCACTGTAACACTTTTGTGATACTTCGACGGGTTCATTTTCGTTCTTTACACGTAAGAGTATAGGATACGTTACAACGCGTTTATAAGGGTATTTATCATAACAATTATTAACACAACAACATGCTTCAGCAAATATAAACATATTGGTGTGTTAACAGTTTTAATAATCCTAAACATAAACCTAATCCTAATCAAAAAAGACAAAAAGGTAAAAATCAAAATACGGTAGACCAGACATTAAAATAAGGTCAATACTATCACCGAAACTAACACGTTTCATAGCAATGTACAAGTTCGGATCGGGTCTACCCTCAAAACTCAAAAGTGATATCACCCAAACACCCACAATGTGACATAAACATGCACATACCAAAATAGGGTGAACGAAAGAGAGGGAGGGATAGTACGAAACAGGTGAAGGGGAAAAGAGAGGGCGTATTCTAAAGTGAAACACAATTATGATATGCCGATCATAACGACATGTAGCGAATGTTTGTACTTATTTTGGTAGCACTGGATAGTAGAGACTTAGCTATACATTGGTACCATATATAACGGTATGTGACGTTTATAATTGAAAATTTGGGGGTTGCAACAATCCTTCCACTACCACCACTTTCTTAGTCTGTGTTACGAAATATGCCTCAGTAGTTCTAAGGTTAAATCATCTTGCTGTCTTTGAGGGTATGGGAACAATTAAATAGCAATTCGGTATGGTAGGGATCGCCATTCTATGCATATGTCACATGTTCAGTAGTTCTTCCCGTTTTTGTGATCGCTTCCATTTACTCAGCTAGGTGGGCGTGCGGAGCGCGGGCATCCTGCTAGTGTATCATAAAGACACCATTTTGTAATACGGACTCCGTAACTAAAATAACTAGTAATGGTAGATACAACACGTACTTTAAAAGTACTTATGCGAAATGACACTAATGCCCACCTATTTGCATCACACATACAATACTACTCAAATAAATTCCGCAAAAGAGTAAAATGTAATTTATCCAATGTGGATTCTATAAGAATAGACAATTTTGAACATGGCAATCATACTAACACATACAATGAAACATCCACTCGTGAGGTACAGTATGAACACTGAAAGCATATGAAGCCTTACGGTGTACTCACCTCTGTCATTCTGATAAACAAATCATCAGACTTCTTGAGTAAAAGAAGACAAATAACAATTCTATAGGGAAATTTGCAATATCAGAAATAAATAGCAATTCAAAAATATAAATCCCAAATACTTAAATCCTGTTCATCGCCGAAATGCAGTGCGTCAATGTTCCAATTCTTTCTAGCTTCTACATAGTTGATATATTATTGCATGCTTACTGACTGAATGAAACCTTGATATCTATTTCGGATTGGCTGATCCATCCATTAAAATGGTGCCAGTTTCGCTTAGCTAGACGAGTATGGTGGTTACTAAAATTTTAACTTAAATAATACTCACCAAATCACATTAGCCTAGTTTATGCTAATACTAAGGGGCAATAATGTCAAAATAGATATGAATATTTACACGAGCCACAAACAGTGATGTTTTTGCACATCAAGATGAACATGCAGGCGACAGGTAAACAACTAGTTTCCCTTTCTCATCATATTAATCATTTTAGAAACTTTCCTATAATATGTATGAATAAAGTGTTTTGATGTTTGTATATTAAATTATCAAGCTCGATGTTATTATACATTTTGTGTTACATTATAATGTACACATGTGGAAATGTATTTGGCTATAGTGTTTGTATGAAAATATAGCCATGCGCGAAATAATGTCGTTGTTTTGCATTTGGGAAGGAGTCTCTGAAGACGTAGCCTAGAATCCCATTTCACTGCACTAGATCTCCTTTGTATGTAAAGACGCTAGATTGACCAATTTACAGAGTAGGGAAATCTGTCGATAGTTTGTTACGAGTCGCATTGACTCAAGATCAAAAACACCTTTCACCTAAATTCACTTCAGAATGCACTACAAAACACACGGTTTGTTTGAGTTAACAAAAAGTTGAAGCTTTAATGAAAAGTAGAGGATGGTTGGACAATATCTTGCACATAAACATAAACATCAATGCAAACAAAATTACAATCTCTTAATCAAAATGATAATTTTATAATGGTTAATTATCCGGCAGTCTTCTTATTGTTGTTGACGTTCTGTTGCTCAATGTTCCGGACGACTGTTAAATAATGTCCAGTTCCAACTTTTAATTCCACGGCAATTTAAAATCCTTTGTATGACGACACTCATAATGATGTTACTTTCACTAATCACTCCTTATGCGGCCCATACACGATCTTGTATTGAAGTATTGAAGTAATCCTGTGTGCTATTTTTGTTCATTTTTATGGAGAGGATTTTTAAAAGATATGACCTTGATTAGGATTAGGTTTATGTTTAGGATTATTAAAATTGTTAACACACCAATATGTTTATATTTGCTGAAAGTTTCTTTTTGAGGCCAGTTTAGTTTGATTTGACGGCTGGACAATAAATTCACTATTAATGTTTGTGTGTACAGGAATAGCTATCAATTCTGTTCCACTTGACTTCTCCTTCGTTCAGTTCGCTATAATGCCACATTGACTGATTCCAAGTGTTCAACGTTGTGAACACATTGCACTATGCCTTCATAGATCACAGCTTACTTCATATCTATGAAAATCGGCCCGAAAATATTTTGCTGTTCTCTGATATATCAAACTTGTAAATCTGGAACGTTCCATTACATTAGAAGCTCGTTCTCTCACATTCACGTTCTTATAGCCATATGGATTTTCCAAATATTATTGTGCAATACAATGAACGTGCTGGAAAAATCTGTTCAGGATTTCCAAATTTCATAAATAGGCATTACTTGATTTTGCTAAAATTACATGAGAGGGGTTTCCCATCTTTTATGAAATTAACAGTAAACACATATCAAATTAAATTACTCAGGGCAGATTACATGATCAATATTAAAAATATCCTCAATTGCGTTATCGGAAATATTTCAATGTCGCTTAAATTGAATAGGAAGTAAAGGTGGAATTGTTTTTGTAATCAGGCTATCCACTCAAATTGTTTCGAAATGAAATAGAAAATGTCTCAAGTTTACTCCTCATGTGATTGAAAAAGGTGTTTGTGGGAGTTACCAGTATATAATTGCTTTAACACATGGAGTAAGATTGCCAGTAAGATAATCAGGAATGCCGTTACCGTCCTATTTCACGAATGAGAAAGTGTGTTAGTTGGTTCACCTACATATCCTTTCTACTCAAGGTCTTCGCCTAAACATTGGAATGACGTATTTGTCGCCGAAGTGTGTGTTTGACAGACGAGACTACAAATCGCGATAGTATTGGATTCAAAGTATAAAACATGCAATACATTCAGAACTGTTACTTCATGTTTGTCTCGTTTACTTTCTTAATAGGAAGAACGCTCGCACGATCCATTTGAAACACACTGCATTGAAAACATTGCATACGTATATGGTCAATTCCAGCGAAAGCGGGACAAAATTCTCTCTATGTTAACTTTCCACTTTAAAATGTCATTAATAAAGGAAATCACGTTACTGATGGAGCATATCATGTCACGTCCAATGTGCTCACTTTGAGCATATAGGCCTTTACTAGCATGTCATACCAGGGGACAAGTTATGATGGCTTAAATGAATTGGCGTTACCCACGAATTCAAAGATAAAGCACCATATATGTCATTGAATGTCCTTCAATCAAAATGAAATTATTACCGTTAGAAAGAAGTTTGCATGATCTCTCATCATATGTAAAACGATTGAATTCCACAAAAGTTTGTGGACTCTAGAGGCCATTAAGTCAATTTGGCTAATAATTTTGTTACCCGCGTATCAAAAATAAAATGATCGTTCTGAAAAATGTTAAGTGAATATGCCATAAATGACTATATCATGAAACGAATTCTGAGGTCCAAGTGATTATTTTATACAAATACATTTTACCCATAAAATTCCACAAAATCAAATTTGACGTTACCCACGTATCAAATGTTATCCACAAGTCCAGCAAATATAATTGCCATAACTTAAATTAACATTTAATGACCTTGGACACTGAATTTAGTTTGACAAGCGCTTAAAATTGTAAATCGTATAAATACGTTCACCGCTTTAAAAAAAATCTACGACGGTTTAAACTTTTGATACCCACGAATCCCGAATAGATGCTAACCTTGAAAAACGAGGAGAATATTTATTTTAAATCTAAATCAGCACATATTCAAGCCCCACGAACATATGTGTTACCCACGAACAAATATGTGTTACCCACGAACATTTAAATTAAAGTTAACAATGTCTTGATAGTGTTTAAGTTCATAGGAACCATCTAGCACGATATAATAGAATATTGCTGCATGAAAATATGGAACTGTTTGCTATGTCTATTTGTAGTTTGTATTTTGATTAATATTCAGTTTAGTGACATACGGAAAAGAAATTTTAATAAAAAAAAAAAATTAATAGGAATTTGCTAATTTTCAGACGAATCCATCCGAAGTCCTCATCCTGCGACGAGATACAAAATCTAACTTTATATTTCTATAAAGCATTTATTCTAATCTTTCGAACTAATGCAGTAATGTTAAATGTTGGACACTGAATTTAGTTTGACAAGCGCTTAAAATTGTAAATCGTATAAATACGTTCACCGCTTTAAAAAAAATCTACGACGGTTTAAACTTTTGATACCCACGAATCCCGAATAGATGCTAACCTTGAAAAACGAGGAGAATATTTATTTTAAATCTAAATCAGCACATATTCAAGCCCCACGAACATATGTGTTACCCACGAACAAATATGTGTTACCCACGAACATTTAAATTAAAGTTAACAATGTCTTGATAGTGTTTAAGTTCATAGGAACCATCTAGCACGATATAATAGAATATTGCTGCATGAAAATATGGAACTGTTTGCTATGTCTATTTGTAGTTTGTATTTTGATTAATATTCAGTTTAGTGACATACGGAAAAGAAATTTTATTTTTATTGAAAAATTAATAGGAATTTGCTAATTTTCAGACGAATCCATCCGAAGTCCTCATCCTGCGACGAGATACAAAATCTAACTTTATATTTCTATAAAGCATTTATTCTAATCTTTCGAACTAATGCAGTAATGTTAAATGTTGGACACTGAATTTAGTTTGACAAGCGCTTAAAATTGTAAATCGTATAAATACGTTCACCGCTTTAAAAAAAATCTACGACGGTTTAAACTTTTGATACCCACGAATCCCGAATAGATGCTAACCTTGAAAAACGAGGAGAATATTTATTTTAAATCTAAATCAGCACATATTCAAGCCCCACGAACATATGTGTTACCCACGAACAAATATGTGTTACCCACGAACATTTAAATTAAAGTTAACAATGTCTTGATAGTGTTTAAGTTCATAGGAACCATCTAGCACGATATAATAGAATATTGCTGCATGAAAATATGGAACTGTTTGCTATGTCTATTTGTAGTTTGTATTTTGATTAATATTCAGTTTAGTGACATACGGAAAAGAAATTTTATTTTTATTGAAAAAAATTAATAGGAATTTGCTAATTTTCAGACGAATCCATCCGAAGTCCTCATCCTGCGACGAGATACAAAATCTAACTTTATATTTCTATAAAGCATTTATTCTAATCTTTCGAACTAATGCAGTAATGTTAAATGACAGCCACTTTGAAAAGAGCTCGAAGAATTGACATAATCTTACCCGTACACCTGGTTTTTTCTTAAAATTTGTAATAACCAAAATATTTCTTTGTAGATATATGTAATAAAATTATATTTTACGTTCAAAGTCTTCACCGATTTCTAGTGTATATGGGTCACATGAAAAATTTTGAAAGATATTAAAGAAAGAGAAATTGTATGGCGTACAACAAGTGAAAAAGGCTTAAATTCGTGGGTAACATGCATATGCCCATTTAACACTTTATTTGGTCTAGCAAGAAAAGTTATTTTTCAATCCGATGGCACTTCCACCTGATGATTCACTAGATATGATCGTCTCATTTGAGGAAAACATTTTTAAAATGGCCCAGAGAGAATTTTGTCCCGCTTTGGCTGGAATTGACCATATACTTGATTATGCGAAACTCCGTCAGTCCGAACCACCGCTAGTCCGAATTTTAAGCTTACCTAACGCTAATAAACCTAAACCTAACCCTAACCCTAACCCTAACCCTGACCTTCAACCTTACCTTAAACTTAACCCTAACTCGGACTGACTGCGAGACCCCCTCCATAACAGCCAGCGACGTGCATAGAGGTAGAGGTGCGCTAGGTTATCAGTCGAAATAAGATCATGAGCTTTCTCATGTATCCTCTATCCCACTCATTGTCGCCCTAAACGTGGAGACACCACAGTGGGTGCCTGATGTGTCATGGCTAGGAGAGTTACGTAAAATGGTGCCCCGTGTACCAGATGAAGCAATATCTGCGATATTACCCTGAGTAATTTAATTGGATCATTTAGGTTTGTTTAATATTTAAAGCTATTTCATGAAATTTGGGAATCTCTTTTGCCATGTAATCACAGTACAAAGTCAAAATTATTTATGGTTATGTAAAGTTGATATGACATCATTTTGGAAATCCCCAGGATGTGTTGTAATGTGAAAGTTTAATTTTATGATTAGGCTACATCAAAGGTTGTAAAAGTGTGAATGAAGTAACCCAGCAAACACAAAATATGTTTTAAAAACGTTTTAAACAAGTTTTGGTTTTGGTTTAGGTAAAAAAGTTTTAATAACATTAAATATCCGGTTATCAAAATGTTATTGTAAACTATTTTTTGCTAACATTTTTGCCAAGTATTTTATCAAGACTTAAATAACATTATTTTTAAATATTTGCAGTTTAATGTTTTGAAAACGTTTTATACCCTTTATATACCCTTTATAATAACCCGGCACTCAAACTCTTTCTGACAACCTTTTACAACCTTTGCGAATGATGTCGAAAACGTTTTGTGTTTGCTAGGAATGGGCTATTAGTATACTGGGACATTTTGAAGTTAAGAATATAAGATATTGTAGACATGATTCTTGGCAGATATTATTACAGTGTTGTTATGGGCTAGTTAATGTGTTTGCAGGCCACCTGCCTTCAAAGAAAGGTACTTGTGAACCAGACATATTATACAGTCAATATACTACTATCCAGTAATAACGGAGAAGATCCAGCAATGCGTACCTCTTCCAAAAAAGGAATACATAAAATTCGACTTGCTGAAGTCTGGTTTATGAAACAACACATCTGTCAATGTAAGTGGAAACAGGGGTATGCATGAAGGCAGGCCCTGTTTTTCCATTAGAAATCGTGTAAAATGTGCAAATAGCATCATTGTGGAAATTATCATCTGTGCGAGGATTTTTTTATATGCAAAGGATATATTCAAGTCAACAATGAACTTCGCTGAACAGTGATTTTCGCAGGACACGTGAATCAGTAGTCAAAAAACATGGAATCAACAACAAGGAGAAGGCTGCTGGTTAAGTAACATTCAGAAATCTATGTGTTTGATTGATTCTAAATGTATGCATTTATGTTCATTTGAAGAACTATTGTTAAATCATAGTTTACTTTTCATTAAAGTGTGTTTTGTTATGCATTCTAAAGTGAATTTGGGAAAAAGGTGGTTTGGGCCTTGAATCATTTACGATTCGTTACACTGCACATGTAAAAGTCGGACTCCTTTTCATAAAGAGCAGCGGATCAACCCGGGCCTGTTGTCTATCACATTCAGCATTGAAGTTAACTTGCGGTTGCCCTTAAGGGCTTGGCAGCATATCGACCCGTGGCGCCCTTTGAGGATGCAGCCATCCAAAAAGCGTGGATGTACCATCAGTACTGTAGTATAACATGTTATACTATTCCTGTGAGATGACAAAATTCGTTTCCCGTTTATTAAGGTTAGACCACAAAATCGTATTCATAATGTCCTATTTCTAACATCAGCTGCCAAAAGTGAATGTCCAAATTGAATTATCTATCCATAAAAATACAATCAGAATATATCTTTACAAAAACATCAAAGAAAACCACTTTAAAGGAATACCAATAATCACACTTCAAAAGTTAAATGCCTAGGACATATTCACTTATATTTCTCTTAGCGGGTGTGTTATTAGCCTGCATGTACTACGTGACCGCGTTGAAGTTTTGTGGAATAATACTGTACATCTGCGACCAGGGCCACCTGGCAGATGTTTATACAATTCACCTACCTAGCTGTCCTAGATTACGTTGAATTTTTTCATCTTTGCTACATACATGGCCAGTGTATCCCGTGTGTAGCCAACCTCATCTCCAGCTTGCCGCGGTCACGGTCCATTGTTTTACAACAGGGAAAAGTAGCCGGTATGATATAGGCCTAAGATATATAATAGCAAGTATGAGTCTCGTCCTGGTTATATTAGAAATGGAATGATTGCATCGTCACGAAATTGATAATAATTACTCAATATTCTTACAGGCGTTTTCCAAAATTGACATGTGTTTTTGGTCGATCGATGGGACTTCAGTGCCGCTTTACTCAAACGTGCCTCTGGCCATACTTTCCTTCATCTTGACCGATTCACCCTGCTATGATCAGAGCTAAACATTTATTGTCCTTTCATTCTGTTTGTCAAGTAATGTTCTTATACGCTTTGATCATCAATATAAATCGTCCATTCTGTCTCTTCAGAATTTCGAATACCGGATCCTTCTTTGATCATATTTCTGTTCTCTAATTTGCATCACTCTTACAGTTATATAAAACATTGTTAAACAATTTTTACAATCATGGCGAAGTTTTACAGCTAAGAAGTGGCTTGATGTGTTGTCACGATAAAGTCCCGGAGCATCTGAATGAAACACGCTGAATAAAGTATAATTTAATTTATTTTACTACCTGCACGGTATAAAATGGACCCCATACAACGTTGCTGAAGGCGAAGACGCAAATTGCGATATTGGTCATGTTCATTGATGTATTTTGTCAGAACTGTTGGCTATTACGACGTGTATTTTAACCTTCAATCTAGCAAGGCCAAAGGCCCAAAATCTATAATTCGAAACAGGTTAACCTTTTATAGTACAGTACAATGCTCTGGTTATAAAAACATAAATAAAGATGATCTCTAAAAAATTCTGTTGTGATGCAATGTATACTACGTATCAGGTAAAATTGATCTTGTTGTTGATCAGTTCACTGATGTCTAATTCCAAATGTATTCTTCGAAGTGTTTTTCTAGTATGATATCATAGTAGACAAGGGGATTTGTAGAATTATTTCATCCACAGGATTCCTTAATTGCATATGGTTTCCAAGCTCTCATGAAATAATTGTCAAAATCAACTCAAATGCATAACTTAACGTTAAGAAACATAGCCAGTTTTTATGTAGCACTCTCCCTTGATATTCATTATTGGTTCCAAGCCTGAGGGAGAAGCCCTACCAAGAAAGACTTGAAGAACTGAACCTGTATCCCTTGGAGATCAGGCGACTGAGAGGTGACTTGATCGAGGTCTTCAAAATTCTCAACGGCTTGGAAGATATCCACCCAGATCAGCTTTTCACCATGTCTCATAACACAGGCACCAGGGGTCACAAATTCAAACTCTTCAAAAGGCAGCTGAAGAAAGGTTTTGAATTTGAGGACGTTCTTCTTCTCCCAGCGAGTGGTAGATGTGTGGAATAACCTTCCTGAAGATGTTGTTGGAGTTAATACTACAAATCAGTTTAAAGGAAAGATTGATCAGCACTGGAAAGAAAATGGATATGGGGTACCAAAAAGGCCTAAACCTATAATTAATCCCATCAATCCTGTAAGTGTAAGTGTAAGTGTATATGTAAGTGGACACTGCGAATGAGCCGTAAACTCGGCAAATTGTATTCTGAGTTACAGTGTAAAATGTGCGTGAAGGTCGTATTCATAGATATCTCAATTCCGTGCGACTAGTATCTCATCAAACATTGTTTAAACCAATCAATAATCCTATTGCTGAAGAGGATAATAAACTTCTACCTATTTTTATAGAATCCTTAAAAAGTTCTTGTCTTTGTTTGCTTTGGTTAAATCCTGTTCAAGTGGTGGATAACAAAGCACTGTATTTTGTCTAGGTATGTTTAACCAACAATTATTAACAATGAGAGGACATTCCTGAACATCGTTGACTTGGGGATGATTTGAAATGATCACCAGTTATGACTGTTTGATATTTATTACCAGAAATTTGGGAAAAGGGACACATGTAGAACCGAAAAAGGTACAATTTTGTTGAAGGAACAGAGTTCAACAAACCATAACCCCGCTTCTGGATATCGTTTGAAGTCAAATGATATACCATTTTAAAGCTTATGATATATATTTTCTAAACACGAAATAAAACAAAATTGACCCGGGGCCGACTTTACGGTTGATTCGTGGTGTCCAGTCACATATCAATATAGCCTGATAAATCTGTGATTTAATGAAATCAGTAAAACAGCCACTCATCAATCCCTCGTAACATAGTTATGTTATCCAAACGGGACAATCAGGACTTTAAACAGATCTAAAGTGTAAAACCACGGTTTGAAAGATATAATAAAGTTCCAAAGGCATACTGATTTTGTAGGTTAAAATTTTGAAGCCAGTGCATTTCTAAATTAAGCACTGGCGGTAACTTGAGCAAATTCATGTCCTGTTTTTAGCTGACTTATATACGTCGGCCTTGCACTATACCTTTTCCCAATAGAATACGACGAAACTCACCGTCATGTAATTTGATTACACCATCCTTACAAGTTCATTAGATCCCTTGGAGACTTTACAAATCAGATTGTTCCCTCAGAAATATTGAGTTTTATTTGGCGAGTCTATGCCCTAGGCAGAGGATGTAGCTGTCCATTTCATTGTTCGCAATGCAATGCCTATCCTGACTACTGTGTTGGTTTATGGATGACCTAATATTTATTCCAGGTTATGACAGAACAATGTTGCATAAAGTATAGTTTATTTTATTAGTGTATGGTTCATGTACCTGTATGTATTCTTTTGTAAAGCGCTCCGTTCTTTGTGGGGCGTTCAATAAATGCCTATTATGTTGTGTTGTGTTATGTTATGTTATGTTATGTTATGATATAACTGTTCGAAACTGTGTCCCCCACAAAGCACAAATTCAGCCTCCCTAAATCCGCCATTTTAGGCAAATTCGCTACATTATGAGCACTCCAAGTAATATTTAGTCCATGCGGTTTATGCAGACTCCGTCCAGATCAGTCGTGGAATTTTGCGAACAAATATTCCATACTTAATGTCAAGTCTGTACCTCTTACGTGACTATTCTAACGGCACTTATATGCTTTTAATAATGATTTTGGTGGCCATTTTGAAAAGTGCGATCTCTTGGTACCTTCCTATTAATACCTTGTGGTATTTATACTTTACTGCCAGCAATACTAATTCAAGTAATACCTCATGAGTGACCATGATGGTGATTATTGATTGCTTTAGTTTGTGGAAACGTTCCCATACTTGTTTACTAACTGTTGTTAATGCCGGGGATAGTATTACGGCCATTGACCTGTAATCGTCGGTTTTGAATTGAATTAAACTCCATTTTCATTGCTGTTTCGAAGTAAAAACATTGGTATCTAAATGTTTATATTCATATCTTTTTCAGTATTGATTAAATAAAAAAGTCCCTAAATAACACTAGTTCAGATTCTTTATTCTTGTCTTCTTTACCAATGCAGTCACTCATAAGAAATAAATACTGAAAAACTATATTCTAAGCAGAATAATTCTGCTCCAACCCCCCCCCATGATATACCATGATTGCACTTCATAATCTTTCTTTGTTTATTATGCTAATATTACAATTGCTTTAAAGAAGTAAATGTTATCCAAACGTTTACATTTCATGCTATTGGGCGCCCCATTCCTTTTTAAAGGAACCTTTTATTAATGTTTATCTGCGCGTACAGCGGCAAGCAAACTAGTGTACTATTTCCCAGCCACTGAATCAATTTTTGTTTTACATCAAAAGTTGGTCTCTACTTGTGTAATCATTTGTTTTCACAAATAACACTCTACGTGTAAGGTAAGCAACTCCAAGCGAAACACTTTCAAACTGACCCATCTAGTTTATTTACCGAAAGCCCTTAGAGGTTAATCCATATTTTCGCACCTTTACGTAGTAAAAAGATGTGATAAATAAATTACTGACCAAAATTATCCTCGGAGTTCAGAACGAAATGACAGACTTATTTTTATCCTCAGGGTTTCAAATTTTAGTATGGTTCAATAATTTCTGAAAATTAAATAGTTCCGACAGTGGTGACCTTTGAGGAAGGTAATAATGTACTAAATTATTTTGGTTTGTTTCGTTTTACCTGAGCTGGACAGCCGAAGCAGTAACCTGCTTATTTTGTGTCATTGTCTTTAATAATACAAAAATGAGAAGGTAACGGATTAGTGTGTTTCCGGAATTTATGAAAACAAAACTAACACTATGCCTATTTAGCCCCGTAACCCGATTCATTCGGCCTCAGCCTCAGTGTTTCAGCCTCTGCACCCGAGCTGCTTATGGGTCATTACAAATGACTTATGCTTCTGGGGATGACATACCTCGTATTGTGCTGGGCTCTATTTAGTTGTTAAATGCCGGTCAACGTTACGCAACTTGAACATTATTTTGCTTTCCATTTGAGTGTTGTTCGACATGTAAAGCTTTTTGGTCTGGTAAGAGGTAAAAGAACACCATCTGCTGATCCATAACCTTGATTAAACACTAATGGGTTTCATTGGTCATGATGCAGTCATGTCTACAGTAGAATTCATCTCGACCTTTGCAGGACTTAAACCCCATTAAAAGCTATTAAACCAAGATAACACTCATTGAAACAGCTCAACTGATTAAATCGGATCTTCTCTGGTTGTGCACATGTGTCTGTTTTACATGTGCGATATCGCAATAAAGCTGGTATTATAGCTTCAGTTGGGTAACAATGGTATGTGGACCTTTGTTCACGAAATGAGACAATGGCCTGCTTTTTGTTAACCAGCATTCTTGAAAATGAGCAACATAATGATTGTTGACTTAACACGGTTTGGAAATAATTTCTTCATATTTTTGGTGTTATTTGTCGTTTACATATCCTTCCTAAAACACAAAAGTGCGACCCTCTCCAAACACCTAAATATGCTAAAAATTTAGGACAAATTTTTGTGGCATCCTTCAGAACGGAGCGGTCCGTTACCAATATAGCTCAATATTTTCGGTCAAATCTCCATTCAATTAACACGGGGAGTTGGCTAGCTATGAGCTAGCTATGCTTTGCCCTCACTCATATTCTACGAAAGTGCGACCCCTTCTGAACATCTAACCTAGCTGTAATTTTAGGTCATGTTAGAGAAATATATTTGCTAGAAGTTTGGAGAATACTTTAAATATTGGCTGGTTATTTTCACACAGTGATGTTAACTAGTCAAGTGCCCATTCTTCCAACATACATCATTTGTAGAGGTCACGCGTCAATGGTGAGAGCACTGTGTATTGTGTATAGGAAAACGGACAGTAACTGCAGTATGTTCTGGTTTCACAATTGGTAGCTAATTGTGCAGTTTGATTGTGTGTTTTTTTGCTGTTGCTGTTTTCTGTTGTTGTTTTGGGTTTATTTGTTTGTTTGTTTGATTGGTTGTTTTTGAGGGTTTTGTGTGTGTGTGGGGGTGATTTATTAAAAAACTTTACAATTACCCTTACCGTCCGTAGAGAACAAATGCCTCCATCTTGACACATCTAGTTGTTTATTTACCAAAAGCCCTTAAAGGTAAATCTATATTTCCTCACCTCAACGTGTATATTAAAGTTGTAATGAAGAAAAATATTGACAAAATTATTTCCAGAAGCCCATACCGCACTCAAGGACTTGCTTTTACCCGCAGGCTTTCAGGTTTTCGTATGGTTCAATAAATTCGGAAAATTGCATTAAACAGTTGCAACAGCTGTAACCTTTGAGAGAAAGTTTTCGAAGACAAAAATGTACCGATTGATTTACCTATTTTATTTATGTTTGGTTTGTTTCGCTTTACCTGGGCCGGGCCGTTGAAGTAGCTACTCGCTTATTTTGCTTTTCAAAGACATACATGTAGTAATCAGAAGGTAAATGGATTCGCGTGTTTCTGTAATTTGTAAATAAATATACATCTATTATCTTCATTGATTGTTTCCTGTTAGTGCCAACTAACGTGTGTAAATAATAGATATACATATTTGGCCTCGTTCTAGTTACACGATTAATTCAGCGTGATCGATTCAGCCCTTGCAAACGAGCTACTCACGGATAATTTACAAATGACCTATGCTTCTGGGCATGACGTAGCACGGAATGTGCCGGGCACTATTTAGGTTTAATTGGCTGTTAAATGCCGGGACAAAGTTGCACTATTTCAGTAAGTGCTATGCCTATTCAGCAGTAAGTCGGCATCCTTTTTGGTCTGGCAAGAAGTAATATAACACCACCAGCAAGTTTACAGTTTTGACCAAAGGTTTACACGTAGAAGATATACAATATTCTTCTTTTGTTTTGTGAGATATTAATCAACCTTGTACAATTGCCCTTGTCGACCGAACTTCTTCTATTTCGCTTTCTTCTCCTTCATCATCAGGGTCCCCCTTTCTTCTGCTTCATATTCTAAAATGACCCTGTTTAAAAAAAATAAAAGAACTCTTTTTATCTATTATTCAACATACGAGTATAATCTCCAGAACCTGTGTATATGTTTATTTTAAGAATTGCATTCATAAACATTCAATATTTGTATAATAAATTCTGAAACGGTGATTTATATCCCAATGTGTGTCGCCGCAAAATAACATCTTTAAGAATTTTTATTGTAAAGTATTCATGTCTCTTGTCTGAAACGATTCGCTGATTTAAAATCGCGATGTGTGTTGTCGTAAAAAGGATCTTCACTCAAAACTATTTATGGTTATTGTCTGAGACCATTCGACGATTTTACATCTCTATGTGTGCCGCCATAAAATAACAGTATTCATTCTTGGGATTCATGTACACACCTCAAACAAAGAAAGTCCGCACGTATGTAACCCGACCTGCACCAATGATCTTGATCTTGTTATGACAATTTGTAGACTCTTGTTAGCTCCAATTTGATACCAAATTTGCTACCAAACACTCTAAATTGACAAAGATTGATGCATTTTACAAGTTGCAATGCACGCGGTCGAAATTGATATTTCTAGCATTGTTCCTTTCGGTGTGCTAAAGCTTTATTTTCATCATTCATCCATGCGTTTCAAATAAACAATTGAATAAACATTGAACCGGCACTTGCCGTCGTTTTATCTTTTCAGTTTCTGTTTCCGTATCCGTATCCGTTTTTGTAAGTCATTCTTATTCTGAAGTGGTAGCCTCCCAGGTGTGACCAATCTTTTATTCTAGCCTTTTGTTAGTTACTAATAATTTGAAGCTCGTGAATTTCAGTTTTCGTTTCAGTAAGTTATGTTAATTTTTGACATAAAACCTTGAGATGAGAGGTTGGGTACTAATCTAGAGTCTAAATTTTACGGCCCTAAATTCGCGGTAAATTGTACGGCTTCAATTGACTTGTGTTTGGTGTACACCAGGCACAAAAAACTCGTCAGTTATATTCATCCTTGCTGTTCAATAACTTGATAATTTTGGATTATTCTGAAATATACATTTTGTTAATTGGACTTTTTTTCTTATTTGACACCCTGTTCGTGAACATTGAGCAAGAATTTACCAAGATATGCGCCTCCAAACTCTCAAACCCCAAAATGAAAAGTTGCAATTTTAACGATTCAAATGTGCCTGTTACACTGTGTGCTTTATTGATTGGCCCGTGGTGCTTGTGTGCAATACAACGATGCGTTACCATTGAAAATCGTTGAAAATGCAACTTTTGATTTTGGGGTTTGAGGCTTTGGAGGCGCATATTTGGTCAATTCTTGTTCGTTTTTCACGAACAGGGTGTCAAATGAGGAAGCAAAGTCCAATTAACAAAATGTATATTTCAGAATAATCCAAAATTATCAAGTTATTGAACAGCAAGGATGAATATAACTGAGGAGTTACTTTTTGTGCCTGATGTATATGCACTTACGCCTAGGCGTAAGTAGCTCGTAAAAATAGTCTTGCATTGAAATATATACTAACCATGTTGCCAAGTTATAAGCAAAGGTCTTTCATATTGGCGATGAAACGAGCGTCTGAAATAGCCAAATATCTCCCAATGAGGCGCGTACAAGTGGCGATTTGGTAATCATGTTCTATAATGAAATGCAATACAAAAGAATTGCATTGGAGCAAAGATAACTTATTCTATTCATTCGTTGCAATGGCAAGCTAATCTGATAATTGGTTGGGCCTATATGCAAGACTTGGGTTTATTTTAAATGTTTATTTTTGCAGAGCTTATTTTCAGTCATGGATCATACTGATAAATTTCGTAAGGGAGGGGGAGGGAGGGAGGGAGATACTTGAGACCGAACAAGTGAGAGTGGGAGGGGGTGAGGAAGAAAGAGAGGAGAGGGAGAGACGGAAAGACTAGAATGAGAGGAGAGAGTAGGGACCGGGGATGGAGTGGGGAAACTGATCATGGGGGGAGCAGGAGGAAGCAAAATAGGGAGATAGACATTGATACGAAAGAAGGGCGACACTGTGGCCCTGCACAAGTGCATTGGGGTGCCACAGGCTCATAAGCGGACCTTTTGTGATTTAAGGGCTTATTTTCAACGTTTTTATAGAAAAAAAGTAGACTTTGTCATTCGGATTGGCATGCATTTTGTCAAATTAATGTAGATGTCAAAGACGAGAGGGCGCTAGACCATTAAAAACACCGGTGTTAACACCGGTGTTTCATAATCTTGTCTCTCCCGCTTTTATTGACATAGACATCCGCCCCTATTGAAATAAGCTGATTGGTACTTCAAAGTTAACAATGAAGTCAGATTACAGTAAACTTACTGAATCCCTTGTGTTTACGTATCTGAACAATAGACTTACGTAAACTGAAAAGATAAAAAGACCCTTGGGATAGTCGGCATTAATGTAGGTAAATATTTCTAAAGCTATTCTCTTAAGGGATGTGTAATGGGCAAGAACCTGGTTTGGATTCCAGAGGGAGTGTACCTGCAAGAGACACAGCCATCAGAAAAGGAATAGCTCAGATCGCGCGCCAAATAAGTTAGCAGTTCAGAAATGGATATTTTTCCCAGCCTTGGTAAAAAGTTTTAAAAAAGCGCAGGGAATCGAACCCGGTTCTGAAACTCAATGATGTGAGAAGATTGATAGTAGTTCTTGATATTGCTGAATAGAATAAATCAATACTAATGTTTATCTAATGTACGATGTTATTCAAATCTGGACGTTCCACATACACTTGGAATATGTGAAATGGCTATCAATCGATCAATCAATCAAGTTTTCAGTTTTCAAGTTATCAACAATCAATAATAAACCGATGAATCATGGAATATTACTAATTACTTACTAATCTTCCAAATCAATAAATAAATCAGTAAATAATCAAATAAATAAATAGACATTATGACCCGTAAATAAATAAATAATTAATTAAATAAATAATGCAGAATGCAGTTAGTATTTTATTTACTAAATTCCAAGCATTCTATTATTTATAATTTTCTGCTATACACGCAAAGGAGCTGTGCTTTTAATATCCGCGCCTAATCAATAATGGGTATTTCACTACAGAGTCAAACTGCTGTGTGCCCTGGCGGATAATGTACTGACCAGCTGCTAAACCAATCAGTCTTTTATCTGTATGGTTTATAACCATGATAACAGATTAAAGAGTTCGTAACAAGGTCAGTCATTGGCGGCTTGCTGGAATAGTACAAAGAGATATCTCAACCAGCGCCAATCACAGCTCATGTTTGATAATTGGCAACCAACGTATCCATATTAGTATAGTATAGACGCTGACGCAAGCTTTCATCTGGGAAATATGAAGATACTCTCGCCAATTGTGCCCTTATTGAGCTATTGATACGGCTACAGCTTTTCCAGACACAGCGACGATCCCTGTATACAGAGGTAAGTTATCATCTTGTTACAAGGAATTCAAAGTAATTTTATTATCAATAGGCCCACATAGAGGAATACGACATCTATCGTGAGCCAATCTGCATTCTGTTGCCTGCAAAAGCCGACGATCAGGTAAAAATTTTGAAAGGAACGTGACTAGATATTCGCGTTAATTTCATGATCAGCTTTAAACGCATTGAAAACGCCAAATTGCAGTCACAAAATATATAATATTACTAAAGCGAATGGTAACGTAGGTATGTGGAAAAGAACTGCAATAAGAATAACAATCTATGTGCCCAAGGAGTTGTCTTTGGCATGTCGCCTTTTTGAAATATCACCAAAAATATCAAATTTTAGAAAAACGCCCCAAAATTTAAAACAAACACGAACCTTCCAAAATAAATACATACTAGTATTGGCACTCGGTGGCCCAGTGACTACCTGCCGCTGTGATTTGGGGTAACTCGTTGCTTCCCCTCCCCAGATACCTGTACTTCAAGTTCGCCCATACCCCACGCATTAAGCGATTTAAAAATGCCCACTTATAAGTTTTCTTATGATTATTTCAATAACGGATTAATGCAGATATGGTAATAATATGGTTATTTCTCTTCGGTAAAATGTCACCTCACTTTAATTCATTACAATTTAAATAATCGTCTCAGAAAATAAGTTTTTAGTTTGCTTCTTGATGTGGTTATATTAAGTTTTATCTTTCAAATTAACGTTTATTGAACTCACTTCACACATTAAGGCACATGTGACAACATTTGCCTATGTGATAAATCCACAGCCCTAGGTCACAAACAGTCAGAATATGTAGACTTTATTAGGAAGGGTTATTAATTAACCAATCCTGGAAAGCAATAAAAAGTTCATGTTTTTAAATAGCACAAGCAAAATATTCTGCGTGTCCCAAGGCTCATGAATCCATGCGTTGGTTAATCATGTAATTGAATAGCTTATCTTCAAATAATGTTAAAGCACATCAATTTATACCACATATGATGCAGTAATTCGTTTTAAGACGCCAAACGCAAATCAAAGATCTAAGTAATTTAGCGGGTAATGTGGGAAACACAGAATTGTGAATCAAGAACTCAAACACTAACATAACATTGTATCGATCTATGACCTCGAATAAGAAGCGCGTAAATATAAATGTTACTTGAGAGATCTGTACTATAATGTACTTGGTAAGAATTTTAAGGAAACGTGTAAAAAGATTTTAAAAAAATGACTTAATGAATCATGTTTCTCGTAAATAATATATAAACCGCGAGATCATGAGTATTCATGACAATATATCGACTGCTAAGTGCCAGAAGTGAGTAAGTGCAATAGCTTCCCTGTGAACACTTGGCAATTCTCAACACATTATTGTACTCATCTACGCATGACAGCTATTTACATGGCCGCACTTATCCAGTACTGGCACTGAGCCGTAGATATGTGAGTTATGTTGACAAATATTTAACAAGAAAGTCTCTGGGACATTTTGCGAGAACAATGTTTCCATAACATTAATGGCACAGATCGCAGCGATCCTAATAAGGTTATGGTAAGGTAAAGTCGTGCCGCAGCAATACTCACAGGCCCAAGTGACCATCCCCTCTTTGCTTGGCGTTCAGGACAGATACCCGGATTTAACTGGGGTCGCCAGTCCTTCTGCACAACAAGTCCGTTTTACCTTCCCAGCACAATAATATGCCGGTACCCATTTATACACATTTGTGGAGCCCGAAAGATAATAGAGGTTAAGGAATTTGGCGTCGCTGTGTTTTGAACCCGCAATTTTATGATCATGAGTCCACCCCCGTACTGTTAGCGCCACCGTGTCCTCACTATACTAATAAGCTACAAAAATACATAGAATTTATATATTTAGTCACCTTAAAACCACCTGTTATATCCCATCCTGCAAGGTGGTACTTAAAAGTGCAACCTTAATTTTTTCCGACTACTAATAAATCAAATTGTGGGGTAATTCTAATAACCAGACTTATATAGCGCCAAGGCAAAGGCATCAAGGCGCTTTACAGAACAAGATTAAAACTATTACAGAATACTGTACCAAGTGTCATTCTTACGGTCATGGTATTATTGATGGCCAGATCAGATAATTTGAGTATATCTATTATCTTTACTCAAAAATAGCTCATAATGCTCTTTAGCAATCCTGCTGTATGTACACTGACTTCCTAGATTTTTTAAAATTGAGTATTCAGTATCTGATGATAACTCTGCCATCTATGTTGATTGCAATGAAAATGCAAACATGCGGTTAAAAGGTTTCTGATCATTTAATGATATATAAAATTTATCAATAATAGAAATTGTAGCCCAAGAATTTCTTGACAAAATGATCGCAAATGTTACTGTGTAAACAAAATAGTATAAACCAATAACCTGCCGATTAAGAGAGTAACGGACAGCTAGTGGGACTCTGCTGCTAAATCACCCAATTAATCTCAACCAGCGTTCTTTACTATTCGTTGTCAACACTTGATGCTAAAGATTACAATTGTGCCTCATAAGGGCGGAGCAATTACCTGTCGGCTTTTCCCATAGCGTTCGTGTTTTCATATTATATTCACCTCATTTAGAAAGTAGTTACAGCTTGATATGAAAATATGTAGGTGAGCGCCAGTCTATAGCTTTCGGATTAAAATTAAAATTGAAAAGGAGAGCAATGTTAGGAGATTCTTGAAGAAAAGCAGTGAAAGTAGTGCTTACTGCTATATGGCGACGTTTTATCATGTTTTTTGACTGCTAACAAAACAAAATACCGTAAGAGATACTTTGCCAGGGTATTATAGCTGAAATCAAGATTATATTGTTGTTTTGCGTAAAAAGAATAGAATATACTATACAGTAACTTCGCCTTTATCTATGTATGTATACATACGCACGTAACCCATGGGCACGACCATTGCGCGACATACTAAGACCACCAAGTGCGACCAATTGATCCTCATGCTACTGACACTTGACAAAAAAGGATAGGAACTTTTTAGACAAATATCAAACATTATGCGGCACCATATTATCTTCATGGTGAAATTATATAAGCTTATATAAACATCTCAAAAAAAGCAACTACCCCCCCCCCTTAAATAATGGCCATTATTCACAAACGGGCTATTGTATTACAAGTCTATTACAAATCTGTAAAATGTGTTGGAAGCAGAATTTATTTATGCGCATTTTGACATCTCATTTGATATGATATATAGAAAACAATAAAACAACGGTCAATTTAATGTAGCGAGGTCCAGATTTGAAAGTTGCCCTTACAACAATACAAAAGCACTCAGATATCATTACACACATTGTTATTTTCAGTTTTAAACTCGTGTGATTTAATGATTTTTACAAATGTCTCTTGTAACTGTTGTTGTAATGTTCACTTTCATATCAGTAATATCGGGTGTGGCTTCCTTCTGCCTGAATAACTGCCAAGCACCTCCGCCTCATACTGTTTTACAAGACGTCTGATGCGTCCCTGGTCTATTGCTACCCATTCCCGTCTAAGAATTTGTTCCAGTCCAATCAAAGTTGTTGTTGGCTTGTTCCTCTTGTCTACCCGGTACTTTAAATGTCCCCACAAATGCTCCAATGGATTTAGGTCTGGAGATTTGGCAGGCCATAACATACGACTGATGCCTTCTTGTTCCAGAAACTGGTTGGTTATCCTAGCCCTATGTGAAGTAACTGGAGTTGCATTATCGTCCATCAAGATGAAGTCTCTTTTAACCTTGACATGTTCAGAAGGCGAGATGTTACGAAGATGACCAGCCTAACCTGATTTAACTTAACCGTTGAAATAACACCTTGGCGGGGCATTTAAAGATGTGTTTTCTCTTCAAGTTTCAACTAGGAATTAAGTGAATATTGACCAACGATAAGAATAATGACAATTAATATTATATCGCCTAACTTTCATCGCAATCAGCACATATGTGACTGGACACTAGGAATGAGCCGTGAACTCGGCAAATTGTATTCTGAGTTACAGTGTAAAATGTGCGTGAAGGTCGTATTCATAAGTATCTCAATTCGGTGCTACAAGTATATCATCAAACACTGTTTAAACCAATCAATAATCCTATTGCTGAAGAGGATAATAAGCTTCTACCTATTTCTATAGAATCCTTAAATAGTTCTTGTCTTTGTTTGCTTTGGCTAAATCCTGTTCAAGTGGTGGATAACAAAGCATTGTATTTTGTCTAGGTATGTATAACCAACAATTAACAATGAGAGGACATTCCTGAATCTCTTTGACTTGGGGATGATTTAAAATGACCGCCAATTATGACTGTTTGATATTTATTACCAGAAATGTGGAAAAAGGGACACATGTAGAACCGAAAAAGGGTACAATTTTGTTGAAGGAACAGAGTTCAACAAACCATAACCCCGCTTCTGGATATCGTTTGAAGTCAAATGATATACCATTTTAAAGCTTATGACATACCGTAAACGTTCGCCTAATGGCGCTTTTGGATTCTTAGAAATGTGAGACCGCCATCCTTGTAAAATCTCAACAGCATTAAGGATACATGTATGTTAAATTGAGCAACCTGGACATAATGCCTCAGAAAAAAATATCGTGACATGACCCAATACTTTAGGTCACTAGGTTAGTTGCTAGAGCAGCAAATGTTTTGGGGTTTCTTCATGTATTCTTTTTCAAAGTGTCATTGGACTTAATTTGTAAATCGGTTCATACGTTATACCTAACTCATTTTGGCTTTTTATAACATTGTAATTTCTTCATATTTTTTTAATATTCTTCAGTTCAAAATTACACCCTTCTATTGTCTGACCCGTTAGCTCCGTCAGTAGAGGGTGCGCCTTGAATGGTGAATGGTACTTGTTCGAATCTCGATTTCTGCCCCCACTTTTATGTGAAGATGGGTCAAGAAATGTTTTTGGATTTTGTCCCTATTTTACGAACGAATATTGTGAATTTTTTTAAATTTAATTTTCTTATTTTTTTTAGATAAATAGGCACTGCGAACAAACGGCAACAAAAACCGCTGACAAAATTTGCTCCACCTGCTACCTATCAATGCGTGATATATTCCACTACATTTAACAGTTAAATGACCTTTGAAAAATAGAACGGCCTCAATGTTTCAAATTGTGTAACTACATTACTTTATTCATTTATGCATTATAAATGATCAGTATTTTTTCTTTTCTTAAAAGGATCGAACCCAAGTAGATCAGACCATTGATCATATAACTATCAGACCATGAAGTAGTTACGTAACTCCGAGATGGTATCGGAACCAAGCACTGTTTGTATGGCGATCATTACGATCACGCTATTTTGGTATGCCTTTTTTTGTGTACTGATTGTTTCGATCGTGGTTCATTACTTAAGCGCGTGATCCCGTTGACATAGTAACATTACGTAACTTCGATAGCGGGCTTCGATACTGAATAGTTGTTGAGTGCTCATAATATGGAAAGCCATTGGGGTATTGTGTGCCTTCCAAAGCGCCTTATAACATGTTCTCATTGTGTTGTGGAATCCTAGCCCCGGGTCCTAGCCAGTATTCAATGATAGCTATAGAGGCCTTGCGTTTATCGATTGGCTCCAAACAAAGGATTTGAACCGGTTTCTTCCCGGTAATCATGGCGCAGTGCAGTCAATTCAATCAAATGTTGTCATCAACCTATTTGATCGTAGTGCATTTTGTTATGTGTGTGAGGCGAACTGTCGCGGTAGATGCAATCATGCTTTTGTTGAATGCATTTGAGTAGTCCGCCATATTTACGGGATGATACGTCATATGCACAGCCTCTATTCAGTTGGTCGTTGTATGATTTTGTTCATTCACTCATTCAAATTTTATTTATATCATTTGAAGACTGAGCCTATTATGATACATCCTCCGTGGAACAGTTTCAAACAAATATAGCTAGGGATTATTGGGGCAGAGGTTATCTTTTGAATCCTCTTAGAGGGCTATCATTTTTTTCTGAAGGGGGGTCCCAAATTAACAAAACGTTTGCGTCAATAAAATTGCGCACCCCCTATTTCGGCAACAAAAATTTTATGATCCCAAACCCCAAAATTGTATTGAAATCAGTCTTTTTGAATAAAATAACACACTTTCTGTGGTCATCGTGTGACTCCCTACATTTTGGTCATAAAACATTTCATGACCCCCTCCTATTATTCTTTCCAAGACTTTATGACCCCCGTATATTTGGGACCCCCCCCCTTCGAATAAAATGATATACCTCTTGTGACCACTGATGCATAGGCAAGGACACTCGCGCGAATTGGAAGACTGTCTTGTCTTGTCGTCTCACACACATAACAAATGCCTATACAATCAAATAGGTTCATTACAACATTTGATTGAATGAATTGAGTTACTCTAAAATGAAACGATAAAAACAAAGAATCCTGAAAAAAGGCACATACAAGATAAAATAATAAAATTATATAAACAATGTTAAAGATAAAATCAAGAAAATAGAGAACAAAATTTCCTCAAATCAGAAAAAAAAACATTGACAGACATCATAATCTGTCAGAAATCACTGCATGAGATTCGAACCATCAATCTTCTCCACAAGTTCTCTTTATCCTCGCACTATAGTCTAATGCTCTGCTCACTGGGCCACAACGTATCAGGTGAATTATTACCGCATTATCATGAACAAGTTTGTTCGATCTTGTTCATAATTGTATGTGTCGATAGGTTTCACCCTTTAACTACACGTACCCTTAATGATCAGTGATAATAGTCGGCTTTTACAGGGATGGCGCTCTCTCATTTCCATGAACCCCATAGCGCCATTAGGCGAACGTTTACGGTATAAAACAATAAAACAAAATTGACCGAGCCGACTTTACGGCTGATTCGTGGTGTCCAATCACATATACGATCCCAGACCGTCAGTTAAAAGTGCTATGTGGACTATCCGGATTTTAGGCAAGATATTATCACATCATCACCATTTGCAGAAGACGCCATTCGACTGAGCGAAAAGGTGAGCGTAAAAATGTGGTGTTGGGGAATTTATTGTCTTTAGGGTGACGATAACAAGCTTCCACAACTTGTTTTTGTGGTAAACACTGATTCAAGGGAGAGGTAATTCATTGGTAGAGCACCAGCGCAGTCACCTTCGGAGCCTTATTTCACCCTTATACAGATGGGCACTCTATTATAATGCCCTTTTGAAGGTGTCTTTGGAAGTATTTCTTGAACTGCATATCCCCTTGTCTTGGGTAGGCATCAAACAATTCTCTCAGGTCTCTGGACTTAGGACCAGACTCTGGTGGGTTAAACCGGTTTTAGGGGGCCCAACCGTCCCGCTCCCCTCAGAGGTAGATTTAATTAAACCATCATCAGGCTAGGAACAGCTGGTATGAGTCAACGCCCCTATATTACCCAGCAGACCCTTGAGCTAGAGTCAGTTGAGCAGAGCTTGCACTGCTGGAACTGGGATGTGCAATGTCATTAAGGACTGGTCACAGGAACCTAGTCTTACTATCAGTTGGAGTGTCACTTGGCATGATAATTGCATAGATATGATCTGATAATACTTTCCTTTATATCAAGACAAACACCTCCACTTTTCTTGATCTATCATTCAACCCTTCTAGTTTAATTTTAGAGTCTTTTGCATGGTTATCTAACCATATTTCTGATAGCTAGAGCTACAATAGCTATTAATTAAGTCATTTTTAGTCTTCCTTCAGCGACAATCTCCTCTTTCACATGTTACAACTATTGCATATGCATGTTATTCTTCATGAAGTTTACTTTAGAATTGGTTGTTGATTTACATTTGAGCTACTTTTCTCTCTCAACAGAAATAGCTCTCATCCCACGTAAATGAATCAATGCTAAGACATGTCAATTTGAAAGACAAGCAAGACTCTAGAGAAATCAAACCATCAATAATAATTCCTTCAACAGCTGGGAAACCTGGATAATCGTGACAACTTAAAGTGGGTCATTGAGGTAGATAGGAATATACCGTATACAGCACCTTTTATTTTTGAATACGAGAAACTTTTAATCCCGTTGTGTATGACTGTCTAGACTTCAGATCACGTGTGATTTTATTTTGTCAAGCTGACAGAGCAAGAATGAGTATAAAATGAGCAAATCAGCTTGTGTGTACTCTTGTGAGCAATACCATAACAAGTCATTTTCACAACATGTTCCATAATAATTTTGTTAACAATACTGTTGCTAATACCAAATCGATTCTGTTTTATAATCTAACTGTTTCTTTTATATCACAGTTCCCGCGCGATTATTTTCTCCTGTTTATTCGTCTGCTTGTCATGTGATTATTGTTGTTACTTTTCAAGCTGTTTGATCGTGTTATTTCATTTCTGCTCTCCTGCAAGGAAATATCACGTGATATGTAGTCTTGTTTACGTTGTAAGGGAGCAGTCATACTGCAGTTACTGTCCGTTTTCCTATACACAATACACAGTGCTCTTTCCCATTGACGCGTGACCTCCACAAATAGCCCTACGTTAAAAGTATGGGGATATGACTAGTTAACGTCGCTGTGTGAAAAATAACCGGCCAATATTAAAAGTACTCTTCTAAAGTTCTAGAAAATATAGTTTTTAACATGTCCTAAATTTTTAGCTAATTTAGATGTTTGGAAATATTCGTACTTTGGTGTTTTAGTTAATGTTATAGGTAATAGTACATTAACATAGTTTTGTAACATGTCCTAAATTTTTAGCTAATTTAGGTGTTTGGAGAGGGTCGTACTTTTGTGTTTTAGGAAGGACATGTAAACGACAGATAACACCAAAAATATGAAGAAATTATTTCCAAACCGTGTTAAGTCAACAATCATTATGTTGCTCATTTTCAAGAATGCTGGTTTACAAAAAGCACGCCATTGTCTCATTTCGTGAACAAAGGTACACATACCATTGTTTCCTTTCGTTTCCTTTATAATCGGTTACCCAACTGAAGCTATGAATACCAGCTTTATTGCGATATCGCACATGAAAACAGACACTTGTGCACAACCAGAGAAGATCCGATTTAATCAGTTGAGCTGTTTCAATGAGTGTTATCTTGGTTTAATAGCTTTTAATGGGGTTAAGTCCTGCAAAGGTCGAGATGAATTCTACTGTAGACATGACTGCATCATGTATAGTACACTGGTTAAAATCTATGCCTTTGATGCGATGAAAACAATTTAAATCCGCTCTCCCCGTGGTTCATCTTCTAGAAAAAGCGTGACAGATGACTCATGATAAAGTCCTCGTTACAGTCGGTTCCGATCAGGGTAGCATTTCAAAACAAACTCTTTGATGTTATAAAATAAACTTTGACAAAATAATGTATAGCATAATAAAGTAAAGAGACGAATCAAAACATGGTAGCGACAGCATAGTGAGCAGCAAAGAAAAAATAGAAAAAAATGGAGAAAAGAAGTCAATGAGACAAATATCATGGTGTATTAGTTCTCTGACACATCCTTAGATGTGACCATTCTTGACCATTCTTGTTTTTTTAATTCAATAAAGCTATAACCTATTTCAGCTATTATAGTACATTTGTTCTTACAAAATTTACAAAAAGTTGAGATGATGTTTGATATTGTCCTTTTAAATAAACTAAAAGTGGTCGCTGAGTAATGATCCGCTACATATTTACAATCCTGTAGGTTAAATGCAGTTCGATAGCTCTCATGAGCAACCTTCACCAAAATCGATTTCACATAATATTTGCTGTGTGATTGCCGTGTCATCTCGTGCATATTTGATGTGATTTCATACTATCAAATCCATTTTGGGTAAAATACCTTGTTACTATTATTTCATGCTGCTACGCAGCACTTCATCAGACTGGCAACCTTGCTTCTTCTTCTTTCCTGAAGTTGCTGCCGGTGGCGGCGTTAGAAGCTGTTCCCTCGTTCATAGTGTTTCGCCCTCCTTTCGAATTTTTTCGACCAGCTTCTAGCGTCGCTACCGGCAGCAACTTCCGGAAAGAAGAAGAAGCAAGGTTGCCAGTCTGATGAAGTGCTGCGTAGCAGCATGAAACTGTAACAAGGTATGTCATTTTTGTTTGGGGCATGAGAAACAAAAAAAGTAACAATGCGTTTTGGCCATTCATTAAGTAATTAAGGCGGAATCGTTAGCATCCGGCTGACTGAGTAAAGCCGTGCTAAAAAAGACCTTAGATTCAAAAGATTGTGGGTAAACTAATTGAGAAAGAAAGGACAGTTTACAATCCCAAAGGGTTACAATTAAACAAGACAATATATAAACTAATTATTAATTAGACAATAATAACTGCGCACTATCTATTTTGAGGTCATTGTGTGAAATCGGAGGGTTTTGTTTTAGACCGAGGCCCAAAACAAAACCCGACAATTTCACACAATGACCTCAAAATAGATGGTGCATAGTTATTATTGTCATTCATTACCGTCGTATCTAATATTTTGAACAAATCAAAATGACATTTTATGTTATTTTATGCCATAAAACGCTGTTAAATATAACCAGTTTTAATCATTGTTGTAACCTACCCTACAAAAAAATCAACCAGGCGAACATAATATTTCGCCGACAACAAGAGCTACCAATCACAGAAGCGAGACGGCATCGCGTAGGCGTGTGCGTTGCCATAACGCGTAGCTTATACACGCACGCACGCAGAAGTCATTGTTGCGCGTCCGGAGTCATTGTGAGTTATTAATGACCTCGCAATTAGTGCGCGGTCAGGCAATCAATTTCTTTTGATTGGATTACAGGCTTCGCGTATATTAATGAGGTTATGAATGTTCAACAAAAAACATCAAAAGTTTGAATCACACTTAGGACAAACCACAGTGTGTATAGACTGCACTAGATGACGTTGTTGTATTAGGTTGATCTAGATTGTCACTTAATACTATTTGCAGCGACCATGATTGCGGGGCCGGTTTTTCGGCAATTTTCCTATGGGATTTAAAAAATTCAGATCGATTGGGGGCACGGGCCCACCCCCCCCCCCCCCCCCGTTCCCCTATGACGCTACGCCACTGCTTATTAGTAATCTTGTAGGCATTTTGTTGGGAAATTATTTCCTAAGAATGAATAAAATCCGGAAACCGAGATCACGATACCGGCTAACAATTTTGTTCTTTAAGTCAATACGTGTAAAGTAAATAAATGTGCATGAGTTCCACGCTCCAATGTCAACAACGAATACATCTACCAATGTTATTATTAAAACAGAGATTAACACTACTAAAAAAGCAGATCCGTAGGATGGGTTAAGTAGCATTGGATAAAGGTCCAACGCAGTAGCAATACTGAATGTGTTATTGCTTAAGGCTGGGTAAACACTTCTTTGAGGGTATACGTATATTGCAAAATAAACATGTAATAAAGGTACGATAACACTTTCCTTAATCTCTCACCACATATTTAGGGACCGTAAATGGAAACTGTCAAATGTGAAAAAACAGAAGTAGTCATATGCACATCATGTACCAAAGGCATGAGAGTGTGTTCTTGCTGTGGTCATATACACATTATGTACGACAGGCATGATACTGGGAGCGTGCTTTTTGCTTTGGTCATATACACATTATGTACGGCAGGCATGATACTGGGAGCGTGTTCTTGCCTTGGTCATATACACATTATGTATGACAGGCATGAGACTGGCAGCGTGTTTTTGCTTTGGTCATATACACATTATGTATGGCAGGCATGAGACTGGCAGCGTGTTTTTGCTGTGGACATATACACATAATGTATGACAGGCATGAGACTGGGAGCGTGTTCTTGTTTTGGTCATATACACATTATGTACGACAGGCATGATACTGGGAGCGTGTTTTTGCCTTGGTCATATACACATTATGTATGACAGGCATGAGACTGGGGGCGTGTTTTTGCTGTGGTCATATACACATTATGTATGGCAGGCATGAGACTGGGAGCGTGTTTTTGCCTTGGTCATATACACATTATGTACGACAGGCATGAGACTGGCAGCGTGTTCTTGTTTTGGTCATATACACATAATGTATGACAGGCATGAGACTGGGAGCGTGTTTTTGCCTTGGTCATATATACATTATGTACGACAGGCATGAGACTGGCAGCGTGTTTTTGCCTTGGTCATATACACATTATGTACGACAGGCATGAGACTGGCAGCGTGTTTTGCTTTGGTCATATACACATAATGTATGACAGGCATGATACTGGGAGGTGTTCTTGCCTTGGTCATATACACATTATGTACGACAGGCATGAGACTGGGAGCGTGTTTTTGCTTTGGTCATATACACATAATGTATGACAGGCATGAGACTGGGAGCGTGTTTTTGCTTTGGTCATATACACATAATGTACGACAGGCATGATACTGGGAGCGTGTTCTTGCCTTGGTCATATACACATTATGTACGACAGGCATGAGACTGGCAGCGTGTTTTGCTTTGGTCATATACACATAATGTATGACAGGCATGATACTGGGAGGTGTTCTTGCCTTGGTCATATACACATTATGTACGACAGGCATGAGACTGGGAGCGTGTTTTTGCTTTGGTCATATACACATAATGTATGACAGGCATGATACTGGGAGCGTGTTTTTGCCTTGGTCATATACACATTATGTACGACAGGCATGAGACTGGCAGCGTGTTTTTGCTTTGGTCATATACACATTATGTACGACAGGCATGAGACTGGCAGCGTGTTCTTGTTTTGGTCATATACACATTATGTATGACAGGCATGAGACTAGGAGCGTGTTCTTGTTTTGGTCATATACACATAATGTATGACAGGCATGATACTGGGAGCGTGTTCTTGCCTTGGTCATATACACATTATGTACGACAGGCATGAGACTGGGAGCGTGTTTTTGCTTTGGTCATATACACATAATGTATGACAGGCATGAGACTGGGAGCGTGTTTTTGCTGTGATCATATACACATTATGTACGACAGGCATGATACTGGGAGCGTGTTTTTGCTTTGGTCATATACACATTATGTACGACAGGCATGAGACTATATACACATTTATGTACGACAGGCATGAGACTAGGAGCGTGTTCTTGTTTTGGTCATATACACATTATGTACGACAGGCATGATACTGGGAGCGTGTTCTTGCTTTTTAGCCACAGATTCCATATTACTTTCAAACTTTTTACGGGAAAATCAGCAGAGGTCATTCGTGATGTTTGATATTTGTGGGTAACTTTCTTTTTATTTATTTGGACATGTGCAATTTCAACCGTATGAGGGCAGTATCCAGGTCTGAAATTTCTCGGTCCCTGGAGAGCAATAATCAGAGGAGGTAGGGTGCTGAAAACACTGCCGAAAATTTTTTTAAATTATTATCTTCTTCTGTGCCAAAGATGAAAACGATCCATAGATCTTAAATTTGCATTTAAAACCACCTTAAGTGAAAAACTAGTCATTATTTTGTGATATGATTACACGTTTGTGTTTGTTTGTTTTATTTCTTCTTTAACCATAGATTTTCAATCAGTTGAAAACACAATTAATCAACTGTTTGCCTTGAGTCCCCGTCGTAGACATCAGTCTTTTCACAGGGACTGCTTTTTTGACAAGTTTGCCACATAGATAGTAGATAATCTCAATGCGGATGAATTTGATTTAAGACAGCACGGAAGAAGATCTCAATCCTTCTCTTCCGGGAGCATAGGCTGAAAAAAGCTCACAAAGATATTTAGGGGAACGGCCCTGAGAGCACTTGAAAACATAAAGCAGAAGTTCCTGAATTCGGTCCTGGATAGGAAACAAATGTAATTGGGTGAGAAGGTTGGATGTACCAGTTGAGCGAGGAACAGAGAATATCAAACGCACCGCACGATTTTCAAGCTTCTGCAGTCTATTAATTTCACCTTGAGTGATACCATAGAGGATGGCATTGCCATAATCAAGTCGGGACAGTATGAGGGAACGAACAGCATGGTGACAGGTATCCTGTATCTAAAGTATAATTCCCTTCTTACGGATAGACTTGGAAGGCTCGATGATGATTAAGCTACCCATTGGGATGAGGCTACCACTTTTTCGTTCATAACATCTAAACGGATGTTTCATACCAACAATTCTATTTTAATAAGATAAAGTGAGGGAATGAGGTTATCGGTCTAGTCACACCCCTTCAGGTGCCAAATGGCTTCTACGAGTGCCATTTTAAGTTTTGCCTCTGACACCCAACTTTTTCAGTATTTTCTTTAAAACAATAAACGTGGTCCAGTGTAATTTGAATTATTTCTTTTGCTGGGTCAAACGTATAATGTTATCTCCACAGTGACATCGTCTTCACAGTGACATCGTCTCCACAGTGACACCGTCTCCACAGTGACACCGTCACGGTCCAAGGTGAAATCACCTCATACCAGGTGGTCTATGAATAAGAACCTTTTCAAAAAAAGATAGAAATAAAAGGCGTTCCTTTGGAGACGAGACTTTGTGTTTATGTGTTTTACTCTTAACCTGCTAGCTCATAATTCAATCAGGTTCGTCAGCCACTAAGATGTATTCGGTAACGATTCTCCCTATTGCATTACTATAACCATTTCACCATTTTAAACACATTAACCTGATTTGTTGCCCTAATGTAGACATTGCAATACTTCAGTTGCTCTTAGGGAGAACTGATGCACGCTATCAAGTTGTCTTTAAGGATTTATGAATATAAAGAAAGTTTAGGTAACTTTATAACGTGATGTTAGTAACCTTTTAGAAATCTTTTTTTTAAGATATTGAAATTTGTTGAACTATACTTTTCGGTTTTAAAATTGCTAAATAATAAAGTTCAAGACGCGTTTAAGATAAGTCTTGTTACTTTTGTACCTTTCTACCCAACTGAAATTTTCTATTTTTCAATTGGAAGTTCGATTTAATCATAAATAGTCTCAATGCTGGTGAATCCAGATATTTGCTGGTCTCTTGGTACAATGCGGACTGGTTTAAAAAAGCTAATTTGTCATTTTACTAAACCAGAACAAGCTAAAATTGATGTTTTGAGATTTTTGGAACAACAGTATTATTTTAATTCATAATAAATGGTGGATGTGAAAGGAATTTAGCAAAGGCATAATATGTCAATTAACAGAAAGGTAGGATAACAGTACTCACAATAAGGTTGTCGAATTCGGAAGACGGTTGTTTGATGGCATGTAGAACTGTTTTCAGTTGAAAGTTGAACACTGATGGTGTTATTTATCTTAAATTTGGCTTGCATCTTTTCAAGGGGTAGATACTTGTATAATGGCATTAAAGCATCATAAAATGTGATGCGATCAAGCCAAATCAGTCGGAACTCGGAAATATTGATTTTGAGATACAGCCAAACAAAGGAAACTTTTCCTTTTGTTTCCTCTTGTTTTGGAAACTCTTTAATTGCTCATATCTTTGGAACTGGTTGTTCAATTTCAATGGGGTTTTCTGCCAAATCTAGCTTTGTAAATGCTTTTTACTATCCTATAGGAAACTGAAAATTTATTATTGCCGAGTTCCGACTGATTTTGCTTGATCGCATCACAAATGAGTAACGTATGTGACCAGCTCCAACAAAACCTGGAACACGTCAATGGTATTTCATGGTATTTGACCTTGGGACTGAGTGGACTTTCAAATCCTTGAAAGTACTTATTAAAAAGAGGTTTATTTAATCAATAATTGACAGTTGAACTATGATAATCCCTATTCAATGTTGTGTAAAGCTGGAAACTAATCAGCCCATTTCTAAGAATAGCAATTTCGCACAAATACCAAAGTATCTTGAAAAGTATTGATGCTATCCGTCGTTTTATCTTTTCAGTTTCTGTTTCCGTATCCGTATCCTTTTTTGTAAGTCATTGTTATTCTGAAGTGATAGTCTCCCAGGTGTGACCAATCTTTTATTCTAGCCTTTTGTTAGTTACTGAAAATTTGAAGCTCGTGAATTTCAGTTTTCGTTTTGGTAAGTTATATTGATTTTTACATGAAACCTTGATATGTGCGGTTGGGTGCTAATCTAGACAAAAGAAGAGTCTAAATTTTACGGTCCTAAATTCGCGGTAAATTGTACGGCTTCAATTGACTTGTGTTTGGTGTATATGCACTTACGCCTAGACGTAAGTGGCTCTTAAAAATAGTCTTGCATTGAAATATATACTAACCATGTTGCCAAGTTATAAGCAAAAGTCTTTCATATTGGCGATGAAACGAGCGTCTGAAATAGTCAAATATCTCCCAATGAGGCGCGTATAAGTGGTGATTTGGTAATCATGTTTTATATTGAAATGCAATACAAAAGAATTGCAGTGGAGCAAAGATAATGTATTCTATTCATTCGTACCAATGGCAAGCTAATCTGATAATTGGTTGGGCCTATATGTAAGACTCGGGTTTATTTTAAATGTTTATTTTTCCCAGAGCTTATTTTCAGTCATGGATCATACTGATAAATTTCGCAAGGGAGGGGGAGGGAGGGAGATACTTGAGACTGAACAAGTGAGAGTGGGAGGGGGTGAGGAAGAAAGAGAGGAGAGGAGAGACGGAAAGACTAGAAAGAGAAAGCTCGAGAGGAGAGAGTAGGGACTGGGGAGGGAGTGGGGAAACTGATCAGGGGGGCAGGAGGAAGCAAAATAGGGAGATAGACATTGATACGAGGGAAGGGCGACACTGTGGCCCTGCACAAATGAATATATGAATACAAAAGCCACCTAAGTCCATACTTAAACCAAATTGAGTTAAGCATGGGAAAGTGTTCCTTTACATAGGCCTGTCATATGTATGAAAGAACAACTCAAATTCATCCTCTGTGTCTATTGAGCATGTGAAAAATAGCATGTATGAAAGAATCACCCAATTCCATGATTTGAGTCTTGTAACACATTGATTAAAATCCAGTATGTATAAAAGTCCACTTGTAACACATTCATTGCTAGAGAGTGACTTTTGAAAAAAAATGGGTTTAATAAAGGAAAGTGTGTGGTTTATATTACATGGCAGAATGCTTATCAACATTATACATACCTGTGCGCTTTATTTTGTATTATCTTACTAGTGGTAATCTCATTCTAACATTGTTGTCTTTGTATATGATTCAAAAACCAAAATTTAAAATGAACCCCACGAAGTCCCTGAAATGCTAATCGTCATACCTAATACAGGTTAATCCACTCATTTGCACGTAAAACTTACCATATTGACCAGGTAAATCTAACTGAAGGAATTAAAATGATACACAGGTTTTTCTCTTAAAATCACTTCCCATGGACTTAGGTGGCTTTTGTATTCATGTATTCAAATGCATTGGGGCGCGACAGGCTCATAAGCGGACCTTTTGTGGTTTAAGGGCTTATTTTCAACGTTTTTACAGAAAAAAAGTGGACATTATCAATCGGATTGGCATGCATTTTGTCTAATTTAATGTAGATCAATAAAGCAATGCAAAGACGAGAGGGCGCTAGACTATTAAAAACATCGGTCTTGTCTCTCCCACTTTTTATTGACATAGGCATCTGCCTCTATTGAAATAAGCTGATTGGTACTTCAAAGTTCACAATGAAGTCAGATTACAGTAAACTTACTGAATCCCTTGCGTTTTCGTATCTGAACAATAGACTTACGGAAACTGAAAAGATAAAAAGACCCTATGTATATATATTTTGGTATCATTTTGAAGCTTATTGTCCCGTGCTTATATTTTTATTCAAATCATGAAATGTCAAAAATGCGACTTGTTTCTGGTTTTGTCAGAACGGGTCACATATAGCAAACTACCTTTCATCATGAAATAAAAGGAATAACTCATTATTGGTCTGAATTAAATTTGAAATATATGTATATAGCGCCCTCAATGTGCACACAAATATACGGTTTATATAATAAAAATTACCACAAAAAGGCAGAAAAAGATGAAAAGAAAGCTAAGTTAAAAATACTAAAAAAAATATATGTGTATAATAAGTGTCATATCTGTTGGTATTGCCAAGGTCTTGAATTGAATATTATGTAAAGTTTTGTTGGAAACATTGTTACAAATGCAAATGACTCAAGGCCAAAAGTACCTTTTTCTCAAATTCACTTCAGAATGCACTAAAAAACATACTGTTTTATTAAGTTAACAATATCTTAGTCTTTAATCAAAAAAGCATGATTTAACAATAATTTTGTGAGGCTTTACAAGGGGTAGACACTTCTGGCATTAAAACATCAAAAAATGAATAACATACAGCAAGGACAATAGCTTTATACCACCAATTTCAGTGGTCAAAATCCACGATGAACTTGCCATGCATGTAATTTTCCTTTCACGACTTTCTTGATTTGATTTAAAATAAAACCTTTAGGGAGACACTCCTTCACAAGTAAATCCAATTGACGATTGATTATTAATAATATTTTGTGCACTGCTTCGATTCAAATAAGCTGTTATATTATTCTATAATCATGGTAATAACTATCGCTGGGATTTGGACGATACCGTTATGTTTACTTATGGGGTTATTATCCACCTGCAGTCCATTACGGGCTTATAGTTCATACATTCTTTATTAGATATTACCGTATCTTTCTCGCGACAGAATTGTATGCCAGTCATAAAAAAGAATGCTTAAATAATGAGCAAATATACTCAATATTATGCTCGTACATACTTATTGAAGTATATGGCTTTGTATTAGTCTTCCATTCATATCTTACTGTAAATAATAAATAGGGAAATGTTGCAAGTATAATATAAATATATATAAATTATGTAAATATGTATGTACATTGAAAGGCTCCGTAGTTTCGATTTACATCTCGCCATATTCATACTGGAGATTGAGGAATACCAAACTATATTTGGTTGAAATCGGTCAAGAATGGGCTGTAAAAACAATGAAAATGTAGTCGGTTGGGTTGCTAAATAGGAATAACACAGCACAGTTACTAGGCGAATCCAGTCACTCGCGTCATCGGCGTAGGTCACGCGCGTATCTATGCAAACGACCCCTCACGAGTATACGCCGGGGCACTCCAACTTTGGAGGTGACGCGTTAAGACCCCTTTCAGCACCGCTGTTTTATGATCACATACTCTGTCACCCAAAGACCCCTTACTTTCCTTTTCAATCCTTATATTGAGTCATCATGGTCATCAATCACTGCTTTTGTAACTTCTTTTGAAATAAAAGCCATTTAGAACTAGAAATTCAATTTTCGAGGCTTCTTTTGGCTCTCACCCATAGACCTCATATTAAAAAGGTCATATTCTCACCTAATTTAGATCCAAACGGTTTGTCTCTCACCCAATGACTCCATATTTTCTATATGGTCGAATCCAACCAAAAGTGTCCACGGGCCAAAAATAAAAGTCCGAAATAAAAATGTCTCCACAATTTTTTCCTTTTGCCCATTGATTGATAACATATTGGACTTATAGGAACCAAAAGTTCCATTAAAAAAAAAAAAAAATAAATCCAGGACGTGTGATAGTAAATGTGATATCAAAACCCAATGTTACCTACGAATACCACTAGGATGCTTTCACTATTATTTTTCGCAATACTAATCAACCTAAAACAAATGGAATATTCCCATTAACGCTTTTTTTCGTGTAATGTAGACCACAGGGTGTCAGGAAAATGCTAGCTCAACCAGAAAATATTTGTTTTTATTTTTATAACGCGATCAATATGATCTTAGTCAATTTATGCTAGTTTATTTTTGAAAATGAAGTTTAGGTCAGTTTCTGTATTTTATTTATCAAATGAGTATGAATCAATTTACACATTGTATAAGAACGAGTGTGATATATGTTTTCAGGAATATTAGGAATTATACGCATACACCTAACGCTTTATAAAATGAAAAGGTGAAGAAACCCGGGTATTCGTAGGTAACATGAGCGATTTAACAATATCTATATTGAGTTTAGAGGTTTAAATTTTGCTATTATGGTAATGAATTAATAAAATGGTAGTTTTAGATCTCTTTCAGATGGTACGTCCAAATGAATAAATGCTATTACCTTAGATCAACAAAGATTTTGAACACTTCATTTTGATATACAAGTAGTTAATCAGCAAATTTACATAATAAATAGTTGTTGAATGAATCCGTATATGGGTAATAATAGTGTCCTGGGGTACCGCTTAAAGTTTTTGACAATTAATTTCTATTGGTAGGGACACTTCATTACACATGTCATGTATTATGCTGTATTCGTAAGTAACATTTCAGTATTTGTAGGTAAGAATTAGACTTTTGGTGGATATCGCAATCAAAACTTCATTTTATAAAGCACTTTGAATGTATTATTTTCTTTATGTGCGTTTATTGATACTTGAGACCCTATCATGTATTAATAATGTCGGTTCACAGCGGTTGAAAGAGGATTGAAGTAAGAAACAAAGGCACTAAAGTGACTTTAATTTGCTTAATTGCACACAAATCGCTTAAAACCGTTATTGCAGACTTGTGAAGTTCATATTGGAGTCAGTTACGTCTTGTGGCCTTTCGTTTGAGGGCAACTACAATTAGCTTTATACCAGGGTCCATCACTGTGTTGTCTACATCATGAGACAATGAGAACAGTCGTTTTTTCATGGTATTCGTAGGTAACCTTAGCGAAAACGTCAAAAGTTACCTTCGAATAAATCAATTTGGACACAAATTACTCAGAAACCAGAAGGTCGGTAAACATTTAAAATGAAGCACACATGACAGTTGACATATTCAAGTATTTATCCCCTTCTAATCTTCTTCGAATCTGATTTTTCTTTCAAATGAGCAGACCGTCGTCTATTTCAGTACATATTTTTCAACAAGTAAGCCGTATTCAGTTTTGCATGGTGGGCATGTATGTGAATTCGCAACTTTCATTGACATATGATTTGATAGCGAACGTACAGGCCTTCTTTATGTACCGATTTGGGCATTGGCATGAATGGCGGTGTTTCACAACAGGGTCATGATGTCAAATTGTATTTGTAGGCAACATTCAGCTACCGAAAGCTACCTACGAATACTTACTTATTTTGTTAATATCTCAGAAATAGTTAAATATAGGCTATTGAAACTTGGTAGTATTAAAGAGTGCATTACAATGCACATATTGTTAAAATATAATTTACTATTCTCTCAGTTTGTGGAAATGACAGAGCTTTTAACATGTATTCGGAGGTAATGCATATTTTTTACCAAACCTACCTTTGTGCCATTTAGAATTTCTGGCAGCTAAACACAATAATAAAGATGTCTGAATGCAATGCATTTCAGTATTGGACATATCAAAGCTTGTATCAATCGCACATTTATTAGTGATTTCCATTTTTTAAAGATATATCTAGTGCTATGAAAAATTGTATTCGTAGGTAATGTAAAAAAATACCACTGAAAAAAATTATCACAAATTATTCATAATTATGTACAAATATTTGACAAATTGAACAGGCAATCTTTGAATACACACGTTTTAGGAAATCAATTTAGATTCAATCCAATGACTGCTTTTCATAACTGATTTATATGTTTTTAAAAATACTTTAAGAAATATTTTGAAAAAATGGGTAAAAATGTTTTTGGGCCTCTGTGTCTATGTTTTTCACAGAAGGGGGTCTTATTATATATGGCACGAAGCGTATGATCAAGGCGAATAAACACAACACAAAAACGAAAGCCAATTGATTAATACTTTTAAGTTATGGCCCTGAACATGCCGTGTACACTTTTCGTTGGATTCGACCATATACATTTAGCTCTCACCGAATGCCAAAAATCATGCTATCACCCAATGACCCCATATTTTTGTTTTGCTCTCACCGAATGCCCCTTGGTGTGAAAGTGCCAGGCCTATACCTGAGTCCATTTCATATTGAAGTCCCCCCGGACACAGACTAGGGGCTTGGGGTGAATTTATTAAAGTATGCCTTGTGACGAAGGCGTAAGAGGATATGATTGGCCGCTTTGCCTTAGAGATTAGTAAAGTACTGTTATGCTCCATGAGCTCTATTCATTGACGTTGACGATATCTCAAATAATCTACGCAATTTGCATTCTTTGTAGCCGTGTATAGAAAAATGAGTGTCGTTTTGTTTGTCATTTCATCCGCCTGTCATTTGGTTCATAGTCATTTAGGGCTATATGGTTTAAGAGGGGTCGGGATCAGGATTAGGGTTAAGATATGGTATACCTGTAATATAAGTTTAGGATTATGGTTATCGATATAGACAACAAAATGGCGCATGGACAAAATGACAGGGGCTATAAAACATTCAATTCCATTATTTAAAAATGATTTCGAACTTTGAGAAGAGGCAACTTTAATCTGAAAAATAAAATCAAGTAAGTGGTCAACGACACCTGACTATGCAAATGTAAATGCTTATAGCAACAACTAAAATGCAGACACTTCTTTGCTTTGTATGAAATGTGAACTGCTACATGGATGCATGATTTTGAGTATGGCTGAAAATGTCAAGAATAATTTTCAACTGCAATCATATTATATCTGAATATCATATATCGTGTTTCACCAAATCATATCAAAACTGGACATCGCTGTCTCTAGTTAGTGAGAAACATGATCAGCATGTATTACATCTGGAAAAGTGATCAATTTTAAGTGTGGATAATGTTGTATTCATGTCGAATATACAATTCGGAACACTGAATCAATCATTTTTAAAATGTATCTGTTTGCATAAAGAAGTTACATTTAATATAATTTTGTCTAATTTTAAATACGCCCAGAAACAAAGTGTTTTTGTTCTAATTGTCTAAAATTTTCAAATGAGTGGCTTACTTTAAGGGGGTACTACACCCCTGCCCAAATTTGTACCTATTTTTGTATTTTTCTTTAAAATTATAGCGCATTGGGGACAAGTAAGATATGTATATTATAGGGGCAAGGACTACAACTACTGCACTGTAAATTTTATTTCAGCACAGACAACAGTTGTGGAGTTACAGTCAAAAATGAGGAAAACCAATATTTGATCAATAAATCAATAACTACTTGCTTTGAGTTGCTGAATTTTCAGTACAGTAGTTGTAGTCCTTGCCCCTATAATATACATATCTTACTTGTCAACAATGTGCTATAATTTTTGAGAAAAATGCAAAAATTGGCATAAAATTGGCCAGGGGTGTTGTACCCCCTTAAAGATAATACGCTGTAAAATGAGCACAGTCTAACTGGAAGATAGTTAGACTGTGATCATGCACTTTCAGTTTCCCACTCGTTTAAATGGGAGTTGTTTGGGGGAGCACATTTTCTCAATATTTTGTCAAGTTGACGTCAAAACTTCTATTTTATATTGTTTGGCAATAATGCTTTTTGCCAATAGTAGATCCAAAGTTGTAATAGCTCCCTTCTGACTGTATTTCTACATGTATAAAATTGGTAAGAATATAATTTGCGATGAGCCCTTTTCACTTCTTTACGGTTAAAAATAAAAAATAAATAAAGCGCAGTGATTTATAGTGCGCTACGCACAGGCACAACGCCTAGACGTTGACCCACAAGCCTCAGCACACTTTACAGGTTGTCGCTGACCACTACGGCCCCACATCATTCCATAAACCATTAAACAACAATTCAGGGACTTTGCTGCTTCAAGAGCCACACCCTAGACATTCCACAAATAACAGGATCAGCTCCCCGAATTTCTTATGGGTTACAACGAGACAAATTAGCAGTGAGTTCCTTGTCCAGGGTAATTTCAAGCTAACTCAATTTTTCCACGAGAGCGTACTAGGCACCGCCAGGGTTCGAACCCGCAACCTATCGCGCCATAGTCGAACGCCTTAACGATTGAGCTAACTTGACTGCTTGGTTTATCGCAAAAGCAGTCTAGCAAGCATGCATTAAATACTGGAATCACGACATCCGGGATAATCCGGGATGTAAATGAACTAGAATATACAATTACAATTTAATCGCAGAATCATCGGTGTCGTCTTACGATGAAATAAAACCACCGCATGTTTAAATATTTTCAGAACATTATACACAATTGACCGAATTTAAGAACGATTGAAGTGGAAGAGGAAAATCTCAAATTTCCACTTTTATTTCAAATAACTATTATAATATTAGTAGGTAAAAGAATGAGTGCTAAGTTTTCCATTTTAAGAGCATTTCAGCAACTGTTTTTCCAAAATGCACTTATATACATCGTGGTATTTGGTTACCTTTGTGCATGTTTTTTCCCTACTTCGGGCATATTCTATGACGAAAACAATCCGAGCGTAACTTAGGCGAACAGTTAACTCTGCTTTTATTTCCTGCTGGTTGATGTTGGTAATTTTATGATGTTCTTTCTTGCAGCTCATATGAGATTTATTCAGAAGAAACAAGCAAACTCATCTTATGTCGATTCTTATTTAGCATTAGGCAACTCGAATGAGGTATTAAATTCGACAAAGCTATGCAAATCAAATTTGTCAGCCGATGGAATATAAATGGTCAATGACTTTGAAACGTTAGATACATTGTGTGTTTACAAAAAATAGTGGACGTCATTTAAAAAGGATTGTTTTTCAAGATACATATGTACCAGGTATTTCGTAAGGCTACATTTACGTCAGTAAAGTAAATACTCTAAAGGTACTCTATTACATTTGAAGTTCGAAACAAGCTTTTATTACAAAACTTTACCATCGCATTAATAGTCTGGTGCCTAAGCCAAAACCCTGAAAGTAGCGCCCGAACAATGTTTTATTGTGTTTTCTATATCTCTGAGACCTACCGATTCAGAATCTGACGGGTGCCTGGCACCCTTGAGCATTTTGAAATAAATGGCCCCAAAATGACCCCATAGGATTATACAGGTGTCAAAAATTGAAAGTGTACAAATATCACTTCAAATTGTTTGTCTAGGCCCAAGGATCTCAAATATGTTATTTTTATCTCAATGCGACCTTTGATACAAAAGTTATGTCTCCGATTTTCGTGAAAGTTATAGCAATGCGTCAAACAGGGTAAAAACAAAACAAATAAAGCTGCAAGTATTGATGGAATTGTTACTGAGTTAGAATATTATAATTAGGTCTGACGCACAATTAGTATAGGGCGCTGTGGGTTTGGGATTTTCTTTTGCTACATAAGTGAAACCGAAATGTTTTTTGGCATCCTTAAATCTGAAAGGATACAAATTCGATTTAAAATTTAAAAACAGCCCTATCATGTTGTAATGTATCTCAAATTGTTCCTCTCATCACAGGGAATAAAAAAATCAATTATCATATTTGTCTATGGTTCTTAGTTCAGGAGTTATAAGGTCGAATAGATCAAATGTAAAAACCTTTATACACATAGGTCAAAATTTAATAATGGTCCGATTTCATCGAAACTGGTGTCAGATTACTCCCCTTAACATAAGAAATCTCAAACATTATACGTAATTTACAATTTTGGTGCAATTTGCATTGTCATGTCCTATTTCAGAGTTAATGCAGCCACAGTCCAATAGAAATATGTACAGGGTGAGTAAAAAAAACTGCAATAGAGCAAAGAATCAAAATTTATGTAAGAACCAAGTCGAACTTTCCCAATATTGAAAAATTCTATAAATGCTACACCTAATGGCTACCATCTGTGAAAATATGAAGTGAATCGCGACTACCGTTTATTTTTATGAGTCCTTTTGCTGCGATACCCAATTTCGTTATTTGTCCACGAGGTACCATGTATTTTGAATGAGAGCACACAGTGCACGGTAAAGACACCAGATCTGAAACTGACTTTAACTTAAATAAGGTTGTTTTTGCGTTATTTTAATTTCTTTTTTCTGTTCAAACAAACTTTCTAACATTACTTTAAGTCCTTCATACCTCACTCGACTCCAACACCAGTTTTTTTAATCCCAATACGTCCTACTTTTAGGATATTTTGAAATTCACTCCACTTCAATTTGCGCGCATTTCATTTTGACATTTGAAAAACCCACCTACAAATTTGTATCTTTTTGATAGAGAATAAACATCTTTAAAGTAAAGGTAAAATGAAAATAACAACAAATAATGTTTCTTCTCCTTAAACAAGACCAAGGGCAATAACACTTTGGGTGCTCCATTTTATTTTAATGCCAATGAGGTTAAGAAAATGGCAGTTGTTCCAAACCTACCTAACACAGAGTGGGCTGACATTCAAATTTTAGATGTCTCTTGGACAAACATTAAAATTGGGTAGCGCTATAAAATGTGTCATAAAAACAAAACGGTAAATGCTAAATCCTTACTTTTTTCACACAAGGTCACTGATGGATATACCATATATAAAATGTTTTAAAACCTAAAAAGTTCAACTCGGTTCTTAAATAAAAATGGATTATTTTCTCTATTGCACTTTTTTTGACTCACCCTGTACATGCATAACCTTTGGTGCATTTTGAAAATTCGGCCTCTGTGCATAAGATATTTGACATACCTAATTTACTCTATAACTCCTAAACTAAGCACCCTAGTGCAATATGACAATTGACTTTTTTATTTCTAACATTGAGAGGAATAATTTGAAGTATATTACAACATGATAGAACAATTTTACATTTTGGCCCCCATTATGACCTTCGACCTCTCGTGGGAATCATAGGGGTATAGAAAGAAATGGAACCAATTCTAGATTAATCATTTGAGGTGTAAGGATGCCAAAACTTATTGGTTCCACTAATGTAGCAAGACAAAATGCAAACCCAAATTTCTCCACAGAGCGTCCTGTATTAAGTATGATATGAAGAAGATCAGTCGGTTTCCAGATTGTGGAATCGCCTTTCTATCAACCCTAGAACTACTGAGACATATTTTGTAAAATTAGTACTCGCAGTTTAATAGTTGATCATAATTCCAAATACCTGCAAAAACCCTTGTGAAAAACCGATGGATAGAAGCTATTTTAAGGATAAAAGAAGAAATCCTAATGATCGCAAAAAATTGTGCAGTTATCGTGGTATTAAATCTACGTTTGGCACTACTCAATATGTGACTTATGAAGAAATATAACAGTAGGGCTTATCACTATTAAGATCCAAATATCTGAACAACCCTTGTGAAAACCGATGGAAAGAAGCACCCCTACTAATAAAAGAAAATGTAAAATTTGTATGTGACATGAATTGTATTGAAGATGAGTTTCATTGCTTTATGATATGTCCTGCTTACAATATCATCCGGTTGGATTTTATAAATGATATACTATAATTTATATCAACATTTCTCTCTGATATGTATCAATTTCATTTTGTACTGATGACAACCATGATTGTCATAATGGTTGCCTGATTTGATAATCATAACCGAATCTCCTTAAATAACGTTTACTTGCTTTGTTATTCCACCATAATATTTTATATTGTTTTCTGATTATGTGTATGCTATATTCTTAAATCTTGAATTATATGTTTTTGATACTATAATGTCACTCATAATTCAGTTTTGGGATGTCTTTGTACATCATAAAGAATGTGACTTGGATAAAGATTAAAACAAAGTAAGATTAGAGAGTTAATAATAATACACTGCATTTAGAACGCTATACACAAAAGTACCATAGCGTGTACAAATATCATAAAAACATAATACATAATACAAAATACATCAGAATAAATATGATTTCAACAGTGTCTTGAAGTTTAATACACACATAATTACTTATCGTCCGCATAAGACATGCTGAAAAATACCATGTCTATTGATGATATCTTTAATTGAGCCAACATAAACGACAAATACGTTCGGTCCTACAATTGAACCTTGTGAAGCTTTCTAGTACATTGGCATTGGGTCCGATATTGCAGCATTAAAGGATATATAGTTGCCTATTGAGAAGGCACGAAGCGAACCATGCGGCAGTGGCGTAACTTTGGTTCAGGGTGCCCGGGGGCGAAAGCAGATCGGGTGCCCCTAACCAATGGTGTGCATGGTGCAAAGCCCCCCCCCCCACCCGGACAAAAAAATGAAAGAGAAAAGTGCTCTTCCGACAAAAATTGAAAGAGAAAATCGGGAACGCAAAGGAAAAGAAAAGGGACAAGAAGCCCGTTTTCCACCAAAATTCATCCCGATCATGGGCCAAAATAGTGCAAAATACAAAAGATTTGCGCGCTGCTCGCGCGCACAATGTCCCTATTATACTTTGATCAGCTCGTAAATAGGCGGGACTTGTTAGGCTTTTACCACTACGCCAAAAGTAGACCCACGTTAAGAGAGCCATTATTTGACCTGTCCGGCCTATATTTTGTGTGTTAAAGAAAGTAGACAAAGTATAGGACTTGCATTAGTAATTTGTGATGCTTCTGGAGAGGTGTGACAAAACAATTCTCAAAGTAAAATATTTTGATATTAATCCGCGATGTTATAAAGCCCGCCGATTAGGAGCTGATCAAAGTATAAGCCCTTTCCACCCAGATCATGGGCCCAAATAGCGTAAAATACAAACATTTTGCTCGCTACGCCCGCACATTGTCTCAATAAAGCCTTTTTGGGAAGATCAAAGACTTAAATGTACATACTCTCTCTAAGAAAACCGAAAATTCCCTCTGAAAATACCGGGTCAAAATTATGCAAGCGCAAAATTGCTTTCGTTTTTGCCCTCAAATATTATCCCCCCGACCAAGAAAGCTTGCTATGCACTTGATTGAAAGCCATATATACATAACTTTAAAAAAAACCAGTGTTTCCGATCAAATTAATTTCATCTTTCAATGAACTTCATGTTAACAAAAAATGTTTTCATCTTCTCCAATGGCTTTACTTTTCAAGATTTATCACTAGCTGCAGTGACGTAGCTAGAGGTTGTGGCGCCCGGGAGCAAGAGTACAAAATACCCCTTCTTCCTAAAACAATTGCGCGCGGGCGCGCGAAATGTTAGGCTTAAATACCACTAATTTGGTATAATCAAGTTGAATTTCGGTCTTTCAAATGACAAGTTAAGGTGCACTGCGCGCGAAAATTTTGTGTTGAGGGGGGCACCCAAATGAAGATTAATTCTCTCCATGGTAGGTAAAGGTGTCCACTTCGTTCCTATAACAAAGTATTATCGTGTCGAAATGCATGTGTATCCAGGCCTGGCCAGGGTGCCCCTTAGCCCGGGTGCCCGGGGGCGCGGCCCCCCAGAGCCCATAGGAGTTACGCCACTGCCATGCGGTCACATCATATAATGTTCCTTTAACGATGCAGCAGGATATCATGCATGACAGTGTCAATTGCTGTGGACATATTCAGCAATACCAACACCGACTCACCGTGATCATCAACTGCTTGGAATAAGAGGGATATTCAATTTTGTTTAGTACGTACCACTTTAAGAGCCACATTTTAAGCTCCTCCCATGTTCAAAAAATTGTTGTGACGACTACCAATTGCTGACGAAGTTTAGGAAATATCGCCTCAAATTCCTACAAAATTTGATAATAACAGAACAATGTTGCAATAAAGTCCGAAATTGTGTCCCCCACAAAGCTCAAATTCGGCCTACCTAAATCCGCCATTTTAGGCAAATTCGGTGCATTATGTGCACCATAATGTAAACGTATGGAAAGCACATTTTCTATCAAACAATTATTTTACACCATCTCCTGACACACCCCAATTAAAATTTAGCCCGTGCGGTTAATGCAGAACAGTCGTGGAATTTTGTGAAAAAATATTTCACACTTGTCAAGTCTGTATTAACAATATTAGTAAAATGTATAAGAGAAAAGAAAAACTAAACAGAAAAGGAAAGAAACAAACAAACAAAAAGTTTTATTCAGCTGTAGGTTTAAAAAATGAACATAAATTATGAAAAAAGCAGAAACAAAGAAAATCACAAACATTCATTCTGAGAATCGATCCCGGGCAGCATTTGTGTTAGCACAGATATTTGTGGTTATATACATGGCGACGACCTTTATACTGATCATTGCAGATAGACTGGTTCTATTTTTGACAAATCGATTTTCAACCGGCAGGTTTGCGTAAAAGTTGGCAACCAGCTTTTTTTTTCATTTGGGTATGCTGAACTCGAATTTGTGTCTGCCAAGCAGTATTTTGAGACCGTGACCCTCAAAAAGAACCACAAATAACCCCATAGGATCGTATAAGGGGGCAAAAATAATATATTCCAATAACATTTTCAAATATGTCGAATTATGCGTCTGGCCCCACGGATCTCAGACGCGTAAGGGGCTGTGCAATAATTATGAGCCCTAGGGGAGGGTAAAATTGGGGGGGAGAAATATTTGGCGAGCCGAAAGGGGGGGCTAAGCAATTTTTGGCAAGCCGAGAGGGGGGAAAGTGACTTATGGCACACATTCTTGGGGCGCGTTTTAGATAAAACGCTCTAAAAAGTTTAGGAATACCGTACGGAAACGCTTAAATATGCAAATTTTCCTGCTTGCTGCGCTCGCAACATGTATATAGACCATTTAAGGTTTGCAAATTGGGATCCCAAAAATTTGGCATGTGCAAGGGGGCAAATATTTTTTGGCGGGCCAAGGGGGGGGCAAGCGATTTTTGCAGAAGTTATCTTATATGGCACAAAAAGTCTAAGATCGATTTGTTTATTGTGTATGGCTCAAAGGTCAAAGTTGCATCAATTTAAAAGAAAGTTGAAGCAAATTGTTCGCCTAGCTTAGAGGCTTCAGAAAAAGAATAGTTTGAACTATCTGCGATGTCTAGTTATATTGTTACACAGCAAGGAATTAAAAAAGATTTTTCAAGTCCTGTACAACATGCAAATTGACCTTGGATTGTTGAGCCTCAATACTTGACAACTATAAGGCCTATGTCCTATGCGCAAATGTATACAAATACTTTTTGTGATCCTTAGGCTAAGATGAATAATATGACATGCTTTTTAGTCAATTTGGAGCATGTTAATTTTTTGCCCCCTGTATTTATTTAGGGTTACGGGGTTCAAAAACAGCTTGCCAGACAAAATTTTTGAATTCAGCATACCTGAATTAACCAAAATAACGTGGTTGCCGGCTTTTACGCGAACTTGCCGCTTGATGCATAAATAAGCACATATTTACAAAATAGAACCAGTCTATGTCAGAAATACATGATCGGATTTTAACCATGTTTCTCCCATTAGATTAGACACTTGTTTGTTTGGTCAATCCATGCCCGGAATATATCATTGGCTTCAAACTACATAAGGTCAAACATCCAAAACCGGACAAAGATATGGAAGTCACTTTCAATAATAAAACCAAGTACGTCATATAAGCCCGTGGGATTACTCTATTATAGTACTCGTCATGTTCTTGTCAATACACCCACTTCCTCTACGGCATAACCAGTAACCTACTGAACGATTCAACAGATATGTTTGTTTATATCTTTAGCAAAAATTTAGTGCTGCAGATTGAGCCTGAACTTTAGGGCTCTAAAGTTGCCACTTCCGCCTTTTCTAGAGTTCTTTTTGGCCAATGTCCATGCCAATTCAGAAGCATAATGTGCTTGCAATTTCTGAGAATATGCATACTTTTCTGTGACTTCAACTGTTAAATGAAACTTTACATTCAACAACGTAAAACCTATCAAATACGTTCCCCAAGTTGTATATTGACGTCGAGCAATGATCCTTGAACTATTCCATACTACATGTACTTCAGAGGGACGTTAAGCTGTTGGTCAAGTAGTTGGATAAGATTGGGAGAAGAGTATGATAACCCTGACGGTGCTGGTGAAAACAACAGCGTCTGGAAAAAGCGTTTTGTGAAAAAAAAAAATATGTCACTGTCAAACATTCATACATCAAAACATTGTTCACCCAAAGAACAAACGTCTTCCTCAAACTTAAAAACAAAAGGGCAGCCAATCTATGACATCCCTGTGAGGATTGTGCTGGTGCCTATATAGAAGAAACTTGCCGTCCTTTCGGCGTTCGTCTCAAAGAACAACAAAAGGGGTTGAGAAATTTGAAACTCAGCCATACAGACATACATGTACTGGCCGCAAATCACCTGTCACAGACATCCAAAAGCCAGCTATCACTGATGATCATGTTGCCTCACATGTCTACCAATCATACCATCAATTGGAAAGACTCGCAAGTTATCGACAGAGAAGCTGACAAGACCACTAGGTGGCTAAAAGAAGCCATCTGAATACGCTGAAAAGGAAAATATACACTTAAACACACCTACTTATCACGCCCTCCGATTCTGTTTCCTATAAAAGCATGCAGTCAGATGTGAAGAGTAACCAGTCTGATGAAACCATTAGTGTAGTGGTGAAATGTCAACGTCAACCGTTAATAGTTGAAACTAACATTCCAAAAGAACTTGTTAAAGAACTTAGAAAGCAAATTAACGTTTTTTAATGTTTAAAAATATTTGAACATAGTATTCTTTTTACGTATTGTCAAAATATACTTCAAGGGATATAGAGATATGTCAAATATGCAACAAAAGTACTTCCTAAACGGAAAAATAGAATGATTCTAGATGTTCTAAGACATGCGTTATATTTCGCTATATTTTTCCGACAGCTTCAAATGAAAGGACGAGCTCGAGACCTTGACAACTTTAAAAAGTAGCAACCTTTATGTTAAACAAAAACCTTCAAACTAATGCAATTAGCAGACACTGTGAAAAAGTCTTCTCACTATCTTGATCAAAGCAACTCATGGTACTATGCAGTGATATTAGCAATACATCCCTTATTCAATGCAAACACTGAGAATATCAAGCCCGGATATCAAGTCAAAATATGAAAGATGTGAAAGCCCAGCGGACTTAAAGCACTACAATTTGAAACTTGTTTTTATGATATTTGATTCTAATAGGAGAGGTTTCAGTATATAAAATCCACACGGGATATAGGTTTCATTTTCTTTATGTTGTTGTTTTGACTAGCCTATCATGTTATACCAAATGTTGCTGTAAATGCGTGTATGTTTATTACCCTAGGAGAAAGGTTCTGGAAAGAAAAATACCTTGTGTTTTAAAAGGAAACATTGGATACGTTATTGATAACGTGGATCATTCAAGTCTTACTGAAATCGTGCGCGCTTTCTTTTTTCATTTTATTCAAGTTATAAGATGTGCTTCTTGCTATTGGAGTTTAAAGTTTTTATAGTTTACAGTTGTAGTTGTAGTATATAGTTGTAGGTATAGTTGTAGTTGCGTTATAGTTGGAATTATAGTTGAGTTTATAGTTGGAGATGAAGTTATAGTTGAGTTTGGGTTATAGTTGAGTTGATAGTTATAATTGTAATTATAGTTGGGTTTGTGGTTATAGTTGTAATAATGTTATAATTATGCTTGGCTTTCAAATCATACACTCGCTTGGAAAATCATAGACTCGCTTTCTGGGAACAACTCATGGAAAGGGGAGAAAGTCAAAAAGAGGGATGGAACAGCCCCCAACCAGTGACCACGAACTGCTTGAGAAATAGAAGGAACAGCAGCTTCAGAACTTCCTGCACCAGCTGTTGAAGATCTTCCTATCATCACTGAGCCCCCAACACGTGAAGAAGTAGTCGGAGCAATAGCAGCCATTAAGACCAACAAGGCAGCAGCATTGGACTGTGCATAACTGCTGAAGCGCTTCAGGGAGGAGGGGATAGCATTATTGATATAATTCTCGAATCCTGCATAGAATTGTTCTCAACGCTGACACCGTTACTTCAGTGGTTCGCAAATGTAATTCCTCTACCAAAGAAAGGCGACCTCTCTCTCTCTCTCTCTCTCTCTCTCTCTCTCATGACAAACTACCGTGGTATCTTGCTTATGTCCATTGCCGCAAAAGTGTACAACAAAATCATTTTGAACAGGATCCGACCTCACATTGATCCTTTACTGAGAAACAACCAGGCTGGCTTTAGATCAGGTCGCAGCTGTGCTCAGCAAATACACATTTTGAGGAGGATCATGGAAGGCTTCAAGGAGTACCAACTTCTCTTGACAGTCACTTTTGTGGAAAAAAAAAAGCTTTCGACTCCATCAACAGGTCCGTCATGTTTTTAGTGCTGCGGCATTATCGAATACCAAAGGTTGTGGTAAACGCCATCCAGGTGCCTACAATGACTCCAATAGTGCCGTTATGGTAGATTTCCAAGTAACAACTGGGGTGCTTCAGGGTGATGTGTTAGCACCATTCCTGTTCATTATCTTGGTAGATTACCTTCTGAAGAAATCAACTTCTGGAATTGACGCTGGAATTGTTACCTACCCACATCGGTCAAGCAGGTGTCCTGCTAGGATGCTGTATGACCTGGATTTTGCTTTTGCTGATGATATTGCCCTGTTGGAATCTTCCACACCCCGGGCCCAGTCACAGCTTACTAGGATTGCAACTGCAGCAGCAGATCTAGGCCTTGTCATCAGCTCACCTAAGATCGAATATATGACTGCAAACTGTAACGCCCAATCAGCACTTGAAGTCTATGATAGTACCATCAAGCATGTCACACGCTTCAAGTACTTGGGTTCCAAGATGGACTCTAGTGCTGGAGACCTAAAAAGAAGAAAAGCACTAGCCTGGGCAGCTTTCTGGAAACTGGAACGCCTTTGGAGAGGCCCATCCATGCCAATCGAAACACAAATCAAGCTGTTTGAGACAACTTGTGTTACTGTCTTTCTGTACGGGTGTAGCCATGGGTAAGCACCAAGGACAGGGAAAACAAGATCAATGCTTTTGCAACATCTTGCTACATAGTCCTGTTAAATATCAAGCGTGTGGATCGGATTCCAAATGAAACCATCTACAATCTGACCAACACCACTCCAGGGTCAAGATTCATCAACTCAACATTTCTCGGCCATATACTGCGTCTTGAAGACGACGAGCCTGTGAAAGAATTATGCCCTTTATATTCCATCACATGGAAAGAGGAAACCGGGACGCGTACACTGTGCTTACAGTATGTCCAGCACCTCCTGGGAGATACTGAAGGGATGCTGCAGCCAAACAAAATTGTTTCGCTTGCGCACGATCGCAAATATTACTACACAAATTGCAGACGTTCTCTGTACGCCGACATGCATTGCGGAACTTATGCTATAGCTCCCATAACACATTGTTGAAACAAGGTTATAGTCATGGTAAGCACCTGTACTCTGTAGGGAATGCCTTCCCATAATTCCCATATTTTGGCCTGGTTTCAGGCCACAAAGTAAATATTAACATTTAAGTTAATAGGAGGGAGGAGTCGGCGACCTTCACGTGGTCTCCCCTGTTAACTCGCTAAAACGAGAACCAACGTCGACAATGAGTCAAGGAAGAAAGCTACATATCGCTAGTCAACGCAATGTTACCCAGGAGCAGCGCCGTGACCCTGAGCCCTGCTTCGCGTCCTTCTCAGGACGGACAGCTACTGCTGTCGAAGGCTACGGTGTAACGACGTTGCAACTGAACGTAGAAGGCCTCACCCCTGCCAAGATGAATATCATTGAGCAGCTGGCAGTCAACAACAAAGCCATTGTGATCCTTCTCCAAGAAACACACCGTGAAACCAATGAAAAGCTAACTCTACCTAACTTCTCACTGGCAGGCTACATCCCAAGCAAACACCATGGACTAGCAACCGTCATCAGCCAAAACACAGATGACTGGTCTCTTGAGGCCCAGTCCTCACCCGACTCCGATACTGAATGGATCGCTGTGAAAGTGCTTGGCATCAACATCATCAATGTGTACAAACCACCTCCAGTACGCCTGACCAACGCATCTCTACCTCATTATCCAGCACCATGTGTATACGCAGGAGACTTCAACTGCCAGCACACTGACTGGGGCTACTCTCGCTGCAATAGTGATGGGACTATGCTCGCGGAATGGGCTTCTACCAACAACCTAACCCTCTTGTTCAATCCTAAGGAACCTGACAGCTTCTTCTCAGGACGGTGGAATACTGGCACCAACCCAGACCTGGCATTTGCTGAACCCAGCCAAGGAAACCAACTCCCTGTGCGTAAAATCCTGGACAAGTTCCCAAGATCTCAGCACCGACCATCTCTGATAACCCAACCTGCTCTAGTGTCTCCAACAGCTAGTAAACCAGTAAAGCGGTGGAACTTCCGGAAAGCAAAGTGGGACAAGTTCTCTGCCGAGGTCGACCAGCGTATTACCAAACTACCACCACCAGAGAGTGATGATATTAACACCACATACTCAGCCTACTGTAACTTGCTCATAGATGCAGCCAAGCTGTCGATCCCAAGGGGATACCAGAAGAGCTACATCCCATGCTGGGACGATGAGTGCCAAGCTCTGTATGAAGACTTTACCTCGGCCCCATCGAAGGAAGAATCTGACTCCTGCGCTTCCACTCTCCTCACAAGACTGGATGAGAAACGAAAAGAACGCTGGATCGAGACTGTGGAATCAATCGACTTCACCTACTCAAGCAGAAGGGCCTGGCAAACCGTCAACCGCCTGACAGGCAGATCAACACCAAACGCCGGAAAGTGTCCAGTAACTGCGAACGCCATCGCCAGCGTACTTGTGAACAACGGTCGCTTCACCAACCCTGACCGTGATCACTCCAGGAAGTGTCCAATCTTTGGAAGATGCCATCCACCTCCGATCTCTGCAGCGATTACACCATGCAGGAAGTAGAAGATGCTTTGAAACTACTCAAAGCAGGTAAGGCACCTGGACCAGACAGTATCCACCCAGAATTCCTCCATCATGCTGGCTCTGCTGCAAACCAACTGGCTATGCAAGTTCCTGTCATCCTGTATGAAACGATGCAAGATACCAAAGATTTGGCGCAAGGCAACTGTCATCGCACTGCCCAAACCTAATAAGCCAAAGGATGACCCTAAGAGCTACCGTCCAATCTCTCTACTCTGCATTCCCTACAAGCTACTGGAGCGCCTGATCCATAGCCGTATCAACCCGATTGTAGACCCACAGCTTCCTCACGAGCAGGCCGGTTTTCGTCAGGGCAGATCAACAGTGGACCAGGTCACCCTCCTCACCCAAGACATCGAAGACAGCTTTGAAGGGAACCAGAAGGCTGGTGCTGTATTTGTATATCTGACAGCAGCATACGACACCGTGTGGCATAGAGGCCTGATATGCAAACTGCTCAAGCTCATACCAGACAGAGGGATGGTGTCCTTCATCGTGCAGCTAATCTCGAACCGCAACTTCATTCTTAAGACCAGCGACGGCCAAGCTAGTAGACCACGCAGTCTGAGGAACGGTGTGCCACAGGGCTCCGTCCTAGCACCTCTCTTATTCAACATCTACATCCATGACCTGCCCAATACCATTGCTAAGAAGTATGGATACGCAGATGACCTGGCAATCCTGAAGTCTGACAAATCTTGGGACACAATTGAGAGAGCGCTCAGCCTAGACATGGACACCCTAGATACTTACCTCCACCAATGGCGGCTCAAGCTGAGTGTTGCTAAGACTGTCTCCTCTGCCTTCCATCTCAACAACAGGGAAGCAAACAGAGAACTCAATGTTACCATCAAGTCCAAGCGACTGAACTTCGAGGCTTGCCTTACGTACCTAGGAGTGAAACTGGACAGAGCCCTCACCTACCGGCAGCACTTGGTTAACCTAAGGGACAAGGTCACAGCAAGATGCGCATTGATTCGTCACCTAGCCGGCACCAGCTGGGGAGCAAGCGCCAAGACCCTCAGAACATCAACCCTGGCCTTGGTATATGCACCAGCAGAATACTGTGCACCAGTATGGAGCAGGAGCTACCACACCCACCAGGTAGACACGTGTCTAAATGAAGCTATGCGCACTGTGTCAGGATGTCTGCGACCAACTCCTACTGAACAGCTTCCGGTTTTAGCAGAAATCCCTCCGCCGGACATCAGAAGGAAAGCAGCCTCTGTAGCTATAGCACTCCGGTCTGAAGAACCAGGACACCTCCTTCATGACACCATGTCAAGAGCTAGGAACAGTGAGGGTGAAAGCAGGAGATTGGTATCTAGGAAGCCGTTTGCTCAACAAGCAATAGACTTGATGAAGACAACACAGTCTAACCAGACAGCCAAGGACTGGACAGCTAAGACGTGGAAAGACCAATGGCAGCAGACTTCCTCACCACTCCAGCGCTTTGTCACAGACCCAACAGACACCATCCCAGGCTTCAACCTACCAAGGTCTGCTTGGACAAAATTAAACCGCCTGAGAAGTGGAGTTGGACGCTTCAATGCCAACCTGTTCCAATGGGGCTTAAAGGAAAGCCGAGCATGCGAGTGCGGTAGTGAGGAACAAACAGCCGACCACATCATCTCATCCTGTCATCTCCATAGACCACCGAATGGTATATCCGGCCTGATTGAAGTCGACGAAGCCACCAGGGACTGGTTGATGCGTACTGGGCTTGAAATTTAATGAAATTTGTTGTTTTGGCTTTTATATCTTTTATACATTTTAGTAAAGGGTCAGAAGGAAGATTTGGAAATTGTGCCCCTCTTGGCTCAGTGGCCTTGGGACGCTACACTCCTGCAGAATAATTCAGTCATAGATCGTCTTTTGAAGGTGATGAATGATGTAATAGGGTTTCAACAAATTACAAGTTCTGTACAGGCCCTGGGGTACAGGTCTCTGGTCTTTGCCCCATCAACCAATCACCCCTCATTTTGTGACTGTGCAATAATTATGAGCCCTAGCTTTTTTTGATTAAGATCATTCACAAATATCTGTTCTACTGCAAAATAATGCTTTATTACTTTTAAGTAATAATCTTAACAGATTATAAATGATCATCGATAAATGATACGTATAATATCCTAAATAAAGCAATGCCGCTTTAATGTTTTCTCTAATACCCGCGCATTGAATTAGAGCATTACACCCTGCGAGCCTTTACATTCATTGCATTTCGAGATCCTATAGACAAAACGTGTTGAAGAAATGATTTTACATGAATAAACAGGACCCTCTAGTCTAGACGGAATCATTTACATATCACGCACTTATATTGAGCACAGTGGTATTTCAATGAAATGAGGACATCCAACTCCAAAATTGGGTTACAAGTGTTTTTATTTGTTTGGGTTTTTTCAATATATTTCCAGAGATTTTGAAATCTTTAAAAAACCAGTTCAAATTTGACTTATGCTACGATGCAGCACTGGATAGAGAAAAGGTAAAGTATACTGTATGTATCCGTAATATCAGAAATATTGAATTTGCAATTCAGGTTATAAATAAAGGATACTTTTACATGATATTATAGTCAAGGACTAAAATTTGAAATATTAAGACGTAGCTCATATTTTCGGTCACAACTTGAACCTTCATCAGGAGACTGGCAACCAAGTTCGGGATCCGTAACCTCTTGTTTGACCACAAGTTGATCGTACACGCTTGGAAACTTGTATCGACCCCGTCGCGACTGAGTAATGGTTGGTTGATGCTGATGTGAAATGACCCCTGCACACCCTTTTTACCCCCTCCTCCATTCACCCGTAACCGCCGACAATCCCGCCACGGATTACGTATTTTCCTTTTTCCGCCTTAATTTCAAAATTCAATAATTCAATTGAGCGAATAATTAAATTAGTTGAAGGAAATATTACGTCGCGGTCAAGTATTTTGACTATGTCTAAATCAATATGGTGCCCGAGGGGTTAAATGTGGATGTCCTGTGAGATTTTCGACGAGACTGAGGACGACGATGTTCTAGGAACCAATATGTGATTCCGAATAATGACCTCTCAGAGTTCCCCTGAAAGGAGATGTTATATATTGGTCCGGTAATGTCTTTCTTATCGGCTTTGTCTTTGGGCGAGACAAGTATCTGCCTCAGCTCAGGGTTTTAGTGGGTTTGAAACATATTTAATTCCGTAGCCGCTGAAAATTCCACTGAGGATTACGTATTTTTCTTTTTCCGTCTTAATTTCAAAATTCAATAACCTGACCGAATGATTAAATTAGTTGAAGGAAATGAAGTTGAAATTGTAAAATGATTAGTAGATAATGATATACATGATAAAACGCCCCATTGCAGTGCCAATGTCATAAACGTCTATGTTGGATAAAATTTCTTATTTAATGTAATTATGTTCTAAAGATGTAAGAGCTCGCGTATACCGGTAATTACTTTCTCTATGAATAGCTTCTTATTAGCTCAAAATCAATATTGAGTAGATAAAGGTGGAAATCACTCGCCGGATATCATACAAATGCTTTGCCGAGGAGTATTGTTTTGGTCGATTTTTTGGATCAGTTCACATTTGCAACAACATAACGCTAGATTGGTACTTATTTTATCAGTAACACTAGTAGTCATGGTAGCAGTGATTGGGTGCACAAAGTTTAGATTTCAATGCACAATATTAATATTTTATTATATATTTCTGAAACTCAAAGCATATAACAACTAGAAGAATCAGAGTATTAAAAGAATGATTTTTGATTGAAATTCACCATTTCTTAATTTCGGAAGTTAAATATTTGTGTCTTTGTACTAACCGAATGAATCTGGTGCATGTTCAAAAACTAGGGATAATAAGAATAACGATTTACATACATACATAATATACATAACATTTTCTAATGTGCGATGCGTGGTTCTTTCTCCCATTTGCCAATTGCAGTATATGCGACTAGCGAGAAAATAATAACGTTGATGGCTTCAGTATGATATTTCAACCCTAAACCTCTCTCATCACGTGACAATTATTCCACACTATTACAGTTTAACAAGCCAACACATGTCAGACAGGCTGATGAGTTGTGATAATATCCATCAAATAATCTTTAAAGTTTGGGAAACCAGATTGTATTACTATCAACCTCACTGTGTTTGATTGCAATATATATACAGGGTATCCAAAAAAGCAGAACCCTCATTGTGCCCTCTTTTTCTCCTATTCCTGAAAAGTTGACCAAATATATTTTGGTATGTAAAGAAACCGTTAAAAAGTAATCGTTAGCTTTAATAAATCAAAACAATTATTTCAATCGGTTCAACATTTTTGAAGATGTGCCCTTTTTATGTCCTGTTTTTCACTCTGTCCACGGAAGAGGTTTGGCTACATCAAAGATTAAAATGAAACACACGGTTAATGACATGGAAAGATAATAGCATAAGACTTTGGAACGCATTCACTCTGGGCGAGGATCTCCAGCTAGCATCCAACATCTTCGCAACCGTATTACTGCTGCATTCACAAGTAGCATGCGCATAAGGAACGCAGTTGATGCAATGAGGACCAAGGCTGAAACCTGTATTCGTCAAGGAGGTAACCACACAGCGATATTTCATCTATTGACCACGTACCAAATTATTATTTCTCTACTGGACTCGAACCCAAGACTGTACCTTTTTTCAAGGTTGTACCAAGCACGGTAAGAGCAGGTTCAAGAGGCAATACCAGGCATTTATCATGAGGGCTACCATGCTGGTATCAGGAATACTCGGATAAACTCTTTTGTTCATATTGCTAACAGAGTATTCTTGTGAGGAGTTTATAAAAATCGCTTGAGTTTAACTGATACCATGAGGTGTATTTACATTCCATGCTATTATTCGGTACTTAAATGCAAACTGAAACTCGCTTTTATAAACCTCTACCTGTTTAAGTATGTCTGTGTACTGTAATACACCCGATCGCGTACCAAGGCGTTAAATATGTACTAAAAGGCAGGTCCGATGAAATCCGAAGATATGACCAAATTGATGGTTGGGAATATGAGAGTTGTGAAATGATCTTCTACCTGCCGGGTTTTGTTTTGAAATTTGTTATACGGATAGTTTTTCATAGTTCAGTTACTCGGAGTGATTCGGAAACGCCTCAAACTATCGCCGTCAAACATTTCCTTATATCAAGAGATGGCGCTATTTTGGGGGCAGGAAAATATCGCTGTGAACCAGGTAGAGGGCAGAGCAGCACAGTGAACTCACTTTAGAATAACCAAGGACAAACCAACCCGTCCTTTTCAGGGCTACCTTTTATCCAAATAAAGAGAAATGACTTATGTTGTATAGAAAAAAGTAAGAAGAGTAATTCCAAGTATAATAAGGGAAGTCCCATCCCACATCCCAAGTTAATGACACTTAACACAATTCATAGCCCACTGGTAAAGCCCATTCACAAAATAAAGTTGTTATTTTATAAAGTTATCATTGAGGAATGTTTGATATTCATGCATGGTACGAGTACTCCTTTTCAATCTTTGAAGTAGCCAACCCGCCTACGTGGACAGAGTGAAAAATGGGTACATTTCTTTCAAAGAGCATATCTTCAAAGATTGTAATCCGATTGAAATATAATGAGTGCAACATAATGTAGTGCAGGGTGATATATTCAAAATTGTTTCATCCTAGTTCTGGGTAGTTAATAGTATTACATCATCACTTCTAAGAAGAATAGACCTTGACTAACATTTAGATGACCATATTTAATCTTCGCTCCTGTCCAAAAATATTATTCAGCCACTTACAGGTTAATAACAATAACCCATACAAGTCTTTGAGGGGATGTTATGCCGTTGTACACCGTGTGCTTTTCTCAATGACCTTGTGCAGCAACAGGTGCGTTTTTCTTCTTGATGTAAGTGTCAGCTTTCAACACCTTAGTGACTCTGGATTTTTTTTTCTTTTGGAGTGTACCTCTTTAGATTCTACCAATGCTAATGTACGCCTTTTATTTTCTTTTACTACTTTGAAAAACTGCTGGACATGTATCTATTCAAATGTCTTGATCGAACATATTATAATAACAAAATTCATGTCATAAGTGTATAATATTGTCATTTTATCGTGTTTCTATTCACAGAAAAAACGTTCGTCGAAATTCATCAGGACAATTATCTTAAGTATTGTACTATAATAATACAAAGGTATTTGTATAGTGCTCTTACAAAGAATAACTCTGGGAAAACACATTCAAATACAAGCAAGACTGAACATAACAAAGCAATTAATCATCAAATAAATGAATGGTAAGGTAATTGATTTATAAATATTAATTTTAATACGGTACAAATTGCGGGGATGAAAATTGATGGGTACACATTGACGAAACCTTGAATAGACATGGACACCAAGGTTCGTGACGGTTGGTGATGTTGGTATGGCTCCAGAATCAATGTTAACAAGTGAGAGATAAAGACTTTGGGCAGAGTGAATTAGAAATGACATATAATTCTGTCTTTCTCTCATTTATTTGAAATATATTGTAATCCATTCCGTTTTTAATGAAAGTTTTTGTGAGAGTGCAAAGTTCATTGTCCAGTTCATTTCGTGGGTCAAAGGAAATGAACGATTGTTAATTGTCCTAATTAAAAAATAAAAGAGGTATTTCACATTGCCATAACATATTATGATATCAGCGACTGAGTTGGTGTAGCACAGGACCTCTTTATAAATCACCATTCGCTTTTGACGTACAAAATGCTATACACAAACACTGAAAGATGTATTCCTATAAGAATAATATACCCTTTACAATAAATTTAGAATAATTTCTATTTAATATCATCACCTAATACTACAGAGGATTGAGCGTGTTTAATGGATGTTTGGTTCTGGAAATTTCAATTACTCGATTCCTTTGGGATAATTCAGTGAAATCACCATTTACAACGTCTGGTTAAGACATATACTGGTGATGAATGAACACATATTGGGCCTCAGTCCATAAGTGTTTATATTAAAATATGAGACGCATTGGGTAATTGATATTTGATCCCCTTATTCTCGACTAAGCCTACATTGTCTAAGATGAAAATACTCCACGGAACATGAGTGAATGAACAATTTCATCACTTTGTTTCTATCTTCACTCTTTAATGGACTGTATACTTGTAATATATTTTGGAAATAAACTTGTTGTCGTTATATGAAAATGTTCTTAAACAAATCCAAATAAAGGTGATGTTAACATACCTCAATGACGCTTCGTGCTGTGCCACAGCACTTTCTCAAATTGAACTAGCTTTGACCTTTGACGTCGGCTGCTTCCTATTGGTAGCTGACGTAGATGGCGCTGTCAATAACTAATCATGGATATGCGCAAGGAAGTAGTTGCCACAATCCTCAATTTATTAAATGTTAATATATTAACATAGCCTTTATTTGGATTTGTTTAAGAACATTTTCATATAATTTTAATGGACAATCCTGATTAATCTATTTGCGGACTTGTTGTCGGTTTACTGATCTTCTAATTGTCCATATTGTTTTCTTTGTATCTTTATCATAGGTTATTTTTATAAAATATTACTGTAATTTTTTATTATTGAATATTTATAGAATAACATAAAGAATAATGTTCGTGTGACATTTTGGGAAGATATTTGTTGCTATCTTTGCTACGGTTGTTATTGTTGAGGTTGTTTACTTTGCATTGTTTGATTTGTTTCTTTTTGTACATTTTGGACAAATTATGCAGACTGTAAATATGTTTTGTAAATATATGTTATAAGATTAATATGGAATATTTTTCACGAAGTGCCCAGGCTAGTCTGAAAAGGGTCTACGTAAACCGCACGGAGTAAATTAATTGGGTAGTTTGGTGAGATGGTGTCAAATAATTCTTGAGAGAAAATGAATGAATATACTTTCCAAAATGCTATAAAAGAGACAGAAAAGGTTTTCGAACCGCAAAATGAACGGCTCTTTTCAGAGCCACCACACTTTACGAAAGACCGATATGATTGGTATAATCTTCTTATATTCACAGTTTTGAATACAATAAACCAAAAAGAATGACTTTGGTTATGTATAAATATTTCTTTTTAGAAACCAAGATAAGGTTTCACTGTATAGGCCGTTAGTATATAATTAAGAATTTCTCAGCAGAAGAATTCCTAATTTAATAGAGCAAGGTTTAAGCTTTATAACAAGGTTATGGTTACATGATTACTGGAATACAGCAATGCTTTGAAAGAAAATTATTATTTTGTATTGATTTGAAATAAGCGCGAAGATAATGGCGGGCTTTTAAATTCGGTTATTTTTCTTTTAAAGCACTACTGTGTTGTTAATATTGAACGACATTTGGCAAATGGGGTATCAAAATGCGCGTAAATAAATCATCCATCTCTCTATGTTAAAATATTGTGAAAACAATTATTAGTTCTGAAGCTATAGCCGTATAATTTATAACAGCTGCGTTACTTTTTGTGCAGACTTTATTTGAAATATCAAATATATACCTATCGTCGTAGACAAATAGAATGAGACATGAGCCATCAAGAGAAATCATGTGCATCTAATAGTCTCGGTTAGACGGACTGCAAAGACAGTCACAGTGTCCTGAGGCAGTAAGTTATCTGGCTAATAACATACATGAAGTAAACAACGGAATGGATGGTATTTCAATTGTCACATAGATTAAACATGACATTCAACATAAGGATATACTGTGAATATGAGTGTTAAAGTCCGTTTTACCACAGCGCTTACATCGTTATGTACAGTAGCAGGGAAGTATGTGGATAGCTACTAATGAAGGCCACTAGGGGAAAACGCAATTTGTACAACTGTTTTAGTGAGATGTATGTTATTTGATAAAATGAGCGTTCCAACGTAGAACATGTAAAGCAAGCAACGTACTACGGTGAGCTTTTATAAAACATGTGCAATTTATTTGTGATACATATAAGATAACGAGATAGTTCAATCGTTTTTTCAAGGATCTATATCTCAGATTATTTGTGACATTTTCATATCGCGTTGCATCAATGGACAGCTAATTTATTCTCCACTCTTCACCTTTCTGACGGCTGAGTACACGCCTTGTGAATGTAGTAGAGTCTCAAACAGAATGTGCCAATTTGACCATTATTCTGTGCTCAAACAACACACAGCGTAATGTTTCCCATTACTACGTCTAAATAATCGCCATGATATTGACTAGAAAAATACGCTAGAGGGGGTAGTAATTCGGCATAACTCGCTAAGACTCGTGATGAATCGGAAGACCCGAGCGGACCGCACGTACTTCGGATCTCAACATGGCTGCGCCCAGTGGCTTCACACACGATAGTTGTTGTCAAAATAAATCGCATTATTTGCCTACGTTTTTGGACAAGTTTGCAATAGGTTTTCAATTCACCTTATATCAGAGAAGCAAATAATAAGATGGACTAAGGACAAATATTGCCACGGACATCGAATACAGTCAATACACAGCGAAAACATTGACCAACACGTACTGCACTGCCAGTGTTTGTGTCTGTGTGTACAGCTATTGTTTGTGTACGTGTACGACTCTGCAAGGTGGGTTTCTTTTTAATATATGAGGATTACATTTGTTTTGCAAACTAAAATGACACAACATTATATTAGGGCTGTGCAATAATTATGAGCCCAGGCCTGTGGGAGGGTAAAATGGGGGGGTTAGTGAGCCGAAGGAGGGGGGGGGGGATTTTTGGCAAGCCGAGAAGGGGGGGGTAAGGTGTACCTTCATTCCAATAATTAAAATTCGAGGGGTTTCAGACCAGAAGGCCCCAATTGCAATAGCTGCCCTGTAGACATCTCAATAATTTCTGCATTAAGTAGTGTACATATATCTCTAAAATATGACACCTGGCAGCTATTGCAGATAGGGCCTTCTGGTCCTAAACCCTTGTCTTGTAAATGCTTTATTATTGGCAGACGACACTATTTCTCTCATGAAGATTAGCATTTCAGTTTTGGATTTGGTGCCCCAGATCTTTGTCATTTTCAAGGCATTCTTCATCACCTTTTTGTCTTAGGCACATTCTCCGATAAAGCGTCCAAAATGCCAAATATGTGTCGCCCATAGTTTCAAGTCGTATTCAGACTTGTTTCGCCAGAAAGAAATAACTTTTATTAATATAACTTATACTTAGGAGTTGCTTTTTAAAATGTGTGAGGCTAGAGGTTGTAACATGCCTAGAAAGAATAAAACAATAGAGCTGATTATGCATGTCCACTGTTTTCCTCCATGTCGCCAGCCAAGGTGTGTTCTGTATAATGTGTCCCTGCTCTCTAAACATGCGCGCATATAATGGATTATAGGTACTTTTCATTAGCTGGTATCATGCCCTAATTATAAAGTATAAATCATCACAACACAGATTATTAAATTTTTCCAACAGGTCTTTCAGACTATGTCGCCAATATTGTTCACAGATACGTTACCATATTTCTAATGGATAATAATCTGTGAAAATAATTGGCTCGATGAATGTTCTCATATGTGATGGATCAAGCAGTCTCCATAGTTATATTATATATATGGAACAAAACATCATGGTTTCAAAGTAAAAAAAATCAGGTCTATTAATGGCAAAAAGTCCTGACGTTACGTTCATGCCTTCACAGATACGTTACCTAAATTCTACTCCCCTCGGAAAAAACGCTGTGATAAATGAAGCCAAATACCATACCAGACTTTAGTACATTGTGTGTTGACTGATCAAGTATGGGTATTAAGTCGGTCAGTTTTACACTTGCACGATTAAGACAAAGATGGGAAAGGGTTTCACAGATACGTTACCACTGATACGTTACCCCCAATACGTACAAGTAATATTGCTTAAAAATGAAGTATTGTTGAAAAATCACCCATGCACTGTTTTGTGTTCTTAAGCTATTAAAGTTTACGATTCTGAATGAATTTTATGAATTCTTTGTGGTTGGCATTTTGTCATTCCTGAGACCAAACTTGGCCACTTAGTGCCCTTAGTAGTCTTTTGGGAAGACTTGTGTGCAGGCCTCAAATTTCAGGATTTTTTTTTTTTTTTTGGGGGGGCACATTTTCAAGCCTCCTCCCAAAAACAATTGAAATTCAAGGCCTGCACACATTCCCACATTCCTTCCCAAAATACTAGTGACTGCCAATAGACAAAAAGAAATGATCTTTATGTACTTATTAATAATTACTTAAGTTTTTACATCTATTTTTCTGATACATTAAAAAAGACAAGAGTTCATGAAATAAACAAATAAGCATGATGAATATGTAGTTTTGATCACTGTTTATTTTGAGATCTGTAAGAAAGTAAAAAATAAAAAATAAAAAGCACAATTTGTTTAATGTTTTTGTGTTTGGCATAAATAAGCAACCAAACCAAAATAGTTCAACAATGATGGGAATTTTTTACCAGCCTCCAGTGTGATGGAAGATATCCAGTATACTCTCTCAAAATTCCTCAACTTAAAAATCAATCTATTGGATTAAAACATTTAAGTGAAATTTGTGAATTCTAATCTATTAGAAACATTCAATCTAATTCGATTTTTAATGTTAAAAAAATTGCTTGGATTGAAATCCAATTTGATTCAATTTAATTCTATTTTAATTCAAGGAGTTAAAAATCAATGTAAGCAATTTTTCATACCTTAAATTAAAATCGAATGAAATTGTATTCTGTCTAAATTGAATATTTATAATAGATCTGAATACCATTTTACACATTCCATTACACCTAATTTATGAGTCCCGACTTTCAATACTAGTATTGTTCTTCAATTAGCGACATTGAAGTGCGTTTCTGAACTCCGTCATCATTTCAGTCCTTCTGTTGCCTTTGTTTTGACTGCCTTTGCTGCAAAGAGTGACATGAAATGGCTCACGGGGCATCCGTCAATGGTGACTACCAGTTGGTTGTTGCTTGTACAGTAGCTCTCATCTTTTAGCAGGCCTGAAAAGAAAATATAAATTTAGAAAATTTGTTAGGATAGAGCTGGGACAGTGGTAAAAATAAAGTGTAAAAAAAAGTGGTAAATAAAACATTTCAGACACCCCCTTTTGCATCAGCCCCCCCCCCCCCATTACAAGTGTTTGTGAATGGTCCCTTAGCTGTTCCCTTGATTGCGAAAGTCTTGTTTCGCCACCGGAGAATGTTACCCCTGAACACCACCCCCTGGTGCGGTCACTCACCAATTTCATTTATTTTTCATTTACTCCCCCCCCCCCGTCGGTGCCGTTCACAAACACTTGGTAACAGGGGGACCTGATGCAATTTAATGGGGAAAATAGGGCCCCTTTCAGACCTAATATTATTTATTTTCAGAGCTCCCGGTAACTTATGTTCTATGAGAAAAATTGAAAAATGAAGGTGATATTTTTGAAGTACCCCCTTCAGAGGGGTAAAAAATTCAGTCCCCCCTTTTTGCATAGAATTAAATATAGTATTTTTTGAAAGAAAAAACTTTTAGGGGTATCATTTTCTCCGGGTGGTGTGGGACCCCCGGTAGGGGGTCATGAATACTTCTGGTGGGCAGCGTCAAATTTTTTTTAACTCCCTACCACTTTGAGCTACATTTTTATGACCCCCTGGCCCCTCCCATTTCAGGTCAAAAACTCCCTACCTATTTTTGGCGTAAACAAATTATACCCCCTTACTTTTGGTCTAAAATTCTATGACCCCCTGCCCCCGTATATTCATACCCGGCACTTACCCCCCCCCCCTCCCCCTCCAAAGAAAATGACAGCCCCCTTATAATATCATGGACAATTTCTACTGAAATTCACCCCAAATAAATAGTGGGAAAATTAATGTCTGCTATTTACAAAGAAATTGCCCTTCACCATATATTCATCAGCATAAGCAATTAATATTTCGCAGTGTTGTAAATAAGACATGTGGGCTAATTTCACAATTAGCGAAATTCACCATACCGGAAGCTCTGAAATGGTCCCAAAGTCGGTCGAGACATGGCCACTTTGCTGGATCGTGACAAAAACCTACCCTATGAACACAAAATTGTCCAAGACAGTAAAAAATTGTCCAGCCTCTCAGACCAACTGCATTGAAAGCTTGAGTTGTCCGTAATGAAGAAAAAACTTCAAGACAAATCACATTCACCTAAGTTTGTAAGATATTCCCATTTTAAAATCGCATTTTCGTATCAAAATATTGCATACTGGGTCTCAAAATCGCACTCCCTAATATCAGTCAGTTTTCAATCTTTAAAAAATCAGGAAAAATCTATTTCTTGACCGTTTTTTACGGGGTTTGAAGCATTGAAAAGCTCTGTTCACTTACCAGCGAGACAGCCACACGGAAGTCATGTTGATTCACGCTATGCACTATGGGTAACCAATTTCCGAAAGTAGCCGATCACCGATTTATGAATGAAATTGCAATGTTACGAACATTCGCGATGACGTCATTTCGTTACATGTCACGAGCTACTCGCGCGCTGATTGGATGAATTCGCCGACGTAGTAAATGATTTTATATACGGAAACATTACGCTGTGCAACACTGGTCGCTAACCTCAATAGTAGGTAAAAAACCATACGCAGCCACAACAGCCTTGCACCTCCTCCTCATGTTGCTCACCAGCCCGGTCACACGTTGCTGTGGGATGACATTTCATTCTTCAACCAAGATTCGTGGCAGGTTATTGAAGGTGGTTGTATTGGCTACTCTGGCTGGTCCCATAAGTGTTAAATCAGGTTGAGGTCTGGGCTGATTCCATTCCAATCTCTCTACTCTCATAGTATGTAGGTTATTAGCAATTGCTTGCCTTTTTGCACCAGGCTTACACAATGTTACAAAAACAAAAGGCTTTAGTAACGAAAATGTATATTTTAAGTTGATCAAATAATATTTTGATCATATGACGAGTACTAATCAAAACATTTCAAACGCTGGAAGATAGAAATCTGTATTGGATACAATCATAGGCAATAATTGACCTCTGTATCTTCCTTTTAGCCGGAAAGAACACAGCGTTTTGGGCCAAAACAGAAAAAAATATATAAACTTTTGCCCGCTAAGAAGAAAAAATAAAGCAATAATTGACCTCTGTATTTTCCTTTTTAGCCGGAAAAACACATTGTTTTTGACCTTCGAAAAAAAATTCTAAAAAAGAAAACATAGAGCAATAATTGACCTCTACATTTTCCTTTTTAGCCGGAAAAACCTGATTCAAGAATATTCTTGTATTCTTGTCTCAGGGAAAAACAGTGTGCTTTGGGCCAAAATAGGAAACAATCCAAACTTTTGCGCGCTTCGAACAAAACATGCTCTCCTCCTTACAGCTTCCGCAGCCACTGGATAAAACACCTAGCAGAAAGATGGCAACGCTCACCTAGAATCATTCATACTGGATAATGATTCGACCACTCGCCTAGCATCATGAAATCTAGACGGCAAGGCCTGATACATACCTTATAGGGTGTGCTTTAGAAAGTTGAGAAAATTCTCTCATTAACAAAATCTTACACTATAAGACTATATTTCACGCCTAAGTTTAACACCAGGATTTAAGGGGACTCGATCTTTTGTGCGTAATTATAGAGAGCCAGGGGATTCACTCTATCATTTAAAAAATTATTTGAAGAAGTTAAAGAGCCCTAAGAATAAAAAACTGTAGTGTAATTCACGCCAGACACAATTTCTGTATATGACAAAAATTAATTTTTGTAATCGATCAAAAAACAAACGTTTTATATCAATTTTAAATTTGAATCGGTAAATATGGTACCTCTCGCCCTTTTTTAGGTTAAGGCTGTTTTTACCATTATGCAGCGAACCATTGTTGAAGCTATTTCACATACATGTACAAAACATTCTAGAGAAAGAATGAGGCCATATACTGTTTAAATATCTTTTGTTGATTTCGAATGATAATGTCATGAAGTCGTAAATTTTAAGGTCACATTCCTAAAACCAAAACAAAACATAACGACGCAGATATTTCCCGACTTACGCAATTTCATCATCACATCAGTGTCTTTATTATTTGTTTGAGGCCTTTCCCAAACGTTCGTGCTCTTTATGCATAAAACGGCTAATCTATCTTTACAAAACGCGTCTTTTTTAGTAAACAAAAGGCTAAAGATGGCATTATGAGATTTATCATTTATCATTACACTCCTCTACTCAACTGCCACCGTGGACGAGCGGTAAAGCGCTAGACGCGTAATCAAAGGAAGTTCCGAATCGCTGGTTCGAATCCCAACGAAGCCTGTGGAAACTTTTTGTTCTTCAAAATTCATGATCGCATTATGAGTCACTTGTCGGTAAATCATGTATCGTATCCTTAACAAAAAAATATAGTATCAAACATTATGGTTTTCTACGGTGTACCATATGGGACATGCAAACTTTAATCAGCTTTTTGCCAACTTCAAAACACTTTTGTGAACCTGTAAACAATGTTTGTAACACTGATGCCTCGGCCGACTCGGAACGAGCTCCTAGAACCGAACCCGTGATCAGTTTGCAAAAACTGATTGAAAAAACTGATTGAAGTTTGCAAAAACTGATTGAAGTTTGCAAAAACTGATTGAAGTTTGCAAAAACTGATTGAAGTTTGCAAAAACTTGATTGCAGTTTGCATGTGCCTAATGGTACACCGTAGTTTTCTTCTGATATTCTGAAAACAGAAAATTCATTTTAAATATCTGATGAATAATGAAAATTTGGCCTAGAAAATTAATTTTAAAGTAAAACTTGTAGCTTACAATTTTCTTCATTTAAACACCCAATTCGATCGGTTCCAGTGCCTCGTATAACAATAGTGAATTAAGGTTAATGTGGCTGTTAATTCCTATGTGATTGATAATGTGAAAACGTGCTTTACAATAGAATAAAGAATAAGCCTCTATTTGCCGTGTTTAATGGGTATTCTGCAAATCTCAATTACTCTGGTTAAGACTAACTTGTGGAGAATCCGCGGCGTAGCGTCATGGAGGCACGGGTGGGGGCACATTCCCAACCAATCAATCTCAAAATTTAGAAAATTCCCTAGGAAAATTGCCGAAAAATGTCTTGTGCCCCCCCCCCCTCCCCCATCACACTCGGTGCCCCCACCCTATCATGATCGGAGCCCCCTCCAGAATATGATGACCCACGCTATGCCACTGTGACGCTAAAAACTATTTGGAAATGTTAATATATTATGCTTTTCCTTAAGAATTAGTATTTCTTTCAAATAACGCAAATTAATGCAAATTGAAGTTTTTATTATGGTCGCTCATCGAAGGAATGTAATATTTGTAACAAATTTGTAACCTATCGTAGCAGACAAATAGAATCAGACATAAGCCATCAAGAGAAATCATGTGCATCTAGTAGTCTCGGTTAGACGGACTGCAAATAAAGGCAGTCACAGCTTCTTGAGGCAGTAACTTATCTGACTAATAACATACATGAAGCAAACAACGGAATGGGTGGTATTGCAATCGCCGTATAACATAAGTGCGACATGTGATATAAGAATATAATATGACCACGAGTGTAAAAGTCGTTTTTACCACAGCGCTATAGTTATTTTTAGCAGGAAAGAATGTAGATGGCTATAGTGAAGGCCGGTAGAGGAAATTACGATTTGTACATTAAATGTTCCATCGAGATGTTTTTCTTCGATAAAAGATGATGATCGGCAGAGCACTTCAAGGAAGATTTAATAAAACTAAAACATGTTAAGGGATCTAAAATGAGCGTTTATTGCGTTTCGACAGTATTTTTTGTGGGACATGAGAGCACCTCGGACCTATCGAATTGCATTCTGAATACGAAGCATGTCTTTCTGATATCAAATAATTTTCATTTTTGAAAATCACAATATAATACAAATTTTATGACAAATTATAAAAATTTGATATTTTTCAAATTTTGATATATAACAGTCCTCGAAGTAAATTATATAAATCTAATGATATATTCTTAAAGTGTATGTAGCAGGGAGGAAAAGCCGACGGTCAATTGAAAATTTTGACCTTTCATATTGAAGATATGGATTTTTTCCCAAAAAGACCTAATTTTTTTTGGTGTTTTGGGAAAAAAATCCATATCTTCAATACGAAAGGTCAAAATTTTCAATTGATCGTCGGCTTTTCATCCCATCTACATGCACTTTAAGTATAAATCATCAGATTTATAAAGTTTACTTCAAGTACTGTTAAATATCAAAAATATCAATTTTAATGATTTGCCATAAAATGTGTATTAAATTGCGAATTTCAAAAATCAAAATTATTTGATATCAGAATGACATTCTTCGTATTCAGAATGCAATTCGATATGTCTGATGTGCTCTGATGTCCCAAAATAAATACTGTCCAAACGTTCATACCCCAGCCCTTAATGAGCTTATATATGGTCGTGTAAATTGAATTTATTTGGATACATACTTTTTGATGAGATTTTGACGAGCATATAACTTTAAAAAATTCAGTGTACTTGTTACCCTAATGCATTGATCTGAAATGAGTTACGGAAGCCTATAATCGCATTTATATTTTCTTAGGTTCTTTAGTTAAAGCGAATGATTTTGGGCGTTTCCCCCTCCCGATAAAAAAAAATGCACATGGGGTAGAAGTTACCATTATTATCATCAAATTTTGAAAGTTTCTAATGTACATTGAAAAAAGACAAGAAAATCAATACACATAAACGTAATTATGATATTGATGATGCATATCAAAGCAGGTGGCGGAAAGAAAGAGTACCTTGTTCAAATGTTTTCTCCAACGTCAACTCCACATATATCGAGAATGCATACAGGGTGTCCCAAAAATACAGGGTGTCCCAAAAGTTTCGGTACCATTTTAAACGTTCATAACTCTAGTATACAGCAACTGACTACAAACATGAAGGTATCGTTACACAAAGTAAACTCGTGCAGTTATTTTGGCACCACATTTGACATATTACGTCGTATAATATACTATACAAATATTTATGCTTATGAGTTCTTTGCTTATGAGTTCGGTGAAATATGTTCCATGTGAAAAACTGTTCCATTCAACTCGGCAAAGCCTCGTTGAATGGAACAGTCCATATTTAACCTCATCAAAATATTCTTGCCGTTACTTATAAATACTGTTTTTGCAGTGAGTGTAGAGACTAAGCACATAACAGCACTAGGCAGCCATTCGATGATGTCAATGCCTTTATGCGTTACGTAATTGATACGCCCAGTCCGATGTATTTCACACCTGCCAAACACAGGTCACCCAATTTTGAAACCTGGACGTACAATGTAACAGAATAATCCACTGGTAAAAAAGCGCGAAATTTAAAATTTTATAATTCTCAGCGAGAACCGCACATTTTTTGTCAGCAGTATTGACATGTCGCATTTTAAGTGTAAGTTGTATGTCGTATTAAATGTGAGTGGACGCGGCGAATCAGCCGTAAACTCGGCAAATTGTATTCTGAGTTAAAGTGTAAAATGTATGTGAAGGTCGTATTCATAGGTGTATCAATTCGTTGCGACAAGTATCTTATCAAACGCTGTTTAAATCAATCAATAATACTACTGCTGAAGAGGATAATAAGCTTCTACCTATTTCTATAGAATAGTTCTTGTCTTTGTTTGCTTTGGCTAAATCCTGTTCAAGTGGTAGATAACAAAGCATTGTATTTTGTCTAGGTATGTATAATCAATAATGAAAAATGAGAGGATATTTCTGAACCTCGTTGACTTGGGGATGATTTGAAATGACCGCCAATTATGACTGTTGGATATTTATTACCAGAAATGTAGAAAAAGAGACACATGTATAACCGATAAAAAATACAATTTTGTCGAAGGAACAGAGTTCAACAAATCATAACCCCGCTTTTGGATATCGTTTGAAGTCAAATGATATACCATTTTAAAGCTTATGGTATATATTTTCTAAACACGAAATAAAACAAAATTGACCGGGGCCGACTTTACGGCTGATTCGCCGCGTCCAGTCACAAATAGGAAAAATGGTTTAGTATCCAAATAATTGCATGCATTTTCTCCTTCCAAATATTTGACTTCCCCGCGGCTAATTCCAGTGAAAGATATTACGTTTCAAATAAGTAATGAGACTTTTGGTACACCCTGTATACCAAACTGTTAAACTGAATAATCGATTGCAGGAAGAAATACAATAGCAGCACACGTTTCTCCAAACCTGGTTTGATAGTATTCTGTGTAGAGCTGATGATTACACTTACATAGTCATATAATTTTATGAGCAGAACTACACTTCCTTTTATTGATCAAAAAATTGATCAACATTGAGTAAGAATGACATTACATATTAGAGCGCTGACATATTGGAAAATGTTGCCAATCAATATTCATGAGAGTGTACATTCAACGTCCAGTTTGCGAAATTGGGTGAGTTGTGTTTGGTAGGTGTGAAATACATCTGACTGGGCGTTTTAATTACGTAACGAATAAAGGCATTGGCATCATCGAATGGCTGCCCAGTGCTGTTTTGTGTTTAGTTATTATATAGGCCTTATAATTATTATTAAATGTATTCATCATTCCTTTCTTTTCCCTTCTCTGTACTTATTCTTTCCTAGGCCTACACTTTATCACTCCCTCGCTCTCATTGTCCCCTCTCACCCTCCCTCTCTCATTCCCACCATTTTCCTTATATTTCTATTTATCTATTTGTCTTTATTATATCTTTTTATTTCTCCCTTCCTCCAGCCCTCTTTCATTCTCCATATCCCCTCTTCCCCTCTTCCTCCCTCCTCCCCTCCCAAGACTTCTCACAGAGGTGAATCTGCCCCTCCCCAACCCCTCCCCCTCTTTGGGTACGCCACTATTTCTATACCAATCTCCTTCTTAAAATAAAATTAAATGGAAATTTCTTAAAAACAACCTTTATAGGCGTATACTTATACTTACATGTATACGTATAGCGATTACCATTATAGTGTAATATAGATATATGGACTGGACATGGCAGCCTTCATACAGTACATTCTAATGTGTAATCGATCAGCAAGAGCATTCAATTTATTTAAATGAAACGCCTAACGTCAGGTGGGTGGTAAAGATGATTGCATCGACAGCTAAAGCCTCCTTATAGACTTCAGACCCACACAAGCACACATTTTGGATACGTGAGTACAATGGTACCACTTTACACATGACTGCTCTTAGACATGACTGTAGTGTGGTCACTTATTGATACTCGCCTGTTGTATAGAGCGTTAATATGATGCCGGATCAGTGACCAATTTAATGGCGGAACCCCTTTATTCGAAACAATGGTACCACTATTATGAATAGCCTGTCGCAACTTCTAATCGGCATCAAACGAACAAAAGATTATATCATCTATTGCGACTCTATTTCTATATAAAAGCTCTTTGGGTGTCACATTCAAGAGCATATCTGATTTCAGCTTACATTTTATAATTGAACAATTCCAGGAATTCTCCTTAAAGTGGTATCCATTCAGTTCAGTTCAGTTCAGTTCAGTTCATTTATTATCATTTAATTCATTCCCTATTTACGTATTCAGGCTTTACCGAGCTTTAGCTAACAACTTTAAACAAATTTTAGTTCTCTTTACCTCTAAGAATGCTTTGTAAATTCGCCGATAACTACAAGCAAGAATGCACACTCTTAATCTTATTAATCTCTCAAAATCATAAGAGTTATTGACAGGGCAGGGAGTTCAACAATATTATGAAACTGTATTCCTCGATACATCTTTATCTTGCTGCGCTAGAATATGGAACAACCAAAATGTAGCAATGTTTTTCTAGTATATATTCGCCGTAGCAATAGGTTAAAACAATTTCTGAATATATCGCACTGCACTAGTACGTTCACGCGGTACCTCTGTTTTAAACCATAGATGTCTAATAATCTAAAATGGAGGCTAAAAATTCGATTTTGAAGCCATTTTTTAAACGTCACCACGGTCAAGGTCAAGTCACTTATTGAGATGGGTTTGTGTATGTGATGTGTGTTTGGGTCTATACGTCACATTAGTGGGTATAAGATGCCCTCAATGTATCCCGGGGTGGGGAAAGTCATTAATGTAACCACACAAAAGATGATCTCCCGGCCCCCTCTTCACATATCTGAGGGTAGGGGTAATAATTGAGCTCCCTTAATAGTGCAACGTAATGCATAAATGAATACTCTATTATGTTCTGTCGTTCTGTACCATTTAATGATAAACGAGGAGGGGGCCGGGTGGTCATCTTTTGTACGGTTACATTAATGACTATCCAGTGACTATCCACCCCGGGGATACATTGAGGGCATCTTAAATACCTACTAATGTGACGTATAGACCCACACACACGTGACATACACAAACCCATCCCAATATGTGACTTGACCTTGACCGTGGTGACGTTTGAAAAATGGCTTCAAAATCAAAATTTTGGCCTCCATTTTCCTTCCAATTGAAATTGCCAGGCCCATTATTTAGTGGGTGAGTTATGTGCTCACTGACCATGAAGCTCAGCAATTGCCCAAAATACACGAGGCAATGTGGGGCCTTGCAATTCCTTGAGCGTGGTCATAGGTTTGGGAATATACTCAAAACATATTTAGTGGTTAATGATTTTCATAATCATATCAAAATGGCTCCTGTATATCTATACAATTTTCCATAAAGAAAAGGCGAAGAAGGAAAATTAGGCTAAACAGCAACAGCAACATAGGCCTACAAGTGTATTATACAATGTAGCATATACACACATGATAATGTTGTGGATGGTGAATCAATTTGGTCCCTACATTTCCCAAATGAGTGCAGTGACCAGCTGGTGTTCACTCAGCTGATTGGCTGGAGGAGGTTAGATTGCATGCAACAACCTTGAAAGTAGAGCATGTCTCGGGGTATTAATTTCACCTTGCAAAACCAAAATACACGGTGCAATCTTGTTGCAAGGTGCTCTGAGGTGGTCTGCAACAGGCAATTGCTTGGGAAATTGCCTCGTGTATGTTCAGCTTTACTTCAAACAACACAAAAGCTACTCGGCTTTTCAAATGCATTGTGCAAATAAATATAAGATACATTTCGATTTCATCTAATCTCCCCAAAATGTAAACAAGTAAGGTGTGATTGATAAGACACAAGTTTCACTATCATTCTTAACTTACTAAGCTTTACTTAAACATCGGAACTTCAAAGAGTTCATTATCAGTATTTAGCCCTAAGTAATAAAACAAGAAATGTGTAAATCAATGTTTAAATTGTAGGAGGCCATGAACAAATATGTCAAGAAATTAGAAAGGATTCGGAATGAGATGCTGTAATTCATCTTGCAATGCAGGTGCCGTGAGGCTCATGCTTTCTGACAATTACAGGGACCCCACATTAAGAAGGGAATTGTGGATTGAAAAATACACGTGCACAGGCGCCATCCATTTTGACGTATTGGATGTTTGTTTTAATAATAATCCAGCAAACACAAAAGGATTTACAGAAAAATATTGAAATGTCGGGTTATATAAAGGGTATAAAACGTTTTAATAACATTTCTAAAAACGTGCTTCGAACCTTATACAGACTTGACATTTAATATGGAATACTTTTTCGCAAAATTCCGAGACTGTTCTGGTAGAGGTCTGCATAAACGGCACGGGCTAAATATAAATTGGGGTGTGTCGGGAGATGGTGTAATATAATTGTTTGACAGAAAATGTGCTTTCCATTAGTTTACATTATGGCGCTCATAATGTAATAACTTTAAGGACACTGAATTTGATTTTTGTGGGGGTAAAATTTCTGAATTTGAGCAACATTATTCTGATATTATCAAATTTATTAAAGTTTGAGGCGATTTTACTGAACCTAAATACCAATTAGTGTTCGTCAGAACTGAAATGCACCTGTGATCTACCAGTTTTGAAAGTGGGAGGAGCTTTTAAAAATATGGCTTTTAAAAGTGGTACGCACTCATAAAGTTTGAATGGTCACCTGGGACCAAATGTTATAAACTTACTGTACACAAAGAAACAGTGTGAGTTCATTGGACATCCAGGAATCCGCAAAGTTGTTTTAATACCGTAAGTTTATAACATTCAACCCCAGGGGGCCATTCAAACTTTCTGAGTACGTACAGCTTTTAAGAGCCCTATTTTTAAACTCCTTCCCTGTTCAAAAACTTGGTACATTGTAAGTGTATTTCAGCTTTTATGAAAGCCAGTTGAAGACGCAGATTAAGAAATATCACCTCAAACCCCTATAAATTTGATAATAACAGTACCATGTTGCATAAAGTCCGACACTATGTCCCCCACAAAGCTCAAATTCAACCTCCCTAAATCCGCCATTTTAGGTTATTTCGCTACATTATGAGCACCATAATGTAAACATATGGAAAGCACATTTTCTATCAAACAATTATTTTACACCATCTCCCAACACACCCCAATTAATATTTAGCCCGTGCGGTCTATGCAGACTCCGTCCAGATCAGTCTTGGAATTTTGTGAAAAATATTCCATATTAAATGTCAAGTCTGTATCATAACTTTAACAAAATCTTTTGCAAAATGTTTGCAAAAAACAATTTCACCTTTTTGACAACATTTTTAACAATTTTGTAATGGTGTTTTTGCATACAAATCGTTTTGAGAACGTTTCCAAAATCACGTTTATAACACTTTTCTTATGGGAAGATTATTTACATGCATTCGGTAATCTTATGAAGAGGTGTTTAGATAGTGTTCAATGGTATGCTCGCTAGCATTACTTAACGCATTTTGACGCTAGTACTTCTAAACCTTTAAAGATGAGGAAATCAAAAGAAATGTAATCTAAATTACATGTGACTCCTAATTATGCGAAAGGGCTCATCTATAAAAATCGTTACGTAATTGGCATCATTGGGATAAGTTTGGGAAGGTTATCATTCATCAAGTATAAGAAATATTCAATTGTAATATAAAACTAGTCAACTGCACTAACGTTTATCTTGAGAGGCTACGGTATCGCACCTAATATCCTAGGTGCATCTTCAGGCCGTTTGATGATCTGGCAGCAATTGGTCATCCACCTGTGACAAGGTGGTGTTGCCAGATGTCGCCGCTGATTTTGAGTCAAAGTCTTAGGAACATTCACGTACACGAGAAAATGTTCAGTGATTTTTGTATTATTATTACATTATGATCCCTAAAAATGTTGGAATTTGCGAGCAAATATAAATGCAAGATAGGGAAACAGCAGCTAACTACAACTGTATGCATCACCTACCCCGGGAGCAAAAGTCACCCACCACCAAAATGCATCAAATGAACAGGTCTAAAAACATTGCGGGGTGTATAATTCTAACGTTTGTTCTGATTGGTTCTCACTCTCCAAGAATGTATAAAATGTATATGTTATCTGAACAATCGAAGCCGTGCAGATTTAATTTGACATACATATTGATATTAGGAAAATGTTAGTGGTACGTAAATATATTTATTTTGCGTTGCATGACAATATTTTTTTAATTCTTCTTCTTAATAGAAGGTTCCAAATATGAAGTTTCTTATATATACCATGCTCAGTTTTCCTGAAATTTGATAAAATTGCTAAATTGCAACCTGCAGACAAATACTTGAGTGTGTTTTTTCGTAGGCAATAAGAATGTTAAATTTCTACTTCTGTAACGCTTTTGGTGGTGGGTCTCGAAATGTTAAAAAACATTAACCCCAAAATGTTTGTTTTCTGCATGTCCATATCATAACCTGACTCCCAATAAAAATACGTTCAACAAGTATTTTCGATATTTTTCCAAAAGATCATTGAAATAGGGTTAGTGCTATTTACGCACTAATAGATGCCCATTTAGAACAACATTGTTCGTCTCTAAATGCTATACGAATATTTGTTGAGATCGCAATACAATCAAAATAAGGATGAATACACTCCCAAGAAGTGAAAAGCAAATAATATAGCGACAGTCTAGTTACTTGAGGTGGAAAGACACACCAATGTGAACCACAAATGTTGACATGACTATCTTATCACGGAAGCTTGGATTGCCTACTTGAAATCACTCTATTCTAGATAAAGATTTGCATGCAGACCGTACGCTCTATAGGCTACTCTTGTTCGCATTTATCTTACAAACTCTTTTCTTACTGAGCTACTTTTTGTTAAACGTCTGAGAACGAAGAAGTATGTTATCCCCTTTGACTTCATAATATAAAGCATGCTTTGCTGTTATGTTTGGTACTTAAGCCATAACGTACGATAGTGTTCGTAGGACAACAGAGTAAAACATTAAATCCTCCATATAGCTCCCCGTTAAACGGCCAAAATAGCTCATTATTTCAGGTTATTATCACAGTTATTTGTAATATTTCTGTTGCATGATGGGAAATTTTACGGAAATCGTACAAGTAAAATTATTAAAATATTTGTAATACAATTTTGTCGCGTAACAAAGTTGCTTGAAATAATCTTGGTCACTCACATTAAAAAAAAAATTATATCATCCGTTAATATGCAACAAGGCTGTAAACTCCTTTAGGCTGCGATCACATAGAAGTATGTACGGTATACGGTATTCGCTATTCGCTATACGAAATACGCTCCTATACTCCTATGTGAACTCAGCCTGATCGAATGAGCGTATATCGTATAGCGAATACCAAATACCATATACAGTATACTTCTATGTGATCGCAGCCTAAGCCTCTATCAATATCATCACATCACAATGAATACTACCGAGGATTTAGCGTTTTAAAGGTATTTCAATTGATCATAAATTTATTATCACTGACATATCATCTATGATAATTTAATGAATTACAACGTCTGGTTAAGACATAAATAATATTGGTGGAGAATGAACTCATGTTGTGAGCAGCGAGCATGTCTGAAATTCCACATCGTGGGCTTCAGTGTGTTTATTAAAATATAAGACACATTTTATAAGACTATTTAAAAATAGTTGATATTTGATCCCCATATTCTCCACTAAACATAAACATGAGTGAATGGGTGATTTCCTCACTTAGACTCTTTTTTGATGCTCGCTTGATATAATATTGGAAAGAAACTTGTTGTCGTTTTTGTTGATGTGCAATAGAGTCAACAAAAATATTGAATATTAAAATATTGATAAAACACACACAAGGCCGGTATTCACAAAAGAAGACTAACTTTAGTCCTGGACTAAACCTCCGATTTAGTCCAGGACTAAAGTTAGTCTCCTTTTGTGAATACCGGCCAAACAAACGAATATCAACGTAATTGTGAAACGTAATAGCAAAGCAGGTGGCGGAAAGAACACTTTATTTTCATCATAATTGAAAGAAATTTACAAACTAAACAAGCCAAACTGTTAACTAAATTAACTAAAAAGTCAATTGAATAAAGAAAATTAAAATAGTACATTTTCCAAATCTGCATACAATAATTTATTATGACATTAGTTTTTCGTTGATATTTATACTTGCATGGTCATTGCCAAATAAAATTGGTTTGCAGAAGTACATTTCTTTACACTGAGCTATAGTAGCTAACGCTGTGACGTAAATTCTAGTTCTTTTTTTTTTTTATCTAATCATGCATTTTAAAGTTGCCGTCAAATGTTCAAATTAGATAATTACAAGCATGAAGGCACGTACTTACTATTATCCCCAGGGCGTAGAGCTCAACGACCAAATTCTGATACTGTACTCCTCGACACATCTTTATCATTGTATACGTCTAGACTTTTCCAATTCAAATATTATCACATTTTACAATTCACATTGTATTTCTTTTGTTCAAGGTTCGTTGCCCTGACCGTTATCTAAAGTAATGTAGGTGGCGAGCACATTATCAAAACAACAGGTAAAGATAACGGCCGGTCTCTGGGCTGCGCTGAAACACAGTGAATACGTATGAAGGAAAATAACATACAATAATACGGTAGCAAAGTTGTTTTACTACTTAGGGTAAACTATATAGGGCTTTAAACAGTTACTTCTTTTAATAAAGAATCAACACAATACCTTTGCAATAATGTGCAAATTATGATTAAATTAACATAATGAATAATGAAGTGACACTCGGGAATAAAAAAAAAAGTACAAGTGTTGGGGTTGCTTTATGCATATTACTTGGTCAACTTGTAAAAAGTTAATTAATAATTAAACAAAAAGAGTATCATTGATTTTAATACCGCAAACACGCACGACGGTCCATGCAAATTAGTTGATAGGCAAGAACAGGGGTATTATTCTGAAGGAGACAATAACTCATTAGTATGTTCATTAACCAAAGTTCTTGATATCTGATCCAGAAATTGCACTTACTTTGTGTACGTTTCAGCAACACTGTTGCCTTTGTCAACACTTGATGATGAGTGATTCCTACTGGCAACCGACGCTAGATGTATCTCCAGCGTAGGTCTTGGTGTTGCCAGTTGATTTTCCATCTGGGGATCTTCTTGAACCCAGTTCTAGAAACTCATCAAAAATGTGTGAGAGTTGATATCAACTGGGGATTTTCTTGAACCCAGTTCTAGAAACTCATCAAAAATGTGTGAGAGTTGATACTGCCCGTCGTCTCTGTTCATGGCGGTGCCCCTCCTCTTTCTAATTTCTATAGCCTCCTTTATCCAGCGTGTAAATCGTTCTTGTTCCGTGCCAATGGGGTCAGCGTCCCCCCATCCAATAACATGATTTTTGTCCACTACATGATCTGTTATTGCCGACTTGTTAACTGTTGTGAGAGATTATTTTCTACCTGCCCTGGTGACTACTGTGCTGTTGACCTTCTCCACTTCCTTTCTGTGTTCCTCGAGCCGTGTTCCAAATTTTCTCCCAGTCTCCCCTATGTACGACAGATCACAGTTCAAACAGGGGATCTTGTAAACAGCCTGGGTCAAGTTGTTGGGATCACGCTTGTCTTTTGGGTGAACCAGTTCTCTGCGGAGCGTGTTGTGTGGCTTCATTGCGGTTGAGACATTATATTTCTTCATCACTCTAGACACCCTTTCTGTTACTCCTTTCACATACGGTAGCACAACCATACCTCGGCTTCTGGTGCTGTCATCAGTCTTTTTAGCCGATTTCTTCGGCTTCACACTTTGCATCTGGTCTTTGACTTTTTTAAAGGACCACTTGGGGTACCCACATGTTTGGAACGCTTCTTGATATCAACTCTCACACATTTTTGATGAGTTTCTAGAACTGGGTTCAAGAAAATCCCCAGATGGAAAATCAACTGGCAACACCAAGACCTACGCTGGAGATACATCTAGCGTCGGTTGCCAGTAGGAATCACTCATCATCAAGTGTTGACAAAGGCAACAGTGTTGCTGAAACGTACACAAAGTAAGTGCAATTTCTGGATCAGATATCAAGAACTTTGGTTAATGAGTTTACTCTACCGATCCTGATGAATTTGTTCAATCATTAGTATGTGTCTAATTGTTATTAAAATAATATTTAATATTTTTTTGGCATTGTTCCCTTGATCTTATTTGAGGGCGCTAGTCATGTTTCAAAAGTGTCATACAATTGTTCTTGTGACAAGGCGACTTTTCTTCTAAGAATTATATTCTTTCTCAAATTTGTGAACATCAATCAAATCAATACACAACGTATATCGGAATAATTGGTTCAATCAATCTTTATTTAAACACAGCAAGCAAAATACATACCTGCAGGCAAAACAACAAAGATTGGATGCAAGTGCCCTGGACATGTATCAGGGTCAGCAAAGCTGACCCGGATACGGTGCAGGGCTACACGAAGACAAAAAAATTAAAACACAAAACATAGGCCTATTCAAAACAAGGCAATAAATACAATAATGCAATAAGCCCAGAATTTGAAGAAACTAAATGAAAATGTGTGTAATTGGCAAATGAGTTGCTTATCGTCCGTCCGTTAATATCCCACGGTTGTTTGCTGTATTCATTTTTTTAAGCAAAGTTGAACAATGAGGGCCCTATTTATCTTAATTCTTGTTTGCAAGGGGTAGACATTATAAAGACATTAAAACATGAGGAAAATATGTAACAAATAGCCTAACAAATTTTTATCATGAAGTGAAAGGAATAACTCATATTATTGAGCTAAATTAAACTTAAACTATATGTAAATAGCGCCCTCAATTTGCACACAAATATACAACTTATAGAATGAAAATTCCACAAAAAGGTAAAAAAAGATTTTAAAAATGATAAAGACAGGTAAATCTATGTTACAATAGTTCAAAAGTATATGTGTATATAAGTATGATAGCTGGATAGCTGTTGCTATTGTCCCGGTCTAGAATTGAAAAAATAATACTTTATGCTAAAAATTAATAAATGATCACATCAAACAACCGTGATCCAATAAGGCTATTGACTCCTATTTGAATAATAAACCCTTCATAATAAATTAAGAATAAGAGCTAATAAGCATCTATTTAATATCATCACCTAGTACTACAGGGGATTTAGGGTGTTTAATGGGTGTTTAGTTCTTCAGATTTCAATTACTCGATTCCACTGGGACAATTCCAATGAAATCACCAATGGTGATTCACCATTGACAAAGTCTGGTTAGCAGACATGTGAAACAGTGAGCATGTCAGGAATTCAACATCTTGGGCCTCAGTCCATAAGTGTGTTGATCAAAATATGAGACGCATTGGATAATTGGTATTTGATCTTCTGAAGCCTACATAATCTCAGATGAAAATGTTCCGTGGAACATGAGTGATTGAGCGATTTTATCACTTGAACAAAATAATTTTAATCAACAAAATGTAATCTCTTGAATCTATAATTTTGATGACTGATATTGTTGACGTTGGTTACTTTTCTTTCTTTTTTTATTTGTTTATGTTTATCATTTGTTTTAACATTTGGATTAAGTTATAACTATTAGTATGATAGAATAGGAATGTTTGTCTTTTCCACGGTATAGTCGACCAAGAAATGAAGGAATGTAATATTTGTAATACAAACTGATCAAGTATCTATATATATACCTATAGAATCAGGCATGAGCCATCAATAGAAATCACGTGTAGCTAATACTATAGCTCGAGTTGACGGACTGCAAATAAAGACAGTTACACGTTCAATTTGATTGATCAATATCAAAGACCCTAGAAACAAGAGCAGATACAAAATCTACCATTGTGAACTGTACACACGAACATTAATAGTGCACAATGGTAAATATTGTATTTACTCCTGCCTCTAGGGTCCCCAATATTGATCAATAAAATTTATCATGTATGGGCCACATAAGGTAGTAAGTAATCTAGCTAATAAAACACATGAGGTAAACAATGCAATGGGTGGTATATTGCAATCACATAGATCAAACACAAGATTCGACATAAGGGTATAATGTGTACACGAGTTCAAGAACCACTTTACCTCAGCGCTAAGAGACGCATTATTAGATAATCAAAGGATGTGTTGAGGTCGTGATAATTGTTTTTACGTCCTGAAATTGACAGTAATACATACTGGAAATTTTATCTAACAGTAGCCGTGTTCAGACGGTAATAGGATCCTCGAGGATCGGCGTTCTCGAGGATTGCGATCCCTAAGTCAATCCCCGAGTGTGTGTCCACACGAATCCGCCGTGGCCTGTAATCCTCGAGTTTCGCAATGCATGATGACGTCAGTTCGAGAATTACAACCGAAAACTGAATGTGACCTCTGTAGTATCGCGCGAATTTGAACTCGGCAGAACGTAAACAAACCATACTGAGGCCTACCAAAAAGTAAAGGTAAAGGAGACGATCCTGTATAAACAGTGATCGGAGTGCCCATCTCTCTTTCATTGGCGATTGGGCCAGACTCCTCCATGTAATGTTGCTATAGGGGGATCGCTACACCTCCTCTACAGCGAGTCTGTTACCTTCCCAGCATTTAAGAATGCCGGTACCCATTTAAACACCTGGGTGGAGAGGAGTAATCGAGACAAAGTGCCTTACTCAAGGGCACAACATGATGGCGTCGCCGGGGCTCGAACCCGCAACCTTCCGATTATGAGTCAGTGCCAGTTCCGCTAGGCCACCGTGCTCCCGTACCACCATCGATCAAGGCACCGGTTGCTATATCACGATCTGCAAAAGAGCATTTTGCTCTTGTTTGTACTTAAATTCATGATGGAAAGTGGTGATTATGTTCTAGATTTTCGACATATGATTGGAAGAAGAGAGTTGTTGAGAAAAAAGAGGCAGATTGATTGACAATTGCAATATTTAATATATATACTGTAATGAAGCTCCGCCACCATGCAAAGGTCAAGCTCAGTGCTCGAGAGTCGCAAAATGTAGCGTTCACACGGCAGTAGAGCTCAAGCACCACTCGGGGAACTTGTGAAATCCCGTAAATTTCGAAGGGATAAATTTGGGGAAAAACTCGAGGACTGGAATCCTCGAAAGCGTTCAGATGGCAAATTTCCCCGAGTCTGTGCTCGAGAAACGCGGTGCTCGAGCAAATAGCCCTCCATGTGGACAGGACTATTATGTGACATACCCTAATTTTATGGCTTGATCAAGGTTCATAAAGCCGGTGCTCCCTTGAGACCTATCATTTCTAGCACAGGATCTGTGACATAAAGTTAACGAATTGGCACGATTTGTCGCTGACATACTTTCACCTCTTTATATCGGTCAAACAGGAAGAAAGGACTTTCGGAACTGCTGGTGTTAGCACAGCTTTCAAACCTCAGAATACTCTACGTAGATCTCTTGTCTCCCCTGGGTCTCCCCAAAGGACAAAACAGAACAAGAAAAGCAATATGTTGTTGTGTACAGCATCACTTGCAAAGACTGTGACTCCCTATACATTGGTGAGTCTGGACGTAAGCTCAAAAAGAGGCTAACAGAACATAAATCCAAAGCCGCCAGTCAAGGAATTCATCGACAGGATCAAAGGGCGCCAGATTGACTAGGAGAACGTAAACCTGTTAGAGAGAGTCCAAGAAATTCCCTCGTAGGGTCTTGGAAGCAATCCATATTAGACCTTAAAGACCCAGACTGAAACGTGACAAAGGGTTAGACATCGACACTGTCTGGGACAACCTCCTGACCCCCTGGAACCAAGGGGCGCCACAACATCCTCCTGTTTGACGTCAACAACATCTGTGATGTCATCGGAGGTATCCCTACAGCATCAATAGTAACAACAGATCTTCAGAGCAATAACATCAGCTGAAGACGTTGGTTGACTCGGTGAAAGCGCTCCGGTGATGGTACTAAATTTGAGTAGCGTAGAAGTATTTTTGCTTTCTATAATTGAACTGTAATTATTGAATAAATAATGTCCTCTTCCATATGCTCATTATACATTTGAAAGCAAAATTGGTTCCACACTCAATAACCATAGAAGTACCAATTTAAAACCAAATGACTTGCATACTATTTTACGATTCATTCAAAGAATAACCCTCAGTAAAAAATCTGATAAATCAAAACAAATTATAGTTGCTATTTAATTTTCCGCTCTGTTCTTCAACGTCTGATAACATGGATAAGGACGTTCTTGCAAAATACATCTTCTATTCAAACCCAAGCTCCTGGCATTTTTTTCATTTGCGAGGGTATTTTGTAAAATCCATAAATGTGTATTTCATTTAACAAATAATATGTTATCGCCCATTGCATACTTTGATTTTAATGATTCGATGTTCGGCTGATGACCTACAACACTGCAACCTTCTATGTACAAATTGATTGTAAGATTACATGTAGAAGTTAAAAAAGTTGAAGGTTAAAAAATTCTACGTATTTCAAATGTTGCGTGATCGATTAAACACATTCTATACAAATCACTATACTGTCGTCTAAGGATAATTAACTTATAATGTCAGGTAAATTCTATGTTACTCTGTTAGGCAACGTAGTGATGTCGATATCGTGTCTCCTTTAAAAATAATAGTTCATGTAAAATCTCACATTTGCACACTGCCTATACACTGCATATATGCCTGAAGTTACCATGACCCACAAACCTGTGGACCTGGGTTCCAATCCTATAATCCAGGAAAAAAAGGTTGGCACACTTTGCCTGTCTTTTGGTATATCTCTGCCCCGCTCCCCAAATTCAATTTTGATATGGCACGCATTTCAATTGTTTTGTGTGCCAACTATTTTTTCCTGGATTGTAGGTAGGATCACTTTTCCTGTTTCCTCCTTTACAATACCTAAACTACGCAAAAAAAGTTTCTTTATGGTTAGGAAATTTACCCACTATTAAAATCTAGCGACCAATTTTGTACGTTTGCTAAATAATCGCATGCGAGAGATTGTCCTGCGCATTTTGACACCTCAATCACTACCCTACGACACTCCTGAGAAGAGATATAAATGTTTAAGTAACACGAGGTCAAAAAATGAAAATTGCAAAGAAGCCTATTCAATCATGTCAATGGTTTTAGAGCTGATTCACTGATCCAAGACGGTTTCATTATTCCCGCCTTTTCAATTTTAATTTAAAGCATTTTTATTGATGCATCTTAGATAATCCTTTGCTTATTGTACAGATGAATGATCAAAGAAGGTGAGTGGGTACTAAAACATTTACGTTTTGAGAGATGGATTTGGAAAAGGGATTCAAAACAGGTCATGATTACAGCTGCATTCCTGGAAGCAGATGGAATTGAGACACTTGAGTGGCCCTCCAGAAGCCCTGATCTTAACCCCGTGGAGAACCTTTGGGATCAGCACAAGAGACGAGTCAACAAGAAGATAAAGGTAGATACAACTCTGGTGGGATTGCGTCACATCGTTATCAACGAGTGGAACGGGGTCGAGCAAGGTAACATTCGACGCCTCATGAGACGCCGCGTAGCTGCTGCAAGGGAAGCCAACGGTGGACACACAAAGTATGGAAAGACTGGTAAAGAAAGTGAAGTTGAAAGCGGCGGTATGATGCCTGAAATGTGCTCAGCAGTTAAACAAAAAATGTTATATGCATGTTTGTTGTTTTTTGTGTTCTTTTATGCTGAAAACTTGAATAGGCCTTTTTGCAATTTTGATTTTCCGACCTCGTGTTACTTAAACATTCATATCCTTACTCAGGAGTGTCGTAGAGTAGTGATTAAGGTGTCAAAATGCGCAGGACAATCACCCGCATACGATTATTTAGCAAACGTACAAAATTAGTCGCTAGATTTTAATAGTGGGTAAATTTCCTAACCATAAAGAAACTTTTTTTGCGTAGTTATGCAGGGCTCCTCACGGGACAAACAGAAGACCTCAGATTTTGAAGAAAATGGTCTCAAAATGCTTGACTTGTACCCATTCAGCATAGAGGGAAAGAGTTGGCATTAGTGCCAAAATGCTGGCAAAAGGTATTTTTCAGCTCCTCGACACTTTACAAAGGTGCTCAAATTTGGTTAAATTTTGTCAAAATGTTTCTGTGGTCATAAGGATTCAGAAAATATATTGTTTGTCCTATCTACGACTTTATATTGTTCCGAAGTTATGAGCAAAGTGGTTTAAGTTCAATATTTGGGTTCCACATGGGTCAAAGCAGAAAGATTTTCCGTTTTTGATGAAAAAAGTCTCAAAAGTTTCGTCTTGTAATAGCAATCATGCAAATAATAGTTGACACTATTTAGGACATTTGGTTACCTAGGAAACACAGCAAACTATGTCACAGCCAAACAAGTCAAGCATTTTGAGACTGTTTTATTCAAAATCTGAGGTTTTCTGTTTGTCCCTTGAGGAGCCCAAATGTTGCCCTTTTACCATTTTGCTCACAAGTCGTAGGTAGGTTAAGCTATATCAGAGGAATATTTTGGAATTTATTGGAATAATGTATTGGTTTATCAAAAGTATAATGTTTGAATGATGATTGCGTAGCATGTAATCACGCTAATTCATAAAATATATATTCTCATTTTACACCCAATGCCATTTCAAATCACAAGGCATGCGTAACAAGCAGACATTCGTGAAACAATTTAAACCAAAGTAATTGCAATGCCCTTTTGTGGCGTAACGCGTGGCAATTAAGGTTCTGGAAATATTCCCCTCTTGGTCACTTGCGTTGATTAATGGAGCATATCATCATCCGTTAATATCCAATAAGGCTATTAACTCCCATGTGAATAATACTCCCTTTACAGTAAATTAAGAATAAGCCTCTCTTAATATCATCGTCTAATAATACAGAGGATTTGCCGTGTTTAATGGGTGTTCGGCTCTGCAAATTTCAATTAATATTCAATTCTCTAGGATAATTCAGTTAAATCACCATTTACAACGTCTAGTGGAGAAATGGACGGATGAAGAATGAACGCATATCATGAAGCGTAGCGCTTCGGGAATTCCACATCTTGGGCGTTAAAATATGAGATGCATTGAACAATTGATATCTGATCCCCTTCTTCGCAACTAAGTCTACATCATCTAAGATGAAAATGCTTGTGGAACATTAGTGAATGAGCGATTTCATCACTTTGAATCTATCCTTTATTATACTCGCGTGATATATTTTGGGAAGGGGAATTTCAATTTTGTTGATGTTATTTTCTTTGAGTTCATTTCTTTTTATAGAATTTACCGCCAATTCTTATTACTAAGTGTGAAATACATAATAAAATTCATTTTAACATTTGGAATAAGTTATTATTTACTACTATATATATAGTAATAATTAGTATTACCAGTGGGCTATATCGAAGCCAAAATGACTTCTTTGGTTATTTTTGTTTGTAAACAGGTATTTTTTTTATTTATATAATCTATCTCAACATGAAATGACAACATTTTTGGCCTGGTATTCGAGAGAAAAGTGTGCAGAGCCCTCTTTTGTCACCATACCTTATCATTGTGGAGGGAGTGGATTCGAGTACAAAATCCTTCAAAGTAGTCCTTTTCTGGCATGTTGCTATGATTTTGGTGTCTACATATATGTAAATTAAGCTCAAAATACTAATTTTGAAAGTTGCATGAAAATTGGACAAGGCGTTTTCTTACAAATTGACATTTTGGGTCAAAATTGAGCATGAGGGTGCTTTTCAGGATTTTTCGCAAGTTTACGTCCATTCGCTGGTGTTAATAGCTATGAAGATGATCACTAGTTCAAACTGCTCAAGAAATTTGAGCATTTTATCAAAATTAGTTTGTCCGTAGCACTCGTTTGAATGTTCCTTCGATACTGCTATACAAATACATGGGGGTCAACGACCTTTTATCATGTACAATCCAATGGTGACATCCAAATGAACGTTCTGATGAGCGTTACGGACAAACTACTTCTGCTAAAAAGGTCAAATTTCTCAAGCAGATCAAACTTCGGTGTATCTTCATAGATGTAAACATTAAAATACCGAAAGGAAGGAAGAAAATGTGCGCAAAATCTTGAAAAGCGCCCTCACGCTCAATTTTGACCCCAAAATGGCAATTTTTAAGAAAACGTAATGCCCGATTTTCATGAAACTTTCCAAATTAGGTATCTTTAGCTCATTTACATATATTTAGACACCGAGCCAGAAAAGGAGTACTATAAAGAATTATTTTGTACTCAAATCCACTCCTCCACAAAGATAAGGTATGGTGCATAAGAGGGTGCTGCACACTTTTTTCCCATTTCAAAAGCTGTTTACCAAGCAAAACAAAGTATGAGTCATTTAAAGCCCACTCCTATTAGTATACAAACGTGGCAATTGGTGCAAACAACTTACTCGAAGTGGCTCGCGACCGTGGGTCTACAATTTTGCCACGAGCTATGCTCTCGGGAAAATAGTAGGCCACAAGGCTAGAGCAGTTGATATTTGTTTTACATAACACAGAAATAATAATATGTGAACACTTTCCATGACTAAAATGGAATTGCGACCTCCTTTAAACATAAATTACAGACCAGTTACTGAATTAGTCTCGGTCACAGCCGATTTGTGCTCCTTCGTAGTGACGGAGGAACAAAAACCAGCTGGGACCGAGACAATTATTGAATAATTTTGCTGAATCACCGTGCGGTTTGCCAAGGCCGATGCAAGATTCCGATATCTTGCAATTCATGGAAAAAAGTTCCGATAAAAAAGTACTATTGACCGGCACTTCATTGCCGGTTAAAAGTACTTTTTATGGAAACTTGCCGTGAAATTGTGAAGAAATGGTATACATATTTTATGTCACGTAATGAAGTACCGACCAATCAAATGACATAATTATGTTTTCCATAATAGAGAATACTAAAATGGTATTTAACTGAACACTAACATATCCTATTGTTCATATTTGTTAGTACGCATGTCTTTTTCTTACACTTTTTTTCAAATATTAACTATAGTCGCCAGCGGACTAAAGGAATGTAATATTCTCATCAAGTAACTAACTATCGTAGCCGACAAGTAGCATCAGATATGAGCCATCCAGAGAAATCGCGTGTAACTTATAGTCTCAGTTAGACGGACTGCAAATAAAGACAGTCACAGCTTCCAGAGGCAGTAAGTTATCTGGCTAATAAAATACATGAACCATACAACGGAATGGATGGTATTGCAATCGCATAAATCAAACACGACATTCGACATAAGAGTACAATGTGAACACGAGTGCAAAAGTCCTTTTTACCGCAAGGCTTACATTGTTGTTTTTAGTAGTAAGGAAATATGCGGATAGCTGCTAGAGAAGGCCGCTAAGGGAAAATTAATAAGGATTTGAACATTCTTGTTGCACTAAGATATTATTCTTCGATACAAACTAACATTCCTTTGCAATGTGATGTTTTTTTAAATCTTGCATACTACATGTATATATTAAACCTTTATGACATAGTGAAACTTCATTATTACTGAACATGAGATGTTATAATAATTCTTTCCCAACGGGGCCTCGTGTGAGAAGTATGATTAATGAGCATTATAGAGTCAGCTTCAATATTTAATCGAATATTTCCCTGGTTTTCACACATTTGCTTGCTTACTTGCTTACTTGCTTAATTCGAGATGGCTTTCCAGAACTTTCTGTCCTCCATTGCTGTGTTGAAGTCTGCTGCCTCCAGTCCAGTGTCATCTTTCAGTATGTCTTTAATAGGTCAGAGCAGGTCTTCCAGGTTTCCTCCTCCCATGCTTGGGTATCCAATGAACCATTTTTGATGCGGCCTCCTCACTTCTGGAACAGCGGCCAGCAAACCGGATTCGTCTTTCCCTGAATTTCACACACAAAGGATAAAAAACAAACAAACGTTAATCAACAGAATTTTAAAGTGAAACCACTGTTCGAATGATAGTGAAGCAGGTGGCGGAGATTTTATGGAACCTTTTAACTCTGCCGTTTTTCCACCATATCTTTTCATGTGAACGCCAGTGACAAACAGAGGCATCAGTTACAAGCAAACATCCACGAAACAATGTTAGAAGTAAAACAAACCAAACAGCTAAATAATCCACCGAAAAAAGAAAACTTGAATCTGCTCATACTGCATTTTTCTTTATTGCGTTGGTATACACTGCGTGGTTATGGTCATGTAAATTATGTGCCAACCTGGTCTCCTAACTAAACTGCCGTATATAGTATGCTTAAAAATGATCTTAAAATGATCATATAGGCAGTTTAAGATATCTTTATAGAAACTAGTAATTTGGTAAGTTTAGTAGCTGGATAAGGTATGTAGCTGGTTGTGGGTGGCAAAATATAAAAGCCGCAGGACCGGCGACTCCCAATACCACGACTAAACCCAATATAAGGGCCCCGCAGCAGGGCATGAGAGCAAGAGTAACCTTAATGTAACATTGACCAACAGCTGAACCCCATAGTTCAGCTATGGTGCAGGAACCGCTCTAGTTATCAACAGAGTGTGCTATTTTCAAAATACCTTAAACTGCCGTATATGATCAGTTTAAGATCATTTGTAAACTGACTACCCTCGTATATGCGGCAGTTTAGTTGGGAGACCAGGTTTTTTTCTTTCTTTGCAAACCCTTAGAATGTGCATAATCTGACTTGCTTCCTATAACAACTTATCCTCACATTAACCTATTGACCCCCAAAATCAACAAAAGAATGCGATTGCATTATTACCCCTTGTTTGTCGGTATATAAGTGTCACATTAAGAGCATAATATTCATTTTAGATTAGAATAATATTGGGATATATCAGAAATGAATTCTCTTTAATATCCATTCTACTGAAGGTAACCCAGCTTTACTGAACCATTATAGTAGTTAGCAGTTTCAGATAATGCTTTGTCGGCGGCACATTTTCAAATTAGATAATTACAAGCATGAATGCACGCACTAATCTACAGATATTTATTCACAGGGCATAGAGTTCAACGACCAAATTATGAAACTGTATTCATCGATACATCTTTATCATGCTACACTAGTGTATGGAAGAACCAAAATTCTTTTGTCATGTAAAGTCAATTATCAAATTATTTTCCTATATTTGGCAAATTGTTTGCCTTCGGTAACTAAGGATTTATATTTATCCATCTTATGATACCTTGATCAGAGGGCAAGTGACAAAAATAGGCAGGGTCGTTGCTTCTACGAACCTACCGTCACACTGAACGCACAATTCAAGCATGACACGTAAAATACACTAGATAATGCGTGCCAAATTAAAATTTCCCAAACAAAGCTCTACATTACTGAAGGAATAAGGAAAGAACAATTTACTCACTAGGTTTTGAGGTAAAACTAATGTGTTTCCTTGGGCTATGCTAACCAGCGATCGCTCATTTTATATGTAAAGGTGCTAAAGTAACCTGAAGGTATGAAGAGGAACTAAAGGGTGTTTCATGGTATTCTTGCTTACATATTTGTCTTGCACCACTCAATAACGTATTTAACGCGAGTACTAGAACTCTAAACAGGATTGATATATTGAGCTCTTGATACTGACAAGTGTTGCGGGTTGCAACGACCCAAGGCCAAGAACGCCTTTCACTCACGTTTACTTCAGAGTGCACACCAAAACATACTGTTTCTATAAGTTAACAAAAGTTTAATCTTAATGCAAAGTATAATATGATTGCGCAAATTTCTTATATACATGAAATCTATGAATTAGAATGCTTTACAATGTTTACTAATCCGGAAGTCTTCTTCTAGTTGTTGATTTTATAACGTTCCATTATATTAATCATTCTGGATGACTGATGCACATCCTGTTTCAAACTCGTCCAGCGAAGACCACATCAGATTTGCGTAATATACAGGGTGTCCCAGAAAAAATTACAGAGTCAATAAAATTGAATGTAAGTCGAGAAGTAGACATCAGAATCAAACATTTTAAAAAGTAGCGCATAGCCTATTTTTTGTGCATCACGTACAAAACAAAAATTGTATTTGATTCGGTTGACTAGTTGCGACGAAATCAACGATTGCATAATGCGCACATCAATGCACTTCATTCCAAGTTTGATCACAGGCGGGTTTTTTTTTTTCATACTTGCTCCCCGCTTCCTAAAGTTCGTGTATCTCATTAAATTTAGTCCACATTAATACGACGGTGTTATGTTATTCATGCTTTCATTGAAAATGAATAACAGTTTGTCCGAGAAAACTTTGATTTCTGCAATTGGAAGCTTTCCAACTTAAATTGTTCAGGTTGTGCAAATATGTTATATTTAACTTTCCAAAGAACATTTGAGCCAAGAATAACAATGATCAAGTGCTTATAGTTTGCGTGTGATTTTTGATACCATGTAACCTTAATGTTCAACCTTCAAGCCAGCTGGAATTCTGGGAAGCACGGTGGCCCAATGGTTAGGGCGCGAGCTTCATGATCGGAAGGTTGCGGGTTCGAGCCCCACCACGGCCAGTGTGTTGCGGCTTTGAGCAAGATAGCTTAATTCCCAATTGCTTCACTCCACCCAGGTGTAAAATGGGGAGCTGATGGGGGTAATCACAATCTAAGTCGCTGAGAGTACCTGCGCATTAGTTGCGGACTTGGTGAAGCGGAAATGATTCTGATATATCCTAATGGCAGCGGAATAATTGTTGAAGTGTGCTGATAATTAGGCCATGCCTGAAGCGCACGTTAAATCAAACAACATTTATATATTTTTTTTTAATTCTTTTATGCAATCATTGTTTATGCAACATTTATATCAACATTAACAAAAAAAAGATATGTACAAGTACATCTAACATGCAAGCTTGAACAAAACCTAATTAAATGTTTTGCAAGAAACAGATTGTTTAAAAGAAAAAAAAAGATTTCACAGAACAAAACATGCAGCCCATTGACAGTTAGCTACTATAGTGCGCATTGTGTTGAATGATCTTCCTTTCAAACTTGGAATGAAGTGAATTGACGCATGTGTTATGTAATCGCTCATTTCTTCGGAATCAGTCGACCGATTCCAGTAAAATTAACGTATAGAATGCAGAAAAAGATGGGCTAAACGATGATGTTTAGATTTATGGATTTTGGTATCTATTTCGCGACTTACGTTCAAATTCATTCGCTCGGTAATTTTTTATGGGACACCCTGTATATCATTTTGCGAACAAAATCGTTGCACAGATTGTTATTTCCAAATTTGAACGACATGAAAGTCCAAGTTCTATTTAAAGGCCCGGTCACACTGTTGTCGCTGACGAATCCGTAAAGGCCCGGTCACACTATGACGGACGATAAGCAACGAAAGGTGACGAACGTGAAAATCACAAAATGTTGACGACAAAGCGACGGAAAAACAAGATTCGCTGACGAGTGGGAACGACCTTCAGCGACAACATGACGGCAAGGGACGAAAGGCTGCGACAGGAAACGGAGACTTGCGCCCAAAACCGGACGTTGTCTGGGCGGCGAGTGACGATGTCTCGACGGAGCCCGACAACAAGCAACGAGGTCGGACGGCTGGCAGTGGATTTTCTTGCGGCAAGGAACGGCAGCTGACGGTGGATTGCGGCGATGATGACGTGACTCAGCGGCCGACATCAAAACATGTATGTGTGCGGGTCGTATAGTCCACTTTGGCGTTTCCACTCTTCACAACGAAAAAACAACGGCAAGTGACTTCACATCTCGAACCCTGACGACACATTGTGGCAAGTAACGAAATTGTAACGATCTTGGTGCGGCAGTGACTTGCGAATTTTTTCCGGAGGGTGACGGATGTTGACTGTTGATGGCGGGTCGTTTGCGAGTACATGCGGCATTGAAACGGTGGTCTGCGATGGGTTACGATTTTTAAACGATGGTCCACGATTTAAAACTTTTTGTGCCATCTTTTGACGTCAGTTCGATTTTAATAGACTGTCCGGCACGATGCAATTTTGAATTTCATATAAAGAAATATCAATAATAATAAAAATATTAATATTTTTATTGTTATTGATATTGATGTTAATATTTTGATTATTATTGATATTGATATTTTGATCATTATTGATATTGATATTTTATTATTTTTGATATTGATGATAATATTTTTGATCATTATTGATATGTTGATGTTAATATTTTTGATTATTATTGATATTGATATAACAGTTTGGACTTTTAATGATATTGATTTTAATATTTTGATTATTATTGATATTTATATAAATTTTTTTGATTATTATTGATATGTGTAATATTTTTTTTTATTATTAATATTGATATTAATATCTTTGATTATGATAATTGATATTGATGTTAATATTTTTGATTATTATTGATATAGATATTAATAGTTTAGATTATTATTGATATTGATTTTACTATTTTTAATTATTATTGATATTTATATTATTTTTTATTGTTATTATTGATATTTGTAATATTTTTGATTATTATTGATATTGATGTTAATTTTATGATTATTATTGATATAGATATTAATAGTTTGGATTATTATTGATATTGATTTTAATATTTTTGATTATTGTTGATATTGATGCTAATAATTATTTTTGGTTATTATTGATATTGAGGTGAATATTTTAGATTATTATTGATATTGATATTTTTGAGTGGATAACCAGAACGCTGTGAAGAGTGGGAACACTTAAATGCACTCTACGACCCGCACACACACAGGCTTTGATGTCGGCCGCTGTCAGCTGCCGTTCCTTGCCGCAAGCAAATCCGCTGCCAGCCGTCTGACCTCGTTGCTTGTTGTCGGGCTCCGTCGAGACATCGTCACTCGCCGCCCAGACAACGTCCGGTTTTGGTCGCTAGTCTCCGTTTCCTGTCGCAGCCTTTCGTCCCTTGCCGTCGTGTTGTCGCTGAAGGTCGTTTCCACTCGTCGGCGAATCTTGTTTTTCCTCTTTTTGCCGTCGCTTTGCCGTCAACATTTTGTGATTTTCACGTTCGTCACCTTTCGTTGGTTATCGTCCGTCATAGTGTGACCGGGCCTTAAAGTTCATATTTCACATTCACATAAGTTTAGCAACAGATTTTCCATATTATGCAATACGATGGCCAATATGTAATCTACTTCTACTTATTACGGAATTAACACCATTGTAAACCTGGGAAGTTATACTCCCGTGAATCGAATATTTACTTCATGTCAGTGTTTCGGGGTGCAGAAACTGACCAACTAGGTTCAACCCATTTAACCCTGATAATGATTACACTTGTCGGGTATCGTCATTGGTTTCACATTTCAATCAATCTTCAGTGGCAAAATTCAAGCAATCAATATCCTGCAATCTTTACTTGATTAATGTACAGAGGTGTGCATTATTATATACTATGCACATCATCTGAACAAACAGAACCGTGCATAAGTAACTACAAACTTGTCAAAAACTAATGTAGTTCCTTGACGTTTTGTTTTACTTATACAGTTTGACAGACATGTTGACGTTAGAAATATATTTGGGGTACACAAATATTGTCAATGGCAATGTTCTTATTTTATTTGTCCTGGGAGGCAAAGCAAACTGTAAACAGCAATTAAACTGTACATCCAAGCAAGAGGCTTCGAATGTAAAAAGACTTTTGTTTTTTGAAATTGCGGATTTACTTGAATATCTGAACATAGTCGAGAGTCCAACGAAACTGTAAAACAAAACAAAAGAAGTAGACTGTCAAAATGCCTGACAAAGAAAACAATCGTCATGAAATTGTGGATTTGTAAGAACAGTGATTGATGTTTATGAAAATATAATAAGTGATATAAAATCGAACAATTTTAAGGCTTTTGTTTTTGTAATGTGTGTTTCTTTTAGTTTTGTTGTTTGATTAATTCTTAACAGAATAATAAAACAGTTAAAACATTATTTTTAACACAGTATGTTATCGCTGAATGCTTGAACATAACATAACCCGTTCTTTGTTTTTATTTGTCAAACTATTCGAATTTGCTGTATTTGAATTATGGGGCAGACGCATTGAATGACAAAGACATCGCAGCCAGTTATGATCAGGGTAACGCATTGCTATCTTTATACCCTACCATTGTTTAAATAAGAAATAAAAAAGAGATACCATGTACAACAAGAGTGTCCAGCTCGTAAGTCACAGTCTCTTGTTGAGATCACAATGCGATTAAAATGAGGACGAATGCACTCTGGGAGAAGCGAAAAGCAAATAATACATCGACAATGTAGTAACTTGAGGTAGAAAGGCACATCTTATCACTGAAGCTTATATTGCCTACTTGATCAAGATTTACATGCGGACCGTATGCTCTAGGCGACTCTTGTACACATTTGTTGTCATACTTTAAACCTCGCCAAACTGAAATATTCTCACTGAAAGCCAATCAAATGTGACATCTCAAAAATGTTTGATCGTGATATTAAATAAACTGAAAATGTTCTTATGAAATAAACATTTCTTGCCTTTGTCATTCTTTCTTTAATGTACTTATTGCCATTTTAAAAATTTATAAAACTTTGTCCAAAACATGTCCAAAAAGCACGATTATCTTTCGGAAACATATGAAACATTCAACTACAAACTTCATGAAATTAACAACCAATAGGTTGTGAAATAATATCGAACAGTCTTTTAATAAAAACATGCGCAATATACACTCCTCAAAAGAATTAAAGGATCAGATGAATATATCAGCATTTTTGAAACATAGGATATGATGATAATATTATTGATAATTGTGCTTGATCTTTTATTACATCACTTGTTCCCTAAGTTGTAGACAAAATTCACTCATTACAAATATCCGCTATCACCCACATCTTGAGGGGAGGATTTTGAAGCCATTTTTCAAACGTCACCACGGTCAAGGTCAAGCCGCATATTGGTTTGTGTACGTGATGTGTGTTTGGGTCTATACGTCACATTACTGGGTATAAGATGCCCTCAATGTATCCCCGGGGGTGGGGAAAGTCATTAATGTAACCACACACAAGATGATCTCCCGGCCCCCTCCTCACATATCTGAAGGTAATTGAGCTCCCTTAAAGGAGTATTTCGTGATCCTAGCATCCTCTTTTTATGACTTTTTCAGTAGATATCCACGAAAAAAGCTTATCCCCAAAATTTCAGTTGATTCCGATTTTGCGTTTGCGAATTAGGCATGATTATGTGTATTATACTGCTCCATAGACAATGTGTTGTAATTTCGTTCTGGTATACTAGAACGAAATTCAAATTTCACGATATCTTTACCAAACGAATTAATCTGCAAGATTTTTTTAAAGAAAAGTGGGGGGATGATACTATGGATCACGAAATGCCCTTTTAATAGATAATAAATGCACAAATGAATACTCTATGTTCTGTACCATTTAATGATCACGAATAAGACCCCTATCCTCAGAGAAACGAGGAGAGGGCCGGGTGGTCATCTTTTGTACAGTTACATTAATGACTTTCCCCACTCCGATACATTGAGGGCATCTTATACCCACTAATGTGACGTATAGACCCAAACACACGTCACATACACACACCTAACCCAATATGTGACTTGGCCTTGACCGTGGTGACGTTTGAAAAATGGCTTCAAAATCGAAATTTTAGCCTCCATTTTCCCCCTCCCCTCAAGATGTGGGTGATAGCGGATATTTGTAATAGGTGAATTTTGTATACAACTTAGGGAACAAGTGATGTTATGAAAGATCAAGCACAATACTATCAATAATATTATCATCATATCCTATGTTTTCAAAAGTGCTCATATATTTATCTGATCCTATAATTCTTTTGAAAAGTGTATGTTCGAGGCCATTCTGCTTCGGGCCTCGCGTGGGGCCATTGTGTGGCTAAGCCTGCCCAGGCGTTTTATTTATCCTTTGTGCGTCATGGAAGTTTCTGCTTGTTTTGCGTTTTTCTTCAAACTTTGCAGATTCCAGTCAGTAATACCCTCTAAAATGCAAATCAGGAGGGGCTACATGTTTGTTTGTTTGTTTTTTGTTTTTTGTTTTTTGTTTTTTGTTTTTTGTTTTACTATAAGCGGAGTATTAAGGTTTTAGTGGCTATTAAGGGTTATAACTATGTCCCCGTCTTGTCCTGCTTCTCTTCGAGATTGCGTGCGTGGCTGTTTGATTTTTCACCAGTCTCACATAGTTTTCTTGTCGGCTGCTGGTTATCCCCAAATGGTTGAAGGTCACCCTTAAAGCTTGCCAATGACCCTATACTGTTATTTTCATATGTGGGTGTCGGTCATCCTTATACCGTCACTTGTTCACACATTATGGACTAATGGTCATCCAGAAACCCTAGGCTTGAATCCTAAGGGTTATCGGTCATCCTTAAACCGTTATGGATGTCGGGCACCCTCCTACTGCCATTCATCGTTGATCAAGAATTTATAGTTATAGTGTAAACCATTGCAAGTAGATTAACACATTTAGTATTGTGAATTGACGGATATCTTCTATCAAGGTACCTCAGGGCCATTCTTACCCCTGACTCCCCTTGCTAGTCACGAAGTCGTTCTTTCTATGTTTGACTCAATGTGCGCAGCTAGGAGATCAACCTATTTAATATGTTGAATTTTCTTTTATACACCGTTGCTAATAAGTCAACACATTTGGTAGTGTGTGTATTGGATATCTTCTAGCAAGATGCTTCAGGGTCATTATTGTCCCCTGGTCCTCCTCTTTGGTGTTATTCACGACGCCAGAGATATTTTGTTCTCCCTGTCATTGGCTCGACTTGCTCAAATTAAGAGAGTCATCCAGTTCATATGTAAAGTTTAGGCAACAAATGGTATGTTAAGTTGTAGTGTAAGTCATCATAGTCAATACATGCCTCACGGGCATTGGGACCCCGGTTCCCCTTTTCGTACTATTCATTGATCAGATTTTTCTTTATTTTTGTGCCCTCACCCTACATGTTGATATCCACTACATCAGGTTGTTTATGCCCCCTTAGCGGCGGGAGGATTAGCCTCTCATTTAATATGTTATCTGTGTTCATCCAGATTCACATATTTGTTTGTATGACCATCCATGGTTCCGTTGTCTCCTTGCGGCCAGTGGTCTTGTTTTGGATCTTGTTTATGGAGCCGTTTGTGAAAATGTGTTTTTTAGTAGCCGATTACGATACTCCTCTTACTGAGTTAATAAGATACCGATTTATCTTCAGGCCCCTCTCTGCGTCGGGCCTCGTGTGGGGCCATCGTGAGGCTGAGCCTGAACTTTTTGTTTAGATTTATGTGTCTTCTTTTTGACCCAGCGGTGGTTACAACTTTCTAGTTTGTAACACCTTGTTTCTATTGCATTTTTAGATTTCGCACCTCCATCTTTTTCTAATACAAATGGACCGTAATAAAAACTCATATCAAGTTGCTATATAAATTCCCTTCAACGACAATCTGGAAAATATAATGTGTATTTCATACCAAACTCTCTAGTAAACTGCTCGGGTATTTTCTGAAATCTGTAAATAAATATTTCATTTAACAAATGTTATTCCCCATTGTATTTTTAATGATTTTTTATTCGGTTGATGACCTATAACAGTACAACATACTCGGTAAAATTGATTGTTAGCGTACATGTAAAGTCAGACAAGGCAAAGATTCAGACAATTCCATGCATTTCAAATGCTTAGCGGTCAAATAACTCCATTGGTCTATTGTACAAATCGCTTTATCTATTTGTCCTGTGGGAAACGTACCTTATTAAAATGTCTGTTATGGACTTGCCAGCTTCAGTAGATTGACAATTTTTCCTAACGAAAGGTTATGTCACATGTTTGTCAATCAAAAACAGCTGACTTCTTCGAAGTTTGATGGCTCATAATCATTATCTTAACGCACTCATTTTTAGTCTTTCAAAGTTGATTCTGGCCTGGCAGTTTTGCCAGATTGAAAATCATTTGCAATTACTATCTTGAATCGTCAAAGAGAACTAAAGGGATGACAGGATAATGTCATTTATTTGATTGTTGTTAAAACATTTTAATCAACTCAGACGCATCATGGGCTAAACAACAAAGTCCCATTATATGGTTGGACAATACATGAGAATAGGAAAAGATAAGATCATTGTCTATCTTTACAGTTACATTTATATGTATTTTTCATTTATCAAAAGTGTCGTTTCTCTTTTTTTAAATAATTATTTTATCTATAGGTTATATTGTGCCCCATGCAATAATGAACTTTTTCCCCACACTATATAAATATGTCTCCAAATATCTTTGGCATGGCACGTAAAAATGTCCTACTTGGTATTTAATGAATTAAATAGCAATAAAGTTCGCCCGCACATACCACATCTCATGCATATTAAGAATCTTAAAAATTTACATCTGATTGCTTATGCAATACTGAAATCACCTTCAACAATCTATTTCGATTTTTGGGCGACAACATTTCCCCATTCAATTACTTATCCCTTAAAGACGTTTTAAGAAACCACCAAAGGCAACCAGCGACCTATGCTTACCCGGACTCCGCAATAACTTGATCTTTATCGGTTGATCATAATCTTTGAACGGGTAAATTCGTCTCTAAGATAAAGGGTGCTAACACACCGAAATTAAAAACCCTTTAGGGGTCATCCTCTTCTTGTTTGATTTGCTCTTTCCATGCAAAGTATGTACCTAAACATCAGAGTTAGAGTAGTCCCATAATACACCACGACATATCACTAGTGTCAAGACTCAAAGTGATTTCCCATCTCCATCTGTATTTAATTGATGAATCTTGGATGTTGTTGAGTTACATTATATTTAAATTAGATTATAAGACCAGGCATTAAATTAATGTTGATATTGAATCACGCGAAGCAATAACGTCAGATTAATTAAGTAGAACTAATAATCCTTCTACATGTAAAACCATATTAGCAAGTAATAGACTTAACCGTAGAATGTCTACGAAATTTAAACATTATCTTTAAGGGCTCTTGATGTTCTTCAGATATATAAGAAAAACCTCTGAATTTTGGCCTTCACTCAAGAAATCTAAAACATATAAAACTATTAGAGAAATATTTGAATTGTTTTCAATACTTATCGTCAAAGGGCTGTAAAGTGGAGTTGCGCCCTTAACATCCTGCTACGAGCATAAATGATTCAATATTTATGATCCATCTGATGCTAACACAGTGCGTGACCTTGGCGTGATATTTGATGATCACCCTTTCATGGTAATTCCATGCAGAGACAATTAGACGTGTGGCCGACTGTCCATTAAATAGGACATCGAAGAAAATATAGAACTACAGTTTTTGACAGAAAAGAACGACAGCGTGCAGAGCGTAAACACGGAAGTGGGGTTCTGATTGGCTGATTCAATCGTCTGACAATCATAACAACAGACCGATAATCTGATTGGCCGATTACGCGTCAAAACGTTGGTCATGTTGGTCGGCGCTCTTGAAGGGAACACAAAGCTCCGCGTAGGTTGTTCATTAACAGGGCGCTAGCGTCAATCTGAGCAAGGCACTGTCGTTCTTCTCTGAAACCCCGTGGCGTGCGCAAAGGGGGGTGGGGGCAGGGGGCACATGCCCCCCACCTTTGTTGGTAATTCGGGGGAAATCAGTCATTCCACTCGTTTACACTCCTAATCAGACTCCATTCGGGGGAACTGAACAACCTGCCCCCCCCCCCCACTTTCAATGTGCTGCGCACGCCACTGCGACCTACTGACACCTGGTGCATTCCATCATACTACACATACTACTTTACCTGATAGCAAACTGTTTAGGCTATAGAGACTCCGACAATATTGTGAATATTTGTTTTAAAGGATGTCTCCGGCAATCGCAACATTATTTTATGTTAGAAAATCAATTATGTTATCAAGCATGAATCACGTGGTTCTAATTCAAACTAACTCTAAAACAGTCGTCTCTCAACACGCGATATTCAAAATTCCCGGGCGCCAAGATTGTCGAGTGCAATTATGACGTCCTACTAATACAATGAAGGCTGACATCAATTGAGCAAACATAACCATGACGTCATTGCACTGGATAATTTCGGCGCGGGAATTTTTAATATCGCGTGTACTGCTCTAACTTTATTCCCGCAATGTACCATGGGATCAGTCAAGCTTTGGTATAGGGCTGACAATTGTAGGTTAATTCAAGTAGTAAACGCTATGTACAAATACGTCAGTGCACTTTCCAATGACATGATTATAAGCGCGAGTGAACACAACTTTAGATCGGGCGATATAATAGAAAGAAGTCATTTAGGGCCATAAAGTTCGGTGCTCAGGTTTTGAAGAGTTTAGAAACATTACCTAGTTTTAGAAATGCTATAGTTAACTTGACATGTTTTGTAAAGATCTTTATAGCGGTATCGTATTTTACTCATGTACTAAAGGGAACGACACTGAAAAGAAAGTACGCGGTAAAGACCGACATTATGGTAATGATTCAAAATGCCTCTGGCATTACTGTAAAATATTGCATGTCTTGCCTAATGTTAATAGGTAAGGCGTGTTTGGAATGCCGTTTGCATTAAGTCACACGAAACCTCATAATTTCCGATGTGGCTATTACATGAAAAATGCTGATATTTAGATAACACCTGATACGTATTTAAGGGTTCAACCGCTCCAATTAAGATCGTGCACCGACTTGTTTGTTTTAATATCGACACGTACGTACAGCGTTACTACTTATTATTTGCCAAATTAATAAGATGATCCTAACGGATGCTAATCATATTAACTTCAATTATAATTTGAGCCGTAACAACATAAATGGCACAGAGATGCAGCAGATTATCTGTCTTGACGAAGACAGTAATTGTTTTACTAACTGGATTTACTTTAACTTTAAATTAAAAACCACTTTGGAAGTTAAAGATTACCTGTTATCTGTCTCTAAACCCAATACATGAGACATGAGCAATCATCGTATACGATATGGACCACACATGTATACTTACCACCCTGAGGCATTGCCAACAACATCAAGTACAATATACAAATGTACTAGAGTAACCCCTTGAGGAGAACTTTTGGGTTTAAGATGCTTTAAAGGATGACTCCGTCAATCAGAACATTATGCCTTATATGTTAGAAAAACAATTTTCGAGCACCAATCACGTGGTTTTATTTAAAACAAACTCATATTGACCATAAAACGAATAAAAACAGCCGGCTCTCAACACGTGATATTCAAAATTCCCGCGCCAAAATTGTCTAGTGCAATGACGTCATGGTTACTTGTGCTCAATTGTTGTCAGCCCTCGTTGTATTACCAGGACGTCAATGCACTGGACAATTTCGGCGCCCGGGAATTTTGAATGTCGTGTGTTGAAAGACGGCTGTATTAATTTATGGTCAATATGAGTTTGTTTCAAATAAAACAACGTGATTCCTGCGTGATAATTAAGTTTTTAATCATATAAGGCATAATGTTGTGATTGCAGGAGACATCCTTTAATACTTAATCCAAAGAAGTTTATGGTCTCTGGTTGCCGTGACTTGCTGTTTTGTTCATTGGTTAAATTTTCTTACAAAACCAAAAACCAAATATTATATAAATTAAAGTCCTTATTAATGCATTCAAGGCCATTAGTTCACATATGTGTTAATTTTTATGTACATTTTAGGTAATGTCGTTAAATATTAAATTATAATTTGTTTTGTTTTTATTATACGTATGTATTTTAAAATGTCACTTAGAATGGACATCCGTGAAAAAGGAGACATAAATGTTATATATTCGTATCAAACAACACGTGTATAGAAATGACTGACATTAAACCCTCCTGAGGTCGCTCACAGTAAGCTACACACTCCAATGATCCATAGCTTAATAATCCATAGCTCTCAATAATCCATATCTTTGCCAAAACCTATACAATATAAAGCTTCCATCACGGCTGTATTAAAGGCAATAGTGCAGGCATATGATATAAAATCACAAGAGTAAATCATATCCATCAATAGTGAAAAAAAAAAAAAAGCATGGTCAAAAAAAATCTGTAGTATGTCGGTTGAGATTGAGAAGGTGTTGACTTTGCTGAACCGGGACATATAGCAAACAAACCATGGAAGACTGTTATGAGCAAGACATACCAGAAAGATTAACTTACAAGTTCGAAAACTTCCTACAATATATTCTTTCAAAAAAACATGGATACTCCTTTTAATATATGAACACAATTAATAGCCAACTATTTTCACCGTTGAACACTATCTCTTATTCCCTCACAAAACATCTCTGATTGATTATCTTGCTCACAATCTGTGTCTTGCTTCAATTATTTCTTGACTTGAATGAATTTATGATCTCATCCAGTAGAAGGTCATTTCATCAAGATGTTCTCACCCCTTAAGGGGGATTCAGGGAGAACATATTTAGATCGTCCACATGTCGGGCTATATATTCCCATTGATTGGACATTTTAATCTTGTTCTTGTATTGCAAACTAATAAGTGTATGGAACATTGCCTTGCAAGTCCATTGCATTTAATCTGCTGTAGGCTTTGACAGCATAAGAAATTGACATTTAGAGATATTACTTTGTGAGGTTTAGTACCATCCTATAATGAGATCAGATTGGGTAGACAATTAGACCTCTCATGCAAGATATGTATACCATTTCTGTGCGATGACTATCTTTGACGGGTGTCATCGAGAGGTTTTCAAGAAATCAAAGCTTAAATTACAGTTTATCATATGAATATTATACTTGAAATCTTAGGTGAAAATGCATTTTAAAAAGGTTTTTGTTGCATTTAACGAGAAAGCAACGCAGGTAGTCATTATTTTTAAATTTTATAAAGTTTTTGTTGCATATTAGATTTTAGTGTGATACTTAAAATGTTTGATACATCATCAGATGGTTATTAAAATGCACACACCAGAGCAAATAAATTCTGAAGAAAACCAGCGAGTAAAATGTTTACTTTCACAAACCACTTTGCGCTAATAGCATTGGAGATGTATTCCTGGGATGAAGTTTAAAGACTAATGGTCTCTAATAATCCTTGACATTATTGCAAATGAGACCACTGCCTTGTCTTGCCTTTTAGCATTGCTTGTTTTATTTGTTCTGCTGAGCATCTAGGCTTCTTGTAAGATAACTTTTGAAATCTATTCAAATGGACACTGAATAATAAGCGCCCTATACTCTTTATGCTATAATTGGTATCAATGTTTAGGTAAGTACCAGCATGCTTCATTATGATATCGCTATGATGTCACAATATAGTGCGCCCTCACACGATTGTTACACAGCGAATTACGAGCATTAATTTCGCAATGTTATCCAATCAGTTCTCCAGCCATGGAGTGGAACAAATGCCATGTGCTTGTTTTTCTCAAGTTCTACGCCTATAAATTCCTTTTCAATAGTGGTAAATGCAAATCAATATCAGATAGCATATATTTTTGATATTAGTTCACTTTGGAAATTTTACGTGGAAAACTAATGGAAAATAGCTAATAGTACTATCTACTGACATTTACAAAGATTTCTGATTGAAGTTATAACATTCATTGTGAGATCGACTGCCATTGTTTCATAGTGTCGAGTCTCTCAGCCAGACATGTAGTGAAGATGAAAAACATATCCTTAGATGATCACTTCAATTTTCTTTGCAAATGTCAAGATTACAGTCGCCGATATCACTCACTCTTATGACTAAATGTAAAATTTGATTAATTTTACATCACGTGACTAAGGGTTAAGTAGACGACATCTGCTGCTTAGGAAATAATCAACAAGTATTATTTAAACCCTTGGTCAAACATCCCCTCTAATAGGATAGATTGATAGTGTGCTTGAAGTTGACGTCTCAAATGGTTTCAGACGTTTGATTACATTTTAGCCAGATTTTGGTGGTAACATGATGCTGTTTGCTCACTTTTTGTGACGTTTCACCACTATGCTAGTGTCTTCGTTAGACTGGATACCCATCACATCGGACTGTTTCCTTCTATAGGCAACAGTAACTGCCATAATGGACGTGATGAATGGTACAAAGATTATGGTCCGGAGGGAAAACAAAGGAAGACTCCAAGACTTATATATGAACAAATTATAAAAGAGAACAGTGCAAGTGGCGGTGGAAGCATTGAAATTTAGGGGGATTGGGGGAAACGCGAAAATTTTCAATTTCCGACCATTTTAACACCAAATGAGGTGTGTTTTACTATTTTGTGGGCCAGCAATTTTCCCCTATTTGGGCACAAAATACCATGTTTTTTGTATTAAAAAAAGCAAATGTACTAGGCGATTATTGCTTTATTTTTTCTTCTGTTATGATTTTAGGGGGTTCCCCTCTCGCATTTGTTAAGGATCCAGATGTCAGATTTGGTGTCTTACCAGCTTACCTTTTTGAGCCCCAAAAAACGTTGGATATATCACTAAGTGCTATAGGACAAAATTAGATGTTGTGCCTAAACGTTATGTACAAAATACGATATAGAATCATTTAGAAGCTACGAAGAGGTTTAGAAACATTACCTAGTTTAAGGAATGCTATATACGACGTATATAGCTAACCTTACTGTTTTGCAATGATGGTCTTACCACTTTGTAAAGCCTGACATTCGTAAAATATTGTAATTATTGACTAATATTAATAACATTTCAATTTCCCCTTCGGTTTAGAGGTAAGGCATGTTTTGAATGCTTGCATAATGTTTGCAACAAGATTTCCGATGTGGTTATTACAGGAAAAGGTTGGTGTTTATGTAATACCTGACATGCCTTAAATATGGTATTTGTTTTACTATCAAGTACGCATGGCAGTATTGTAATCCTTAATTGATTGACATAGAAATGTAACATTATACTATAATGCTCAATTAACAAAATCATAATAATCTACTTTTATACCTTACAAGAAAAGCCCTCAAGGAGCTTTACAAATATCTCCCTCCAATAATAATCAGTCTTAAGTAGACAGAATCATTTTATACTGGATTTACTTTAACATCAAGTTGAAAACCACTTTGGAAGTTAACAATCACCTGTTATCTGCCTCCAACCCTAGACATATATACATGAGCAATCATCGTATACGATATGGACCACACATCTCTGTATACTTACCAACCTGAGGCATTGCCAACAACACCAAGTACAATATACAAATGTACTAGAGTAACCCCAAAATGGTGAGGAGAACTTTTGGGCTTAAATATGCATTGACAAGATGCTTTGATACTCATGAGAAATCATCCAAAGGAGTTGTATGGTCTCTGGGTGTCGAGACTTGCTGCTTTTCTCATGAATTTAAATATCTTTCAAAAACAAAATCCTAAAATCCTTTGATAACATCGTTCACATTTTCAGGTTATATTGTTTTATGATTTTAATTTTTAAGTACACTCGCATTGGCATCTATCAGGAGAGGTACATTTTCCAATTTAAACTTTCCAAAAAATAGGTCAATTAATTCATAATCCAATTAAAGATGTGATAGCAAAATAATCATATAAATATGCTAGTTTATGCAAAGCTGTTATTGCTTCTTTGTTAGTTTATTTGATTGCTTGCTTGTTTCTTTAACAATTTTGTTCTTACGAATCCATAAAGTCTTCGTTCCTAAAATAAATGTGCAAAAAAATTCTAAAATAAAACCATTCCAAACATTGTCAAAATATTATTTCTACAAATTTTTCACATAGGACATGAGTTTGATTCAAAAAATTATGTCTTATACAGTCAGTCATAAGAAACAAAAAGTAACAGACGCTATAATGTTTACAGTGAATGTCACTAGCAATCCATATACAATCAACGATTGAATAACCCATTGCTTTGCCAACACTAATACAAGAAAAAACGTCAATCATTTCTCCGAAAGCTACCCACTCACTTACACAGATGATTAACATTCACAATAAGTATATCTTCAATATTTAGCAAACATATCATGATCAAAACACATTATCGCATATCTTGATTTCAACAACCACTCAAGATAACTTCGCAGTATGTCGGTTCGATTGAGATACTGTTGACCTTCTCGAGCCTGGATATATGCAAAGTCAAAATATAACGAAATCATAAATTGCTGTTAGAAGCAAGTTGTATGACGTACCAGAAATATTGGAAACCTTCACTGTGTTCTTTCCAAAAGGTCAAGATACTTATAGTAAAACATATGAACAGAATTTTTTAATATCCAACTCATTTGCCTTCTTTTTCTTCACCGTTGCACAAAATCTCAGTAATCTTATTTCCTCAGAGAACATCTATGATTTTATATCTTGCTACAATATCTCCTGACTTGAATGATTTCATCATTTCATCCAGTAGAAGGTCATTTCATCAAGTTGTTCACACCCCTTAAGGGGACTATGTTGATTATCAACGGGCGAGGTACTAGGGGAGAACGTATTCAGATAGCGTGTTAATCTCACACGGGAATGCTGTTCGTCCACATGTCGGGCTATATATTCCCACTGATTGGACAATTTAATCTTTTCTTGTATTGCAAATACTAAGTGTACTTACTTTTTATAGAACATGGCCCTGCTAGTCCATTACATGTAATCTGCTGTATGCTTTGACAGCATAAGAAGTTGACATTTAGAGATATTACTTTGTAAGGTTTAGTGCCATCCTATAATGAAATAGGATCAGGTAGACTATTAGACCTCTCAAACAAGATATATATACCATTTCTGTGCTATGACTATATTTGACAGATCTCTTTGGATTCATCGAAAGGTCAGTCATGTTTTAAAAAAAAACATTGCCATGAATACGGAATTGCCTGAAGTGATGAAATAACCAAGGTGTGACATAATATATTTACTTTCATTTTTTTATTATTTATATTTTCTACTGTGATTTTTATCTGTGATTGTGCAAACGTTTGAACATTCTATGTTGTTACTTATTGGAACATGGTGGTTTTGACTATTATCAGTTTGTTGTTGAATACGCTTGCATTGTGCCGGTGCACACAACAGAGGTTAATACATTTTATGTTCCTCAACCAGCCTTAAGAAAATCAGCAAGTTAATTGTAATTCGCAGAAATTACTTCGAGCAGGGATATGAGACGTATGCACTTTTGTAATAAAATTGAGAGATTAATATTCTGTAATAATTCATTGTCGTACATCAATTGTAAGCGCTCTTTAGCAAAGTCATAGTTCATTGAATTTACAACCGTATGACAAAACAGGCGAAAATAGTAACTTTTTGCACAAGATATGCAAATTAAAAAGAAATTGTCATTGCTCATTGAAATGAAACTAATATATGGACAATACAAGTGTGCTCTTTCATTTAATGACATATAATTTGAACAATATTGTAAGGAACACTTGAGATTTTGACTTTTAAAACCTACATTTTGGTCAAGAAATGCGCTTGGATAGGTTTTTAACAGATTTACCACATTCACCTTGCTATAAACATTAAATTCCGTTATCTGTTGACCTAATGAAAAAGGGTGTTTTTAGGGGGACATGTTAGATTTCGTTCAATATAAACAAATCTGATTGGATGAAGGGAACATTTGAGGTTTTGACAAAAACCAATCACAGATTTCTATTTTCCACTAAATTCTCACACAGCTCTTATGATGCTATGCATTTAACCGTGTAGTATAATCACAAACTGCGTAGGGACTAGACTAGCTGTGGTTGGAAATGTCTGTGTGCTCGGTGGAAACTAGATGGAAACTGTGCGTAAATGCATTTATATGAGAATCGTTTTTGTAGCCAAACCTTTTCATATGATTGCCAACAAGGCTACTCTTTGACCTTGCCATTTAGTATTATTTTATTTGTCTTACTCAGCATAATCCTCTAATAACTTTCAACTATAGTAAAAATATAAAATGGGCAACATCGGGATAGTAACGCTATTTATTTGTGTGTGATAATAATCATCACCGTAGTTCTGCAAATCTAGCATTTTTCGCATTTCGTTTGTTTGGTTTATTTATTGACACTATAGTTGCGGAACAAGGTGCCAATTCACAACATTAGGCTTAAAAAGGGTTTGAATGCCCTTTCCCGACCCGCAAAACATTTTGATGGAGTTCTTAGCACTAAATATTGGTGAAATTTAGATCTTAATAGATATAGACCCAATATATTCACCTATAGACGTCAATGAATGCTGTATATTTAAAACAAATGTTATATTTCTTGAACTGCATGAACTCGGAAATATTGATTTTGAGATATAGCCAAACAAATGAAAAATTTCCCTTTGTTTCCTCTTGTTTTAGAAACTCTTTAATTGCTTATATCTTTGGAACTGGTTGTTCAATTTTAATGGGGTTTTCTGCAAAATCGTGCTTTGTTAATGCTTTTTACTAATCTATAAGAAACTGAAATTTTTTTATTGCCGAGTTCCGACTGATTTTGCTTGATCGCATCACAAATAGTCCATAGCAAGTTGTAGATATCACTCAATACTTAGGAGTTTTGAAAAAATTGACCTACCGACTCAAATAAATTTTGAGCTGAAAGGGCAAACATATTTTGTATTTATTTTTTGTGCCTTACGTTTGCGATACGATAATGGCCGATCGGCCAGTTGTGTAGCGTCGTAGCGTCATAGGGGTATGGAGAACATATAACTATTGCCAATTAACGGCCGCGGTCGGTGTCCCCTGAATCAGACCTGTACCTTTCCGATGCCCTCTTAATTGGTGCCCTAACGTCTTCTAGCCAAGAGAATTCAGAAAAAGTATAGTTTGACCTATCTGAGACCCCACATTATAAGCGAAAAGGCTCAGCATCGTAGAAATACTCTACAATTGTCTAATTTTGTTCGTCTTCGAAAAAGAGCTAAATTAAGAGAATCTTGACTGTTTAGGTAATATGTGGAAAGAGCTATTGAAACTTTTTGACCATGACCAATATTGTGATGTTACCTATGTAACGAAATATACCAATGATGCAACATATTCTTTATTGTAATTATTTTTAAGGAGGAACGATTTTGGACAATTTAAAAGAAAGTCGGGGCATTTGTACGTCGTTGACCCCTGCAAAGACCAAAATATGATATTTTAACTAGAAAATGGTAAACCGCAAAGGTCAAATATACTTTTTCTGAAAAAAAATTAGAAGAGGGGTAACATCGAAATAGCTTTCAACAAGATTTGTGCAATTTTCAAATGTAAAGACCAAAATAATATATTTACGTTTTTTCTTATAACTTGAGAATGGTTGATCACAGATAGGTCAACTGTACTCTTTCTGAACAAATATGGAATGGGGATACTATTTAAATGACTTTCAACAAGATTTGAGCATATTTTGTTTAAAATAAGAATTTGGCCACTATTCTAAAAAATTTAAAACCAGATGCAGCTGATTCGAACTCAGCACTCTCAAATTTTAGTGTATCTCTTGTGTATAATGACCCCCCCCCCCCCTATAATGGGTCTTCTATTGTAATGTAAAATGATAAAGATGTGCAGGGTTATTTCCCGAATTTCACTGATTGAAATTGTGAGACCAATTGCCATTGTTCCATAGTGTAGTGTCTGTCAGCCAGACATATAGTGGAGAGCGAAAACATATATCCCTGGTTGATCACTTCAATTTTCTCTGCAAAATGCCAAGATTACAGTCGCCCGCAATGTCACACACTCTTATGACTAGTTGTTAAAATTTGATTAATTTAGCTTCGAGGAACTGTTATGATAAAAAAAATAACGAGTCTTGAGGTGACACGCCCTAAAAAGGGGCCCTGTTTTGATCTGTGCTAAGGGGTCCTTTTTGTTGATATGTCGTATTATAAAAATACGATTTTTAATGATATTTTTTGCAAACATATGACGGGTTGTTTATTTAGAAAAACAAGGTGTAGTGTGTGTGTTTAAAAACAGCCGGGATTCTTTCTCTAACCATAGCATGCAAATACCCATTCCTTCTCCAGATTAATTTAACATTTTTACAAGGTCAGGGTGAAAAATATTATAGAAGATCAACTCTGTGACAATTGTCTGATGATCGCATTAGCGCCAAACTCAGAGTAACAACTTTCGTTCCACAAGTTCTACTTTATTTATTTATTTATTTATTTATTTATTTATTTATTTATTTATTTATTTATTTATTTATTTATTTATTTATTTTTAAATTGGTTTCTGAAGAGTGAGGTCTTGTTACAAGACCTCACGAAGCAGTAAACTGCAATGTAATTTTGTTCCTTGTTTATAATTATTGTAATGCACCCAAATGGTTGAGCACTCTACCAATCATTGGTTTTACTATCGCTTGGAATCATTATTTATTTATTTATTTATTTATTTATTTATTTATTTATTTATTTATTTATTTATTTATTTATTTATTTATTTATTTATTTATTTATTTATTTATTCACCATCTCTCTTCGATTTCCTAACAATAAATGGATAAAAGTGTGTAAACATGGTTCAGACATATTGGTCAAATAGTTTGAATAATTACATTAAAAATCACGTACCTGAAATTGCTGGGTCACATTTCATGAAACCTAAATTATTGGTGTCTCAAAGTTTCATAAAGGACATATTTTTTGTAATTCTGGCTAATGCAATCAAGTATTGTAGTAAGATCAAGCAGGAAGTATTGCGTTTTTGGAGAAGACAGCTAGTGTTATGTATGTGGCCATTACTCTGTCGTTACATATTTTGGAACACTATTGGGTCAGCCTCATAAGAATACATCTAGACGTTTCATACAGTGGTCACCTCTATACCATTTCTGAGGTGCTGATGTGGAGCCAAAACCACACTAGGAATCACCTGAAACCATTGAATGTAAAAATTCGGGACGTAGACCAGCAATGCAATATGGATGTCAGAACTTTGGATCAAGTATGAACATTATTTCCGGAGGGTCTTCTGTAACTCAAACGCCACAATAAATACATGTTGTGTTTTAGGGCTGAGCTGATATGTTTTTGTGTCGTGTAACCCATCATGAAAATGGAAAGCTGATTTAAGGCACTCAACTCATTCTTCCTATATCAATTTCAACCGTCCGTAAGTCCATGACATTGATTACTTACAATGGCTCCATCTATATATAATAGGATTCCACTACTTCCTTGTCATTTCTAAAAGGGTCTTAATGTAATAGCGTTTGACCACTTACGATACCACCATGCGCCAACAAATGTCTCAAGGGTCAACACATAAACTTTAGCTTAATAGTGTATGAGCACTAAGGACTGTTTGGTTCTTTTAGTTTGTTTGTATGTATTCTTTGTTTGTTTATTTCTTCCACAGTTTTGGAGATGTCATGGTTGAAGAAAGTACCCATATGTAATTCAAATTCAGGCAAGCGTACATTCTATGCCAGAGCTGTTAATACTTGGAATGGAATTGCACCTCAAATCTGCAAAGATATAAATAATATGTCTTTGTATCAATTTCAAGCGCAAACAAATATTTCTGCTAAATAACTTGGATTTCTATTCCCTTATAAATTGTACTTTTATATGGACATATGTAACCAATATTATGCTTTTGATTTAACATGAGTATTTACCGTTTATCAATAATGTATTTTACAGTATTTATAATTGTATGAGGGCCTACTTGGAAAGCAGTGCTTGACACTGAAGTGGAATTACCCTCAATAAAGAAAGATTATTATTATTATTATTATTATTATTATTATTATTATTATTATTATTATTATTATTATTATTATTATTATTATTATTATTATTATTATTATTATTATTATTATTATTATTATTATAGTCAGAGAATACACTTCAAAGTATTGATTCTTAGATACGAATCCACTCGGCTGCGTCTTGGCAATATTTGTGACAATAAAAAACACGAACATTTTTAATCTAAAACATGCTACCTTTACGTCGCGTTGTTATTTTACATAAAAATACTTTATATTAAAAAACCAAAGCAAGATGCTTAGCGCTTTGTACAGATAAAATATTGTATTCGGTGTATATTTACTATGTAAACTAGTTTCATAATTTTCAAAAGTCTTATTGTTCATGATGAAGTTCTTTTTCCTACCAATTTAAAATACAGCCATTGCGTAATTCTATTCAATAAACTGCAGGTTATCTGAATCCACACTAAACGCTGTAGATTCGTGCAGAAAAGTGTTGATTCGAAGAAAATAATTTACAGTTTTATTGAACAGGCTGATGTCATAACAATGGTTTGAAGGGTTTGAAAAGAAGGTTTGAAAAATGCAGCAATTTTGAGTAGTCAAGTATACACACATAAGCAATAACATGCATCGCCCGCCATCAAGTGGTTTAACAAGAGCCCTACGGCAACTTTCATATACTTAATCACAGTCACCTACAATGTCGTCGGTATATATCTTTATTGTACTCATTTTCCATGCAATACAAATTGTTCAGCTTAAATCGTGTATGGCCTTTTTAAGAAGGTAGCTTCACCATTCAGTTTCCACGAGAACCCTTCTGTAATTCAAAGCTGAGCTTCAAATATCAATTACAGTCACTTTTAATATATCTTTAATCTATCTCTCTCTCTCTCCTCTCCCCCCTCTCTCTCTCTCTCTCTCTCTCTCTCTCTCTCTCTTCTTTATGCCACACAAAATGGATTATCTTAATTAAATGTTTTAAATGATTTATTAATTACCCTTTTCATCTGATAACAAACAATTGGTTAGAAATGCATATTGAATGTTGAAATATACCAACTTTAACTTTTGAACCAATCATTATTTTCAAGATAAATAAAAACCAACATTAGTTTCCAGTTGAATAACACAATGAATAGTTAAAATATTATGTCACCTAATATTATGAATCATTCGCCATTCTTCCAATTTCACCCAACAATGTTGGGTACCACTGTTGATAAAGAAAACATCCGACAAAAAGATGGGTCTCCAGATTGGTTTTGAAGATCTGGATGTTAGTGGAAGCATGAATATTGACATCAACCAAATCTGACTTCTTCATGAAAATCGTGTTCAAAGATAAACCTCAAAAGTGTTTTAACCAACGAATTTTAACCTGTGGTTTGTGATGTGTTCAAGATCTATTCTATTTTCTATTGCTTGTAAAGAGTGAAATGCATAAGTAGTATATTACAAATATTTAGGTAATCTATCACTTATACTTTTTCACATGAAACGTTTTGTTAAATTTTTAAAACGTATTGTTAAAATTTTCAAAACGTATTGTTATAATTTGTAAAGCTTTTAGAGCGGAAAATGAATGCATTTCACTGATTTGAGTATATGATAGACCATTGGAAAATGCAAGGCCCTGGGCCAGGCATAAATTTGGAGGCCCCCAAACTCACCGTGATGAAGGCATATGTCGTCAAGTTTTGGTTTATGTATAAGATCGAAAGTGGCAGCGGGAATATTACAATATAGGAGGATCATTATAAGAGCATATATTTTACTAGGACATTTGCGCGCGAAGCTCGCGAAAAAAACTTAATTTTCATTCTATTTTAGCCCCAAATGAAGGTAAATGTTTGCAATAAAATGGGTCTGTGCGCGTGAAGCGCGCAAAATTTTGAAATTTTACCATATTTTGGCCCAAAAATGGTGTTTTGGGGACAAAAAAAAGAAGATGCACAGGACAATTTGGGAACCCAAAAAATTTGGGGGCCCTGCAGCAATTTTGAGTAGTCAAGTATATACACATAAGCAATAACATGCATCACCCGCCATCAACTGGTTTAACAAGAGCCCTACGGCAACTTCCATATACTTAATCACAGTCACCTACAATGTCGTCGGCATATATCTTTATTGTACTCATTTTCCATGCAATACAAATTGTTCAGCTTAAATCGTGTATGGCCTTTTTAAGAAGGTAGGTTCACCATTCAGTTTCCACGAGAACCCTTCTGCAATTCAAAGCTGAGCTTCAAATATCAGTTACAGTCACTTTTAATATATCTTTAATCTATCTCTCTCTCCTCTCTCTCTCTCTCTTCTTTATGCCACACAATTACCAATAAATGGATTATCTTAATTAAATGTTTTAAATGATTTATTAATTACTCTTTTCACCTGATAACAAACAATTGGTTAGAAATGCATATTGAATGTTGAAATATACCAACTTTAACTTTTGAACCAATCATTATTTTCAAGATAAATAAAAACCAACATTAGTTTCCAGTTGAATAACACAATGAATAGTTAAAATATTATGTCACCTAATATTATGAATCATTCGCCATTCTTCCAATTTCACCCAACAAGCTCGCGAAAAAAACTTAATTTTCATTCTATTTTAGCCCCAAATTAAGGTAAATGTTTGCAATAAAATGGGTCTGTGCGCGTGAAGCGCGCAAAATTTTGAAATTTTACCATATTTTGGCCCAAAAATGGTATTTTGGGGGCAAAAAAAGAAGATGCACAGGACAATTTGGGAACCCAAAAAATTTGGGGGCCCTGGGCCCGGGCCCATCTGGCCCAATGGTAAATCCGACCCTGAAAACAACAACTAATGTGCGGCAAAAATGGATTGTCTTTTATGTTTTGTAAGCATATAAACATGATTTTGAAACAATATCAAGTGCGTATAATAAGACCAAAATACAAATTAGGTCAAAATGAAAAGAATTTTGCATTATCGACCTGCCATTTAATCAACGGAAGACAATCTAGTCAAATTTGACGCCAACTTTGATTGATTTGAAATAGTACATGTAGTATGTGGTTGTTTTTTAACTAGCAGTTTTACTACATCAGTGAAATCAATGTTTTTTGGCACTCTTACACCTCAAATGATAAAACTAGAATTGGTTAATTTTTTTCTATGCCTATATTTCCTTACCAAGAGGAGATGAGGGTCATAATGAGGCCAAAATTTAACATTGTGTTCTATCATGTTGTAATATATATTTATATATCTCAAATTGTGCCTCTCATTGATAGGAATAAGAAAGTTAACTATCATTCTGCATTAGAAGGCTTAGTTCAGGAGTTATAGAGTAAACTAGTTTGTGCACAGAGACCAAATTTTCGAAAATGCTCCGATTCAATCGCAACTTGTCTCAAATTACTCCTCTCGGCAAACGAAATAGGAAAATAAGAAATCGGATAATATCATGAGTTAAATGCTATGCATGTACAATATTGCTATTGGACTTTGGCTGCATTGACTCTGAAGGGTTTCGATAAAATCTGATAAGTTTTGATATTTGACCAATCTGTGTATTAAATGTTTGACATTTGACCTAATCGACGGTATAACCCCTGGACTAAGCACCGTTAAAACAGTATGACAGATGTTTTCTTTATTCCAATTTATATATCACAACATGATAGGGCCATTTTGAGTTATATTGTTTCAGGTGTAAGGATCCCAACAAACATTGGTTCCACTAATGTAGCAATATAATACCCCAAACACATAGCGCCATATACTAAAACGCGTTCTGAATATTACATGTATCTTATCGATAAAAATCGATAACTATGTAATCTTCTCATTTGTCGTAGAACTCTACACTGAGTAAAAAACATAGCTGGTCAAGTAAAGTTCAGCCTTGTTTCAATGAACATCACTATGCATCAAACACTGCATAAACGTTAGAATTTGTTTTTCTTTGCATTCTCTATGGCAACCCTTGTTTACCAAATGCTTCATGTTTCAAGCAGTCCTCGGGTGCTTATGACCTGTACAAAACATCCTGAAAATCTCATGGTTCCAACAAAAAGCTTGTTTGGCTGAGAATATAGATATTGTACAATATTTACGATTAAATTTGAAGTGTCGTGTAATGCATTACCTAGGATATCCGTTTCCGAAGCGGCGAACAGAAATTCATAAGTGTTTCCGCTAGAAGGAAAGTAATAACGTGGAGCTATCTACCTGTAGGAAATCACTTGCCGCCTAGCTCAATGTCCTCTTGTCAACCTTGAACAAATGCCAACCCATCATATTGGCTCTTGTGTGACTTACCGTATCAGACATTTATTGTCTATGTACGTCTAGAGGCCATTCACCGATAGATGGCGCTAATACAATAAAAATAGTATTTAGTTGATCAGATTCAAAGCAGCACCGAAGAAATAAGATATAATATGTGCACCGATTGTTATTTGGTACATGTATATAGTATATATGATATAATACATGAGATAAAAGTTACTCTATACTCAGGAGTACATCATCTCATGACGATATTCCCTGAGAGTCCGTCTAGAATATGATGGAAGATATTCTGCAATTCTAAACATGGAATGCTAGCAGCCAAAATCAAATGTCCTAGGGTATTATTGCCATTGATTTATTTCAAATAAAATCTGAGTTGAAATATGAAATACTGTCAACATAATTATCCATTTCGTGTCACGTGACTGCGTCATGACATTATTTTAAGATCAACCATATAATAATAAGTAACCACCTTGTCTCCTTTGGTTCAATATTATTTTCAAACTAAAAATCCTATTAGACACCCACGCTACTTTGTTGCTCCAGACAAATACAATTTTGTTACAAAGAGTGTGAGATTAAAGAGGCTAGTATACCTCGGGTACCTCAGCTGACGGTGCCGCTATAATGGTGTCTTGTCGAAACTTATTTGACACAATCCGCGAGACATGAAACCCCCAGCTTTGCCATTTACCTTAAGGACCAATACCTTCTGCAATATCAGGGAGTATGAAAACATACTCACCCTGAAGCAATCATTAGTCTCCAGTATTCATCCAGTAGCATTAGAAACTTATCCAGTTCAGTGGTTTAAAGACCCGGGGGGTCACTCGCTACTTGACTTGCTACGCACCCGTGTCCAAGAAAAACGTCTAAAAGGGTATCTTTTTCACCACACAGCGGCGTCGACGTCTTTTTGAAAAAGGGGTACTTTTTCAGAAGGCATCGCCATTTAGGGGTCTTTTTTCAGCCAAATCCTTAGACGTTTAGGGTTAGTAATATTATTGTTTGAGTGAGTTTGCACTAATTTGATAAAAATCACCACTTTTTAATTGATTCTTGTTACTTTTGTGCATGTTTTCTTCAGTATCTATATGTCTGCAACATCAAAAAGACACCTTCGGTATCAAATTAGCTCATTTCCCTGTTTACGCCACTTAGGGTATCAATATAGATATTTCCAAGTTGACGCCATTTAGGGTATGGTTTTTGCATGTGCTACGCCATTTAGGGTAGGATTTTGCATGTGTTTCGCCATTGTGGGGTGCAATTTGGTTATGTGAACATTCGCCATTAAGGGTGCATTTCAGAGGTGTTCGGACGCGGGTGGGAGGCACTTTTGGGGGAGAGTGCCCCCCCCCCCCCCCCGGGTTTAAAGAAAGTAGTCAATTGCATAACGTCGGCTAGCCCAATTTCCCAAGTCCATCTAGAACCTATCTACTGGATAGCATAACTGCGTGGATGGTCGTGCCAGCTCATTGTGGGGCCTTTTTCGATGGACTATATTGCCCTGAAATGAAAATATATCGGCCAATCAACAGAAAGGAACAATATATCACTAAGCCTACACGATATAAAAGTATCACGTGACTTGTCAGGCGTCAATTCTTACTTATGCATTTACATAATACAGTTGTGTAAACTTATCAAAATGATGCACTTGTCAGCTGCAATATGTGTCTCTTTTTCCTTATAGCTAGGAATAAATACCAGATGTATCTCAAAGGTTCCAATGGTACCAGATGGTTCTCTCATTGTTACTGGTTGGCTGACACGCATAATGCTTCCAAAAGTAGAGATACCATTTTGTAACTGGTCAAGGCAAGCTTTGTTAAGAAGTTTTGGATTTTTCCACTTTACACACAAAATCCTCACAAGACCCGAAAGTTAATTTCAGAAATTTAAAGAAAAATATTAATCTTTACTGGGGTCTTATGGAATTTTTATAATGATATTTTACCATCTTTTTAGTCTTAACTTTCACTAAATTCAAACAAATATGACGTATATAAAATGTAAAAAATTTACCTGCTCCTACACGAGATCAATTGTGAAGCGATTAGGTATCACGAATCGTTATATATGATGTACAGTTAAATATCAATATATTCCTTTATACATCAGATACTACACTTTTTACACAATTTGTTTGGAACAACTATCACATGGCTCTTTCCGGAAAGGTAACCAGACTTCCCTAGCCTGTGAATTAAATAGCGTTATTTAAGTTTTATTTTAGCAACCCTTGTCAGTTTGGCGTATTGCGACGTAATTTACATTCAGCACAGTGTTGCTCACTATGCAGCATTTCCGCCCAAGGTCAGAACTACCGTGATCAAGGACTTGAGCTCCCTTCGTGATAATAATGCACTAATCCGATCAATAGAAGGGACATCAGGAGAAGGACATGCAACTCCATCAGTTCATCATTGGAGATCTCCTGATAAGATGTGTGTTGTACACATCCAAATATTGATGTAAATATCTCAATATACTTTCGTTGAATGACAGTTTACATCTTTGCTTGTTTATCTAACAACACATATGAGCATACGCAGTGATTCTACTAAATTATTATAGAATATTCATCATAACTTTATGCGGGAAATATGCATTGATATATAAATTACATATAATGTAATGCGATCAAGCAAAATCAGTCGGAGCTCGGATTATTGATTTTGAGATACAGCCAAACATATTAAATATTTCCTGTTAAACACTTTAATTCCTCATATCTTTGGAACTGGTTGTTCAATTTCAATGGGAATTTCTTCAAACTGTAGCTTTGTAAATGCTCTTTTACTACCCTATAAGACACTGAAAATTTAATATTTCCGAGTTCCGACTGATTTTGCTCGATCGCATTATATATAATTAGATTGTGCTACATGTTCCATTTTATATTTTGTGATTCCATGATGTCCTTTTGGAGTTTAAAAAAAATAAAACCACCCGCTAAATTTATTGGGGCACAATAGTGGTGCCAACTTTCTACATCTTTTGTAAATCGTGTAATCAAGAAGCACCTCAATACATGAAGGCTCAAAATAATAATATTTTGCCACCATGTTTTAACATTACATATTTCCAAGGCCATTTTCTGATTTGCTACACTGATTTTGTAAACAAAGGTTCTTGCAAAACATTAATTGCATTCATGCCAATCTGAGACCCTGTTAACAAATTGCAATCGGTGCATTAATTTTAAGAACAGGGAAGATTTGTCAACATTCATCAATCAATAAAGCATTGGAATGGGACACATAGCACTATAGTTACATCATAGGCTTTGTTTTTAAAAGCCAGTGAACCGAATCCATGAAAGTTTTACGCAACGTTTTGAGATTTGTGATACAATTCCACAGGCGAACATTTTTATTGGGACACACTGTATCTTTGCATCCGGTAGGCTTCAGTATAAGACAAACCTCTGCCCCTAGACTCTCATATCAATTTATATTATGCGTTACCCTTTTGCCGCCCCTATTTACCCTTTCGTATTGGGTCGACACCTGGTTGCATGTTTCTCATGCCTCCTTATACCAAGTCTGCAGCTGTCTATAATAGCTACGAGTAATATTACTGGAGACTCGTGAATAGAATTTGAGAGAGGTTTTAAGGAATTGAGACACTTGAGCGTCCACTAGTAGAAATATAGATGGCAGATATGTCAGCCACCTGTACCAGGTATGTCAGCACAGAGTGACCTTCTGGCGTTCCTGGTCTGCACCACAATCACTGTCAATTTCAATTCTACGTTTGAAAAACAGAAACTTAAAGGAAGTAAGAATCTAAAAATGTAAAGAAGAATAAATATGGAAGATACGGAAAACCCCAAATTTTAAAACGCAGGTTATACATTTGATGAGCTAAAACAGATTTCCTGAAATATGTTGATGATACTTGTAGCACTGCCCAGCAAACACAAAAATGTTCTTAAAACGTTTATTCAAAACGTTTTAATAACATTTAAATGTTGGGTTATATAAAGATCATGAATACGTTATTGAACTTCTATTATAAAATATTTTGTGCAACATTTTTGCAAAATATATGGTCAACAGTTACATTACATTCTATTAGAAAGTTTTGCATCACGTTTTCATTAATGTTATTAAAACGTTTTATACCCTTCATATAACCCGACATTTTAAATATTATCTGTAAAACGTTGTGTGTTTGCTAGGTGGGCTATTTTATTTTATTTTCATTTCATTTCATTTCATTTCATTTCATTTCATTTCATTTCATTTCATTTCATTTCATTTCATTTCATTTTATTCTATTTTATTTTATTCTATTCTATTTTATTCTATTTTATTCTATTTTTTTCTATTTTATTCTATTTTATTCTATTTTATTCTATTTTATTCTATTTTATTCTATTTTATTCTATTCTATTCTATTCTATTACGTCTTTATTAGGAAATTGGTTAACACGATTTAGTTATTCATCATTTTAATATGCGAATGACACAAAGGCATGTTATGTACATCTAACCTAGTCAAAGACAGGGACTATATCTTACTTAGTTCATCATGTCATCATGGATTTGAAAATAAACGATTGATGCAATACAACATAACAAGATCATCTTCAGATACATTATTATTAAGATATTTTTGTTCCTGTTGGATAGCTTATACTAATCCAGATGTTCATTATTGCTGATACTACATAGCATTGTGTCAATGTGCCGAGTATTATATTTCCCTTGGTGTTCTTATATGCATACCCAACCTGCAGGATTTCATTAGCCGTCATGTCCTAAATCCATTCGTGCATGAATGCTAGTTTAATGAAACGGTTTCGGTCATTCTGATTGATATTGAAGCAAAGTACCTATTTCACCAGCAAGAAATACCCAACAGAGTTCAACAGATCGCAATTAACAAAATTGCATGGAGAGATCCGTAATCCCTCCGTGACAACAAGAGCTGCTCTCGTTTTGTTTGTCGGTTTATGTGCCCACAGGATTTTTTGTGCCCACAGGATTATTTACATTGAAGATTATTAGATCCCATGTGATGTAATTTAATGTACAGAATTACCTTTCGGAGAAGGAGATCTATGTATCCATAAAAACGAAATTGGTATTAAAAATTACGCCAAAAAACGAGTAAACGAGGTTTGATCAGAAAAGCCAAACATGTTTAAAGTATTTTAAAGTGTCTGAAATTTGAGGCAGCGTCATTTTTGAGAGTACGCGTACAGATAAGACGAAACATCCTGGATATCTATGAAGCTAACAAAATAAATAAAACTTGACTGACTGTTACAAGCAATATGTATGATATGACAGGAAGTTTGATTCACAAGTCTAATCTACAGAAAACTTCAATATGTTCTTCCCAAGAACTTATCTTTTAAATGAGTGCAATATTAAATATCCAACTTTATTTTACTTCTATTGTTGCAGTAATCGTATTTCCCCAGAGAATATCTATGTTTTATTTATATTTTGCTATAATTCTTCTGACTTGAATGATTTTATCCTCTCATCCGACCAGCAGAAGGTCATTTCAAGATTTAAAAGTCCTTGACCTGATCGACATCCTCAACCCCCATTTTTCTTCATCAAGAGTTTGGTATCAGAAGAAAGCTCATATTTTTCTCGTTAAACATCAGCGAAATTTAACGCCGGAGACATGTTACGTTGTTTTGAACAAAAATGTGGTGAATAATGGTTACCACACCGGATGTGTATGTACTACCATTTGGGCATTGTTATATACGTTTTTGCTTCGAAATTTGGAAACACGATGTTTTATTGGAAGACTTCCATCTAAGATAGAAAACAGAACATGAAAAAATAGATCACGCCTTTTTAAGGAGGTTATCAACGGGCGAGGTGTTCAGGGTGAACGTATTCAAATCTCGTGTTAATCTCACACGGAATTGCAATTCGTCCCCGGCCCCATATCGGGCTATATATTCCCATTCATTGGGCACTTTAATCTTGTCTTGTGTTGCAAACTACTAAGTGTACTTATTTTGTATAGAACATGGCCCTGCTAGTCTATTGTATGTAATCTGCTGTAGGCTTTGACAGCAGAAGAAATTGACATTTAGAGATATTACTTTGTAAGGTTTAGTTCCATCCTATGATGAGATAGGATTAGGTAGGCTACTAGACCTTTCAAACAATATACGTATAGGCCTATATACCATTTCTGTGGGATGAAAATCCTTGCCGGGTCTCTCTTTAGGGCCCATCGAAGGGTCCATCATATTTTTAAACAATTTTACAGATTATAACTTTCATGAATATAGCAATGTGTGTATAGCATATTGCAATGTGTATAGCAGGTATGTCATATGCTAACGTTAATTTTATTTTTGTTTTATATTCTATGCATTTTTATCTGAGATGCCCAAATGTTTACAACATTGTTATTCGCAGAAACTGCTTCGAGCTAATAGCATTGTTGAACTGTACTTTCTTATGCACCAATGGTCTCTAATATTTTTTTATTATTGCCAATTGCCAATTAAGCTGTTACCGGTATTTTATCTTGCTGTTTAGCATTGGTTGATTTAAATGTCTTAACCAACGAATTTTTAACCAGGGTTTTGATGTGTACCAGATACATTCGTTTGTACAGAGTGAAATACATAAGAACCTTAACCTTTTCCCCAGCTATTCCATACAACCCCATTTGTCAGTGCCGAGCTATCATCGTCGTTGAATACGTGATTACCAATTTATAGGTGATCTATTACTAAACTTTTGTTCACATAAAACATTCAATTTGAGAAGCTTAATTGGAATCAGAGCGGACGATGTCTATGATTGATAATTGCAAAACGCAGGAATATATGACAAAATAGCAATGCAATATAATGTATCTGAGACAATAGTTATAAAAGGACTCGTGCAAGCGAATCTCAAGAAATGTCGGGTTATCACGTGGGTCACATAACTAGCTGTTTACCGCTCCACCTCACTTTGCGATGAAATGCCACGAATGTGGGATGAAATACCAAATTAAGTCAAATATTTTTGTTGACGGAACTATTTAAAATCTCACAGATGCTTACGTTGCCTTCTCTACATGTCTTGCAGGATCGCTTAGATAGGTTAAAAAGGAAGTAATATGCAAAAAAATTGATGATCTTAAATGATTTGTCAACCTACAAATATAATTTTAAAACAATATCAAGGGCATACTACATTATTTTACTGCTTTCTACTGTTTCCGATCATTTTTAAAAGGTTCATTCCTTTGGCTTTTATATTTTATTTATATTGTGCATGATAAACATCAATATGGCGCTTCAAATTCGCTGTAATGATGTCTTGTGATATAATACCTCAAGGACTAATCACATCTGCAACAACGACACCTACAAACAACATGAAGCAATCGTCCGACTGCACTCATCCTGTAAGCAACGACTCTCTTGTCCTTAAATAAAACAGAACAGAAGTAGTTACTGCAATTTATAGAGATGAAAAGGTTACCCAATATGGCTATGACATTGTCGTGACAAAGACAAAGAGTATACATGGCAAGTGCTGTCTGAAAACCATTAAAGTGGTTTCCATAGTGTCTGGAAAGATTGTCAAATGGAGTTAAGAATATGACATTTTTACCACCGGTCGAACTATGCACATATATAGATTTGTCGCATGGTGCATTTAAGGGCTGGGGTATGAACGTTTGGACAGTATTTATTTTGGGACATTAGAGCACATCAGACATATCGAATTGCATTCTGAATACGAAGAATGTCATTCTGATATCAAATAATTTTGATTTTTAAAATTCGCAATTTAATACACATTTTATGGCCAATCATTAAAAATTGATATTTTTGATATTTAACAGTACTTGAAGTAAACTTTATAAATCTGATGATTTATACTTAAAGTGTATGTATGTGGGATGAAAAGACAACGATGAATTGAAAATTTTGAGCTTGCGTATTGAAGATATGGATTTTTTTTCCCAAAACACCAAAAAAATTAGGTCTTTTGTGAAAAAATCCATATCTTCAATATGAAAGGTCAAAATTTTCAATTGACCGTCGGCTTTTCCTCCTGCTACATACACTTTAAGAATATATCATTAGATTTAAATAATTTACTTCGAGGACTGTTATATATCAAAAATTTGAAAAATATCAATTTTTTATAATTTGTCATAAAATTTGAATTATATCGTGATTTTCAAAAAATGAAAATTATTTGATATCAGAAAGACAGGCTTCGTATTCAGAATGCAATTCGATAGGTCTGAGGTGCTCTCATGTCCCACAAAAAATACTGTCGAAACGCAATAAACGCTCATTTTAGATCCCTTAACCCTCACGATAAGCCACTAAATCCATTGAGGCTATAAAGTAATAGAATAATCATCATCATTTTCATGGTTCGGGCAATTTGCTCTGATATATAGAAAATATATATTGTACTACATGTTTCTCTTTATATTTTGTGATTCCAGAGTATAATTTTGGAGCTTCATAGCCTCTTAGTAAAGTGTGTATCAACAGGATGGGGCTCAAAGTTATAATATTAAACCACCACATTTTTTTCTATGACCATTTTCCTGCTGCATCAAAAATGTGTTGATAGCTTATTTGTCTGGCTTTGCATCCGGTAGGCTTCAGTATAAGACAAACCTCTGCCCCTAGACTCTCATATCAATTTCTATTATGAGTTACCCTTTCGCCGCCCCTGTTAACCCTTTCGTATTGGGTCGACACCTGGATGTATAGGCTTCCATCCTTATACCAAGTCTGCAGCTGTCTATAGTAGCTACGAGTTATATTACCGGGGACGACTCGTGAATAGAATTTGAGAGAGGTTTTAAGGAATTCAGACACTTGAACGTCCACTAGTAGAAATATAGATGGCAGATATGTCAGCCACCTGCATCAGGTATGTCAGCACAGAGTGACCTTCTGGCGTTCCTGGTCTGCGCTAGAATCACTATCAATTTCAATTCTACGGATGAAAAACAGAAAGTTTAAAGGAAGTACAAATCTAGAATGTGAAGAAGATTAAAAGTAAAGATACGATTAACACAAACCCAAGTTTTAAAACGCAGCTTATGTTAATTGATGAGATAAAACAGATTAAGATTTCCTGATATATGTCGGTCATATGACTGGGCTACTACGTCATCACCAAGAAATAATATTGGTAAACACGATTTAGTTCTGCCTCGTTATAATTCCCCGTCTATATAAGAATTGCAACCTAATTGGATTATGTACAAAGTTTTAACATACATATCAAAACCACAGTGTACAATTCTGCGACAGTAAATAAGTTACTTAGTTTGTCATGTCATCTTGGATTTAAAAATAAACGATTTGTGCAATAAAACATAACAAGATTATCTTCCCGTTATATACTGCCTTTGGACAGCTTACCCAGTGTACTAATTCAAATGTTTATTATTGCTGAAGCTATATACGGCAGGATTGTGGCAATGTGCTGAATTATATATTCTCCTTGTTGTTCATATATTCATGTCCAGCCTGCAGGTTTTCATTACACGTGATGTCCTAAATCCATTCGTGCATGGGCAAAGCCCATTTAATGAAACGGTTTCGTTCATTTCTATTAAAATTTAAGCAAAGTACTCATTCCATGAGCCAAAAATACCCGACAGAGTTCAACAGATCGCAATTAACAAAATTGCATGGAGATATCCCGTAATCCCTCCGTGACGACAAGAGCTGCTCTCGTTTTGGTTGTCGGCTTATGACACGGATTTCTTGTCCCTCCAGGATTATTTACATTGAAGATTATTAGATCCCATCAGATGCAATTTCCTTTACAGACATAATTTGTCGGAGAGGATATCTATGTACTCATGAAAAAGAAAATGATATTAAAAATTATAAACTGCGGTAAAAGATTGTTTCGTGGTTTTATTGGAAACGCCTAACCGTGGCACTTTGCCAAAATGAGGCTACAATTTTTCATTGCCTGAATATGAAATGAATATTGCCTATGATTAGTTGGACTACACTTCTCTGTAATGTACCCAAATGCTTATTCTCACATCTTAGAAAATATACTTCAAAACAGTTCTACATATTCTCAAATAACATGTGGTGAAATGGACAGGTATAGACCCTCCTATATTCAAATGCGGTCGGTTCAAGTAAAATGGTACAAAGCAGTTTGTCCACATGTACGTCTATTGGAACGGACGTGGGAGTAACCCAAGTGAAGTTAATGGTGGGACATCTCATACATAAAATGCTACACAGAGAGCAAACATCTGCGGCTAATCATTACAACTTGTTAAAGTCATAATGTACGATCTTTTTTCAGAATTTACCTTTATTTTTTTCAAAACCGATTTTTTGGCATATTTGTAATACTTGCACATGTTCTAATTTAAATCTATGAGCAAACTGTCAAATTCGTCCTATTTGTAGTAAAACGGGACGATTTTCTGTTGGTCCGACATAAAGTCATAACCGTAGTCTCCTACAAAACTAGCAACTCTGAGGCCGCAACTCTGAGGCCGCACTCGCTGTCCTAATCCAAATCGTGCGAGATGTTTGGAGTGATAGAGGTGAAGTTTATGATGTTGTTTCTTTGCAAATTCCCAATGTTTTTCGCGTCCAAATGTATTGGGAACTTTCATAATGATTGCATATTATCATTTTAGAAGAAAAAAAGAAAAATCTAAAAATTTAAAAAGATCGTACATTAAGGCTTTAATGAAAGTAAATTGAAAATTTTAACATTTTTTGTACCTGTTATATTATTTGCATATTTACAATAATATTATTTACAATATTTTAGTCATCATACTAGAAAATTAATGTTGTCCATATGAAAAGCAGCTTTGCTTACCTGGCGTTATTTATATTGATTGATTGACTAATTAATTAATTAATTTAACTTTTATTGACTATCACTCACTTGTGGACCGCTCTCTTCCGAAGAGCATTAAAGCTATGGATTTTTGTGTACTTACTGTCATCAAGAATATTGTTACATTACATGTAGGCTAAAAACTGAGTAGGTCGGACATCTGCAAATGTTCGTACCTCCCTGATATGTAAATGACAGATAACAGCAAAAACAACTACCATATCTGCCCAGAACTTTGGTCAGTGGAGCGAACCAGGGGATTTCAAGTGGGTGATTATTGATTGGCAAGTGCCATATTTGGGCATAAGTACAGTCCACCATTCAATGTGGAGGATGGGCTAGACTTTATTGATTGATTTTGCTGGAATAATTTCCTGTGAACCAGGTTTAAGTACTGCAAAGGTGGAATCATGTTTGCTGTGCAGCATAACTGCACTATGTCTCAGGTAAATGTCCACGTACATTTAAAGGATGGTTTTAAAATTTGCCCGCCTCTTTTAAAACTAAACTTAATTATTTTAACTTGAATACAACCGCTCTGAATCAATCACAGGATGATAAAGATGCTTAAACAGATAATGGTGCCCATAGCAACGATGTATCGTTATTCACTTGGTTAGTGTTAAACAAAGACACTCTGTACCCGGTGGGTAAGTGAGATACGTCATGTTGTTTACAAGATCAAAGGATCAAATTTCAAATCTAATTAAATAAATCTAAAAGCATTTCTAATTGGTACCAAATCCATGTCACTTGCACGCATTAAGGTAGTGAGTAAGTGTTTGACAGGCAATTTCTATCTGTTTGAAATCTTTGTTTGATCTAATTATTTTATGTATAGCCAAATTGAACGCTATTTAGTTTAACTTAGCAGAGCGATCGAGAACCGTCGTCTTCACAAAACATCAGTTAAACATGGTGTTAACTGATATGCATTAATTAGCCGAGATTTTTACTTTTTTAAGGAAATTTTCTTGACATATGCGTGTCAACCAGAGGCCAACAAGGTGTCCTATATCCCATGAGATATCAATTGTGTCATTTCTTGAATCTCCTGCCACATTTGAAACAAACATAAAATCTGCAGTAATTAGGTTAAAATATACAACTGTATATTTAAAGGGGTGACCTATGTTTGTATCAAGATTTTGAGCCAACATGAGCCAACCAACGATGTTTAATATTGCTCGGAACTTTAGAAGTAAAAATAGGTGTATGATAAAAATAACATAATTCATTGAAAGTAATGATCTTGCGAGCTGTGTTGCGTGACTTCATAATTTCGATTAAAAATCCGCAGAATCACAATGCAAATCTCTATATTATCACCCACTGGTTTTAATAGTGTCAAATCCATGAATATTTTGTATTTGAATACTATGAAAGTTGCACTTGTTTTAGATCTTAAGTCAAAACAATGTCTAATCGAGGTCTTATATCACCAGTCGTCTTTCTTGATTGATTCTTACCATTATCTTAGTATCTACAGGGCCGGGCTAAAGGGTGCTCCAATTAAAGAGGCCCAACTGTTTCACTGAAAGTAGCAACTTAATTGATTAAACACTTTACGCAAAAGCTTGTTAGCACTTTGTTGTAGGTGTTAGCAGCGTCAGACTTTTGCTGAAGTAGCTTGAATGTTAGCGTCAGTACCGTCATCAACGTAACACACAATTTCAGCTCTCACAATCAGACATCGTAAGTTGACAGAAGAATCAAAGGCCGCATTGCAAGTACTTAAATACAAATTGTCTTGAATAGTAATAGCAATTAAATTAAGCATTAATACAGGGTGTCCCAGAATGATTTATACCGGGAAAGATGGAATTTTTTTAGGTATGAAGGGCATTTCTATTGGTCATATTGTTTTACATTTTAAGTTCTACATATATTTAGCTTTCTCAGATTTTTTAGATTTTAAAAATTGGACGTTTCTAGTTGAAGTTAGAGAGGATTGCGTTAAAATGGTGAATTCCAAGTTTTGACAAAGCAACCTATTTTGAAAATCTGTAAAATTACTAACCGTTCAGCACAAAGTTATTTGGAAAATGTTATGCAGTATATTTGTTGTGTCCTGTTCTTAACTTCTACTAAATAGTCATTATCTATCGTTTCTTTATGATGTTACGAAGCATACCTTGTATTCAGTACGCTTGAGTGACCTTAATCTATTCTTTATTGGCGGCAGTTTTGAAGCCAATTATTACGGTGTGTGAGTTTCATCATTTGAAATGCCGGCAGAGATGGATTTTTCATAAAAGTATACAGAAGGTTCGTCCTTAGTGTCACAGAATGCATTTATGTCCCCAGTATATTTACAAACCCACAACTACGTGACGAAGAAGATTAAAATTTACTCCGGAGGATGCTTGAAGAAGTTATATCCTCTGTAATAACGATATTTTTGGGTAAAAATTGGGGTAAAAATCACATAAAAAGTATGTTTTCAACCTAAATATCGGATGTCATATTGCAATATTTCACTTAATCCCATATCAAGAATTATTTTGCATTGTAAGCTCTACATCTGTGCCAAATTTATGTATTTCCTATAAAAGAATCTAGGATTTCTCCAATATATTGCACAGTGCGGTTGGACGGTGGTGATAAAGGATGCCTTTGCACTGTCAATATTACACACATGCCATTTTCGTCCATTTTCAGTAATAGCAATGTCACGCAAAACGAATCAAGCTAACTCCATGAAAGTCACAGAATATGTAGGAGACATGTGTGGCATTGTATTGCACTTATTAAGATTAGATACACTGTTGACTATATATTTTTTATATTTTGTTCAAACACGGTATAAATCATTCTGGGACACCTTGTACATCATAGAAACGTATTTTTAAATTTTGGGGAATCTTCAGCAATTACAAGAATTGCCAGCAATTACTAGTCACCAAAGCCCTAAATGTAGAAACCGTTTGACGATTCAAATATTGAATTCATCTCAAATATCGCATGAAAAGGATAAATGTGCTCTTTAAATCTTGAGTACCGCTTAAAACCATTGCATATTTCCCATTTAATGCATTGACCTATCAATGACACTCAATTTTCCTGTTTTATCTGAATCATTACAAAACGTTTGATAAACAAAACCACATCAAAGCTTCTCTACAAATAGTCTAGACACTACGATTTCCTATTTGAATCTTTCTTGGATTACCTAAATGGCTCAGACATCAAATCAAAATAATGTAGGAAGAAGATTTTAAAAACATGGATTGATGTGCCCAATTGTATGTAACTTGAGGGGTATGGGCAAGGAAACGTTGTCTAATGGGATAAACCCACAAGATGGATAGCTGCCATCTCTACATTGTAACTTACCCGATGTTTTGTAATGTATCATAACCAATTTAGTGGCTTTATTTTGTCCCGTTTTGGAACTAACGAATAACTTTATAAGCATTTGTAAATCAATCAGTTTCTGCTTTCTTATTGAATCTTGCAATGTTTGGTTGGCCCATACATCAGCCCGATAATGTATTATTTGTAATTGGTTAGATGTGATACAATCGAATAGAGGCAAAGAGTGTGTATTACAATTCGTCGGCTTCATTCTATAGTGCCGTAAGGTGATTTGTGGTCATTTTTTCTTTACTTATACTAAGTCTCAGCAGGCGAATTTACTAGCTAATTAATTAACAATTACTTAATTAAATTTGGCGTATCATTACAAAATTACAAAATTTGGTGTTTTCTATAGTGGCGAATCAACCTTACGCCACTGTTTATACACATTTTACGATAGTAAACAAACTAAGAAATTTCGACAAAATAAAAAACATTACACGTCATACTGGTCACCTTACGCAAATATGAAATGAAGATGACGTAAAGTAATGCTTAATATTTTATAAGAATGATCTACGCCTGCTACTGCCACCCCGCCCGGAAGAAGTGCCACGCCCTAACCACTAGCAAGCTATGTTAGAAAGTAATTAAGCTTCCCACAATCCTCCCTTATAACTGCTTCCAAAAAGACTTTTCTATTCTAGACGATTCATTAAAACAAAAACAAAATTATTGCAAAAGACTTTTCCGACAATTGACCTTTTCGGTAAATCCCATAACCCTTTGCGAGTACACCTGAGAACTCGTCATTTTACGTCACGCCGACTTGCAATGCGCAGTAACGATGTTCGATAAATGATGTGCGCATCGGCGCAGAGCGGCGTGACGCAAAATGACGAGTTCTCAGGTGTACTCGCAAAGGGTTATGGATTTACCGAAAAGGTCAATTATCCAAAGGAATTTGACATTTTTATGAGTGTTTAATCACTTAGCAACCAAAACTCGCTCCTTTGTTAGACAAAGGTGTGATATGATTTGTACTTCCCAGTTAATGTTTTGTATTATTTGAATGTACTTTTCGTGCGCTTTGTCATGTTTGTGTGTGGGAGTTTGGGTGTTTTAGTCCCTTCTTTGTTTTGATTTTTAAGTAATTCCAGGCAGCCATATTATTTACGAGGTATTATTGATGCTGGTACAAAACAACTATCATGTAACGGTGAAAACAACTTTTGAAGTGATCATGGATCCACTTTCAGGTGTGTGCCCACAAGGTAATCGAAGCACCATGTATCAAATTTAAATTGTATCGTAAACTCCCTGTGAGCATGCCAAAAATGTTCACTTGTTCAGCAAAAGAACATGTAATCTTGACGCTGTGTCGAATACCCAAAATGTATTGAGCAATTATTTTCACACGCAAACATTTTACATTTTTCCACGCGGATGTTGAATGTAATCGACCTATCTGATACATTATGTTATGAAACGAATAATAACTTGCAAAATCATAGTAAGTGTACATGATACTCGTATCTAATTATTGAACTAATGTAAATATTGTTCTAAAGGGTTGTAAAATTCATTACAAAATCATGTGTTTTCACTTCTACTTCGGACATTGCCATATGTCATCATTATGCTCATTACTGTTTCATATTACTAATATTACTAATAAACACATACACAAGAGAGATCAAATTGGAAAACGGAAAAAGGCATCCCCTAATTGCTTTTCACCCCTCTTTATGCACAAACATCTAAAATATTCTTTCTTGGGGCACATTTTTTTTACTAAAAGGAATGATTTTAACTTCTAACCCTGTGTTTTACATTATGTTAGCCGGCTGGACACTTGCGAATGAACACTTACGGAATTTTTTTAGAGTTATTATTTTTAAGGCTGACTGATCCTTTGTGATAAAAAACACTACAAATGAAATTTACGTATGAAACACATATGCTAAACATATGAGATATCTTTGCGGTTTCATGCTCCCCAAGTGTTAAGAATCATTTTCTCCAAGTTACAGCTCAATCGGAGCAACTTTACATTTGACCTGACCTTTGCCCTCGGATGACCTTTACGGTTTCATGGGATCATTTTCCGCAAGTTACAGCCCGGTCAGAGCAACTTCAAATTCGTCCTGACCTTTGACCTCATGTGACCTTTACGGTTTCATACTACCCAAGTGTCAGGGATCATTTTCCCGATCAGAGCAACTTTAAATTTGATCTGACCTTTGACCTCAGATGTCCTTTGCGGTTTCATACTCCCCAAGTGCCGGGCATTGTTTTTCCCAAGTTACAGGCCAATCGGAGCAACTTTAGATTTGCCCGACATTTTACCTCGGATGACCTTTGCGGTTTCATACTCCCCAAGTGTCGGGGATTGTTTTCTCCGAGTGACAGCTCGATCGGAGCAACTTTAAATTTGACCTGACCTTTGACCTTGGATGACCTAACAAATGCAAACATACTAAAGATCTGCATGTAGGCCTATTATCATACCACGATGCCCGGCCACGATGCACCCACCACAATGCACCAATTCATTCAACACTGAAAAATTTAAATGAATTAGCCATTTGTATTAATTGTTTTAACTTGTTGTGCAATCAGGTAAATATACATGTACTTGTGCAATACTGCAATACTGCAAGTATTCAATGTTATCAGAGCTATGTTTTGACGGTCAGAGAGTGCAAAGCCACAATAGACAAGACTACTTGGAAGCTTTGGCCAGATGACAATAGCTACCACTATGCAGTAATTGATACATGGAGGAGAAACACACACACTTCAGATCGGGCATTATTATAGTATAATAGATATGACTTTACGAGACTTTTACTGTATCTCGAATGTCAGTAGCAGCGACATAAGACGAAGAAGCAAAAATGAAGTCAAAGGTATCATGGAAAGGATTGGTGACTCAGGTAAAATGGAGATTGGCAGAACACGTGGCAACACGAAACAAGGACAATAGATGGAGAAACAGAGTCACCTTCCGGGTGGCAACCAAAAATTAGAAAGCAAAGAGGAAGGCAAAGATGAAGATGATGGATTGACTTTTAGCATTCCTGAAGAGGGCTTCATACAACAGAGGAAGTGAGATAAGGTGAGTGTAATTATTTTAATTTTGTTTACATTTAAAAGCTATTTCATGCAGGTTGAGAATCCCCTGTTAATGTAATCAAGTGATCATGCAATAGTCTATGTGTTGTGACAAAGTGGGGAGCCATTTCTCAGTCAACACACTACGTTTTCACGACGTTAACCCGTATTGGTGTTATGACAACGTTATTTTCGACGTTGATTTTCGGACATTGATATCCATTCGAACGTTGTAAGCTGTTGTAACACCATATGAATAATACGTTCACAATTTGACGTCGAAACAACGCCATAATGACGTTGATATCAACGTCCGAAAATCTACGTCAAAAATAACGTTGTCATAACACGAATACGAGTTCACAATTACAACATAGAAACGTAGATGACTTTTATACGATGTTGTAACAACGAACAATTGTTGGTTGGGTTGGTTACAGTAAACAAACTCAATCAGAGTTATTAATATCATAGGGAATTCCCATGTTGCTCTATCTTAGTATATTGTATAATGTTAATATGGGAGAACTCTATTGCTGAATTTGATTGAATGGTCTATAAATAGATGTGGGTTTTTGTTACGAAAGTGATCAACCTCCCTGAAAGCTGAAATCTGGTTTATAAAACCACACATATGTTAATGTTTAGTAGAAACAGATCGGATATGGAGACAGGTCTGTTTTCTTGAAGATATTTGTGTGAATGGTAAAAAGCAGCATAATTTTGAGTGTCATCGTTGCCCAAGAATATTATTCCTGTGGAATAATTAAAGTTGGAACTGGGTATTACAGGAACTTTGGATGCAACAGAACATTGTATTTATCAACAATAAGAGGACAAGAAGGCTAAAAACGCCTTTTACCCAAATTCACTTCAGAATGCACAAAGACTAGGACTCGGACCCCAAGGACTCGGGACTGGAACTTTGAGTGCAACAGAACATTGTAATTATCGAAGAAGAGGACAAGAAGAGGATCCTACAAGTACATGTAAACATTGTAGAATAAACCAAACTATTTGTTGATGTATGCATGCATGTTTATATGCTAGAATATTGTCCAATCTTATACTTTTCATTAAAGATTCAGATTTTGTTAATTCAATCAAACAGTGTGTTTTGTTGTGCTTTCTGAAGTGAATTTGGGTAAAAGGTGTTTTTGGCCTTGAGTCATTTGCGACTCCATGATACATACCCTGAATAGAAATACACACCCTGACATGAGCAGGGTTAACAAACAAACCAATGGTCATCACAAAGCCCACTTTTGTTTCAATGTATTGATCTATACAATGCAGATAATCTTTTGCTTTGTATTTGTGTAAGATACAAATTGACACCCTATTTATTTTCATGCTGCAAGCACAACGCACACTGTCTCCTTTATATGATGTTCACCAAATGGCTCTTCGCAATTGATTGATCACCAATAGGCAACTTGGAACTTAATTAAAAAGTATCTAGAACGACGTCTAAATACTTTACTGTTTTCAAACATCAGATTAGATCTTAAAAGCAGTTTACAGACTATCCTGATGAAAGTAGTGCGTGAGATACGTGTCACATGACCAGACCAGCAGGACAGTTGCCAGATGAAGTCTGATGGTATCAGACGCAACGTAGCAAATTGTAAAATTAAGTTCCAGTAAAACATTTGATTCAAAATTGTGTGATTGTAACAATTGGATGATTGTGAATATTTCTTTACTTTAAACTGTTTGTAGCCAAGCAGGTCGTTGTAATGTAAAGGTCCCACTATGTCTAAGTGAAGCGTAAAAATTCTAAATTAAGCCCATGGGACAAATAAGCGCTTATACATTGAACCTTCACCTATACCATTTAATGTAACCATGTATCCCTTTGGGTAAAATAAAGTGCACATTTCATCCAAATCTCTCATTCACTTTTCATTAATTGGGTGCTTTTGCATGGGCTTAATTATTGTAATCATGTTACAATCATGTTACCTCTCTCGATTCGCTTTTGTACGATAACATTTAAAGCATAGATCGGCGTTTCGTAACGAATTATGTTAATTTCAAACCTAATTGATTATTGTACATGTCGTAATAGATTTATTGGTGTACGTACGCTATGTCAAGGGTCCGCTACGTCGCTAAGGTTCGCTATTTTCTTACGCCATATAGGGTTCGCTATGTCAAATATGACATAAGGTTTAAGATTAACAGTTTATTATTTATTATAACTTCCTTTTGCTAGATTTTCTAGTTCTGATGTCCCAAAATATGAAAATGAGAATGGTAGTTTGTGTTTCTGTGATTTAAATGAAACCTAGTATTTATAGAAGATGAAATATTTATGCTTTGTAGGCGACAATCAGATAAAAGGGAATACATGTACTCTAGGTAACAAAATACTTAAATCCCTTTTATGTTAACGTCTTACGGTATTGGCCCTTTTCCTCACCAAAGTGTGTCAAGGATTACAAATGAATCTCTCAGATGACAACTTAATCTCAACTTTATGGCTCCATCTCGGGACGCTGATTTATTTGTGATTTATTTTATTATCAACGGCGGTAGGACGTGTTTAATGTGCCTGCAGCAACTCAAAATAAATGACTTCAATCATGACATGTCAAAACAGATTTGAGCAAATACGATTTAAATAAACCGCAACGAAAGGCGCAGTGAAGAAAATGTACTTTGGGGTTTTTTTTTCGCGATTCCGTGAAAAAAGCATGGCAATCATATCTACGAGGGTCGATCAGTATGTAATGAAAGTTGACCTTTGACCCATATTTTGAATATTTTGATGGACTTTCTTTATGATCCAATAAAGACTGTACCTTTGTCTTTCAAACCACATATGAATAAATGATGCCATATAGGCTACTTGATTAAGTAACAGCATATAGCATAAAATTAATAGATTAGTAACATTGCCTTGTTTTTGTCAAAAATAACACATAATTTGACCACACAATATAAATAAACTACAACCTTTCCAGCTCCCCAAAAAATAGTACTATATTTTTCTTGAATCGGTGGTGGATGAAACTGCGCTCCATATAAAATGATCATTGTCTTTGCCGCTATTCCTTCACTGTAAATAGTGATACTAATTAACTAAGGGTGGAAAGAACCTAATGAGGCCGTTTCCTTACCGACGAAGCGAAACTCAAATATTACTTTACGTGTCCGCAGGAAACTTATTCTGAACATTTGATATCGAATTGATTGTAACATAGCATGATATGTAATTGACCATACGATATTCAAACGGTCACCTGGATTTGTTGTTTTGAAGCTAAATTGATGAGATCAAGCCTATCTGTATCTGTATCTGTATGTGAAAGTCAATAATCACATTTACATATCAATATGAGATTATGCATTTAAGATGATTTTGTTTGATTTGGTATTATTCGCCGTAGAAGTGACGTCATAATCGGATAACCTACCATAGCAATAGAGGAATAGAATTTTTGAATAAATCGCCCTGCACTACAAGCAGATTGCATGCACTAATCACCTATGTATGTCAGCAAACATAGATTGAATACAATACCGCTCTTTTCAAAGATACTAATCTTACAGGTGCGAGTGATCAGCCTTTCTTTGACATCTATGGTTCAATGTATCGGTACCGTGTGAACGATGTAGTGCAGGGCGATATATGGTAGTTAATCCGATTAACTACGTCACATCAGATTTATAAAGTGCAAACTATACACTAAATACAAATTACTCAATGTTGAGTAAAAAGGGGACACAGTCAAATGGAGCTCAGTACTTGTTTTTACTCAAGTTGAGTACAACTTAATCAATGTTCCTTTTTTACTCAATATGAGATTATGTATTTAAGATGATTTTGTTTGATTTGGTATTATTCGCCGTAGAAGTGACATCATAATCGGATAACTACCATAGCAATAAGAGAAATACAAGAGAGAGAAGTACAAAGATCAGATTAGTACAAACTAAACTCTAAATACAAATTATTCAATGTTGAGTAAAAAGGAAACAAAGCAACAAAATGAATCAAATGCAACTCAGTACTTGTTTTTACTCAAGTTGAGTACAACTTAATCAATGTTCCTTAATCAATGTTCCTTAATCAATGGTTATACTCTTAAATATTGGCTATAATAATAATAGTTATTTGATTCAAGTGTAATTTTTGGTTGTTAAGATGTGTTGAAAGTGAATACAGATTTGGTATTGGTACGTCGGAAACGGTCTGAAAGGAAATGCTAATTTTGCTTGCAGATAGTACAGTTTTACTGGATATTGTGCCTTTTGCACAACAAAACCGATACATGTTCAGAATAGCAGTCGTATTGACCCTTTTCCATAAGTTGTTAACATCGATAGGGTGAGCACCTTGGTTCAGGATATATTAATTGGATAATTCATTAGTTAAAATCAAATCATTCTTATGCAAAGATTTGTATTTTGTAAGCATACACAATGTTATAAGCAAGATGTTTATCTTATTTCAACCTCAAGACGCATTCAATAAGCAAGATGTTTATCTTATTTCAACCTCAAGACGCATTCATTGCTTAAAATAGGACGTACGTAATTATGAATTATCCTTAAACGTGGTCTAATCCAAATCGGGCAAATTTCGCTTACATTTATGTGTCTGCTGAAACCTTCGATGTTTTCTTCTCATATAAAACATGTTTCATTTTGTGTTGAAGTCCCAAAGCATGTCGTGGAGCTTTAATAGGACCAAAATATTTGTCCACATCTTGAAAACATTTATATGGTCGTTATCCAAAGCTACAATATGATGCTTACTACACTTTTGGCTTCAGTCTTTAACCGTTTCCAAATCTGTATTTGCTTTAACCATCATATCTTAACAACCAAACAACACATTGTCCTCATATAACTTTTGTATTGTAGCCTAAATGTAAGACAGAGACGTGGTGATGGAGGTAGAACTTTTTGAATGACCCTCGTGCTTTCGTTCTTCATAATTTGTATTAGAATAATGCCTAGCAACCTATTTAGTTACATAGTACTACTGTTAACCTAAAGTAACACATTATTTCGCTCAAATTAAAAACAAAATATTATCACTTCTTTAATAATACTTGTCACTAGAGAAAGAATATGATTTTGAAGCTTCATTGGCCCACTCTAAGGAAGGAAGTAGGAATTTCGATTAACTTATATTCAATCAGTAAATCCATCAAAAATGCTCTTTTATCAGCACTTGACGTTTTGCGATAAAGCCGGTGAACTCTTTTTTTCGGACAAACAATTTTATTGATTGATGAGTGCATTTGAAAAACATTTTGTGCTGTTTTTGAGTTAAGATGTCAAATGTTAAATTGCTCATGACATAATTGATGAATCCCTTGTCAACTTTTGCGGATGGCATTTTCAACGTCCAAACCTATTTTGCCAAGTGCAATTTACGGTGAGATTTACTGTTATAGCTGGCACGATGTTGCTACTTCATGTTTACACTTTTGAGGCATATTGGCAGAATTAGAACGACGATCAATAGTTACGAAAGGGTAAACATTATGTAACAGGGGCAAAACGTTCTGTGTTGAGATCTCTCAAATGCCAATGATATGATTATATGTCCCCGTATGCCGAACAACAAAACTACAACATGTTGCCAAACGTTTATTCACATAATTATATTCACTGTTATAAATGTGCCAAACTTGAACTTTCTCATCAAATGTGTCCCCACTTGCCTGCTTTATTGAACAGAAAAAGGGTATTTCATGACTAAAATAACAACTTCTTAATCCATATCATTTTCATTCGCATGGGCAAACATCTCACATTTAACGATATTCCGGCTGCTGAACACAATTTTCCTGTTCTAACTTGATTTGGCGTCTTAGGTTTGGGTTTTTAATGGATTTTGCATCTCTAATTTTAAGAATATGTTTACTGGCCCCCGGTCATCATTGGGTAATGTAAGTTGTCGGTTGTCAAAGTTCATACATAGTCCAAATCTAAAATTACTAAGATGTCGTTAAAGGCCTCACCAAGTTATTTCTTTGGTCATAAAGATTCAGAAAAGTATTGTTTTACCTATCTGTGACAAATAGTCTCAGATAGTTAATCATAGCAGAACAATTCGTTGTATTAATTTAAACATTTTTGCTTGACAAATCCATTAAATGAGTACTCGCGACTTAAGTTTTCGCCATCGGCCCAGGTCGATTGCTCGATCACAAGTGACTTAGTCCACTGCTTTTCCAGCGAAATTGACATTTCCCGGAAGTGATGATGTTTTTATTTTGAGCAGTGGATCGTATGTGTGATCGAGAGAAATGATACCTTCGTCGCGGTTGATTGCTTTGGCCCCCTTTTTACGAATGTAGATTGCTGCCCTGATTCTTCGCTGCTTATCGAGGATTGTTGCCCTTCCCATTCTATGATTTTCTTAAGCTATGTGTTCTGTCACTTGCGATCAAGCCATCAGCCCCGATAGCGAAAGCTGAAGTCGTGAGTACTCATTTAATGGAGATGTCAAGCAAAAATGTTTGAATTATTTATCTACAAACCTACAAATGCATCTATTTACTGAAATAAGTTGTATTGAGTAGGATATTTCGTTACATTGCGTGGCCAGCCTATGACAGCGTTGATCGCACAAATTCCCCGGGGGGGTCACTCCCATTGTGGCCCGTAAACCATCCGCGATAATCAACTTTTGAAAAGCACCCTAAACAAGGATTAAACCCTTGGCTAAAACGATACCCTAAACAGGTAACACGCGCCCTAGGATTTTGTTCAAATTTCATACCCTAAATTTCATTTCCGCGGATCAGCAATTGCAATTTTGCTACCCTTTTTTCCAATTTTTCATGTTTTTGACACCCTAAACACGATACGCGAGTATCGTGCCTACCCACGAAAAACTACCCTTTTACGCGTTTTATTATCGCGGATGGTGTACAGGCCACAATTGGGTGACACCCCCCCAGGACAAATTCTATTCACGAAATTGATGAAAATGAGGAGTTATTATTCAGACTACATGATGTCCAATAAAAAGCGATTTCCAACGAATGCTGTTATTAAAATAAGCTTTCACCAATCGTTCAGTGTTTACGTATATGAAAGCCACATCGTTTTAAGTATATCATTTGATCACGGTATCAATTTTTCTATTTTCATCAAAAAATTATAAAATAAAATAAATATGTATCATATAGGAAATACAAGAACTCGGAAATAACATGTAATAACATTTTCAACGTTTTACCTTATGTTATACGGTATCTCAAGTACCGTGGAACAAACCGAATTGTTATTTAAAATTTTCTTAAAATTTGCATTGAGATACATGTTTCACTTTTTTATAAAAAGGTTTGTTTTTAAGACAGATCAGATAAATTGAGACACAGACGGATGCATATAATGCTTCAAAAATTCTTCACGATGTATTGTATACGTGCGTAATCAACCAAATACGTGAAGTCAACAAAAATATATAATTTATCCTGAAACCTGAGAGCATATACATCCGAAATCATATCGTAAATTCTGAAAGATGTGGCTTTCACATAATGTAAACACGATTGGTGAAAACATATTAAAAGATATCACAACATTCTTTTGGGGCACCCTGTATAAAGAAACATCCTGGGTGTGGCAAACTATTCACATAAATTAATTGTTTATTGCAGACGTAAAATCGAAGCATTTTCAACCACATTCGAGCAACTTTGAATTTTGACCGCTTATTAACTTTGACACGCAGCATTCGCATAAATCAAAATGCCAATAATGACAGAGACTCAGTAAAATAATTGTCCCGGTCCTCAGGTAGCATTAGTCATCTTGAGATACTGACGTGTTCTTGAGAAACAATATCTAAACGGTAGGCGTGTTTGCTTTAGCTAGTTTTGTAGATCAATCTGGATTTGGATTTAGAGTTTTCTTGAAAATTGGAACTAAAGTAACATTTTGACGTTTGCTTTATATATGATCGATTCGTTATGAAATCTAAACTCTTTCTTGGAAAACTACCTAACCCCATCCAATAATAGTGCTGATATGACAGGTGACTTGACATGAGGGTTAGTTTGTCAAATAACCAGTATCCTGAAAGTTCAAGTTGTTACCTGGATTCAAACCCAACTCAAGACATTCGGAATCAGTTATGATAATATTACATTTTTTCCATGATTAAGCTTGACATGATAAAATGCCAGTTTTGAGACCTGTCAAACATATTTCATTTTTATTATTGAAACTTTGATCGGCGGATAACAGTCAACAAACTCAACCCGATTTCTGATGTATTTGTCATACAGGGAAATAGTTGACCACAACTCATGTCAGTTTAAGCGCAATAATGTATCAAATGCAACGCAAATTGATATGTAATACCGGAAACCTGCATGCGTATGGAAAGGTCGCGAATTACAATCTTATCAATACTGCGAGTACCATGTGACTTGACATATGAATTCGCATAAAACGTGACATATAAAAGGTAGGTTAAATGCTGACATTATTTTCAATGACACACTTGGAAACCGCGGTTTATTAAAGTAAATGTCAAATTTGTACAATTGAATCAAAAATAGAAAAACATTATGAAGCATGCATCAATGGATTTTCACTTCAATGTCTTACACAGCGATATTCCTCTTCAAGATTTTTTGGATGGCGGAGCTACTCCAAAATTTACTGCTTTATTCCCGAGGCTTTATTCTATTATTCAATGGTTGTTCACATTATGCAGCAGGCATATACCACATGAGGAAATACTTGAACAATTATAATCTGAAATGATTGACCTTCGGTAGATTTTCGGCTAAACATTCTCCGAACATGCGATTTTCTCCTAAATATGAAAGGAAATGACTTTAACTCATGGAAAATTTTCACTAAAAATTAGCATAAAGGATGGATGCTCGATTAGTTTAAGTCGTTTGAGTTTTATGTCGGATAGAAGACTTTACTATAGGGTTAAAAATAATTTGACTGCAACGAACTGTTTATGTCGAATCGATGACAAAAAGGTTACACAGGTTGTTCCATTTAGGTTAGTGAAGACAACCTTTTACCCGAACACGTGATTTCTTCTTTTCACATATATTGTTACATGGTTATTGCATTGCAGTACGGGAAATCCCATGACAAATAAAGTGACAGACATATATGGCATTCTATTATGTACCACCGAAATCTTAAATCACCATCTTAAAGAAAATAATACTTTGCCTCGTGTGGGCTTTTATTTGTTCGTTTACAAAAAGAAATTGTTTTTTATGGCTCCATAAAGCATCCTTAAAACTCCAGCTCTCTAAATATCAAAATATGTTATCGAGTTCTTTGACATTGTCTTGTCTAATGTCTACAATCGCATTTCAAATCTAGGCATATATATTCCTGTGTGTACATTGAGCGCTTCTCTTGAGCATATTTTAGCAAAGCCTACGTTGTCATTAGAAGCTCAAGTTTCATTTTCATTTCAAACCGTTTGGATATCAGCTTCATAACTTTGTTTGTGTTTTTTTCATAAACTATTCCCCACGTGTGACAAAAGAAGAATGAGAAAACTACTACGCTTTTTGACGCTGTCGTTAATAAATTTAAATGAAACGTTTCAGGTTTGGTTACATAATGAGGCCTTTAAAATTGGTTTATCTGCCATGATATATCTGCCTTAATATATGCAACAACCATTATTTAAACCTTGTCTTAAATGTATGGTATACTTTTTACAATCTAAACGCTACTATATCTTATTGTATTTGACTACATCTGTACTCTGTACTTTTCAAACTTAAAATGAACATTTCAGGATATTATCCGAATTGTGGTATTACTTTGTTTCAATAATTTGACACCGCAGATATTAGTCATTTTAGAAAATACCTTTAAAAAACGCGTCGTATTTAAATTGACATTATTCTGTATGCACTATACTTTTTTGGCAATATACATTAAGTGTAAATTAGGAGCAACGTCCATATGGACTCTTTTGTAACACATGCATGAAATTATAAATATGTGACTCCTCGCCACAACTGAGCCCGGATGTCGCCAATCATCATTTTTGAGATATTCAACCAAAATATTCTGCTTGAAATTAGCTTTAAAATGATGTATATCATGTCTATAGTACTTGACATTTAAGTAGTGAAAAATCAATAAAACAGTCAATAAATCCTATCTTTCCTATTGTTTATTGTTAAGTTCGATGGAGCATATCTCAATAGTGGCACTGGCGACATCCGGGCTCAGTTGTGGCGAGGAGTCACATATGCACATAATAAGAATTCATATAGCACGTCTCGGCTAAAAATTGGGACTCGTCAAAATAACAATTTGATTACGGTTCCCCGAAGCATACCTTTTCACTTCAAGAATTGATTCTCAAAATAATTCGTCAAATTGTGGGTTTGGGCTAAGGGGAAAGTGTTGCAATGTAATTTATATAAGAAGCGACGTTTTATATCATATGGGATTATATCCACTGACAGTCCCAAGCCTGTGAAATTCTCAAATGATGAAAAAGAATGAAAGGAGCGTCACAACTACACAATAAGGAAATTCCAATAACCTATTCAATGTGATAGCTCAAATGTAAGTTTGCAATTAACACATTCATAGGTCAACAGGTCATTCTATGAGTGCAAAAGGTTAAAGAATTGTGTCCTTACAGATTCCACAACTTCGGAGCCAATTTGACGAAATATTTGCTATCAAGCAGTGGATAATCCCTCTGTCACATTTAACCTCATCGTAAGTCATCATGGCTTAGTATTTAGGACAGTCACTATTAACCAGTGTTTCATCTACTTACGGTATTCATGGTAACCCTCCTCACATGTTTTCTAGTGAACAATCAGGCTTCAGACCCAAACACTCGACTCAGACAACCCTTCTTGAGGTTTCCGACTACATTCTGAAAAATATCGAAGCTGGTCATCTTGTTGGTGCAGTATTTTTGGACCTCAAGAAGGCGTTTGATACGGTTTGTCATCCTATTCTTATTAGAAAGTTACAGAGTTTTAGTGTTGGGGGTCTGGAGCTTGATTGGTTCATCTCATATCTATCAAATAGAAAGCAAATTACTCAAATTGGCACTGCCATTTCAGATGTTGCTAGTGTAAATTATGGGGTGCCGCAGGGATCCATACTAGGCCCTCTTCTATTCACATTGTACATAAATAGTCTGCCTGCTGTGGTTTCTCATTTGCCATGTAAAATCAATCTTTATGCAGATGACACTGCTGTTTTTTGTGCCGGTAAATCAGCTGTTGAAATTGCTAAAAATCTCACTGCATGCATGACTAGAGTTGCAATTTGGATGGAAGAAAATGGACTTACTCTGAATGTATCAAAAACAAAATCCATGCTTTTTGGGTCTCATTTTAAACTAAATAAAGCTGCCCCTCTCAATGTATATGTTAGAGATGATCAAATTGAAACAGTGCCCTCTTTTAAATACCTTGGCTTACATTTTGATCAAACCCTATCCTGGAATGTTCATGTTGATAATGTTATTAAATCTGTGGTGAAATATATTGGGTTGTTCTACAGAATAAGAAAGTATCTGTCTCAGGAAAGTCTTACCATTTTACACAATTCCCTTTTATTGCCAAGAATTGATTACTGTGATATTGTATGGGGCAACTGCAGCAAGTATTTATGTGACAGAATAGAGCGCCTCCAAACAAGATCAGCCAGGGCTATTCTAAGGAAACCAATTCGCACAAGTAATGAGTATCTTCGTAAAAAGATGGGGTGGGAAACTTTGGAAAAGCGCAGAAATTACCATCTCAATCTTGCTGTTTTAAATGTCTTTCTGGGCTGGTCCCAAATGCTTTGTGCAATCATTTTTCACTTGTAGGAATTCACACACTCTCAATACTCGCTCGAGTGCTCACGGGAAAATTAGACCCATTAGGCCTTTTCTTGAATATGGCAGGCGCTCATTTCAATATAGGGGCTCTTGCTTGGAATCAACTCCACAATTCAATCATTTCTCCGTTACCAACCAGTACTGGTGTTTTTAAATCAAGATTCTATCCAAAATAGTAGGTTTATAAATTTCTCTTGCCACCAAACATTGGTTTAAAATTTAGGCTCTTTTGTTGAGTATTTTTTAAATAATAGGCATTGCAATGATTGTTACAGGATCAACTTTTGCCAAATTTCTTTTGTTTAAATTTTTTGCTGTTTGATTATTGTGTTCTATCCTTCATTTTGTAGCCACTAAGTTTTTATCCATTTCCTTTGATTATTTGAATGTAGTTTGTTGTTTTTGAAATCCTGATTTAAATTATTATGCTGGCATGATGTTTTATCATTTTAAAATTTAAATTCTCATAGTGCAATAAGAAATAATAATAATATGAATTTTGTCAATGTATTTGAAAATGTAGTCTAATTAATGCAATATAGTGTGTGCTATGTATTATTTTTTTACCTATCTTTTAATATTATTGTTGTACCCAAATAATTTTGGTAATTCATGTAATTTAAGTTAATATAGTAAATTATTCTAAGTGTTTTGTAATTATTTATTTGTATTTTTGTATGTAATAACTGGGCCATATGGAAGAACAGGGAATACTTAAATTTCCCCTGAATATGGACCCAGTATAAAGAAGAAATAAACAAACAAATAAACAAACAAACATCTAAGGGAAAGCCATACTTTACCCACACACACAATAGTACGACAGGTACAAAAATAAATCGGATGACATAATGGTGGCACATGTTGTTTTGTGCAACTAGTTTTATGTTACCTAAGGCCACGTAGATGGAAACTAGTTATAACAGAACAGACATCGCAGAGGTGATCTTGGATTCACTTTCAGGTGTGTGCCTACAAGGAAGCAAATATATAGTATTGAGAGTACCAAGTTAAGACTTGCATTATAAACGCCCTGTGAGCATCTTTAAACACACCTAGCTGTTCATCAACAGTATTTTGCAATGATTCACATTCGCAGAGGTTATCGTAGATTTACTTTCAGGTGTATGCCATGTTCATGACGGGTCATGACTATACTTATCTACTATATATCTACTTCAAATTTTCACCTACAAAATTCAGAATTCAGCTAGGATATACTCGTGATTTATACCTAGGATCAATAGAATGGTTTTACATAGCATTTCTTCTGGAAACGGCAAGTTCATATCGTATACACGGCACGCGATGTTCTCCAATAGTACTATGCGGTGCCCGTGCAGTGAAAGTACAGTCAGGGTGTGATACTAAACTCACGGTTTTTGTATTAGCAACGCAACCCTATGACGAAGTGAGGCAAGGTATCGATCGGTTATGAATAATTCACATTCACATCTTTTAAATGCTGATAAATCGTGCTATACCGTACATCTATCTGTTAGAATTCAATATTTTGTTCATAAAATTCTATCATTCAGAAAGGGATGATGCAGCAGAATTTGGCACTACTAGATTTAGCTAGCTTCCTAGTTTACACACAATAAATTGAATGGTTATTTTAACCAGTTTTTACAACAGGTATTTAATTGCGCATTTAACCCCACCAGAAAAGCTTTAACCCAAACATAGAATTCGATTCAAGCTCTGTATGTAGATATTATTAGCGCCCTCTAGCAAGATCAGACCATCATCATAAAAACAATACGCTATTACATATGAATTGGACACATCCTAATGAGCCAGTGTCACATACTGGTTTACTTGGTACAGTACGAGAGGAACCGCAAACAATGCAATCTTGCCCTGAGAAAACGTTGAAATGTTTGATAAGCTAAACTGCTCAAATAAAGAAAGTCCGCAGTCATGTAACCCGTCCTACACCAAAACCTGATCTTGTTATGAAAATTTGATTGTTTCGGTTGTGTGTAGAATCTTGTTAGCTCTAATTTGATACCAAATTTGATACCAAACACTCAAAAGTGACAAAGACTGATACCAGTTTATGGCATTTGGTGCATTTTCAAAAGTTGCAAATCAAAACGATAACGCGGTCGAAATTGCTTAGCGTGGCAATGTGGTCAAGCTTGCTTGCCCACGATGAACCCATGTCGACTATCCCAAGTGCGCGCTTTATTCAATTGTTAATTTAAAACGCATGGATTGCTACAGTGCTTTACTGATGAATACTAGGGCACGATGCGATCGATATGACCTAGCAGTTGTTTCGGGCTATGTCAATGGTCGCGCCGTGCCAATCACCTCTACAGCTCCGCGTGGTCCATTTTAATTTGCAACTTTTGCAAATGCACCAAATTCATATACTGGTCTCAATCTCTCTGAATTTAGAGTTTTTGGTGGCAAATTTGGTATCAAGTTGGAGCTAACAAGATTCTGCACACGACTTTATCAATTAAATGTTCATAACACGATCAGGTTTTGGTGTAGGACGGGTTACATGACTGCGGACTTTCTTTATTTGAGCAGTTTATAATAATCCAGCAATATTTCTATAATGGCCTAGCTTTTACGTTGATACAACAACACGCATACTCATGCAATACACTGATATGCATATTGAATTAGAATTCTACATGCAGATAAACAATCTTTGTTATTTTACGATTAGTAGCAAGATTTTCCTTGTTGTTATTGTTTTTTACACGGGTGTGTGCTTTCAGACTCAAATATCATTTATCATTATAATGTTTTATATAATTTCGCACATCGATGCAAAGTATGCCCTGGCTTTTGTATGTGTCTTAGGGCTGTATGTTAATCATGCAAGTCACGTACAGATGCACTGGAAGCACCAATTCATTGACATTTTAACTTGTAATATAAGCATCATAAATGTTTCATACAAATGTTATTTTTAGAGACATGTATAAGGCACAACTTATTTGGGGTAGCAATTATGTGGTTCAAGTATTGGCTGTAGGCATTCAATCACAACAGAATTGCGCCCTGAATTTCAAAATATGTTGAAAAATAATTGCTGTTATGATTATATTTACGAGTATGTCCTTCCAATTTTTACAGAATAGTATCATTACTTTCACAAGTCGGTAAAGATTAGGTATGACATTCTTATACAAATGTCAATGATGACCTTTTTTCCTTAAGAAGTCAAACTTACTTTTGTAGGATGCTTTTGTAGGATGTTTTAATAGTACAGACTTGACATTTAATATGGAATACTTTTTCGCAAAATTCCAAGACTGGTCTGGTAGAGGTCTGCATAAACGGTACGGGCTAAATATTTATTGGGGTGTGTTGGGAGATGGTGTGAAATAATTGTATGACAGAAAATGTACTTTCCATTAGTTAACATTATGGGGCTCGTAATGTAGTGAATTAGCCTAAAATGGCGGATTTAAAGAGATTGAATTTGATTTTTGTGGGGGTAAAAATTCTGAATTTTAGCAACATTATTCTGATATTATCAAATTCATTGAGGTTTGAGGCGATTTTACTGAACCTGAATACCAATAAGTGTTCGTCTGAACTGAAATGCACCTGTGATCTACCCGTTTTGAAAGTGGGAGGCGCTTTAAAAAATATGACTCTCAAAAGTGATACGCACTCAGAAAGTTTGAATGGTCCCCTGGGGCCAAATGTTATAAACTTACTGTACACAAAGAAACATTGTGAGTTCGTTGGACAACCAGGAAAAATATTCCATTATTAAATGTCAAGTCTGTATTATATAATTTTGAAAGCATTGCGAGTTGAATAATCATAATAATGGTTAAGAATGATAAGAAATAATAAGAATAAGGTATGCTTGCATGTCAGTTACCCCTGACGAAACGTACTCATAAATCCAATTACGACAAAATGAAGGTGTTACATTACCATCGTTCGTTTGTATCTCAAACACTCTCAACGTTCCTTAAAGAACATAATTTCCATTATTCGTTACCATGTCATATGATCTATTGACAGTGCATACCACATAGTAGATTCAGTAATGATATTGACATACTCAAAAGTTCTTTTTGCTGTCTTTTTTTGGCACTTTATACTTATTAATTTGATAAATGTGTTGAAAATAGTATATGGGTGTTTAAGTTCGGTCACGGAACAAAGTTTCACAACACCGATATAACGTATTAAGCTGACCTGAATAGAACCATGATGTGGAAAATCGACTTTATTGTCGGAGATCTATTGAAACAAAATCAACAGGATATTAAAGGAAAAGTGACTTGTGTTCTCCCCGTATTCGTCAGTCTTGAAAGTTGATAAGAATGATGCTGTAGAGTTGTTCTACCTACTTTTACTAAATATCTTGTTTTGTATCGGTCCGGTTCCCTTGCTACAGGAAATGTAAGACTCTATTGATTCATGAAACCTTTGCTATTCTAACTGTCCTTTTTACATTGACCAGGTTGTCATGATATACTGCGCCGATAAAGTATCCTTACACTTGAAAAAATAATCACAATTTCAAAACTGGACAATATTGGGTTAAATTTGTTTTTTTAATAGATGCACTATTTAATCCTGCACATTATGACACCACAGTGAATCCAATGTGACCTCAGAAAGTAAAGTTACAAGCAATTGAATAGACGAAGGTCCAGTTTTAAAAGTGACAAACTGGCCTATACAAGGCGCAAAAAGATTCCAACAAGCAAAACAAAGAGACAACACAGTTTCTTCAATGAAGCGGTATTTAAAGCAGTTTTTATTTCAGTTTTTACTTCTCTGTACTTTTCATAACTTTCATGTTATTTGTCAGTTCTTTTGTTTCAGTTTTCTTTTGTTCCTTTTGTTTTAAATTGAAGCCAAACGCATAAATTAGCCATTCACCACTCTCAAACCACATGTCTAGTCTGTGGAGTTTTGAATAGGCCAGTTTGTCACTTTCAAAACTGGACCTTCGTCTAATCAAATGCTTGTAACTTTGCTTCTTGAAGTCACATTGGATTCAATGTGGTGTCATAATGTGCAGGATTAGCTAGTGCATCTATTAAAAAAACAAATTTACCCCAATATTGTTCAGTTTGGGAATTGTGATTATTTTTCCAACTGTAAGGATACTTTATTGGCGCAGTATATAAGCATCATGAATACACATAGTCGACCAGAATGGAACAAATGTCTTCTTTCCTTTTAAACCGTGCAAACAATGAAGCGTTCAACGATATCGTGTTTTACTTTTGATAACACTGGGTTGGTTTATATTTGAAAGCGGTTAAATGCATTTTCTGAGTTCTCATTTTGCAAACAGCCAATGCTTTTATATGATGGTTCGGTAACTATGCATTTTAACGAATGCACTACATGACATGACATGTATGTATTGAAATGTATTCACGTTTCAACTATTTTTTAACTAAGTGATGATGCGTTCAGGATCGAACGTGGACATTTCTCACTCAAAAACGTAGGTCCAGTTGCCTAGATTGTAGTTCAAAAACCATTATTGCTTTAAATACTACCTGGATTAATGATAATATAACGTAAGTAACCCAAGATTGACCTTTTTAGTGTTTCTATAATCCTCACATTTTTAAATTTTCCCACTTCCAGTGATCCTGCGTGCCACCTTAAAGACGATATAGCATGGAATAATTTCGCTAAAAAATAGCGTAATGGATGGATGCTCGATTAGTTTAAGTCATTTGGGGTTTTATCCCGGATAGAAGACCAAAAAAAAAAAAATTTAGCTGCAAAGTACAGTTTATGTCGAATCGAAGACAGGAAGATTACACAGGTTGTTCCACTTAGGTTACGTGAAGACAACCTTTTACCCGAACACGTGATTTATTCTTTTTACACAGATTGTTACATGCTTATTGTATTGCAGTACAGGAAATCCCATGACAAACAAAGTGACAGACATATGTGGCAATTTATTATGTATCACCGAAATCTAAAAGAAAATGATAATTTGCCTCGTTGGGCTTTTATTTGTTCGTTTACAAAAAGGAACTGGCTTGATGGCTCCGCAAAGTCATCCTTAAAACTTCAGCTCTCTAAATATCAAAACATGATATCGTGTTATTTGACATTGCATTGTCTGATGTCTGATTATTGGGTCTACAATCGCATTTGAAATCTAGGTATCTATATTCCTATGTGTACATTGAGCGCTTCTCTTGAGCATAGTTTAGCAAAGCCTAAGTTGCCATTACAAGCTCAAGTTTCATTTTCATTTCAAACCGTTTTGATATCAGCTTCATGACTTCGTTTGTGGTTTTTTCATAAACTATTTCCCACGTGTGGTAAAAGAAGAATAGGAAACATAAACTATTACGCTTTTTGACGGTATCGTAAATAGATTTAAGTAAAATGTTTCAGGTTTTGGTTACATAATGAAGCCTTGGTTTATGGTTTATCTGCCATGATCTATCTGCCATGCCAAAACCATTATTTAAACACTGTCTTAAATGTATGGTATACCTTTTACAGTCTAAAAGCTAATAAATCTCATTGTATTTTTACCACATTGTATTCTGTACTTTTCAAACTTAAAATGAACATTTCAGGAGCGATTGATATTATACGAATTGTGGTATTATTTTGTTCCAATAATTTGACACCGAAGATATTATTCATGTCATTTTATAAAATATCTTTCAAACCACGTCTTATTTTAAATTGACCTTATTCTGTATGCACTATACCTTTTTTAACAATATGCATCCGTTAAATCCGTGAAGCGTAAATTGGGAGCCCTATTCATACGGATTCTTTTTGTAACACATGCATGAAATTCTCAATAGGCACATAATTAGAATTCATAAAAAACTAAAAATTGGGACACGTCAAAATAACAAATTTGATTACGGTTCCTTGAAGCATACCTTTTTACTTCAAGAATCAATTGATTCTCAAAATAAATTAAACATTCGTCAAGTTGTGGGTTAGGGCTAAGGGGAAAGTGTTGCAATGTAATTTATATAAGGAGCGACGTTTTATATCATATGGGATTATATCCACTGACAGTTCCAGGCCTGTGAAATTCTCAAATGATGCAAATGAATGAAAGGAGTTTCACAACTACTGAATGAGGAAATTCCAATAGCATATTTCAATAACCTATTCAAATGTGACAGCTCAAAGGTTGACCTTAAACCTTGCAATTAACACATTCATAGGTCAACAGGTCATTCTATGAGTGCAAAAGGTTAAAGAATTGTGTCCTTACAGATGCGCATGTTGAATATCTTACAAGTGATGGTTAAATACCTGCGTCTTAACCTGTCATTCAACAACTTCAGAGCCAATTTGAAGAAATATTTGCTATCAAACAGTGGATAATCCCTCTATCATTTTATCCTCATCTTGTCGTAAGTCATCATGGCTTGGTATTTAGGACTGTCACTATTAACCAGTGTTTCATCTATTTACGTATTCATGGTATTTTTGTCAGACTACTACTCCTTACATCTGAGCGTAAGCCATACATTGCCCCAAACACAATAGTACGACAGGTACAAAAATAAATTGGATGCAGGGTGCTGTTTATGTCGAATCGATGACATAATGGTGGCACAGGTTGTTTTGTGCAACTAGTTTTATGTTACCTAAGGCCACGTAGATTGAAACTAGTTATAACAGAACAGACATCGCAGAGGTGATCGTGGATTCACTTTCATGTGTGTGCCTACAAGGAAGCAAATAGTATTGAGAGTACCAAGTTTAGACTTGCATTATAAACGCCCCGTGAGCATCTTTAAACACACCTTGCTGTGCACCAATTTCATCCGAAACGGGTAACAGGTATGACTGATAAAGTAGACTATCGTATACCGAGCTGTAAATTTTCATCAGCAGTATTTTGCAGCCATTCTCTGTTCTGGCTATTAACTTTCACTTTAACTTGAGAGGTTTGGGCTAGGGAAACAGGTGTTGCAGTGTACATGCATAAAACAGATGAAGAGCAACATTTTTTTGTTTATATGTACTGGCAGCCACATTACGTCAGAAATTGTCAAAAACAAGTGGGAAAGGCGTTTCCCATTCTGCTTCCAAAATTGGCACTCAACTGAATCAACCTAGGAAATTTTAATGACAAATTTGCCGAAGGCGCATATTCTGTTGTTAAAGTTACAAAAGACATTGAATGTCTTGCTTCATATTGTTATCAAATGACCTAATTATTGGATAAGCAAATAATTCTTAGACAGAATTCTGAAAATCTAATAACATGCTGGGCTTTTTGTTGGTTGTTTGTTGTTGCTTTTTTATTGTTGTTTTTTCTCAACATTTCCAATAAGTAGTTGTTTGGATGCATGTGTTTTGATGGAAATGCATTAATATTAATGAATAAATAAATAATAACATATTATTTGTGTAGCTACTCGTAAATTTATACTAGTTATAAAAGAACAGACATCGCAGAGGTTATCAGCTGTTATCGTGGATTTACTTACAGGTGTATACTTCGTCGTCGTCGTGCTCATGACGGGTCATGACTTCTTAATATCTACTATATATCTACTTCATATTTTCATCTACAAATTCTGAATTCAGCCAGGATATACCCGTGATTTACACCGAGAATCAATAGAATGATTTTACATAGCATTTCTTTTCAACTGGAAAGGGCAAGTTTATATCGTATACATGGCACGCGATGTTCTCCAATAGAACTATGCGGTGCCAGTGCAGTGAGTGTACAGGTTAAATACCACTAATTATGTATTACACGGGTTTCAATGGGAAAATGCCTAATTTCGGGTGGAATTTTCTCATATTCAGAACTCTCACAGTTCAATGCCACTAATATCAGGTGAGACTATATGATTTAGATGCCAAATGATCAAAAATTCAACATAGGTTGACCTGAGACTTTTCTTGTTTTAACGCACTGAACCGTAAACACCTTAAAATGACAGTGCGCCCTCGAAGCTGAAAGTTACAATACGATAGAGCGAATATTTACTAAAAACCGAAGCCGTGCGTATGAATTTTGGTACTATTACAACAAAAATGTCATATAATGAGAGAAAATGTACCATTTTGAAGCATCAAACTCTAAAAAGTACTTTTTTTGGCTATATAACTTGATCAATTTCAGCGATTTTAATGCAGTCTTTTCGAATGCCATGAAAACAAATAGTTACTCGTCGTATTTCAATGTATCGCCCAGGCCTATTAGTGGTATTTAACCTACAGTACCAGGAGGATGTGAGTTCATAAGGGCAATATCGGGGACTAAAGGTCACAGTCGATGCGGAGACATGAGGTCCGACCAACAGCCATTTTGTTCATTATAACGAATGGTTCATGTTCTATTCTAACTAATTCCAGCGGACGGTCTGTGCCTAGTAAGGAATCGTCTTTGACCATGCGTAGATCTGGCTGGTCAGGAAGATATATCCCGAATTATTATGCCTACCAGTTTGGTCGTATAACCGATTTGCTAGAGAATATTTTGTTACCATGTTTAATAAATTCATATTTATCGTATAATAAAATGTGGCCAAATGTATATTTGTACATAGTGTGTGGATCACAAGAATAATAATCTTCTACTAAGCATGTCGGAAGTCAGTTATTAGAGAGCTTGCGAAATGAAGTTACTTTAACTTTAACTTTAACGTCTAGAGGATTTAGAGGATTATGTATTCAAAACCACCTTGGTTTTGAATACATAATCCTCTATAATCCTCTAGACGTTAAAGTTAAAGTTAAAGTAACTTCATTTCGCAAGCTCTCTATTATATTAGACATGAGGTCCGACCAATGCTTGTTTCATATTTTTGTGCCGCTTGCCGCTGAGCGGCGTAATGCACGCGCATTGCAGACAAACTGATACAATCGAAGCTTGTCAATGGTTAATACGTCTTGCCGCTTGCCGTAGCGGCCAGCGGCATGGAAGTATGACGGGGTATTATGGCCCACGTCACTGTGTGCGATCATGCGTGAGAGGCAATTCCTGATATCATGTTAAATTCCCTGACAGTACGAGAGAGGATACGATTTCCAAACACCGTTTGTTATTCAAAATCACTCTTCTGTGACCATGGTGACGGAGCGAGGTCGCTTTATATTAGCCAGTATTGAAGATTTTACACGAACGAAATGATCGCACAGACAATGTAGAAAATGCACACAACCTGTCCAATTTACAATATTAAAGAAAGTCAACGATATTGAACACACAAATGATCTTTTTGTTTGTAAGAAATCATTATAATAAAGTAAGAGTAAGGTGTACAAATTTGACTTCTTTCATACGTGCGGTTCCTACTTACAGATTGTCCGTAATTCATGATATGTTACCAAACGATATTTTCACATTGTAAACCAATCCGCTGGAGTGGATCTTTTTGATTTTTGTTTGTACAACTAACTTTTAAGTTAACAGGTTGCCGAGTTGGCCTACATCGTCTTCAATAAGACAGGTTAACGTAAGTAAGTGAGTTACCTTTCAAAAAATAGTTACAGATCAAATGTTTATCAGCGTTTTGAATTGTAATTATAAGAAATCGTTATATTTATTACATATTTGGAGTAACTTAATGATATCAACATTTACAGAGATACATTATAATCCAACAAATAATTCACATACAACTTCAATTCGGTATAAACGAAATTAGAGCGACGCAACCAAACCTGAGTAATCATGCCCTGAGAAAACGTAGAAATGTTTGATAAGCTATAATAATCCAGCAATATTTCTATAATGGCCTAGCTTTTACGTTGAATCAACAACATGCATACTCATTCAGCACACTGACATGCATATTAAATTCGAATTCTACATGCAGATAAACAATCTTTGTTATTTTACGATTAGTAGCAAGATTTATCTTGTTGTTATTGTTTTTTTACACGGGTGTGTGCTTTCAGACTTATATATCATTATAATGTTTTATATAATTTCGCATATTGATGCAAAGTATGCCCTGGCTTTTGTATGTGTCTTTGGGCTGTATGTTAATCATGCGTAAGTCATGTGTATTGGAAGCAGCAATTCATTGACATTTTAACTTGTAATATAAGCATCATAAATGTTTCATACAAATGTTATTTTTAGTGACATGTATAAGGCACAACTTATTTGGAGTAGCAATTATGTGGTTCAAGTATTGGCTGTAGGCATCTAATCATAACAGAATTGCGCCCTGAATTTTAAACTATGCTGTAAAATAACTTTTTATGATTATATTTATGTCCTTCCAATTTGTACGGGACAGTATCGATACTTTTCACAAGACGATAAAGATAGATTAGAAAACGTAAATGATGACCTTTTTTAATAAGAGGTCAAACTTACTATTGTTGACTGCTTTGTCTTTTCCTTGAACGTGTGTTATAACAGTCATGGACAAAAGTTTGGAATATTTTCATTTTTTTGCATAGCCCTGTTTTTAAGTGCAGATTCCTAACAACTAATGATCCCTCAATCATGCAAAATGGATCACGGGTGTCTGGCAAGGTCTTAGGTACCATTCAATATCACACAATACGTAATGTAGGACAATGGCGTCTTATGAACCAATGAACCATCGGGCATCTTTTTGCAGTTATTTAGCGATATGATTCATAAGGTTACATTGGCTTTTGCGTTACCGTGTGAAGAAACCAGCTTTAATTTGTTGCATCTGTCTGTTATATACGATATTTCTGATCATGGTGTGCGAGTTGATCGCAGATTTACACACCCGCGTCATTGACTTACGTAATCGCGGCAACAAACAGAAGGATATCGGTACCGCTTCAGGAATTACAGAAGGTGCCGTTTCTAAAATTTTGAAGAGACGTCGAGAGAAAGGAACTACTACACCTAGACCAAGGTCAGGTCGGCCTCGAAAGACAACCGCCAGGGAAGACCGATCTCTCCTGAGACTTTGCCGGTATGGCCGCATGAAGCCTGCATCTCGGCTACGAACAGAATGCCTAAGGTCCATAAACACACCTGTTACCAGGAAACTATAGACTGGTTAGTGCAGGTTTTTGCGCAAGGCGACCAATAAGAAAGCCGGTACTTCTGCAAAGACATCGGTATGCGCGCTTGCTTTGGTCACAGAGACATAGGAATTTGACAGTAGGCCACTGGCGTAATGTGATCTTCAGTGACGAGGCCAGGTTCCTCCTCTACAGACAAGTTGGTCGATTCAAGTTCTTCAAAGACAGGTTGGCCAAACCCTGCTTGATGATTGTATCCTGCCTAGAGCCCAGGGCGATGGTGGTGGAATCACATTATGGGGAGCATTTTGCAGAAGGTCGACATCACACCTATACATGCTACAAAGACACACGAACCAGGACCAATACCTCCATGTTCTTGACACAGTTATACTTTCGTATGCAAGAAGAGACTTCGGGAACAATTTTGTGATCCAAGGTGACAACACAACGACGCACAGAGCACAACGCGTGAGGGAATTCCTTGAAAATGAGAATGTAGAACATCTGGACTGGTCGGCTTTGAGATCGAATATGAACCCTTTCGAGAACTTATGGGCAGAAGTATCCCGCAGGTTAGGTAACAAGGACAACCAACCAATCCCCCTGTAGGAACTTAGACACGCCTTCATTGCTTGTCGGTGAGATATCCCACAAGGAACCTTGGCAAACCTGGTCGAGGGACGTCGCTTACATGACCTTGAGCTGGCAAGGGGTGGACACACCAAAAAAATTGAGTTGTGTTTTCTCAAGCATGAGACTTATCTAAACAGTGAGAGTTTAAGTTTTTGTTTAAACAATAAAGTTAGCTAGTGTCTTTAATCTCATTTTGTGAAACAAAGAGACTGCCAAAAAGTGTTGCTATTGTGTGATCCTTCCATTGTAATGCGCTTCCTCGGGTAATTCTTTGTTTAATTGACAAACTGCGTGATGTAAACATCAAAGGACGTTTGTATCTTTCAATTAAATTCGATTGAGCACTACTCCAGAACAATAAACCTGTTCCTAATATGATTGAAAACTGCATTTGATACAAAAATACTGTATTATATAATTTTGAAAGAATTCTGAGAAGAATAATCATGATAATAATGTGTTATGGCGTATTATTTGATTTTGCTTATAAATAGTCTTGTGCACATGATATTTTATTAAATCATCACCTGCGCCTTTAACTACATACAAAATAATAGAATAAGGTATGCTTGCATGTCATTTACCCCTTACGAAGCGTACTCATAAATCCAGTTACGACAAAATGAAGGTGTTACATTACCATCGTTCGTTTGTATCTCAAACACTCTCAACGTTCCTTAAAGAACATAATTTCCATTATTCGTTACCATGTCATATGATCTATTGACAGTGCATACCACATAGTAAATTCAGTAATGATATTGACATATTCAACAATTCCATTCTTTTTACTGTCTTTTTTGGCTTATTAATTTGACAAAACTGGAATTGAAATTGCAAAGGGTTTTAACTTAGGTCACTGAACATAGTTTCACAACAATGATTCAACTATTATAAGCTGACCTGAAGATAACCATGATGTGGAAAATCGACTTTATTGTCGCAGATCTATTGAAACAAAATCAACAGGATATTAAAGGAAAAGTAACTTGTGTTCTCCCCGTATTCGTCAGTCTTGAACGTTGATATGTAAACTGGCCTCAAAAAGAAACTTATAATTTTCTTATTAGTGTTTCTATAATCCTATATTCATGTATATGCAAATGAGTGTCAATATACCAAGTACCTTCACCTTAAAGTATTACAAAGTGAAAGTCCGCTAATGCACTCAGAGTAGATATTGATGTTTGAAAACAAACCTTCCCGTCAATATGAACTTCATAAAACAACGGTATACCCGTTGTAATATGGATAAAACTGCACACGATGACGATGCAACCTGTTGATTGCATCGGGTGTCCTTGACATTGAACTGCACATGAAAATTATAGAATGTTTACAGATTAACCTCTGCCTATTTTTATTACCGACAATATGAGTATGAGTATTATAATAGAAGAAAGCTCATATTTTTTATTTTCCCACTTCGAGTGATCCTGTGTGCCACCTTAAAAGACGATATTCATTCATTCATTTCATTTGGCTGCAAAGCAGGCGACCACAAAGTTTCTCTATGTACTACGATTTGAAGCCAAAGTGGTAATGGTATCTGGCAGTAAAAAGTTGTCGAAGTCCCCCAACAGTTTTTGCACACAAGACAAGTAGGAAGTTGTTTGCCTTCCAGGTCTTCTTTTACCATATAGAGAGCATACATTTGCATGGTTCATCTTCCTGCATCCTCAGGATATGTTCCAGGAATCGTAGTTATCGTGATTTGACAGAGTTGATAAGAGGCAGAGTGTTGGTCATGGTCAGTGCGGCTTGATGTTCAGCATTATCCTGTAACATGATGTACCAAAAGCGTTGATCTTATTTTCCTTGTCAGTAGACATCAACCAGAAGTCACAGCCATACTGTAACACAAGTGATGTGAAAAAGCTTGACTTTTGTTGCAACATAGTGATTGTTGGACTTTTTCACAGATGCTCCAGTTTCCAAAATGCATACCATGCTATATAGCGCTTTCCGTCGGGTGAGGTCACTGGTGCTAGATCCCATCATGGAACCAAGTTATTTAAAATCGGTGACATACTTGGTGGGTTCTCCGTATACTTGGAGTGGTGGCTGTGGGTTGCAGTTGATGGTCATGTACTCGGTTTTACGAACACTGATGATGAGACTCAGGCTTTCTGCTGCAGACGCTGTTCTGGTCAGCTGTGCCTGTGCCCGCGGGATGGAAGGCAGTATCGTCAGCGAAATCCAAGCCGTCCAAAACCTTGGCAAGATATCGCCTGCTTCAACACCACTGTCAGTCCCCTCTGTAGCCATCTTCATCAAATAGTCGATGATGACGATAGTCAAAAAGACGATATATCATAGAATAATTTCACTAAAAAATAACGTAATTGATGGATGCTCGATTAGATTTTAAAAGTCGTTTGGAATTTTTATGTCGGATAGAAGACCTTCTCTCTCTCTCTCTCTAAGGTCACATTGCATACACGTATGCAGGCGTGGTTCGTATGGGAGTATGCCATCGAATGCGGTCAGCGGAAGCCCTAGTAGCCTCTGTGATGCTCAGGCCTGTAATAATCTTGATGTCGTCAAGCCAGCTCGCTGCAGGTCTGCCTCCTTGCGTTTTCACTCAACCATTCCTTGAGCAGTTGTTTTCTGAAGGCAGTGATGTCTGGTGATGTGGCCAAAGTATGATAACTTTCTAGCAATGATATCGGCTCGCAAGGTCATCCAAACTCCAACCTCTTGAAGAACCCACGCATTTCTTTTCCTCTCAGTCCATGGAATCCTCAGGATTCATCGATAGCATCACAACTCAAAAAAATCCAGTCTTTTCCTGTCAGATAATTTCATCGTCCAGGATTAAGATCCGTATGATGCCACAGCAAATGCTGTTGAACCTTGAGGGAAGGAGGACGTTTACTTTTACACAATTTGGTCAGCTTTGAAACTACACTCCGAGCTATTGTCAATCTTCGCTTTATCTCCTGGTGTAGTCACTTTTGTTGTTGATCATGGATCCCAGAAATTCAAAGCTTTCCACCTCTTTAATGAGATCACTCTCTAAGGAAAAGTTTGCATCTGTATTATTTCGTCCTGCGTCTTCTTTGTGGTCAAGATCAGTTTCCACTGATCACTTGCTGATTTTATTGCTTCCAATAGATCTATCAATTCCTCTTTTCTACTGCAAATCAAGGTTGTGTCGTCTGCATATCTGAGATTTGTGATCCGCTGACCACCTATGGTAACACCTCCTCCAAAGTCTTCCGAAACACCTCGCATGTTGCTCTCAGCATAGATGTTGAAGAGCTGAGGAGACAAAATGCACCCTTGCCTGACACCTCTGCCAATTTTGAACCACTCTGAGTCACCTCTACTCGTCCTGACTGAAGATTCCTGATCCTAGTATAGCGTACTAGTGAGCTTCACCACGTGACCGGGGAATCCCATATCCCCCATGATGTTGATGGCTGACACAGTCAAATGCCTTGCTGTAATCGATGAAACAGAGGTAGAGTGGAATGGAATGTCCTCTGCATTTTTTGTACACACAGGAATATAGTTGCCTAGGTTTTTTCATTTCAGAAGACCTTATTAGGGGTTAAAGAATAATTTGGCTGCAAAGTACTGTTTATGTCGAATCGATGACAAAATGGTTACACAGGTTGTTCCACTTAGGTTACGTGAAGACAACCTTTTACCCGAACACATGCTTTCTTCTTTTCACATATATTGTTACATGGTTACTGCATTGCAGTACGGGAAAATCCCATGACAAATAAAGTGACAGACATATATGGCATTCTATTATGTACCACTGAAATCTTAAATCACCATCTTAAAGAAAATGGTACTTTGCCTTGTTTGGCTTTTATTTGTTCGTTGACAAAAAGAAACTGGTTTGATGGCTCCACAAAGGTCTTTAAACCTTAGCGCTCTAAATATCAAAACATGTTATCAAGTTCTTGACATTTCCTTGTGTAATGTCTGATTATTGGGTCTACAATCCCATTTGAAATATAGGCAACTATATTCCTGAGTGTACATTCTGCTCTTTTCTTGAGCATAGTTTAGCAAAGCCTACGTTGTCATTATAAGATCGAATTTAATTTGCAGCCTGGATATCAGCTTCATAACTTCGTTTGTGGTTTTTTTTATAAACTATTCCCCACGTGTGGTAAAAGAAGAATGAGAACACATAAACTATTACGCTGTCGTAAAAAATTCAAGTGAAACCTTGCAGGTTTGGTTACATAATGAGGCCTTAAAAATTGGTTTATCTGGCATGATATATAACACAACCATTATTTAAACCTTGTCTTAAGTGTATGGTATGTAACTTTTACAGTCTAAATGCTGCTAAATCTCATTGTATTTTTACCACATTGTATTCTGTACATTTCATTTCATGAGCGATTGATATTATCCGTTCATGTCATCCTAGAAAATAAATTTAAAAACGCGTCGTATCATAAATTGACCTTATTCCGTGAAGTTTAAATTAGGAGCAACGTCCATGTGGACTCTTTTGTAACACATGCATGAAATTATAAATAGGCATTATAAAAAGAATTCATATCGCACGTCTCAGCTAAAAATTGGGACACGTCAAAATAACAAATTTGATTACGGTTCCCCGAAGCATACCTTTTTACTACAAGAATCAATTGATTCTCAAAATAATTCGTCAACTTGTGGGTTTGGGCTAAGGGGAAAGTGTTGCAATGTAATTTATATAAGAGGCGATGTTTTATGGGATTATATCCACTGACAGTCCCAAGCCTGTGAAATTCTCAAAAGATCAAAAAGAATGAAAGGAACGTCACAACTACACAATAAGGAAATTCCAATAGCATAGTTCAATAACCTATTCAATGTGATAGCTCAAATGTTGACCTCAAATAATAGAAGTTTGTAATTAACACATTCATAGTGCAGAAGGTTAAAGAACTGTGTCCTTACAGATGCGCGTGTTAAATATCTTACTAGTGATGGTTAAATATCTGCTTCCTAAACTGTCATTCAACAACAGCCAATTTGAAGAAATATTTGCTATCAAACAGTGGATAATTCCTCTATCATTTTAACTCCATCTTGTCGTAAGTCATCATGGCCTAGTATTTTTGGACAGTCAATATTAACCAGTGTTTCATCTACTTACGTATTCATGGTATTTTTGTCACACTACTACTCCTCACATCTGAGCGTAAGCCATACATTACCCACACACACAATAGTACGACAGGTACACAAATACGTAAATTGGATGCAGGGTGCTGTTTATGTTGAATCGATGACATAATAGTGGCACAGGTTGTTTTGTGCAACTAGTTTTATGTCACCTAAGGCCACGTAGATGGAAACTAGTTATAATAGAAAAGACATCGCAGAGGTGATCGTGGATTCACTTTCAGGTGTGTGCCTACAAGGAAGCAAATATATAGTATTGAGAGTACCAAGTTAAGACTTGCATTATAAACGCCCCATGAGCATCTTTAAACACACCTTGCTGTGCACGCAAATTCATCCGAAACGGGTAACAGGTGTGACTGATGATAAAGTAGACTATCGAATACCGAGCTGTAAATTTTCATCAGCAGTATTTTGCAACGATTCACTGTAATATTTGAAAATTTGGTGTCACTCGCACATTAGCCGTCTTTATGCATGCATTATTACCGGTTATTTTTCATAGTTTATACTCGCAATCATCAGCCTTGACTTAAAATGGTTCCTTTCATGACAAACCGTGATAACAATCGGGAAACAGAGAAGTATAAAAAGTGAATATGGCTATGCTCCCTGAAGTATACCTTTCACTTTAACTTGAGAGGTTTGGGCTAGGGAAACAGGTGTTGCAGTGTACATGCATAAAACAGATGAAGAGCAACGTGTTTGTGTTTTATATGTACTGGCAGCCCCCTTGCGTGAGAAATTGTCGAAGACAAGTGGAAAAAGAATTTCTCATTCTGTTTCCAAAAATTGGCACTCAACTGAATCAACTTAGGCGATTTTAGTGACAAATTTGCCGAAGGGGCAAATTCTGTTGTTAAAGTTACAAAAGACATCGAATGTTTGCTTATTATTGTTATCAAATTACCTATTGAATAAGCGAATAATTCTTAGACAGGATTCTGAAAATCTAATAACATGCCGTTTCTTCTTGTTGATGATGTTGTTGTTGTTGTTGTTTGTTATGTTCTTCTCAACATTTATAATAAATAGTTGTTTGGATACATGTATTTTGATGGAAATGAATTAATATTAATGAATAAATAAAGGAATAGTGTACACATATTATTTGTGTACCTAGAAGTATATTAATTATCAAAGAACTAGTCCAGTTGCAAAGTGTATGGTTTTCATGTATCGTGCAGGTATTTTTTCTGCTGGAGACCATGAATTACCAGAAAAACTTTCTGGCAAAAATGCACCTTGCTCCAAAAAGAGTAATGGTCCCTTAAGGTCATACTGGAGTCAAATTCCAAAATGGATCAGATTTTGTTCAATGGGTATTTTGGTCAAATGTTGTTCAAACCATACACAACGTTTATGATTGTTCGTAATTCATGATATGTTAACAATTTTTCACAATGTAAACCATTCCGCTGGAGTGGGAGAAACTTCATTTTAAGAACTCTTTTTTATTTTTTTTCTACAACTAACTTTTAAGTTAAAAGGTTGCCGAGTTGGCCTACATCGTCTTCAATAAGACAGGTTAACGTAAGTAAATTTAGAAAATAGTTACAGATTAAATGGTTATCAGCGTTTTGAATTGTAATATAAGAAAATCATTATAATTATTAATATTTGGTGCAACTTAATGATATCAACATTTACAGAGATACATTATAATCCAACAAATAATTCACATACAACTTTAGAAATTAGAGCGATGCAACCAAACCTACGTAATCATGCCCTGCGAAAACGTAGAAATGTTTGATAAGGCTATAATAATCCAGCAATATTTCTATAATATCCTAGCTTTTACGTTGATATAACAACACGTATACTCATGCAATACACTGATATGCATATTGAATTAGAATTCTACATGCACATAAACAATCTTTGTTATTTTACGATTAGTAGCAAGATTTTTCTTGTTGTTATTGTCTTTTTACACGGGTGTATGCTTATACATCAGTTATCATTATAATGTTTTATATAATTTCGCATATTGATGCAAAGTATGCCCTGACTTTTGTAAGTGTCTTCGGGGTGTATGTTAATCATGCAAGTCACGTACAGATGAATTGTAAGCAGCAATTCATTGACATTTTAACCAATAATATAAGCATCATAAATGTTTCATACAAATGTTATTTTTAGTGACATGTACATGTATAAGGCACAACTTATTTGGAGTAGCAATTATGTGGTTCAAGTATTGGCTGTAGGCATTTAATCACAACAGAATTGCGCCCTGAATTTCAAACTATGCGGTAAAATAATTGCTGTTATGATTATATTTATGTCCTTCCCAATTTTCACGGGACAGTGTCGATACTTTCACATGTCGGTAAAGATAGATTAGGTATGATATTCTTATATAAATGTCAATGATGACCTTTTTTCATTAAGAAGTCAAACTTACTTTTGTAGGCTGGTTGTCTTTCCTTGAACGTTTGAATATTATTATATGATTTGCAAAGCATTGCGAGTTGAATAATCATGATAATGATGTGTTATGGTGTATTCATTTGAATTTGCTTATAAATATTCTTGTGCACATGATATTTTGTTAAATCATCACCTGCGGCTTTAACTACATATAAAATAATAGAATAAGGTATGCTTGTATGTCATTTACCCCTTACGAAGCGTACTCATAAATCCAGTTACGACAAAATGAAGGTGTTACATTACCATCGTTCGTTTGTATCTCAAACACTCTCAACGTTCCTTAAAGAACATAATTTCCTTTATTCGCTACCACGTCATATGATCTATTGAATTCAGTAATGATATTGACATACTCTTTTTGCTGTATTTTTTGACAGTTTACGCTTATTAATTTGACAAAATGTGTGTTGAAAATAGTATATGGGTCTTTAAGGTCACGGAACAAAGTTACACAACACCGATATAACATATTATAAGTTGACCTGACGATAACCATGATGTGGAAAATTGACTTTACTGTCGCAGATCTATTGAAACAAAATCAACAGGATATTAAAGGAAAAGTAACTTATGTTCTTCCCGTATTCATCAGTCTTGAAAGTTGATATGTAGGATGCTGTAGAGTTGTTCTCCCTACTTTCACTAGATATCTTAGATATAGTTTGTGTATGTCAGGTTCCCTTGCTACATTAAATGCAAGGCTGCATTGATTCATGGCTCATGTTGACATGATAAGCATCAAGACATATACCTAGCCGACCAGAACAAGAGCAATGTTTTCTTTCATTTTTTGACCGTGTTAACAACTAATTATATCAGCTTTTGCTTTTGATAACATTGAGTTAGCTTTATATTTGAAAGCGGTTAAATAATGCATTTACTTAGTTCCGATGTTGCAAACAGTCAATACTTTTATAAACTCCTCAACGAAAGTTTGGAAAGTTTTTTCAAGCATATGTATCTCCAATTATTTGTGACATATTCATATCGTGTTGCATATCACTGGATAGCTACAATACTCCCCTTTACAATGACACCCCATTTGAAACAACAACATTTTTCACGGCTGAGTACATGCCTTGTGATTGTAGTGGTGTCTCAAAATGAATTTGCCAAATTGACCATTATTCTGTGCAGCAAGCTGCAATCCCATAACTTCACAATCTGGGACCTAATGCAATCCTCCAAGATGACACCGCTCGCCCCACATAGCCACGGTAGTCAACGACTACCTACAGAATATGGGAGTAGAGTCAAAATGGCCTGCCATCAGGCCAGACCCGGGGGCCAGACCTCATCCCGATTGAACACTTGTGGGACCAGCTTGATCGTGCTGTGCGTGCCAAAGAAGCCCATAGGCAACCACATTGAATGACTTGCGACGAATCCTTGTGGAAGAATGGAATTCCATCCCACAGTAACGTGTAACCAGGTCGGTGAGCAGCATGAGGAGAAGGTGCCTGACTATTGTGGCTGCCTGTGGTTTTTCCACCCGCTATTGAGGTTAGTGGCTAGCTTTGTTTGAGCACAGAATAATGGTCAATTTGGCAAATTCATTTTGAGACCCCACTACATTCACATGGCGTGTACTCAGCCGTGTTTCAAATGGGGTGTCATTGTAAAGGGGAGTATTGTAGCTATCCAGTGATATGCAACACGATATGAATATGTCACAAATAATTGGAGATACAGATGCTTGAAAAAACTTTCCAAACTTTCGTTGAGGAGTTTATAATAGTTCAATAACTATACCTTTTCCCAAATGCATTAAATTCATTTTCACATGTCTACATTATATTGAAATGTATTCACATTGTCCGCTACCGCACTCAAAGTAGATATTGATGTTTAAAATACCTTCCAGTCAATATGAACTTCACAAAATAACGGTACACACGTTGTAATATGGATAATATATCCAATCACCGACATTTATTTATTTATTTTGTTTATTTATTATAATAGAATATGAATTTTTTACAAAACAGAAGAGCAAGAGCATAACGGATCAGCTGCAGGGTACCATAGTATTAACAGTTTATTTAAATGGTGCATAAGGCGGGTTCAACTAATTGTGTCAATTGCTTCAACCTGACTATAAGTGCGCGTAAACTAGCAGATATGAATAATTTGAATAATTATTAAATGTAATTCGCATTGCAACATATGCGAATTCTTGCGTCAAAGTTGGGTGTCTTATAATTAGAAAGATTCATCTGGATAGTCAATTAAAACTGTTTGATTGGTATTTATCCCATCGAATCCATTTTGATAACATAACTTGTTACAGTATCAAGCTGATACGCGACACTATATTAGACTTGTAGCCTTGATGATTCTTCTTTCCTGAAGTTGCTACCGTTGGCGGCGCTAGAAGCTCATATCAATTTGTAAGCGCTCTTTAGCAAAGTCATAGTTCATTGAATTTACAACCGTATGACAAAACAGGCAAAAATAGTAACGTTTTGCACAAGATTTGCAATTTAAAGAGAATTGGCCATTTCAAAATGTGTTTTTAGGGGGAAGTATTAGCTTTCGTTCGGTGTAAATATCCTTCTCCTCTTTGAACAATACTCCTGTAAGATCATCTGCTAAATCCTTAGGTCCGTATGCGCAAAAGAGTTAGAGTTAGACCGGGTCTAAATTTAGACCTGGTGTAAGTGGAATTTAGTTCCATCAGGAATTGTCCTTTACGCTTACTCCCTTCCTAAAATAGCTAGCAAATTCTAAAGATTTAAATGCAAAGTTAAAAAATAATACAAAATAACTTAAGCAAATGTAAAGGAAAATGTCCTTTCTCCTGGGACTAAATTCCACTTAGACCAGGTCTAACTCTTTTGTGCATACGGACCTAAGAGTTAATGGCATGATGTTATGTCATAAGCTCGAAGAACGCTAATATCAGATCAAGGGAGACTAAACAGGAACTAAGGACAGATTAGGGAGGTAATTTAGTTCAGACAATGAGAGGGAAACAATGCCGGAAACAATGACAAAACACCCAGATTGAGACCATGAATAGAGATGAGGGGAACTATTTCTGTCAACGGTAGCAATTTAGAAGAAGAAGAAGAAGAAGAAGAAGAAGAAGAAGAAGAAGAAGACGAAGAAGAAGAAGAAGAAGAAGAAGAAGAAGAAGAAGAAGAAGAAGAAGAAGAAGAAGACGAAGAAGACGACGAAGAAGAAGAAGAAGACGAAGAAGACGACGAAGAAGAAGAAGAAGAAGAAGAAGAAGAAGAAGAAGAAGAAGAAGAAGAAGAAGAAGAAGAAGAAGAAGAAGAAGAAGAAGAAGAAGAAGAAGAAGAAGAAGAAGAAGAAGAAGAAGAAGAAGAAGAAGAAGACGAAGACGAAGAAGACGACGAAGAAGAAGAAGAAGACGAAGAAGAGACGAAGAAGAAGAAGAAGAAGAAGAAGAAGAAGAAGAAGAAGAAGAAGAAGAAGAAGAAGAAGAAGAAGAAGAAGAAGAAGAAGAAGAAGAAGAAGAAGAAGAAGAAGAAGAAGAAGAAGAAGAAGAAGAAGAAGAAGAAGAAGAAGAAGAAGAAGAAGAAGAAGAAGAAGAAGAAGAAGAAGAAGAAGAAGAAGAAGAAGAAGAAGAAGAAGAAGAAGAAGAAGAAGAAGAAGAAGAAGAAGAAGAAGAAGAAGAAGAAGAAGAAGAAGAAGAAGAAGAAGAAGAAGAAGAAGAAGAAGAAGAAGAAGAAGAAGAAGAAGAAGAAGAAGAAGAAGAAGAAGAAGAAGAAGAAGAAGAAGAAGAAGAAGAAGAAGAAGAAGAAGAAGAAGAAGAAGAAGAAGAAGAAGAAGAAGAAGAAGAAGAAGAAGAAGAAGAAGAAGTCAGTTTGACGAAGTGCTAAGTAGCAACATAAAACAAGGTATGTTACCAAAAATGGACTAGTATGAATTTCATCATATAAAAAACAATTAGGTTGATCAGTAAGTATGTAAATAAGACGGATGACCAGTGGCGTTATATGACTTATGTTTTCTGATTGGCACAAAATGCACTTCATAGTGATGCAATAAGTCATTTCCGACCCATATTGTTACTCTTCCTCATTCAACCCCAAAGCACCAACTAAATAACTATCACATTGAAACAATATCTATGTCATTAATATTGAGCAATTAGCATAACTGCTCTATTATCAGTGTTTGCCTAAAGCTGTTGCAAGGTAGCAAGTATCAAGTTTAACTGTTATTATAATGCCCTCCAAAAATGATGGGTCATGTTGCTCGGTGTGTATTACAATTGTATCAGAGAGCAGGTTACACATGTTTGTTTGAAATGAACATGTTCTGTCTTACTCTACTCAATGTAACGTAGTGATACGTTTTCTAGAATTATACACCTGACAATGTTTATGTATAGGAATAAAAAGAAGATGTAAAATAGATGACTGTAACCCCGCAAATAAGTTCATCGGGATTGTCAATAAAACAGATAATTCAGAGATTCTTGTAAGCAGATCCGAAATTTGGGTTGATGTTACGTACCTCAATAACAGTTTCGTGCTAAGACTTCGTGACTGCCACTTCTTGCACCTTGACGGCTGCTTCCGGTTGGAGCTGACGTAGGTGGAGCTGTTAGGAGTTGGTCGTAGGTGTGGGGAAGAAAGTAGTTCCTTTCGTCTTTGTGGAGTGTTTTGGCCCGTAAGACTGTAAGTTTAGTCAATGTAACCACGTGTAGCCCAATATAGTTGTGTACATCAACTAGAGAAGATTTATCATACCATTCGGTCGCACTTTCACGTAAAAGGGGTTTCTCCTTTTACAATAAGTATGCTAACTACTTTGCTGTACATTTTAAAACCAAACATCATGTCGTGCTACTCGAAATGCATGTACAATATTCTACTTCAATAATGAATTCAATTGAATAAGATAAAATAAAATAAAATTTTGAAATTATATAGCGCATCTTTCCAGAGGATTCTAAAGCGCCGTAATTTCGCTGCATCTGGTGAATCATCACAATCAGATCGCATTTTCAGCGGAACCCGGCACAAAACTATCTGCACTTAGATTGTAACATCCACCAATTATCTGTACAAATCCCCTAATTCCATTGGGTGAAGGAAGTTTTTGATAACCAAACACCTAGTCGCCGATTTTGAAAGCAGGAGGAAACCGGGATAAACAGTCCTTGGGCACGCCCAGGGCTTGAACCCGGGAACTCAGTAGTGCAAGGCGAGGGAACAATCGCTGCGCCAACTCGCTCTCCCAATTGCGTCTATATAGAATAGATCACTAGCTGTAAATTTAATACAAGATTCAAAATTAAAAACAGGGAAAATATGACACATTATCCAATAAACAAAGTTAAAAAACCGACGTTTCGAAAAGACAATTTAACTTTTCTTTCTCAAGGGATAACATAAGAGACCTGCTCTCAATATAGTGGAGACCAGCTTTGATCAAAAAAAGAAGATAAATAGCTGCATTGACTGGATTGATTACGCAGCCGAAAATAAAAGAAATCTGAGTAACAGTGGAGGCTTGAGTGGGTTGGGACAAGTGTGAAAAACCATAACAGCATGCAAAGTATGGAGAGCCAAATGGGAAATGGTAGGCCAAGCAGGTCACAAAGAGGGGAAATCGACAAGGGAAGGGAAAATTAAAAATGACCAAAATCTAATGAAAAGGGGGACCACTGACCCCACAACCAGGCACACGGAACAACATAGCCCGCATAAGGTACCAACGTCTATGTGCGTTGGCTTCAGCTCCCATGGAGACGGCATGCCAGGAGTGAAGAAGTGGTCCGATATTGAACAAAAAAGTGATGAGAAAAAGGTATGGGGCAGTGACCTGCATGACCAAACCATAAGAAGGGAGGGGGAGATTATTGATGACCCTTGATGTTGATGCCAAGTTGCGGTGTGGTAGTTTGCAGTGATGAGGTAAATGACATTTGTAGACTGGCAGTTGAGAGGGTGTTGAATATAATATCTTTCTCCAGTGATGGTGCTAGGGAATCCTCACCAGCAGTCGTGTGCTTGGTCTGCTCTCTGTTGCGTCGGTCATGTTGGTGCTTGCATGCAGCACATTTGTTGCATGGAGAGAATCCTACTTCAGGAGCTTCCGTAGAGTGGATCTTGAGAGATGATCTAACAAACAAGTCCTTGATATTTATCGGTCTACGGAAAGCTACCATGGGTGGCTCTGGGATGGCTTTCTTGCAGCGGTCAGAGACATGAAGAATGGGACAGAATTTCCCTGTTTTTATAAGATTACCCTGATGATCCACTACACAACCGTATTTTGATGATACTTTTCCACCAGTGTCCAATCTTTAAACCAATATGTTACATTTTTTATTACTAAAATAAGAACATATTCCTGCATTAAATAAAGGGTGTAACAAAATTATTTCAATTTTAAACGCATCATTTGTGTCATGCAACGTTAAATATCAAGATTCACAGCGCCGTTGGCATTTTTACTAGTATTATCTTGTGTTGAAACAGTGGCGTTGACTTTGTTGGCCAAATTTAGTATATCTAATGCCTTACGTCTTGAATACATAATAAGGAAAGTAGAAATATTTTAATTTCTAATAATTTCTAATACAGTGTAATTGTAAAGTTAACGTCTAACTTCCTATAGCGTGGTTTCAAATTTAGCGATTAAGTTTCAGGCGTAAAAAATACCTGAAAGCAATGAAAGATTTATTAGATTAACATTGCCCCAAGTGTTTTGAAGAATTCACATTAAAGTTACAATATCCTTTCCTATCATTGATTATTGTATCTTTACTTAGTCATACAAACCTTATTTAGATTGATAACCTTCTATGATAGTTTTACTTCAAGCAGCTGAGTTCCATATTTTTTCAGTACTTCATTTATATGCCTTTTCTGTGAACATTGGAGCGTAAAGTGTTATATATGCGTTGTATATTAGAGCATGATAATTTCTATTCTTTCTTTCTTTCTTCCTTCCTTTTTCTTTCTTTTTTTTTTCTTTCTTTCTTTCTTTCTTTCTTTCTTTCTTTCTTTCTTTCTTTCTTTCATTCTTTCTTTCTTTCTTTCTTTCTTTCTTTCTTTCTATCTTTCTTTCTTTCTTTCTTTCTTTCTTTCAGGATAAGATATAGTTACCAATGTCGATGTATCCACTGCAAGAGTTATATGCATGTTAATTGCATTCAAACACATGGATATCTATGGAGAGCGACTCTTGACTTTATTAGTCCACGTTTTGACCTTTCTTAGAAATCTTAGCCATAATTATAAACAATGAAATCACTTGAGGTTATTTCTTAATTAATTTCCTCTACCAAAACGTAACAAATCCTTGTGTTTTTTCTCTAAACGTAATCGTATTTTCTTGCCCATGTGTATTGAAAGATTACTAGTTGGGAAATCGCAGCCGACATAATTTTGATTAGTTATTTCTCAATTCGCCGCATATTTTCATTTATGTTTCAAACTCCAGCTTATCATCAGCTTCACCAAGTTTTTACTACATTTTACTACCTTAAGTTAACTTCTCCCTCTGCCACTCGATCGATTGATTTGCCCTTAAAACCCATTTTCCTGCCTCCGCAGTCCCAATAGCGCATTTTGTGCATGTTTCGTCTTGCTATTTACGGTTTTCTGATTCTACGGGAACGGTGAAACGTCAGCTGTTAGAAAATAAAATATGTTTGTTTGGAAGAAGCCAGTCGTCAGGTGCTGCCCAGCTACTTTAAGAGTACCTGTGTGGGTACTCTTGATTATGATTACCCACATCATAATCACATGTACAGTACACACAATGGTACTGGATTGATACTGCACTGGTAATCTAGAGTAGCCACAGTGTAACTGGGTTGGTAGAAATTCGAAATCTGGTTGTGTATTTTAAGCATTTAAAATTTTAGAGTGTATGGCGTCACGATGTTTCTTCTGCGTGAGCTTTGGCTCTTTGAACAACTGAACTGCACATAATGTTTTAATTGTGGGTATAAATTTTCATAAAATATAGGCAAAGTACTTATTTCCCCTTTACATTCATTAGACACCCTTTTATTTTACCCTTTTTCCCTTCATGCTCCGAAAATGTCAAACTCAGTACTTTATCTCGAGAGCAACCAGCAGAAATAATCGATATTTCCATTGTTGTCAACCAGGTCCCTTTTCCATTGAAAGCAAGGATTGCCTGACCAGCGATTTGGTAGCCCAAATCCCCAATTGGGTGTTCTGGTAAATGATGTGAATTTTGGAAATTTGCTCCCGTGATAGCCTGCAATTTCAATTTATAGGGGCTATGGATTCCATTTTGTCTGTTTGTTTGTTTGTTTATTTACCTAGGATGAGGTCCATGGGAAAATCCACTGTCCAAACCTAGTAGACAAATTCGCGTGTTATTATAGGGGATTTTAATTTTCTGTCCCTCCTATCTCCAGGTGAATTTTGAATGACCCCCCCCATCGCGGGTTGCCATTTTCATTACACCCTTCAGACTTGTGTTCGGGTTTGTTTTTAATTTGACATGTAGGCCTATTTGTCATAATTTAGCGCTATAGGACCTACTTTCTAAATGTATAGCTATAGCCGTGCTATATAAATACCGTATTATTATGTACCGGTATGTAATATTATGTAGGCCTATGGGGGTGGGGTGGGGTGGGTGCAGAGGTGTGTGAGGTGGTATGTAGGGATGGTAGGGGTGGTACTCAACAAATTTTAACCATGACTTACAATGCAAGGCTCATTGTTGCCATAAATGTTTTTTCCTTTAGGTCATTTAATAGATTGTTATAAACTTCCATGTTTAACCTTGTATTGTTTTGGCTGCTTCGTTTATGACTTTCGGTGGGTTTCCAAAAGCAATTTCAAACAAACACAAACAAAAGGCACTTTACCCAGTCACCTTCATGACAATTGAAACACTAGGTCAAGTATTAACATCCAAGTAATATTCTGGTTTAGGCAAGCAATTTTTAATTAATTGCTTGAACAGGTTTTTGTTTAAAAACAAAAACCTGTTTAAATTAACAATAATAATGAATGATTCTTATGAGGCACAATCTCTTCCGGTGAGGAACTCAAAGCGCTTAAAACACGAAATTGACAAACAAACATAAAAACAATCAATTTACAAAGATTGGTTTTAAGCTGGCGTTTAAATAACGAAAGTCTGGGGATGTTACGAAGGTTTTTTGGAAGTGTGTTCGAAACAGTTTGCTTGATAAAACATACAGCGTAATATTTATGTTTTGTAAATGAAAGTTTTGTTTAAAATATTGCCCAATTGCATGTAAGATTGTTGATTTTTTGTAACCAAATGTTGGGCAAAGTTGTTTTGAAGAGAAGCAAATTTCAACACATTGGTCCGATGATCACGGTGATGATGAAATCAAATAATTAATCACTCACGTGATGAAAGATCCTCATCGTGCTTATAACATGATCAGTTTCATAGGAGCGCTAGGCCTGGGAATTTTTTGCTATATTGAAGTTCTGGCAACACTGTAGCCAGGCCGGGCACCCAGAGATATCGATCCACAATGCTAGTATAAGCCTAAGATTTCACGCGTGGATTTTGAAAAAATTTCAGCTGGCAGTAAAAAATTGTGGAATCAAAACGGAAATTCTGACAAAACTATGATATATCGCTCACGGTGATGTGCGTTAGAAAGTTGGGAAAAATCCTTCTTTAGCGAACAATATTACTTTGAAAAGCTAAAAGGTTTATCCAAAAAAAAAGGCTCGCGGGCAGAGTTGAAGCCTATCAAAATCGAAAATCTTACACTAAATGACTGAATTTCACGCCTAAGTTTAACACTAGGATTTGAAAAAAAAATACAGTATCAAGCATTACAGTTTTTCCTGACATTTACTGATTTGGCCGAGAAAATTAATTTTACATTGAAAAGGTGTAACTCAAAAGTTTGCTCATTTCAACACCAAATTCGATCGTTTGTATTGCCTCATTAAATGACTGAGTGCGCCTTGCATAACAAAAGAATTGGTTGTCCTGCGTAGAGACTGTTATATTTATGGGTAAAAAACTCAATGCTCTTATTGCATGATTTTATAGGTTAAGGAATGTAAGCTTATTATTTCCCCTTTACATTCAGTAGACACACTCCTCATATTTAAATTACTCACAGAATCATATTTGTATTTTAATCAAGTATTTGTCTGAAGTATCTATTTTATTTATAGGTAAAGAACTCAATGCTCTTATTGCATGATTTTATAGATTAATGAATGTAAGCTTATTATTGGCAGAGGTTCAGCGCCAAAATGTCTTCCTTTTTTTTGTTGCTGGTTTTGTTTTGGAGCTTATATCGTTTTATTCCATTTTGCATTTGCAAAGAGACTTTGTTATTCAAATTAATCTTAATTCAGAGCTTAGAATGAATTTCATTTAATTTCTAACAAGGAATCTAATAGTCTAATGTCACTTGGAAATATGTGACCGTACAGCATGAATGAGCCGTAAATTCCCTAAATTGTATTCTGAGTTACAGCGTAAAACGTGTATGAAGGTCGTATTCATCGGTAACTTAAGCTGGCGCGACATCTATCTCATTTTGAAAGTCAAACACCAATCAATAATCCTATTGTTGAAGTGGATAAAAAGCTTCTACCTTAGATGGCTATAGAATTTTTAATACCGCTGATCTTTGTTTGTTTTGGCTAAATCCTGTTCAAGTGGTGGGTTACCAGGCAATGTATTTTTTAACCAACAATTAACAATGAGAGAACTTTCTTAAACCTCGTTGACTTGGGGATGATTTGAAATGACCGCCAATTATGACTGTTTGATATTTATTGCCAGCAATGTGGAAAAAGAGACACGTGTAGAAACGAAAGAAGCTACCACCCAGCAAACACAAAAACGTTTTAAAAACGTTTTAAATAAGTCATATTTTGGCTTTTGGTTTAGGTAAAAACGTTTTAATAACATTAAAATGTCGGGTTATATAAAGGTCATAATAACGTTTTAAAACGTTTTGTATGAAAACACACTACAACAATATTTTTAAATGTTTTCAAAAAATGTTATTGTAAACTATATTTACAAACATTTTTGCCAAATATTGTGTCAATACTTAAATAACATTATGTTAAAATGTTTGAACCCAGCAAACACAGAAATGTTCTTAAAATGTTTTTTCAAAACCTTTTAATAACATTTAAATGTCGGGTTATATAAAGGTCATGAAAACGTTTTTAAAACGTTATTGAAAATGTTTTGGGCAAACATTTTCGCAAAATGTTTTTTCAACCCCAAAATAACATTCTGTTTAGAATGTTTTGTATCGAAGTTTTCAAGAATGTTTTTAGAATGTTATTAAAACGTTTTTATACCCTTTATATAACCCGACATTTAAACGTTTTCTGTAAAACATTTTGTTTGCTGAGCAGTAGATTATCAAAAAATGTTTTTTAAGGTTATGAAAACGTTTTATACTCTTAATATACCCTTTATATAACCCGACATGTAAACGTTTTCTGACAACCTTTTATAACCTTTTGCGAATGATGTCGAAAACGTTTTGTGTTTGCTGGGCATTGTGTTGAAGCAGCAAAGTTTAACAAACCATAACCCCGCTTCTGGATATTGTTTGAAGTTAAATGATATATCATTTTAAAGCTTATGATGTATATTTTCTAAACACGAAATAAAACAAAATTGACCGGTGGAGGAATTTACGGCTCATTCGCCGTGTCGGGTCACATATAAGACTTGTTGCGAATCCACGCAGCTTATAGATGAATAGAAAACTTTGAGGTTAGCAACTATTTTAAACTGTTGCGATTTGGTCATTCACAGCATCTTGCGAATGGTAGTGAGCTTTGGCAAAAATTGCATTGATCATTTCAGTGTAGAAGAATTCAAATATCACATATATACTTTTGTAGGTTCCTGAGTTATATTCTAAAGAGGGCTCAAACAACAACACTTTTGTAAAACGCACAAAACTCATTAACAACAATAAATCAAGTAAGTTTTCAAAGTATATGATTTGTAGAATACACTTTTGTAAAACATCAAAGTGTTATTTTTCAATTATTGATCTAGATAATGAAATTCGACCAGCAATACCTAGTCTACCCTTAAGAACTCACATTGGTATCTAATAAATAAGATGGTTGACCAGTTGCGTCATATGATTGGTCGGAATAAATGCAATACCTAGTGAATAGTAGTGATACAATACTCCATTTCCGACCCATTGAAACAATATCCATGTCTCCTGAAACAGATTCATCGTGTGAAGTAAATCGAAGCTTTCAGTTATCATATTTGTGATTTAGAGAATATACCCCTTCATTGCGATTTAGCGTCTCCTGCCCCTTCTTTCTGATCCAGATTGCCTCACGTATCCATCTTGTGTGTTAATTTGAGTCCTTTTCCAGAATCTTTGCCACTTTCAGTCAATGACATGATTCTCCTATGCCACATATGGTCAGCGATGGCCGACTTGGACTTGTACTCTTCTGTGACGGATTATTTTCTTTTTGCTCTGGTATTTTTTACGTCATTGCTTTTTCAGTGTCTTTTCAGTGTTCATTTTAATTTTAAAAGTCTTGATGCAAGGGTATATTCTCTAAATCCCAAATATGATCCCCTGTTAAGACCTGTGCACCCTAGGAATGAGAAGTCTCGCGGAAAACCGGCGGATCATTGCATTACTGAAGAAGTCACCCGACCTGGCTGACGAAACTGTCTAAGTGAGTGAATAGCATAACTGAGAACTAATTAATATCCATGTCACTGATATTTAGCAATTAGCTAACTGTTGTACTCAGTGTTTGCCTAAAGCTGTCGCAAGGTAGCAAGTATCACGTTTAACTTGTATCATAACGCCATCCAAAAATGATGGGTCAGGTTGCTCGGTTTGTATTACAATTGCATCAGAGAGCAGATAACTGCACAAGATTTCTAGAATAGGACACCTCTCATAATGGACATGTAATTTTGGTTTATATATTGTAAACCACACCCCCTTAAGTCATGCTGATGATAACAGTGTCGGAATACAAAAAAGATGTAGAAATGAAATGTTTGTAGTTTAGTCAATGTAACTAAATATAGTTGTCTACATCAACTAGAGAAGCAGGACGTGATAATGTATCTGCCATGAGGTGGCACTTTTACGTAAAAGAAGGTTCTCCTTTTACAAGAAGTATGCTAAATACTTTGCTGTACATTTAAATAAAAACCATGTCGTGCTGTTCCAGCTATATGTAACATTTTCCTATGCTATTATGAATTTCTTTTACTGGCGCCAAGATCCCTAGCTGTGAATCATTACATCAGAGTCAAACTTCGAAACCAATATGACACGGTGTCCTCGAATGAAATAAGAAAATATGCCCAAACAAAATAATGAGTGTATAAATTATTATTTCAATTTTGAACGTATTATTTGTATCCTGCAACGTTAGACAATCAAGATTCACAGCATCATTAGCAGTTTTACTAGTATCAGCTTATGTTAAAACAGTGGCTTTGACTGTTGTAACCAATTAATTTTACAAAGTTTTAAAATGTTAGGGACAAGGAGGGTAGGTATAGTGACTTTCATGTTGGTACAACCCTCCCCTTCCTTTGTAGGATTAGGGTTAACGTTGCTCCAAGTGTTCTTAAATCAATTAATGTGAGTATTTAATCGATTTGAAAATGTCTTGAAGCCTATTTAGTTGGTTTTGATTTACAGCTTACATCGGCATATTTATACCAACTTATTTGGATATTACTCCGTTATTGATTGATCTTGTTTCAAAGCTCGGAATGAATTTCATATTAATTTAAAGAATATAATATTTTAATGTTAATTGAAGGTAAAGAAAGTTTCACGTAGCTTCTGTGAATAAAAACCCAATAGATATAGCCCGCAGAACTTCAACAACTCATATTGGTATTCCTTCATAAATCACTTTCTGGATCTTAATAGTTAGAACTCCTGAAGTATCTGTGAGGAGTGTTGGTACCAATTGTAAATATAAAATGGCTTTTAGCGTGATACTATGCTTTATGAATAATTGGCACTTTTTATTTGTGACAAATTGCATTGAACACAGACAGAAAAAATGAACAATGTACCATTAATCAGGTTCAGTGCATCTACTCCTATATTGGATAGCAAAGGCTACGTTTCTGGTGCAAGTATTCAAAAGTTCTTCTTTTATTTACCATAACCCAGTAACCCACAACTTCTTTATCGTTAGGCGTCTTCAGTAATTCACATAAATCAATATGCAATATCGCTTTGAGACCTTGCAAAACCAAGCAACTTCAAATTTGTGCATTAAACTTTTGAAATGAAGGTGTAAAACGCATCCATACCAATTTCAAAAAATTAAACTTAAAGATGAAACACAAGAGTAATCGACTTGTGCGTGCACTTTGCAGCTGCAAGAAAAATGAAATACCGAAAAGTAATGATAACAGGAACAGACGGGGACACGTGACTGTCTCATCATTTCATCGGCTAAAAGACATCACAAAAAAAGAATCCAACTCATTACCGCAGTGCCGTAGGAACCGCAAGCGTAAAATGTGCATTACTGATGAAACATATGCAGATTCCCGTTGGATAAAAGAACTTCACATGTTGAGATCTTTATTGTGAACTTAAAGCAAAATCGTTAGCCTTTTATTGCCAAATTGTATGCAATCAGCGGGCAATAAGTTTCAGTAATATACGTGTGTTACTGCAACACACACTATAGAAGTGTATGTTACTTGTTAAAGTTCTAACCAAGAATTATTTCCATCTTAGGACCAAGGTTTAAATTTAAAAGATTTGAAAGAAAAACTTTATTTATGAAGCGTTATGAAGTGAAAATTGCTGATTTATGGTTTTTCTGTTCTTACAATGAATCCAGCTAATATTATTTATTGTTTTTGTAATGCAAAGTTTCAATCTTTTAAAACTTCAACATTAATGTTGCATGGTATCAAAAATCACATATTAAGCTGTAAGCACTTGATCATTGTCATTCTTGGCTCAAATGTTCTTTGAAAAGTTAAAATATAACATTTGCACAACCTAAAGAATTAAAGTTGGAAAGCTTAAAATTGCAGAAATCAAAGTTTTCTCGGACAAACTGTTATTCATCTTCAGTGAAAGCATGAATAACATAACACTGTCGAATTATAAAGTAAATAATGTGGACTATGAAAAAAGCGCCTGTTTATCAAACTTGGAATGAACTGCATTGATGCGCGCATTATGTAATCGTTAAATATTTTGATTTTGATGTCTATTTCTCGACTTACGTTCAATTTTATTCACTCGGTAATTTTTTCTGGGACACCATGTATAATGTAATTAAATAAGTAGTCAACTCACCCAAGTCACTTGATAAGATTGAACTTTACAACAAACATTACACATTTCGATAGGCAAGTATGAGGCATGTTAACATTATTTCCCATAATTTGCATAGTGCTTTGATGTTTGTGGTTATCATGGTTATCAAAATCAGATCATTGCTTTCTGCAAGATCAAAAAATCTCAATTCTATTCGTACGCTCTCTCAATTGACCAACTTATTGCGCCAGAGTCATTGACAAAGGTCATGATTGGAATTGGATTATGAACAAACTTTGGTGGAATTCAATCGTTTTACATATGATGAGCGATCATGTAAACTTCTTTCTAATGGTAATAATTTCATTTTGATTGAAGGACATTCAATGATATATTATGTTGCTTTATCTTTGAATTCGTGGGTAACGCCAATTCATTTAACCCATCATAACTTGTCCCCTGGTATGACTTGCTACTAAAGGCCTATATGCTCAAAGAGAGCACATTGGCCGTGACATGATATGCTCCACCAATAACGTGATTTCCTTTATTAATGACATTTTAAAGTGGAAAGATAACATAGAGAGAATTTTGTCCCGCTTTCGCTGGAATTGACCAAATACGCGTGCCGGAGGGAAGACGTGGTGTGTCATGGAACTGAGACGGTGATGGTGAAAACAATGTGATGAAATCCTGTAGGTACATTGGAACAAGTCAGAGGACATTCCTGTATATTACACGTCTTGTGGATAATCCTTTGAGACACGGGTAGCAACGAAGCTGTTGTAAGATCATTGCTTTCTTGGTGCTTTGTCAGGCAAAGAAGTGTCGAGGCGTTTTGAAGATGCTGGAGTCTATTGATACCACAGTCAAAAAGTCCGAAGAGTAGACTGTTTACTAGTGATCCTGTGTCATATACTGGGGTACCCAATAAGGTGGTTTTGTTACATTTGATGTGCAGCTTGGACTTCAAAACAGTGTCGCTTGAGTATTCCTTCACTTAGAAGATTCAATTAGGTCTTAAATTGAGGCTAATTTATTCTATATTACTCATGTTTTATCCTGTTTTAAAATAATTTGTAAATGTGCCAAGGGTGGTTGAGGATTAGGAGGAGGAGGATTAGGGGGAGGAATTCGTATCGTAATTTTGATCTAAAACCCCCATTAAAAATTTGAATCTAGTAAAAAATGTCTAAATAAATAAATACAGAAGGTCATTTAAAAGACTAATACTTGCTCAGAATGATTATAAAAATGAAAAAAAGAGGTGGGGTTAAATCCCACCTACTTTGTGATTGTTTTTGCCCGCACTCTCTCATTTTTTAACCGATTTCCATAAAAAAAAAGGTGTCAAAATGCTCAGGAGGATGAACCACTTCAAATGAGACGTGTAGGTAAAATGTTTGAAACATTTCATTTTTTTACTATGTAACACAAAGGTACCCCAAGTTGTGACACAGGACCTAGTACAATAAGTCATACCTAGAATATGTTCTCATTTTGAATTTATCCTTTCTAGGTATGACAGCTTTTACCGTAAAATTGTGTCAATTCCCGATATCATGATATGTGCGCCACGTTTTGTAGGCTCCGATTGCCGATTACATAGACGAGAGCAACTGGTAACCAACGGCATTGTCCAGTGCCGGTCTGCTATTCAATTGCGTGGTGCATGGGTGACATGTATTTTCAATGTAAAATGCCTATACGGTGATCCACCCAACGAAAGCAAAAATGATATAAGGGTGATAAAGGGGACGTTAAAGGGGCTCCCGATGCTCTTGCTACGCCTTTGCTTAAGAGGGAAATGCTCGTCGTGGTTAACATAGCGAGAAGGAAAATGAAGAACCGTTTTTTCATCATTACATTAAATGTAGGCCTATTATAGGTGTGGCTCTCTTAACACAAGACAAACACCCCTTCCTAGGCAAGCAGCATTTTCAGATAGCAATTTTTGAGCAATATCTGAAAGAGAACCACTTGACGATATGGCTGATCGCTTATGGTTCTTTTCTAATTATACAGTAAGGGATTTCAAGGTGAAGCGTTAAATATATAAATGTATGCACCACGGAAGAATAGAATTTTGATCTTGCCATTGAAATTTCATAGACTACTAACCATTGCGCCATGCTCTTTTCGTATGCAGATTACATCGACTGTATATCTATGTAAAATAGAGAAAGTATTATGTCAGTAAGGGTCATTTTACAAACCTTTTAAAGAAGTTGTCATAAGTCCAAAAAAATAACAATCGCTCAATACAGTCAATAGTCATCCATCATAATCATTGTAAAAGTCAATAACTATAAATAGAGAATGGGGAAGGTTTTCTCTCTTTGTTCAAACGTGCTCCTCACGTCAACATGAGGCTTCCGTTGATAATCTTAACATAGCCCAGTTTGTTCTTGATGAGGCATTAAACTTGGATTTATTCCTGACTTCTGCTCGTAACTTCCGCAGTGCATCCATGTCCCTTTCCTGTTCTAATTTAGGTCTATATCTTAACTAGAATCTGGAATCTACAAGTGGACGTGCATATTGGGGCCACCGAAAGAAACATGTTTAGCATACGGTTTCTACAATCTCCAATAAGAATCCCCTTGAAAAGGGGATGTACCGGGACAAAGACGATTCCCAGCTTATTTCTTTAAAGTTAAGTCCTGGTGTTAAATTATATTTGTGACATGTATACTTTTGGACACATTGATTTACTGGTCACCGTGTTGCATGTATACACTTAAAGAACTGATATGCTATGCGGTATGTATACTGTGAATTCTATTATATTCATGATTCGCAGTATTTCACGGAGCGATTGGACTATACAAAGTATTAAAGTGAACAATCAGAACGTTAGATGTCAATGTTCTATCTATGGACGAAAGAGATAACAGACCGCGTTTTAAGCAGTCAAAGTCTCAGCATCACCCGTTAATGAGAGCCGATTGTTCCATGAAATGCGACAGGCGACACCATGCGAGTATTTGGGGGGGGGCTTTGGGGCGCCAGCCCCCCGGGATCAAAGCAGGGGGCGCCAAAACGAAGTGGCGGCGGGAAGAAGAAGTGTGGCAAAAAGAGGGACGGCGGAAGAAGAAGGGGCGGCAAAAAGAATTAGTAAAGAAAAAAGGGCGGAAAATGTGACAAAATTGTACTATACATCAAAATTTGTTGCTTTTGGGGCGGTAGCGCCTATAAATCCTTTTTTTTTTTTTTTTTTTTTTCAAACGACCGTAAAAAAATTGGGGCAACCTTTTCGGGCTGTTGAGGAAGGGGCGGCAAAATTGGATTTTCTTCAGCCCCCCGGGGAAGGGGCGGCCACGGTACGCCACTGGACACTGCTACGCATGTACCGCGATCGAACAATCGGCCCTCTATGCGAAAATTCACAGCATACAAAACACAGGAACTTTGACTGTTGATACACGGTCTGCTATCTCTTTCGGCCATGATTCTATCAATCTTTACGTACAAAATGGTAATTGGAAATATAAAATTTGACCGAAATTTGAAATATTTTAGTGTGAGGGAGCAAAGCCCAATTTTCGTCCACATTGGTCAATTTTTGTCCCATTTTTAGTCATTTCCCCGTCCCCATTTTATCCATGAAAAATTTATGTGGATGAGGCAGTTTGTTTTTGGAAAGGAAAAGTTCCCAAAACAGATCAGATTTTCTTTGACATTTATGGTTCAATGCATAGGTACCGCGTGAACGTTGTAGTGCTGGGCGATCTATTCAAAAATTGTATTCCTCTATTGCTATGGTAATTAATCCTGTTACATCTTCACCTCGACGGCGTATATCTCTGCTTTCTCCAAAGAATGACTACATGCATTTTGTAATTACTATTACGTAACACGTACTTTAGCAAGGTCATGGCAAGATGGTAACAAAAAAATTCGATGATTGTAATACACAGTATCGTAACACATAAAGATATTTTTGTCATTTGGATACTACATCACGTGACATGAAATATGTATACTATTTGCCGGCATGAAAAAAAGTTTCCATAAAAATGTACTAGTCAGGACTGGCGATGACGTCATACCTTTTCCTCTGCATCGTATATATCATATTCTCAGTCACCTCGGGAAGGTATTTTTGCACCACGTACCTCATGAGCAGTAAATATTTGTATAATATTGGTGCAAATATGTAAGTATATCCTGTTTCTTAGATCTCACTGTATGATTGCTATTATTCAAATCACGTACAGATGTATTGAAAGCAGTAATTCATTGATATTTTAACTTTTAAAAAGGCATAATATTTGTACACAAATTTGTTATTTTAAATAATATGAATTAGGCACATTTTATTTTGAGTGGCAATTATGTGGTACAAGTTATATTGGGCACAGGACAAATTCGCTATATTTATGTATGTTAAGGCAGGCTAGGTAGCTGTTCACTCGCAGACATGCATGTAAGACATATAGCACTTAAAAGTATAAACGTTTAAGATAAGAAGCAAAAAATATAATATAAATGTAGATTTGGTGTAAAAACAACAATTTTGATAACACTTAAAAAAAACTTCTTAATCTTGAGATTCCATTCCAGGAACGACTTTTTTATTTAAATTTTTGATAATGACCTTATTATTTGAGATGTTAGCCATGGGACAACAAAACTAATTTCTAAAATGTACACACACACATCTGTACAAAATAATGCGACCTGGTCTCTCTAATATTCAGTCTATATTGCACTGAATCACATTCGATAGTCAGTCTATATCGTAATGCATACTAGTATACGGCATAAATAGCGCCCTCTGTTGGTGCAATATTCCATTAAGGTTACTATTGGTCAATGTTACATAAAGTTACTTTTTGCAAAATTGACACTGGGGTCCAGAAAGCAAGAGTAATCTTAAGGGTCACGTGTTGTCTCTACTGGGAGACAGGTTGTCGATAACGAAAATAACCTTCCGTTATCGACATTATTTCAAAGAACTTATTATTTCAAAGAACTTATAAAGCGCATTTCCCATAGACCAATGCGCTGTACAAAGAAAATAAAAATACATCAAAAATACACAGCATGGCATAGAACAACAATATATCACAACATCCGTCATTCATGTCACATGAATGAATCATGTCATACTTTTTACCCTATAATTTCCCTCATTCTTCAGGCCCTGCCCTCTATCGGAGGTTAAATTATAGTTTAAGCTTGTTGGATATTAGAGTCACGCGGTAGCCGTGACCAGCAAGTTTTTAAAAAAAAAGACTGATAAAGAAGACTAATAACAGATGCTCCCGCGAGACTATATTTACAGCTAACATTAAAACACTTGACTTCTATTGTTCGATGTTATTTTTCGCTGGGTACAAAATGTGGCTAAAACCATGCTAAATGTTATTTACAGTCCCAGGTGTAATATCTTGACAACTCATTAATTCAAAAAGGGCCACCAATCCTACAGTCAATTATTGTTCGTAATAAACAAATGTTTTTGCTTCCATTTCACGCGGTATTTCATAGCGAATATTAGTTGCAAATCATACTGATCCAGAATTTTTGGACACTGCTACAGGTCTACCTGGTTATCACCTTCACACCACTTTTTCAGATTCACTTCCAATTATACCCTAGCAAGTTCTGAAATACCTTACATACAAATTCCGAACCCCATTCGCCAAAAAATCAAGTTTTTCACAATTCTTTTGTTCTTTTCGGACGACACATCAATTCATATAATAAATATTGTACATCGACACGCTATTTCACAGCCGACTCCCGTGGTCTAATGGTAAATGACTTGGACTCCTAATCTGGGGACTGGAGTTCGAAATCCGATGACCAAATTTATTTTTTTTACAACCTTTTATTAAACAATTAATTTTCGTTCATCAAGAATAACATAATTTTAAACATCTGGTGCTATTGTGATATTTTTTTTTATCAAAGCAAGATGTTTTATTCTCAGGGAAATTGTTTATTAACCCCCCCCCCCGAGACTGCAGGGCTTGAAGAATGAGGGAAATTAAAAACCACAAATCGCGAAAGACCGCCAACAACCGCCGCTCAATAGGGATGTCAAACCAGATTGCCCCGCAGGGCAACAAAGAACCACAAACCGCGAAATATGGATATCCAACCAGTTTAAAAGACAAATTAGCCACCGATAGAGGCCAGGGCCTGAACAAGTAGAGAAATTAAAACCACAAACCGCGAAAGAATGCCAAAACCGCCGCTCACTAGGGATATCCAACTATATTGGCCCGCAGGGCTACAAAGAACCACAAACCGCGCAATTTGGATATCATACAAATTAAAACCACAAACTGCGAAAGACAACCAACAACCGCCGCTCAATAGAGACATCCAGCTAGATTGCCCCGCAGGGCTTCAAAAACCACATACCGCGAAGTATAGTTATCCAACAAGCTTAAACTATAAATTAACCCCCGATAAATGGTAGGGCATAAAGAATGAGGGAAATCAAAACCACAAACCGCGAAAGACCGCCAACAACCGCCGCTTAATAGGAAATCCAACTAGATCTATAAATCTAAATAACTATCAACCGCGAAATTTGGATATCCAACTAGATTTCCCCGCAGGGCTACAAAGAACCGCACACCGCGAAGTATAGTCATCCCGATAGAGGGTAGGGCATGAAGAATGAGGGAAATTAAAACTACAAACCGCGAAAGACCGCCAACAACCGCCGCTTAATAGGGAAATCCAACTAGGGCTACGAAGAACTATCAACCGCGAAATTTGGATATCCATCTAGATTGCCCCGCAGGGCTACAAAGAACCACACACACCGCGAAGTATAGTTATCCAACGAGCTTTAACTATAAATTAACCCCGATAGAAGGTAGGGCATGAAGAATGAGGGAAATTAAAACTACAAACCGCGAAAGACCGCCAACAACCGCCGCTTAATAAGGAAATCCAACTAGATTGCCCCGCAGGGCTAAAAAGAACTATCAACCGCGAAATTTGGATATCCAACTAGATTGCCCCGCAGGGTTACAAAAATCACAATCATTAAAACATAATTATCTTGCTAAGTCGTGACACTTAGACGCTTCCGTAGTACAAGCCTTGCTACATAGTTTCAATTTGAAATCGGACTGACTCTGTGTCTCGCTGGCATCGTCAACATTGGTTATGTGTTGTTCATATTTACATTTCTTAGTTGCCTTGAATAATTAAAGTATATTAAAATGTATATGTATATTAACATTACAGTCACGCGGTAGCTGTGACCAGCAAGTTTTAAAAATAAACGGCTGATAAAGTTTTATTAAATTATTTACTGTCATAAATCAAGGATAACATAATTTCAAACATCTATTTTTCGTTTTATTCGTTTTATGGAGTACTTCGTAACCCGATGACTTTCCAAGCTTAGAGCTGCTTGGCTACATTCATAAAAAGAAAGAAAATCCACCAAAAAACGCGTTGACAACGTAAAGAAAGCAGCAAGTTTAAAAAGCCCCCACCTCGGCTCACTTTTTGAAACTTGGTCCCATTTTGAATATCAACAGCAAATCGGTGGTTTTAACGTTTAAACAATAGCATCATTGCCATTAACATGCCTACTTGTTATTCGTTTAATTCAATCATTGGTCATGAACTTAATAATTATTATAAAACAAAACATATATAGGATATTGGCCAAGAACAACACAATAACCTTTCTGATCGTTCCAGAATTATGCTAACAACTTAATATCGCATCGGCACATTAAAGATACATAACACTTCTGGAAATAATTTAAGTTGATAATTATGACAAAATTAAATCAGTATCTTTTACAAATGGGACCAAGTTTCAAAAAAGTGAGCCGAGGTGGGGCTTTTTAAACTTGCTGCTTTCTTTACGTTGTCAACGTTTTTTGGTGGATCCATATTTGCGGTTAGTGGTTCTTTGTAGCCTTGTGGGACAAATTGGTTGGATATCCATATTTCGCGCTTAGTGGTTCTCGTTTTAACGCCCCGATACCACCCCAGTCAGTGCCATACCTCATCCCGCTATTTTACTTACCAAAATACAAATTTCTTTATTCTATGTTGTCAAATAGTAACTTTTCATTAACCTTTAATAGCTAACCCCATCGTTCAGCTATTGTGCGGGAACCGCTCTTGTCAACAGAGGGCGCTATTTATGAATAGACGCAATATAGACTGAATATTGAATGTGATTCAGTGAGATTATAGACTGAATATTAGAGAAACCAAGTTGAAATGATACCTTAAATTGGAAAGAGACCAACAAATAAATGAGAAAACCGTTCCTGGAGCCGATCGTGCTTTTTTAAGATGAGCATACTTACTTATAATAACTCAAAAATACAACATCTAAAGGTATAATTGAAGACCAAATTAAAAAGACTAGTTTTCGTCTGATGTCAGGGCAAAGGCGCGACGTGATTGGTTGCTTACCTGCGCGGTACATGATTTTTGGTCTGTCTGTCATTTTTTTACTCTTGCATATGCAATGGAAATGGATTCAATGCAAGGGTGAATTTTGTCGGTTACTCTCAAACCAAAACATGATCCTACTCATAAATTAAGTTGCGATGAAATGAATGTGTTTTGAGTGACTCGTTATGTTACGTCCCCCATGGCATCGTTGGTTTCAAATAACTTCACTGTTACATTTAACGTAGACCTGTATCTCAAACACTCAAACGACTTAAGTTTCACAACAACGAGATATAATGTAAGATAAGCTGACGAGAACCATGAAGTGGAAAATCGACTTAACTGTCAAAAATCTATTGAATCAAAATCAACAGGATATTAAAGGGAAGTGGCTCGAGTTCTTTCCGCATTCAACAGTCTTGAAAATTGATAACGCGGCTGTAGAGTTTTTATACCAACCATTTACTAGATATTGTGCTTTGTACATTTTGCATACAGCTGCCACTCAGGAGCCTTTGCTTAACGGAATGCAAGAATGTATCGATTCAAGAAACCTTGTGGTTCTAACTGCCCTTTTGCATTGATCAGGTTGTCATATAAGTATAAGATATTAAAGGAAAAGTGGGTTCTTTCTGTATTCAACAGTCTTGAAAGTTGATATTGTGGAAGCTGTAGAGTTTGTCTTCCTACTTTTTACTAGATCGCGTTTGTATTATTTTGTATGTAGCTGCTTCTCTTTGCTGCATGAAATGCAAGAATGTATCAATTCAAAAAACCTTTGCTAACTGTCTTTTGACATTGATCAGGTTGTCATATACGAGAGCATTAAGAATACACCTTACCTGACCACGTACAAAAATGATTGGATTCTAACTAAATCGATTGAATCTTTACTGAATGAAATCAATTGAAGCTTTACTGAATGACATCAGCAGCAGCAGTTCGAAATAGGGCCGGTCAGCCGGCCATTGGCATGTAACTTTATGGCTTGGCCGGTAACTTTCCTGACTAGCAGTCTAGTTGCTGGCCCGGCTGGCGGTAACTTTTTAAAGCTCAAAGTATAGTTTTTAAATATTCAAACACATGGTTCATGAATGCATCGTCTATCTGTTATTACGGTATTTATTAAATTTCTTACGAAGCACGGTATAAAATAAAAAAACTAAAACCAGATGATGACATTCAAGAGTCAATAGGATTAGAATCTGCCTGTGTATACGAGTCGGACTCGGACTATGATGTGGATTATGATGATGATATGGAACTTGGAAGAAGTTACGATGGAGTCGACATACAGGCAGCAGTTACCACTTTAGTTTAATTTAGACAATTAGTGACGTCCTTCACCCAAAGGTACCTTTTCAGAATTGAAATAAATACCCAGAGCTGAGTGAGTATGACAATTATTTTGTGGCTCTTGAATTCTTATTACGGCTCTATGGGTAGTTCATCCCAGTTCCCGGGAATTTTTCCCAGCTGAAAGTTTATAACCAAGTTAAACTAACTGAGAAGTTGCAGAGTCTAATAACAGATTGACGATACATTCATGAATCATGTGTTTACTTTGAGCTTTAAAAAGTTACCGGCCAGCCGGGCCGGCAACTAGACTGCTAGTCAAGAAATACCGATCAAGCCAAAAAGTTACATGCCAATGGCCGGCTGACCGGCCCTATTTCAAACACTGGTTGTCCAACAACCGCTACATTCATGCGCTGAAACCCAGTGCTTGATTGACAGCCAATTTAAGTTTACTTCGGTTTTTACCGAGTTGATGTTCAGCCAATCACATAGGACATATTTAAAGGGTGTCGTGAGACTGTTTGCTTAAATGACGAAGGAGCACAAACCGGCTGGGACCGAGATTACTCGTAGACGATACCCAGGAACCAATTAAATTTAGCATTTAGAGCTGAACCACACCCAGTAAATATGAATTGTGATTGATTGGCAAACAATGTACTTGTTAGTGTTTGGATACGAGTTTCCGACCTAGATTGTTATCCAGCTTCATTCAATCCTACAGCACCAAATCTACTTTACCATCATACCATGAAACAAAAACATGGCATCTATATCGAGCTACTAGCAATAATTAATCTATCAGGTGTTTGCCTAAAGCTAGCATATGGTACCAAGTATTAAGTTTAAATTGTATCATAAACGCCCTCTGAACATGATGGGTCAGGTTGCCCAGCTAGTATTGCAATAGGTTAAACATGTTTGAAATACTTAATTGAACAACTTCTTGCTTACTCTTCCCAGCGTCACGTGATAGAATTGGACACCTATGAATATGTAATTCTGGATTATTTACTTAAGTTATATCATATGACCTTAAGTCATGCCGATGACAACAATATCATAATACAATGACCAAGTAAAAATGGAAGACGTCTTATTTCGTACATGTAAACAAATGCAGTCTGTTTTAGCTCCACATTTGAGTGGATCAAATATCTGTCTGCATCACATGGTATACAAATATTGAATGTTTGTGAGTACAATGGTAAGAAAATATTCTTTCCTTTGAATTAAATATTTGCTTTATATAACTCGTATGAAAATTATATTTCTTCCACTCAATTTTATAAATCACCAGAAAAACAAAATAAATAAAAAATAATGTTCATGAAAGTTCATCTGTGTTGGTATAAATAATGATTTTGATTTAAACTTTTGATCCAAACACAAAAAATTAATTCCTACCTCGGAATTTTCAGATGGTACTCCATCTTTCATCAGCGAGTGAGTGACTGTATCAGGTCGTGATTTTCTTGACCTTTGACCTGATAACAGACTCGTAGACTTCGAATCAGAATTTACCCGAGACTCAAGCGAATGAATTGCGTTCCAAAGTTGTGAATCTCGTAAGTAAATCTAAGAAAATTGATTCGAACATTAGAATAGATGAAAGAAAAGCGCTTCAGGACCTAAGGAAAGATCAATCCATTCACATTTTACCTGCTGATAAAGGCCGTTTATGTGTAATTTTGGACACCACTGAATATCACCAAAAGTGTGAAGCTTTGCTTGTGGATACCAACACATACAAAAAGTTAGGAAAACGTGATCCTACCTCCAGATACAAGAAAAATCTTGTGTAGGTACTGCAGGACATTAAAAATGAAGGTGCCATAAACATGGTCGAGTATCGGAAGTTGTACCCAACCCAATCCCCTAAGTTTTATGGACTACCCAAGGTGCACAAATTGAACACTCCATTGTGCCCAATAGTCAGTTGCATTGGTCCCATCAATTGTAACTGTTCCACATTAGTCGCGGACATTTTATCTCCTCTTGTCGGAAAAACAAAAAGTTTCCAACGCAGCAATTTGCTGAACTTATCCAAGATCAAAGAGTAGAGGAGGATGAGGAGTTAAGATCGTATGACGTCACATCTGTTCCTGTGGACAAAGCACTTGGTATTGTACGTTCTCGCCTAGAACAGGATAGCGCCCTCGGTGATAGAACTGAATTATCACTTGACCAGATAGTTAGATTCTGTGAAACCTGACTGAAACAGTATTTTATTTAATGGAGACTATTATGAACAGTAACACGGTGCGGTCATTGGCCTTCCGCTTTCTCCGATACTGTGCATGGAAGATCTTGAAGAGAGAGCTATTGCGACAGAACCCCCCCCCCCCCCCCTCTGTGGTGGTTTCGCTATGTAGATGACACCCATTGCAAACTTAAGAAGTGTCACTCGCAAGAATTTACTGACCATCTAAATGCGATGGACAAGGACATCAAATTCACCACCGAAGGAGAGGAAAACAACTCGTTTGCCTTTCTGGATACCCTCGCCGTAATCCAACCAGACATTTACCGCAAAAGCACGCACACCGATCAATATCTCAAGTTCGCATCCAATCACCCCATTGATCATCCAAACTTTGTACCATAGGGCTGACACCGTGGTCACTAACCATCAGGATCGCGAGAACGAGAAATCATATGTGAACAATACTTTAGCGAAATGTGGATACCCCAAATGGGCCCTCGATAAAGCTACACGACCAAAAACTCACAAAACCAGCGATGTGGGCGAATAATGCCCCAATAAATGTCACGTAGTTCTCCCCTACATCAAAGGCACATCTGAAGCCATTAGAAGGACTTGCAATTACGGCGGTGTTAGCGTGTTCTTTAAACCAACCCGCACACTAAGACAAATCCTTGTGTCACCCAAGGACAAGACAGATAAGAAGGATATTACAGGTCCGGTATACTACATCCCGTGCCAGGGCCAAACCGTTACCGGTACCGGACAGTGCAAAGAAGCCTATATTGGCGAAACTGAACGCTCTCTGAAAACACGTTTTAATGAACACAAGAGACCCAGTAGTACAGCATCAGAGGTCTCAAACCACATTCACATCGAGTCTCCGGGACATTTTGTGGACTTGGATAAAGTCCGCATACTCGACAGAGACAGCGGGTGGTTCCAACGTGGAGTCAAAGAAGCAGTTCACATCAAAGCCAACCAACCATCTCTCAACAAAGACGGGGCCGGTTCAAACTCTCAGGAGTCTACGAGTCTGTTATCAGGTCAAAAGTCAAGAAAATCACGACCTGATACAGTCACTCACTCGCTGATGAAAGATGGAGTACCATCTGAAAATTCCGAGGTAGGAATTAATTCTTTGTGTTTGGATCAAAAGGTTAAATCAAAATCACAAATAAAAAAAAATATTACAAACTTTATTCTAGAAACGACACTCATACCTATAATTGGCGAGTCGAGGTAGTCTCTGTGAGAGAAATACGCTCGCGTCTGTCAGCGTTGCCATGGTAGCTGCGAGTGAGTGCAATGGAAAAAGGACTATTGCACGGGCGCCGAGTACAATAGTCTTTTTCTATAATAATCAATAGTAGGCCCTAATTGACCAATCAAATGTTAATAATCTTTATATGAGTTTTATAAAAAGTTTTATACACTCGGTGCCACTTTTATGTAAAAGAGGATTCTCCTTATGCCGTACAAACATCATATCGCGGTGTTTCAGACCATATTTCGTCATTAATGAATACCTTATGATCCCTAGTTTAGAATTTATTACAAAACAATCACAGTTTTTCATCCACTACACTCCCGTATTTCAAACGCAATGATAATACCTGAACTCGGGCCTTTTGCACCAGATTCGAAGCTGGCCATTGTCCAAGAGTATCTTCTAATAAAATAACAAAATATCGTGGACCAAATAAAGAGTGTAAGAACAGACATTGATTTTTACTTTGGTAGCTAAATTAAATATATCTAATAGCTTAAAACTAGCATGTTGATTACATTCTAGGGAAAGTACAAATATTTTAATTTCAGTATAAAAACAGTATAATAATCATTGCAAAATATTATTAACATCTAACTAGTATCAAATTTAGCGATTAAGTTTCAGGCATAAAAAGAATACCTGAAAGCAATGAAAAAATCATTAGATTTAACATTGCCCCAAGTGTTTACTAAGTCATTTGAAGAACTCGCATTTAAGTTACAATATTCCTTTCCTAAATTAATCATTGTGTCATCATAGTCTTACTTAGTCATACAAACCTTATTTAGATTGATAACTGCATATGATATGTTTACTTCAAGCAGCTGTGTAACGTAATTTATTTATATACCGTTCCTCCTACCTTTTGAACCCTGAGGTGTTATATACGTAAGTATAACTTATTGAAGGTTAGACAATTTTATGTTTCTCTCCTAATATAATCATGTAGGTTTTTTATTTTCTCTTTCTTTTTTCTCTTTCTTTCTGTTTCTATTTTTTTCATTTCTTCCTTTCGTTCATTCTTTCTTTCTTTCTTTCTTTTAGTTTTTTCTTTCCTAATTTATTTAACTTATTTATTCAGCATGCTCCAAACAAATGCTCCCCAACATACCTTATTTGAACTTTTAGAACCTCTCAATTCAAGTTTACTTTGGATTTACTTTTAAATTTGCCACTATTATTAGGTATATCACCTCAAAAATAAGGGCAGCAGAAACACGTTATTTAATGTTTCTACATGAATGACGGTTATTAAAGCATCAAAATCAAAAAACCGAATTGAAATCGGTCAATGCATTGTGACGTAGTGTCAATTTTAAGATGCTCATAAATGGAATGCAAATCTGCCACAAATTGCTATAATGACAAAATTGGCACATTTCGAGATTTTGAAGGTTTATTTGGACACTTGCTGGAAAAAGCAACTTTAATTTAAGTATCACAGGTTAATTGCCTATCTTTTTTAACTTCGTCAAAGAAAACAAAATTAAAAAATCTATCATTGAATAATTATAATAAATTAACCAAATATACTATTTTAGCAATTCCGGCCAATCTGCAGACAAATAAAAGTTGAAAAAATGACTAAGTTCAGCTAATTAATATGCAAAATTGATACCAAAAGAAAACCGTACATGATATCAGGGTGCGGTTTTTTCACAAACATATGTATACAAAGTTCTTTCAATTGATAACAAAAAAAATACACAAAAAGTAATTAATTATGCAAATTAGCTTATTACAGTTAATTATGTATTCATGATATTATTATGTAAATTAGGCATGAGTAATTTTTTTTTAATGTTTAATGAAAGTCTTTTCATTCATCATGAATTTGTCAAGTATGAACCTGTTATGATGTTGAGTAAAGAATCTGCAGTTAATTACTTTAATATAATACAAAAAAAAATTGACATTTTGACGGTGTCTGGAACAAAATTTTCATTTTTTTTCTGTAAATATGGTATATGTGTCACCATTGCTCAAAGCCAAATCCGAAAAGTAAAAATAAAAATTCATTTGCAATGAGACTTTAAATTAACATTTTGTTATCTGGATTAACATGGGAAGAGAAACGGTAAACGGAACAGCCCCTCTATTATACCGCGTATACAAAAATGGTGTGGCCTTGGACACACACAATGGCTTAGAGCTATTGTGGTTTGGAATATTACTCCCTTTAAACTCACTGAAAAAATGTTTTGTTTCAAATCGTTTTCCTCAAGTGTGCCATTCGTTGTCGACGGAAATAATTTACATGCTTAGAAAGATTAGTATTTCAGCTAAATGGTGGTAGATCTTGATTTTTCAAAAGGCCTATATTTATTGATTTATGAGGGATCTTCAACAATCCATAAAAATAGGTAGTAGCTCTTAAACGAAGCAATATTTATTTTAAAAAAAAACGATGGTAGTCACAGAAAGGTTTCACACACCATATATCAAAATTCAAACAATTGTGATAAATAGCACATATGAGGAAATTAATTTTTCGGCATGGATGTTTGCCAAAATTGAACAACTTTTATGCGCGCGCTTTTCAATTTACTGTTATGCTTGCATGCACAGTGTGGCAGAAGTATTGTGCAGCCACTGTGACATGCCTACTATTATCGACTTTCCTACTACGTTTATAAGTTATATACATGGTAACTGCATGGATAAATATATGCGAAGGACCATGACGACCCCATCAATAGCTTTTACAGTTTCAGTATTATTGTTTAAACGCAAGTACTGGTTTTATTGTAAATAGATTTAACAGGCAATAAAACAAGTATGCTTCAAAACACTAATCATGTAAAAAACAAGCAGTCAGAGCCCTATTGATCTTTTTTCAAAACATTTAAGAAAATCACCACTTAACACGGGATTCAAATTATATGTTATAGAGTTTGATATCGATTTTTTAAACAATGAAGTACCTACTTTCAATTCAGGATTCATTTTCTCTTGCCCTTTTACGTACGACCCAGATTATAGGTTAGGAAATCACAGGATTGTAATAACCGAATTTCCAGAAGCTCAGACTTGTATGAATAAACTATCCACCATTGAAATCGTACACAAGTACCAAGTCTACAAAATTCACCTGGAGATATACATGTAGGAGGGTCAGAAAATGAAAATCCCCACGCTAATTTTGCTTAGGTCTGGACCGTTGATTTTCCCATGGACCTCAAGCGCGCCTCCCTTACGGACTAACCTACAATCCCGGTCAAAATTGTTCGAATACTTTAACATGAGTGCTGCAAATATGCCCCCATTCCCCCCGATCAATGTTGGTAGTTGTTTATTTGGCCATGCACCCTTAGAGACATCCAACATTGATTGGTGGGGAAGGGGGAGGGTTGTAGTAGTAGGAACGGGTTCAAACTTTACACCAAAGAAAGCTAAATTTCAGTATGTTAAGTATAACTAAAATACCGGTCAAAACAATCAAACTTTTACACAAGTGTTCGAACGACTTATGGCCGGGATTGTAGGTAAACAAACAAATATATCCAACGATATTTCCAAAATCTTCCACAGGGGTAGTGTGAATTTCAAGTGGAATAGCCCATTGGAGGGTCCCAAGATTAGTTCAAGTCGTTTGGTGGTTTGTATGGCGTTTTAGTGCACGGGTGCCCCAGCGTGTACCAACATCCCCTTAGTAAGACGAGAGATTTTGTATGTTTGTGTCACCTTTTTGTTCCATTTTCCAAAGTGTCATCGCAGATATTCTGTCAATATCTGTCATAACTTTGATACAATTTTATTGTCGTCACGATCCGTTATTCACGATTCTCCGCAAACTTTCAAACTCAAATTCCCAGCGGGTCGTGTACATGCATTATTAATGTTCATAATTGCTTGCAAATATCCTGTTCAAGCATATCTTCAGTTTCTTCAAGTTTTTACTAATTTTGTACAAGGTTCAACTTCTCCCTCTGCCACTCGATCGATTGATTTGCCCTTAAAACCCATTTTGTTTTCTCCGAAGTCCCAATAGCGCATTTTGTGCATGTTTCGTCTTGCTATTTACGGTTTTCTGATTCTACGGGAACGGTGAAATGTCAGCTTTTAGTAAAGCAAACATGTTTGCTGGGGAGAAGTCAGTCGTCAGGTGCGAGAATCCTTTATACTTTTTTTCGCAATGAAGTAGAACACGAAATCGCACTTGGGTTATATTACAGAGTAATAATTGGGATGTTATCTTGATTTGATGAAAACACTGGGCAACTAAAAACATAATGTTTTGGCTTAGACCAAAAATATCTAACTTTGTTACTTTTATGTCTATTTTAAATATACCTTTACAGCGTATGGCGTCACAAAGTTACTTCTAAGTGAATTTTGGGTGTTTGAACAACCATATTTCAATTGCCGGTATAACTTGCATAAAAATAGGCAGTGCGCTTCTTTCCCATTTTCAGTCACCAGACGTACTTCTATATATTATTTGAATATGTCACATACTTTTTTTTTAATATTTGGATCAAGTTTTTGTCTGACGTATTGTAAAGCACTCAATGCTCTAATTGCATGATTTAGTTGAAACCGTACGTTTACCGTTGATTATTAATGTTAGGCAATTGGCAGCGATTCAGCGCCAAAATGTCTTCAAGCATATTCAGCTGGTTTTGTTCTGTCGCTTATATATCGGCGCATTTATTCCATATTATTTGCATGAATTCAAGAGTAATGCAAAAGACAGAAAAAGGCGTTATTAAACGTGATCTTGTTTCAGGGCTAATAATGAATTTCATTTTATTTCATTTCACTTCTAACAAATAATGTAATAGTCTGAATCCTGATTTAGCTTCCACGTAGCACAGAACTTACATTGGTATTCCTTCATAAATCACTTCTTGGAGTTCAATAGTAAAATTCGAGGAGTTTATATTTGAGGAGTGTTGGTAGCAATTATTTAATGTCAAATAGCTTTTAGCGTGATACAATGATTTAACGGGTTATGCCATTTTATATCGACTTTCGAAAAGTTTTTTGATACATTCATTGATTTCTCAAAAAGTAAAAATCGCAGTTTAACAAATAACGGTTCAAATGAAAGCCATCACTATGATAGGCCTGACACCAATATAAACACTTGTTTCGGTGACCCAAGTTCTTGGTCATTTCTGCTCACGCACTTTTTTACAGATGGCCTGGAATTTCATATTTCGGTTTCAGCGATTGCCCGAAAAAGGTGGTATGTTTTTTAAAAGCGTTTCCGCTTGGAATGTAGATAGTTATTGTTGCTATTACTCTTCGCGATTTTAATTTATGCCCTCTTTAGCCGACAATTTTCAATGCATTTTACACAATAGATACGTCGCTTGCATAAATACCGCTATTTTTAACAGTATCGTTTTTGTTAACCAACATACCATCAAAAAGAGTTCTCAAGACTTTGATGAAACCATAGATACCAAATCGGACTGCATGTGATGAACAGATTTTACACTAGAATCAAAAGAACCAGCGTAGGCCCTCTCAAAATGTACTTTTTTTAAATATCGCGTTGTGATAAAAATGACTGCCTTTTCCTTGATTTTTATAACAAGGAAAAGCTTTACTTACCTCAAACTTCAAACGTAGTGCTGTCTCAGTGTCCGTTACTGGTTGGTATTATTCAGATTAAGCGATTTTCATGATTTAGGCCTACTTAGCCTACATTTGACCAACTATTTGACAACACCGTGTACGAATATATTCCAAATATGGCGCTGCATTCAGTATCACACTAACGACAAGGTTATACTAAGATGTGTAAGACTTTCTGACACTATATTCACGGTTGTTCTAATGGCTATTCAAACTTATGACAAATTTGGCTGGTTTGCGTTGTTCAATACCATTTCACCCTGATGTGACAGTGACGTCACATCCGGGGTCACGTCAGTATAAAGCTGGTTTCATACTACCCTGCCGGTTGCAATGAGCGGCGTGGCGCACGCGCATTGCAGACAAACGGACACAATCAAGGCTTGTCATTGGTTGAAACGCTCTGCCGCTTGCCGGATGTTCGTGATCGCGCGCCATTATCGTGATGATCGGGGATTCCTTTTTTGTGATGAAGGCACCAGCCGAAATGTCCGTTTTCCAGAATGCAATGAACATAACTCTGTACTCCCCCGGGGAGATGATGTATTTTGCGACACTCATACCCCCCTGGAATAGTGCATGGTGGGAAAGAGGGAAAAAGGTCTCAGTACGAATTTTATTAGGCGCAGCATCACTCGCTGGAGTTCGATGGCGCTGGTGTACATACGCACGCGCTTAAAGACACCGCATAGATGCGCGAGCGAAACAGCTGTTCACAACGCGTTGACATCACTGCCAAATCGGGGTGAAAAATGGTATAGGTAGTAGATGACTATGAAACCTCAAACTCGCCCCTCGATAAAGGTTGGCAATTGAAGCAGGCCTCAGTTTAGCGAACTTTGTCTAGTTTAATGCGATGCGAGTGCAAGCGCCGCTCGGACTGTGAAGGTTTCTGGATACCGAATATGGGTTTAGATTAGGCCTATATCATGTCCTCTAGGCCATATAATTAATTTTTGGAAAGGAAAGTCTAATCTCGGAGCCTATTCAATTGAGAAGGGACTGGATTTTGTCATAATAATATAAAAATTAATACTTGTCGTCCATAACAAGAAATAATGCCTCGCGATTTTTTTGATATCCAGCCATAGTATTTTTGAATGATTAAACTGAACATGAAGCTATATCTTTACTAGCTTCATGCACTAATTTGCAGACCCGTCCGGACTTCTACATGTAGTGAGTACCACATTAGATTGTGTTTACAAGAAATAATAAGCGCTGCCTCCTCGAAATTTCTTATGCCATCAGCTTTGATGATTAAATATTATCTACAACTCCACACCTGTGTTCAAGGCCTTTCTTTTATCTATTGACCTCAAAAGAAAGGATTAGAATGATCAGAATGCCGTCCCTGACCCCTTTCCACACATTAATAATGAATCGGTAAGGGAACGTGCTACCGTTATACTTCAGTGAGTACGTATGGCTACTACGCAGTTCAATGGCCTTATTGTGATCTGGCGGGCGTTTTAAAAGCACGGTCCCTGACTGCGTGGGCATATTTCCGGACAAGGAACAATAGAGACCAATTGCCTGGCAATGACGTCACATGTAATCCCAGTCTATAGTGTGATTAGAACATTATAGGCTGGTGGTCACTTATAGTACGATCAGTACGAAAAGTCCAATGCGATTATTAATGTATTTTCTAAAACTACCCATGTCAATTACTATTTAGCACATTTAATCCTGAGTGAGACTGCTCAGTGTAGGAATTTGTTAGCCTTTTTATTAAACATGTTTGCAATTGGCTTACAGTCATCACATGCTGATAATACACATAACTGATTGGTCAGTATAATTAGCTATAATTTATTTACTTAGTGATTAGGCATATCTGTATAGAAACCTATTCATAGGCGATTTACTTCAGAAAATAACTACGCTGCACAAAATTAAGTCCATTCTCTATAGTTATATAGTTAATTGAATGTTTATTGACTCTTGTAATAACCAAGCATTCAAGCAATGTGTGTATAAACATATCCAATGTATATTATCTTTTAAAACTAATTAAATTGGTGTTCATAAAGCTAGGATATGAGACAAATATCTGTGACAAAATCTAGCAAGACCACAATGTATTGTAATTTGTTTACTTTAGTGATAAGGCATCTAGCATCTGTATAGAAAACTATTCAACAAAATAATTTGACATGCAGTGTTCCTGAAACACATTAGGCGATTTGCTTCCAAATAAAACTTCTTTTAAAAAGGATGGGGCATCCAACGGGAAATAGCATCTGATGCATGATGGGCTGATACAGTAGACATTTTCATGTCATTTTCTTCGTATAATAGTAGGTATGTCACAGTGGCTGCACAATAATTCTGCTACACTGTGCATGCAAGCATAACAGTGAATTGAAAAGCGCGCGCTTCAAAGTTGGCCAATTTTAGAAAACATCCATGTCGATAAATGAATTTCTTCATATGCTTCATTTATCCAAATTGTTTGAATTTTTAGTATATGGTTTGTGAAGCCTGCCCGAGGCTACCATCGGGTCCCCCAAAATTAAAAATTGTTTTGTTTAAGAACTACTGCCTGTTTTTATGGATTTTTGAAGATCGCTCATAAATCAGTAAATATAGGCCTATTGAAATAAAGGGACCTACCACCATTTAGCTGAAATACTAATCTGTTTTAGCATGTAAATTATTTCCGTCGACAACGAATTAAACACTTCGAGAAAACTAGTTGAAACAAAACATTATATCATAGATATTTCTAGGGAGTAATTTTCCAAACCTCAATAGCTCTAAGCCATTGTGTGTGTCCAAGGCCATACTATTTTTGTATACGCGGTACAGTGAGAATGGCTTTTCCGTTTACCATTTGTCATCCCATGTTAATCCAGATAACAAAATGTTCATTTAAAGTATCATTGCAAATGAATTATGATTTTTACTTTTCGGATTTGGCTTTGAGCAATGGTGACACATACCATGTTTACAGAAAAAAATGATAATTCTATTCCTGACATCGTCAAAATGTCAAACTTTGTATGTTTTGTATTATATTTAAGTAATTAACTGCAGTTTCTTTATTCAACATCATAAGAGGTTCATACTTGACATATTTATGGTGAATGAAGAGACTTTCATTAAATATTGAAAAAACCCAAAATTACTCATGCCTAATTTACAAAAAAATAACATGAATACATAATTACCTGTAATTAGCTAATTTGCATAATTAATTACTTTTTGTGTATTTTTTGTTATCAATTGAAATAACTTTGTATACATATGTGTGCAAAAAACCGCACCCTGATATCATGTACGGTTTTCTATTGGCATCAATTTTGCATATTAATTAGCTGAACTTATAGTATGGTCGTTGGACATTTTGTGGGACATGAGAGCACCTCAGACCTATCAAATTGCATTCTGAATACGAAGCATGTCTTTCTGATATCAAATAATTTTCATTTTTGAAAATCACAATATAATACAAATTTTATGACAAATTATAAAATTTGATATTTTCAATGATTTTGATATATAACAGTCCTCGAAGTAAATTATATAAATCTAATGACATATTCTTAAAGTGTATGTAGCAGGCACGGTTGTTTGATGTATATAGAATTGGCTTCATTATTAACTAAATGCAAACTATAGATGGCGCTATTTATCCTAAATTATATTTCTTTATTTGCAAGGGGTAGGTGATTAATACTGCCATTAAAACAGCTGGAATAGGCAAAACAAGCAACAGGGAAATTTTATAAACATATTCCATCAAGCAATAAAAAGAATTATCTGTATTAAAAAGCTTGAAAGAGTAATTTCCAGTAACTAAATAGCGCCACCAATTTTGTCTTTAATAGATACATTTTATATCCGAAAAAGCTATAAAAATGCTATAAAAGTGAATAATTTTGTAAAAGAGGGGAAATCAAAGTTGAGAATGACTCAAAAGCATCTGTATACATTAGCATGATATCATGTTTAGCTGTTAAAGCCTAAAACGTGGTTGTACATGATGTTTTGTTTGAAAAACTAATAAATGATCCCATCAAACAACCGTGCAGGGAGGAAAAGCCGACGGTCAATTGAAAATTGTGACCTTTCATATTGAAGATATGGATTTTTTTCCCAAAAGACCTAATTTTTTTTGGTGTTTTGGAAAAAAATCCATATCTTCAATACGAAAGGTCAAAATTTTCAATTGATCGTCGGCTTTTCATCCCACCTACATACACTTTAAGTATAAATCATCAGATTTATAAAGTTTACTTCAAGGACTGTTAAATATCAAAAATATCAATTTTTAATGATTTGCCATAAAATGTGTATTGAATTGCGAATTTCAAAAATCAAAATTATTTGATATCAGAATGACATTCTTCGTATTCAGAATGCAATTCGATATGTCTGATGTGCTCTAATGTCCCACAATAAATACTGTCCAAACGTTCATACCCCAGCCCTTAAGGACACCCAAGGCAGCATTTTGGGGTTCTAAGAGAAGACAGAACCCCCATTAGCTCTATGAAATAAAATAGTTTGTCTAACCTCAGCTTCAAATCAAAATCCTTGATTATCTTCTATGCAATGTCCAAACTGTGCCATGCGATTACCATCTACAGAAGAATTTTAATTATAAGGCTGACTTGTCAGCTTTTTAAAACTAGGGGTGTGAGTCACCAGACATAAAAAGAGATGAAAAATAGAAAAAGCATGAAAACAGCTAGCAGAAAGCTATATAATTTGGGAATATACTAAGCTTTTGTATAGAACAAGTGTTAAAAAAGCTGGAAATCAAAACCAAAAAAGCTGAACTCTTTATGTATACCTCTGTTAAATAATAGAGAGCCTTGAGGTGTTTGACAGTCCGAGTTGACTTGACTTGACTTCCTTGAGCCCTTTAAACCGTTAGTCCTTAGATGTAATATTTCCGTGTTCAGGCTGTATACCAAGAATTTGATATTTGTAGGGAAGACAGAATCGAATAACTCACAATTAGCAAAAATAAGGCAACGAAAAGAATAGTTTCTGGATCTGACAAATACCTACATTTACAGAAGGGAGGGAACAAGAAACAAGAAGGAAAGGTATGGCACATGTACATTGTAGCAACAGACATAAAAGTTCCTTTTTGGGTCCACTTTTTGTGGGATTCAGGTTAGGGAAGGATGTAGCCACAGCCCGATAGCGTGAGGGAATAATTTAGATATTTTGGGATGACCCCTTTCTGCAAGTACATGTATAATCTCCTCCCCGGGGGGGCACTCCAACTTTGGAGGTGACGCGTATGTAGGGCTGTTAAGACCCCCTTTTTCAGCGTCGCTGTCGCCCAAAGACCGCATGTTTTTTTTACGAACACATGTTCTGTCACCCGAAGACCTCCTATTTTTTCATTTGATCTGTCACCCAAAGACCCTTACATGTTCAATTTTAACAGCAACTTTCATTTAACACTGATTTTGTCACTTATTTTGAAAAAACAAAGAAATTTGAAGCCATTTAGAACTAGAAATTCGATTTTCGAGGTTTCTGTTGCGCTGTTTGGTTCTCACCCAAAGATTCCATTTAAAAAAAGGTCATGTTCTCACACAATGACCCCATATTTTTTACATTTTGCTCTCACCGAATGCCAAAATTCATGCTCTCACCCGATGACCCCATATTTTTTACATTTTGCTCTCACCGAATGCCCTTTAGTGCGAAAGTGCCAGCCCTACACCTATATCCATTTCAAATTGAAGTGCCCCCACCCCCCGGAATCTCCTCAGTGTTTGGGCAATTTTCTCCTCTGCAATCTTCACCAGCTGTGACACATTTAAGTCCATTTTTGCAGCAGGAACATCCTTTATTTCCACAAGTATTCCTGGAGGATTTTACATTTAAGTTGTACAAACTTAAGCAAGCTTTGTGGTTGTGACTCCACTTCTGCAACATTTGAACATGGAAAGACAAGTTTGTTGAAGAAGAAAAAAACAACCGGAAGAATTATAGCCGATATCATCCTGAGGCGGCAGTAAAACAAATTGGTACAGCTTGTTGTCTTATATGGTGGCAGAGAAAAAGATCCTTTAAAAGGTTTACGGTTCGCTAAATTCATGCCGATGGTATCACCAAATAAAACATCACTTGATCCACAGAAGCTTCCACCTACTAAAAGAGCAGCATATTTTCAGTCTGCGATTTCTTTTGCAGGTCATACTACGGAGAAAGCTCTTAAACAATGACTTGGATCCAAAGCAATGGGGTTGGAATCGCTCTGCCACTGTACTAGCACTGGAAGATGCAGCACCACAAAGCTTGCTTAAGTTTGTACGATGCAAATGTAAACTACCCTCCAGGAATCCTTGTGGAAATAATGGATGTTCCTGTCGCAAAATTGAAGTGTCACAGCTTTTGGAGATTGCAGAGGAGAAAATTTCCGAAATGCTAAGGCGATTATACTTGCAGATGAGTCCAAAAGACAGCTAGCTACTTTGCTTCAGAAGCTGATATATAATAAATAAATGTTGATATTTATATAGTGCTTTATGCTGTAAACAACCTCAAAGAGCTTGACATTTATTCCATTGCCATTAGAATATGTCGAAACCAGGTTGCAGCCTACAAATGGCGCAGGGTTCATCAGTACAACGACTGTGACTACCCCTAACAGCTTTCCATTGCACCTGGGTGGGGTGAGGGATATCTTGGGTTACAGTGTGAGTGAAGACTTGGTGCTTCAAAGACTCTAAAATCATTGTCATATCTGCTTCAGAAGCCAAATTATACCTAACTATATACCATGTGGTGTGGCCATTTTGGCGGCCATCTTGGATTTCTGTGTGAACGAAGACATCAGTGTTTTAGAATAGTACCAATTTGAATTCTTTGACCTATGAAATATATTCAAGGACACTAAAATCATCATCATATCTGCTTCAGAAGCGGAGATATATCTAATCATATGTGACGGCGGCCATTTTGGGGGCCATCTTGGATTACAGTGTGAATGAAGACATCAGTGTGTTAGACTTGTTCAAATTTGAATTCCCTGACCTCTTAAACCTATTCAAAGACACTAAAATCATCATCATATCTGCTTCAGAAGCTGAGATTTTGGCGGCCATCTTGGATAAAAAGAATTCCCCAAAGTGGATTTTGGTGGACTTTGGATATGACATTCTATGATACCTTCTGCTTCTTCGGTGCAAAAATTAGCTTTTTACCCATTTTTTCCGGGTTGCACCTGTTTTTCATCTTCAACGACCATACTATTAGTCATTTTTTCACCTTTAATTTATCTGCAGATTGGCTGAATTTGCTAAAATAGTATATTTGGTTAATTTATTATAATTATTCAATGATAGATTTTTTAATTTTGTTTTCTTTAACGAAGTTAGGAAAGATAGGCATTTAACCTGTGGTACTTAAATTAACGCTGCTTTTTCAAGCAAGTGTCCAAATAAACCTTCAAAATCTCGAAATGTGCCAATTTTGTCATTATAGCCATTTGTGGCAGGTTTTAATTCCATTTACGAGCATCTTAAAATTGACACTACATCACAATGCATTGACCGATTTCAATTCCGTTTTTGATTTTTTTTTGCTTTAAGAAAGCTTATTCATGTAGAAACATTAAATAACGTTTTTCTGCTGCGCTTATTTTTGAGGTGATATACCTAATAATAGCCAAATTTGTTTCCTGCAGGTAGCTTAAAACCTAAATGTAAAATGAGGTTTTCTGAACATTATTTTCCAGAGTCAAGATGCAAGTATCATTTATACCTCAAATCACTTATTTATTGTCAAATCAGTGCAGAGTAGGTTAGTATATGAATATTGAAAGTTAGACCAATGTAGCTCAAAGTACTATACACCAGCTGTTCCGTGAACTTTGTCTTTTTAAAGACAAATTCTTGTTTGTATTTTGTTTAAATCGGAGTGAAAATTTGAGAATTCAATTTAAAACATGCATTAATCGAATGGTAAGCTTCTGGTGCAAGTATTAAAAAGTTTATCTATTTTCTTTAATATAACACGAAACATTTTATCATAGCATGGCATCCCAGCAAACACAAAAACGTTTTAAAAACGTTTTAAATACGTTATATTTTGGCTTTTGGTTTAGGTAAAAACGTTTTAATAACATTAAAATGTCGGGTTATATAAAGGTCATGATAACGTTTTAAAACGTTTTGTATGAAAAAACACTACAACAATATTTTTAAATGTTTTCAAAAAATGTTATTGTAAACTATTTTGGCAAAAATTTTTGCCAAATATTGTGTCAATACTTAAATAACATTATGTTAAAATATTTTAACCCAGCAAACAAAGAAATGTTCTTAAAATGTTATTTTCAAAACCTTTTAATAACATTTAAATGTCGGGTTATATAAAGGTCATGAAAACGTTTTTAAAACGTTATTGAAAATATTTTGGGCAAACATTTTTCGCAAAATATTTTTCAACTCCCAAAATAACATTCTGTTTAGAATGTTTTGTATCAAGTTTTGAAGAATGTTTTTCGAATGTTATTAAAACGTTTTTATACCCTTTATACATTTTCTGTAAAACATTTTTGTTTGCTGAGCAGTAGATTATCAAAAATGTTTTTAAGGTTATGAAAACGTTTTATACTCTTAATATACCCTTTATATAACCCGACATTTAAACGTTTTCTGACAACCTTTTATAACCTTTTGCGAATGATGTTGAAAACGTTTTGTGTTTGCTGGGATTGTCTTTTTAAAAAGTAATTAAATTAAAGCAATATGCAACTGAACTTTTAAAAACCAATTAACTTGCTTCTAATGAGTGTATTGTCCTTTAGAAAGAAGGTGTGAAGCGCATTCATACAAATTACAAACATTTTACTGTTAAATTAGGAGCAAAGGGTATTCATATTTTTGAGTACACATTGCAGCTGCGAGAATGAGATACCGGAATGTAATGGTGACAGGAACAGACAGGGTTGCATCTCTGTAACTGTCACATCATTCTATCGGCTAAAATGCACCAAAGAGAAGAATCCAATTCTTTCCAGTAATGCCGCAGGAACCACTAGTGCATAAAACGAGCATAAATGATGGAACATTACACATATTCCCGATAGATAGAAAAATTAAACATTTTGAGATTGATCGTGATTATTGCCAAATTTAATGCAATCAGTTTCAATCATCCTCGGGATAGTTTAATACCTCAGGTACAATTAATAAAAATGAGTTCAATTAAAAAAGGTAAAAATGGGTGTTGAACATGTTGTAGGTAAAAATAGGGCTATCAAAAAATTGTGGTGGTTGAACACTCGTTTTTGGAAACATAATGTCAAATAGTCATTTAGGTGACGATAATGCGGATGTAATGTATAGTATGAACCTAAAATGTATGGTAAAGTGTTAAAATGTACCTTTATCAATCTAATTTTGCAACTTGTTTAGTTGAAGATAAGTATCATGTTGTACTCGTATGTAGCCTTTTTGTTGTTGAGCGACAACGCTTTATTCCACCATATTTTCCCCCAACACCCTAGTATCAATTAAAAAATTTGCATACTAATGCAAGCTTGAATTCTTAGCTGTATATCTTAAGTATATCTTAAATTAGTGAATATGGTGAAAGGAAATTGGAGAAGGATCCTACCACCCAATACAAAAAGAACTTCGTTGGTATTCTACGGAAGTTCTATGAACTTCCAAAAATCCACTGCGCGAATGTACCTCTTCGTCCTATTGTGTCTTGTTTTGGTTCAATATCATATAATGTAGCCAGACTGGTGGCAGACATCATTGGTCCTTTAGCTGGGAAGACGAAACTACTAGTACATCTTAAGGTCACATACCACTAATAGGCCTGGGCGATACATGGACATACGACGAGTAACTATTTGTTTGCATGGCATCTGAAAAGACTGTATTAAAATCGCTGAAATTGATCAAGTTATACATGTATAGCCAAAAAAGTACTTTTTAGGGTTTGGTGCTTCAAAATGGTATATTTTCTCTCATTATATGACATTTTTGTTGTAATAGTGCCAAAATTCATACGCACGGCTTTCAGCTTCGAGGGCGCACTGCCATTTTAAGGTGTTTACGGTTCAGTGCGTTAAAACAAGAAAAGTCTCAGGTCAACCTATGTTGCGTTTTTGATCATTTGGCATCTAAATCATATAGTTTCACCTAATATTAGTGGCATTTAACTGTAAGAGTTCTGAATAGGAGAAAATTCCACCCGAAGTTAGCCATTTTCCCATTGAAACCCGTGTAATACATAATAAGTGGTGTTTAACCTTATTAAAGATCTCACAGGAATTAGTAGGAAAGCTCAGTGGAGTTATATAGTTCATATGACGATGAAATGTTAGTCTCGTACGATGCTTCGGCGTTGTTTACTAGTACCTTGGTAGACGAATCCATAACCATCATTTATAACAGGGTGAAGAATGACAGATCATCGAAATGTTTACTTTTTTGTTTGAAAACAACTTACTTTTAGTTCAACGAGTTTTTTACCAACAGTTGGATGGGCGGCGGTGGGCTCACCCATTCTCCTATTGTGGCCATTCCGTTTATGTTGGACTTTGAGCAACGGGTCATTAATACCGTTCTGCACAATCCTAAGATATAGCATCGTTATGTTGACGATACCCTAACTATAATGCACAAAGATCACGTGAATTAGTTAACAGAGCATATCAAAAGTGTTTATCAAAATAACGCTATCAAGATCACCATCGAAGAGAAGAGAACAATTCCTCACCTATGCTGGGCCCTACTCTAGACATCCTGGTGGTTTATTGCCGTGTGCGGTGTACAGGAAACCAACCCACACGGACCAATGTTTAAACTTTGGATCCCATCACCCCCTCCACATGGCCAATGCTATCACCACGCGAGAAGAAGTCAAACAGCAACAATCATGACAGTCTCCAAAAGTATGAACAATGGGTGTTTAATGTGAGCGATAATAAGGAGCGAGATCTTCATATTAGCAATGAACAGCAGAAATAGACCACCATATACAGTCCTCCCTATATCCAGGGGGTGTCAGACACAATGGCATGCCCATTCCAAGCAAAATGCATCCGAACTCACGATAAACCCGTGAACCCCATCCGGCAATACGTGGTAGCACCTAAGGACAAGACAAAACAGATCAAAAATCTGGGACAGTTTATCACATAACTTTTGACGATTGTGACGCTGCCTATGTCGGTGAATCGGAGCGCGAATAACTGAGACCCAGTAGTACCTCCCCCTGTGGCACAACATGTCAAAGCTACCAAACCTACTGTATACTGGAACAACTACAACACGACCTGGCACCAGTCTACCATAAAATCTTGTCACATGACTTTGTTGACAACAACTTGTCATGACACTTGACACTCATCAAAATCACTAACATCAGTTTGAAAAAGGCTTAGCGACCACTATAAGCCGAAAGCTCACGGAAGTGAACATTTTTGTTGTGAGAATCAGTCAAAAATTCATATCATTCATTCATAGTATATCTTAAATAATCTGGGAAAATGTCTGTTACTGCCTGCAAGAAAAGAGATAACTATTTGAATGAGTCATGGTGCAGTCATGTCTACAGTAGAATTCATCTCGACCTTTGCAGGACTTAAACCCCATTAAAAGCTATTAAACCAAGATAACACTCATTGAAACAGCTCAACTGATTAAATCGGATCTTCTCTGGTTGTGCACATGACTGTGTCTGTTTTAAGCTTGTTTTACATGTGCGATATCGCAATAAAGCTGGTATTATAGCTTCAGTTGGGTAACCGATTATAAAGGAAACGAAAGGACACAATGGTATGTGGACCTTTGTTCACGAAATGAAACAATGGCCTGCTTTTTGTTAACCAGCATTCTTGAAAATGAGCAACATAATGATTGTTGACTTAACACGGTTTGGAAATAATTTCTTCATATTTTTGGTGTTATCTGTCGTTTACATATCCTTCCTAAAACACAAAAGTGCGACCCTCTCCAAACACCTAAATTAGCTAAAAATTTAGGACATGTTACAAAACTATATTTTCTAGAATTTCATAGAATAGTTTAAATGTAGCTTGTACCGTTTTTTTGTGGCATCCTTCAGAACGGAGCGGTCCGTTACCAATATAGCTCAATATTTTCGGTCAAATCTCCATTCAATTAACACGGGGAGTTGGCTAGCTATGAGCTAGCTATGCTTTGCCCTCACTCATATTCTACGAAAGTGCGACCCCCTCTGAACATCTAACCTAGCTGTAATTTTAGGTCATGTTAGAGAAATATATTTGCTAGAAGTTTGGAGAATAGTTAAAATATTGGCCGGTTATTTTTCACACAGTGATGTTAACTAGGCAAATGCAATATACTTCTAACATAGACTATTTGTAAAGGTCGCGCGTCAATGGTGAGAGCACTGTGTATTGTGTATAGGAAAACGGACAGTAACTGCAGTATGTTGTAATAAATTATTTCCTTTTATTATGATGTATTTTTGGGGCGGAGGCCTGTTCATACTAGTGTATAATAAAACCCCCTTTTGTGGAATGAAATTGTTAAAAATAAATATCATGTCAACAGAAGGGGATTCGAAAACGATATCAATATTTTAGCTTCATAGTATAACGATCCCTGTAACGCTTTTAGTGACCTTGATTTGTAGCTCACTGTATAATACATACATCATTAATGTCCGTACGGACGATTAGGTACTTCTTTTAAGTTTGTAGAATGTATAATGTAATTAAATAAGCAGCTAGATCATCCAGGGCATTTCAGAACTTGAATACAAACTTTGCGCATTTTGATGCAAGTACAACGAAGCATGTTAACTTTATTTAGCGCTTTGTCCAGAAAGGGTGATAAGCGCAGTTTAGGCTATTTTGTAAAAGGCACTGTATGGTGCGATAGTTTTCAGTTCTTAGCTCCAGAATCTTGTCATCCACCTCATACATTCAAGAGCATAGTCTACAGCCAAACTTTGCGCACCCACAGAATCTGCTCAGAGCCAGAAGAAGCTGAAAAACAACTTATGTAACTTAGAGAACTTTTGTTAAACGCATTGATGATGCTGGTTTAGTTGACATCCAAATGTCCAATGTTAAACGAGACCCGCTTTCTATGTACCTTACATCGACTGTATATACGTAAGTATTACGTTAGTAAATGTAATTTTACCAATTTCTTGGAGAAGTTGTCTTAAGTCCAAACCTAACATAACAATTGCTCAACACAAGTCAATAGTCATCCATCATAATGTGGAAGTCATTGAATAGGGAAAGGAAAAGATTTTTTATCTTTCTGTTCAACCTTTTCCTCGTCAGCAAGAGACTTCCGTTGATGATCTTAACATAGCACAGTTTGTTCTTGAGGATGTATTAAACTTCGATTTATTCCGAACCTCTGCTCGTATAGCTTCCGTTCTATATCCATATCCCTTTACTGCTCTAATTGATGTTTTTACTAGTATTTCAGCACTTTAGAAAAAGCATACGATGTAAAATGAGATTCTGTAGTGGAAATTCACACTGAACAATGAATGAAACATATAAAAGTGGAAGCTTTGGCTATAGGGGAACATGAGGGGATAATGTTTTTGAACAGTTTTTCATAATCAAGGTTGGCCGCTACTCGCACACCTGGAACTCTACTTTCAATGCAATAGTGTCACTCTTGGTAGTTTCCATTGATATCATAACTATAGTTGGAGATTAACAGCTCGGTCGTCGTCGTCGTCATAATCATCATCATCATCATCATCATCATCATCATCATCATCATCATTATTTTCGTCGTCGTGGTCATCGTTATTATTAAGTGCTGTGTTTAAAACCACTAGTACTCTGAACATAAGCTTTCAAACTTGACAGCATTAACTCCTAATTGTTGATCTAATTAATGTCTAATTAATCTTCAATAGCTGTGTTTTAAACAAAATAAGGTAAACAACTTCTTGATTGCGAAATGTGTCAAAGTAGTATTTATTTATAACAATTAAATTGGCCGAAGCCAGGCAAAGCGCAATAGGCTACAAAATTAAAGGGATGCCAAGCGAATATGACTGGACAGGGAAATGGGAAGAGATCCCGAAGAAAAACTTCGTCCCCAATATGATGATCGCCTATGATTGCATTATTTGTATTTTGAAATAAGTCACAGTCAATCGGCAGAATACCAAGTCACGTAGGTCTGTAAAATATATGAGAAAAACAAGTCGTTAATTTTTCCGACGATTTTCTTATAGTTTGCTGTTCTTTTCCATGCTTGCCATTCTTTTTTTTCGCTCCTTTAGCATATATAGTTTGCATGGAAAATATAAGCGTAAATTTGATTTTCTGCCATTTGAAGAGTTAAGTATCTGATTGCGTAAATTAAGAAAGCATTCAACACCTGGGTGCATCGATCGTTAGCGATATCGTTGTGGTATTTGTACGTATTAATTGAAATATGAGCTTTCTTTTGTGATTATAACATAGGGTTATAACGCCAAGTAGTCGTGTTTCTTTAATATAACGCGATATAGTAAGGCAACCTTTTACTTCAAGGTTGTGATTTCAACGCGCAGATGAAAATTGATATTATTGCTATTATAATATTGGAGATAAAAATAACGAGACGAACCCAGCGACAAGAACTGTGTTTTAAACTAAATACAGCGCGGAATATACGATACTGCATGAATTCGATATCGACGAAGACTACAAAGGCAGTAAGAGACCTCCACTTGACCCTTTCTGTTATTGTAAAATAAGTTTTATGTTGAAAGAATTACTAACAATGTGAGAGCTAAAATCAGGAAACGACAAGAGAATGAGAAAATAGAGATACAGATTGAGAAAGTGAGTTAGAGAGCGATGAAAAGTAAATGAGAGAGAGAGAGAGAGCCGAGTGAGTAGAAACATTAAAGTGATTACATCACAATTTCCAAACACGTAGAGCGTTGATTCTTGAGGGCATTTAGAATCAGATTGAGGCAACATCGGGCCAAATAGTTGTTGCCTTAGAACGACAGAAAATCGGTGTCAAGATAGGACAACTGTACCCCCTCGAGAAATGTCGTTCTCTATTTGTACATTAAATGTATTCAACTGCCATTGTGTTGTATAAAGTACGGAGAACCGTATCAGGCACTATAATAAAACCTAACCAACTAAATGAAAAAAAATAATGAAAACTAATGACAAGAATCACAAGATTCTAAGTTATCATACAAAGTTCGCAAGCACATGTTACTGTGATTCCTGTTGAAGGCACTGCTTGTTACTAATGTCTTTAAACGCGTTTTCGTCAAAACGTTTTAAAAACATTTATAATCACACAATCACAGTTTTAACTAATCAGTACTTAACCAGCAGTCTTCTTCTTAGTAATCATAGAGTTCTATTGCAATGTTCTGGACGGTTGATGTATGTATCCTTAATCACTTGTCCTGCGAAAATCACCGTTCAGCGAAGTGCACTGTACACTTGCATTTATAATCCTTTGTGTACACAATCCTCGCACAAAAATGGTGCTGCGTTCTCCAAACACTCAACTCCTTGCGCCGTTCTCTAAACATTTAACTCCTTGCGCAATTCTCCAAACACCATTTTTTTTGGAGATTGTCATCTGCGTAAGGAGTTAAAACTCCTTGCGCAGATGAAAATCTCCAAAAATGATGTTTCTTTCACGAATCACTCTCTTTCTCCATGAAACAGGTTTATTTCTGCACTGCGCCACTTTATTGACAGATGTTATGTTTTATAATGATGTCATCATATTCATTTTACAATCTAAAGGATTTTCCCAATGATGCAATACAGAGAATGTTCTGGAATAGTAGGGATTTTCCAAGATTATTAATAACTCTGATTGAGTTTGTTTACTGTAACCAAAGGGGTATCCCCCAAAACAAGTCATAACACACAAACTCTTAGTTTCCCCTTTCTATTATTTCTCATGACGTACACTCTAAATTTCAAGGATTTAAAATAAATCCCAAGGGACTGTGATTAGGGACCAATCAGGTGTTAGATTTAAAAATAAATCTTTAAGATTTAAAATTCAAATCTATAAGATTAATTTTAAATCTAAAATTGATTGGTCCCTAACTACAGTCTTAAGGATTTATTTTAAATCCTTGTAATTTAGAGTGTAGCTTTATGTTGTAAACAAATATAAATAATCAAATTAAATTACTCAGGGCACATCACAACACTAACATGGAAAGTAGATTTGACAACCAGTTACTGACTTAATGAGGTTAATCGAAAGGCCGTCAGATATATTTTAAAAATCATTGACTTGACTACAAATGTGTACAGAGTTACAGTGTAAAATGGGCATGAAGGTCGAATTATAGGTACCTCAAGTTTGTGCTATACATATATCTCATTTTGACAGCACTAATCAAACACCTTTTAACCAATCAATAATCCTATTGTTGAAGAGGATTATAAGCTTCTACCTATCTCAATAAAATAGTAAATATCTCTAGTCTTTGTTTGCTTTGGCTAAATCCTGTTCAAGTGGTGGTTACAAAGCATTGTATTTTTTCTAGGTATGTATAACCAACAATTAACAATGAGAGGACATTCATGAATCTCGTTGACTTCGGGATGATTTGAAATGACCGCCAATTATGACTGTTTGATATTTATTACCAGCAATGTGGGAAAAGAGACACATGTAGAACCGAAAAAGGTATACCATTTTGTTGAAGAAGCAAAGTTCAACAAACCATAACCCCGCTTACGTTTTACAGAACTGTTTCATAAGGGCCGTAGCCCTCACTCCTCGGAAACTGTGTGCAGAATGAGGTTCAAAGTAATATTACAATACCAACCAGGAAAATATGTGCATGCATCAATGATTATATATTTTCTAAACACGACATAAAACAAAATTGAACAGGGCAGAATTTACGGCTCACCGTCGTGTACGGTCACAAATGTGTTCTTATTCTATAACTGCCCGCTAGACTTAAAATCATACATTTCTTTTTAGAGTTTCTAAAAATTGTTTTCAAGTTCGATCTCAATTCAATACCGTAATATTGATTTTTATTTTACTTCTTTTCTTCTCGTTCTATTTACCAACTTCTTATACTACTTGTCTTGCGTTAGTCAAAACTCTGGTTATACCAAGTCCGGCAGTCTGCCTCTTGTTAACCGACATGCAGTTTGCATTTAACCTTTCAGTTAACATTTGATCATACCATGTCCTAAGCTCAGCCACATTCAACTTTTTCTCGCAGTTGTGTTATACTTATATTGTGCCATAGCGTCGGGAACTTCTTTTAAGACGTGAGCATATTAGAGATATGCCCTTTAGCCACCAGACGCGTCAGTGTGCGCCTCTTAAAAAGGCAAGCCTAAGGAAAGGTCCACAACAAAAAGACATATCCAGTTGCGTTTAAAGGATAGATAGAGTTTTTATGATAGTCACATTGACACCTTTTAAATCCAATGGATCTTATGTTGTACATCAACTACCAGTATTGCGATTAGAGTTTCTCAATTGGCGACCTGCGGGCCACACGGCAAGTCATCACCTACCTAATCAAAAAAGGAGAAATGTATATAAGTTTAATATTACTAAATTGGAAAAATATTGGGAAAAATTGATCGGGCGATATTTTTCTGTTGCGTTCAATACATCTTGAAAAACAATTGATGAGCTCTGCTCGCAAAGATGTTTTAAAAGGATTTTAATATCAGATCCTTGGTCATTCAATGTATGTTAAAGTGAATGACAAACAGTTTTCAAGCACTACAAGCACTCTTCCCAAGCATGTAGTCATGATTGGCATAGCGCTATATTCAAATGCTAAAATAAAGTTGGGTGGCAGGAGCGAATTCCATCAATAATGCCTCGCGGACTTCATTATGGCCTGAAGACGAGCCTCAAGATTTCTTTTTTAATTTTTCCATTTCATCATATTGCACTGCACACAAAGAAACGAGCCAAGTACAATGACTTCAATTATGGCAACAACGTTTCATATAACTAGAAGTCCATCCTCTCTTTCGTCTTCAGTATCCCGCAGCTGATCGGATATCAAGTAGATGTAAGTAAGCAATATGAGAATGTAGGCAAGCTTCGAATCATGTGACTCTAATGATCCAACCCTTTAGGGTTCGGAAGACCGCGAACTGCTAGATCACAAGTAAACATTGCTACAGTTAAGCATGCGTTTCAAATAGTTCCAAAGAGAACTCCAAAGGTCAGTAGCTCAAGACGCAACCCCCTTCGCAATATATCCCAAGCAAGTTTCAGTCGAACCATCCGGACGATGAATTACACGAGTTATATTATAAGAGTTATCATGGTTATTCGAGGAGGTACCCATGGAAAATACAGTGCCGTCGTGGATATTGCATTTGAATATAGCGCCATGCCAATCAATACACTACACGCATGGTAATTGAAACCGTGAAAATGGCTGGTTTTATTCAAATGAGTATAACTCGGGTTCTTTTTTAATTAAGACGTTCAGAGTCTGCTCTTTTCAATGATATTTTCATCAGACTCTTTCTATATTCCGTACAAAAGCGCCACAAACATGAGTTTACTTCATTTTGAATCACCCTGTATATGTACAGATTCTTCGGCACTGAGTCGTGATTTAATCACCTTCAACAAATGAAAAGATATTTTGAATCACACATTTTTTCACAAACTAGATAAGACCCTAGGATATACTCATGAAAGATAAGAAATGGCTATATACTTTTAGCAGAAGCTGAGATACGCCTCGTATGAAGGTGGTGGCAGAACCTTTTTATGACATTACTTTCACATGACGTAGAGATATACCGTAAAACCCCGTCTACAAGCATATAAAGTACTTCTGATGAAAACTAAATTATTATAGGCGCCATTATGGAGTTTGAACAAATAAATTACAGATTCAAGCATATAAAAACAAGTATTATTGTAAGACCAATCTATTGTATTGGTATATATACGCCTAATTAGTATTAGTTAAGCTTTCATAAAAAAAACCCATATATGCTTGTAGACGGGGTTTTACGGTATTCGAAGCAATGATTTTTAATATCTATAAGTATATTGATGCAACATATAAGTATGTGCTGCTTTTTTGATGGGATCTACTGTATCTATTGTTCAAAGCAGCAATTCATTTTAGCTTTTAATAAAAGCATCATAAAGTTTCAAAGACAACAGAATTATATATGCTGGGCTCAATTTTTTCACATGACCAAATAAATCGGCGTTTTTATGGGTGATTAATAAGCGGCGATGATAAATTTTTTGATCAAGAGATCAAACTTAACGGTTACTGTGGTGTTTTTTTGGTTTTTTTAGATATTATATGCCATGGTCGTCACGGATTCGTTAGGTAGAATCATAAAATAATGTAATATTAACATTAAATGTTATTCTGATTTCTCTCACGAACATTCTTTACTTCGCTATATTTACTTTTACTCTTGAGTAGTGTATTATGTTTGCATGTAAATTGCTCTCTTACAAAACATTCTCCTACTCATAAATCAAATGAATGTGTTTTGAGACATTCATTATTTTACGTCCCCCGGGGCACCCTGCATTTCTAATAAATTGAACGTTATATTACCATCGTAAGTCTGTATGTCAAACACTCTCAACGAACTTGCAATCTTGAAGAACATAATTTCCTATTATTCTTTACCCCCAAAATATCATTGATCGCCCAAGGCCAACAATGTATTGGCAGTGCGTAACATATAGTGGATACAGTAATGTTATTAAGCATCCGTTCGTTTTACCACCTTCGTTACTTGTGTAAGACCTTTGGTGATCGTTGGCAGTTTACACTTTATTATTATTCATTTCACAAAGCACACATAGCCACTTTGCAATTGTTTCAAAACAACGGGATATCAAATAAACAAAGGAGCACAATGGTGTGGAAAATCAACTGATTATATGAGCCTGGTGATAACTTCGGTCATACCAACAGGATTATAGAAGTTGTGCATATGACGTATCATACCGTAATTATGCGGACTACTCAAAGGCACTCAACAAAAGCATGACTGCACTGCGCCATGATTACGGTGAAGGACACCGGTTCAAATCCTTTGTTTGGAGCCAATCGATAAAAGCATGCAGGGCCTCTATTGGTAAAGGTTATATACCACGAATAAACGCAACACAAAACGAACGTTTGCACTAATGTATCCTGTCCTACACCAAGACTTGATCTAGTTATGACAATTTGATTGATAAGGTCGTATGTCGAATCTTGTAAGCTTCAATTTGATATAAAATTTGCTACCAAACACTCTAAATTAGTTAAGGTTGATACCAGTATATTTAACAGAGCGCGACCATTGCCATAGCCCGAAACAACCGCTAGGTTATGTCGATCGCATCATGCCCCATCGCGGACATGTAAGCTTGACCACGATTAGCAATTTCGAACGCGTGCATCGTTTTGATTTGCAACTTTTGAAAATGCCCCAAATTCCATAAATATTGGTATAAATCTTTGTCAATTTAGAGTGTTTGGTAGCATGTTTGGTATCAAACTGTAGCTAACAAGATTCTGCACACGACTTTATCAATCAAATTGTCATAACTAGATTTTGGTGTAGGACAGGATACATAAGTGCGGACTTTCTTTTTATGTTGTGTTTACAAAGAAAACCGTGTTAGGTAGCTTTAGCAAAAAAAATGTAATTTGGAGTTTGATACTTTGAAATAATATATTTTCTTATTATTTGACAATTTTCTTGAAACATTAGCAAAAATTCATCCGCACGGCATCGGGTTGTAGTAATAGTAGTAGTTGCCCCCCCTTCAGTCTAACTTACAGTCTCAAGGGTGCACTCCCGTACTGCCTATTCTAAATATATACGCAATATAATTCCTGAGGGGTGAGTGGGGTGAAGTACTTTATTAGTTGTGGGATAGGCTTTTACGACGGGAATTCATAACAATTAGTGGGTTTTTAGCGGGTTCGCCGTCGGACAAGTTTAGAACTGTCAAGCTTTCGTCAGGAGTAGCTCTGACTTCTTCAGGACAAAGTACCTAAGAATGAGACATAGTACCTAAGAATGAGAAGAATTGGTGGACGATGAACACAAAGGCGTTACCTTCATGCCATATATCAAAGGTGTATCAGACAAAATCTGTCGGTTTCTAAACCGATCAGGGGTCAAAACATTCTACTCTAGGTCGGCCAAATTAAGAGACATCCTAAGCCACCCAAAAGATCCTCTGCCCAAGGATCGTGCACCATGTGTGTACTCTATACCTTGCAGTTGTGGTGAGCAATACATAGGCCAAACCAAACGACCACTAACGGTCAGAATATCTGAACACCGAAGAGCCACAAGACAAAAGAAAGAAGAAGGCTCGGCATTAGCTGAACATGCTTGCAAAGAAGGCCATGAACCTCTGTGGGACGAAACAACAAAACTGGCACAAGTTTCTCACTTGGGGATGAGGTTGACCCGTGAAGCGTTGGAAATCAGAGTTAATGAAACTTCTACTATAAATAGAAATGACGGCAAAGACATCAGTCGTATGCGGCGCTCTCTATTTTCAAACAACCAATCACAGAGCCGCTAATCTGTACCACGTCCGCAATTAAGTGATATAAACGCTCATCGTGCATACAATCAATCATTCGGTCCATGAGTGGCCAAACGGTTCCTGGTAAGCCGTATACTTCTATTACAGTATATGCATTCTACATGTTCTCTGTTGACAAGGGGCAGTCTTCATTGAACAGCTCTTCCTCAGAGCGAACAAACCTTTAATTTAGCAGATAGGCGAGGTCTGCTTGTTTTCTGTTGACAAGGGGCAGTCTTCAGTGAACGGCTCTTTTCAGAGCCACCCAAACTTACAAAATCAGCAGATAGGCGAGATCTGCTTGTTTCTGTTGACAAGGGGCAGTCTTCAGCAAACGGCTCTTTTCAGAGCCACCAAAACTTACAAATTCAGCAGATAAGCGAGATCTGCTTGTTTCTGTAGACAAGGGGCAGTCTTCAGCAAACGGCTCTTTTCAGAGCCACCAAAACCTTTATATTAGCAGATAGGCGAGATCTGCTAGAAAAAAAGCTAAAAAACCCCACTAATTGTTACTTTATTAGTGCATAACTCATTTTACCAAACATTTTGGGTGTTATGTATTTTGTTTTCTCTGCTTACAAATGTTCTTATATTTTGCCCCTCCGTTTAATTTTAACATATGGAAAGGTTTCTATACAAAAACGATTCTCTTATAAACCATCATGCGCACAGTTTCCACCTCGATACACCTGAGCACCCATTTTCGTCCCAAGAGCTTCCATCCAAGTAACAAACAGTGAATGTCTCCACCACAGTCTTTGATTACACAACACGGTTGAGTGCATAACAATGTAGGAGCTGTGAAGCTTCTAGCTAAAAAATGGGACTCTTATTGGTTTTTGTCGAAACCTCAAGTGTTCCCTTCATCAATCAGAATTTTTTTATATCCAACGAAATCTAACACTTCCCCCTAAAAACACTTTTAGTCACTAGGTCAACAGATAACACAATTCAATGTTATAGCAAGGCGAATGTGGAAAATCTGTTGAAAACTACACCTTTTGACCAAAATGTAGGTTTTAAAAGAGCAATGAGCAATGGTCAATTATCTTTAAATTGAAAATCTTGTGCAAAAATTTACTATTTTCGCCTGTTTTGTCATACGGTTGTAAATTCAATGAACTATGACTTTTAAAAAAGAGCGCTTACAAATTGATATGCAACAAACGTTATTCACTTCCTTCGCTTTTAGATAGTGTTTCTATTTCAGAATATTGTGTTCAAAAATCAAACAAATAAAAAAAATCTCAAAAAATAAACACTGTATCTAACAAATCTGGCGAGAGATTTTAGATATTAAACTTTTAGGCACCCCTTAAACCATAGCAAACATGGACAAATTATGGTAATGTGCAAAGAATAAAGGAACACATAAAAAGTTTACATTCATCTTTCAAATTGTCCAATTGCGTAACAGGTATGACTGATTGGCAGAGAATGCACTTTCTAACGATTCAACTCCATACTGTTACACAACTATAATATAACCATCACATTGAATTGAAATGAAACGTAACCATGGCATGGATATCGACTTATTAGCAATAATTGCTCAGTTATCAGGTGTTTGCCTAAAGCCAGCAAATGGTACCAAGGAACATGATGGTTCAGGTTGCTCGCCTAGTATTTCAATAGGCTGTAGGTTAAACATGTTTGAAATACTTAATTGAACAAATTATTGGTGATCTTCTAAATGTAACATACTGATAACTTCATCAGGTTTCTAGAATTGGGCAGGTTTATTTACCGTGTTCTCCTTCTTGTCGTGTCCCCAATCTAGATATTGTGTTTCAGCACAACTCTTGGTAATATCATTTTTCTCTGCAAGGTCCTCGGCTTTGCATTCTTGCTCTAATAGAGGACATCACAATATGTGACAAATTGTTTGTGGTTCAGTTCCACATACGCAGGTCACATCTTTGTTGTTAAGTTAACCCCACTTTTTGAGAGTCACTTAATATCGGCCAGTATCAGCTTTCAGTTTCAGTCTGTTGAGGCATTTCCATTCAGCCCAGTTTGAGTCGGCACAACGGGGAAGGTCTTTGGCACTTATGGGCACGGATGTTGTTTGTGGAAGATTGGCAAGCCTCTCTTTTCATAAGGCAGCTCTGATACCTTCAGCTTGTGCACTTGGTTCAACTTCGTCGAGGAAGCTTTCCTAGACTGCAGCCGATTCTTTACAGGTTCATGGCCGAATAGAGGGTGTTGCTCATCTGTGGTCTGGCGGTGACGCTCCCTTCTACATGCTGCGCTACAATGGATCTCTGGCGGCGCTATGCCACATAGTATGTGTATGCTGTCTGTTGATGTTGGTCTAAGACATCTATTGATGAGACCTGAGACGGCAGGTAAAGTTGATGGCTGGATCAATCTTCTTAGCTTGGGCTGATGTGTGTGATGTGCTCTCATGTCCCACAAAAAATACTGTGCACACGTTGATATCCGATCCCTTAAAAACCCAGTGACTGGGTTTTGGCAGTTTTGTCTTGTAGGGATACGTTATTTGGCATACTGTTAAATAAAACATCACTTCGAGGTATTGGAAACACTGTTTCTTATACAAATATGTATTATTTTTTAATTAATTTGATTCTAAGCTTTGAATTTAGTTACAAATTCTGACTGAAATTTGCCTGATCGGAAGTGACTGCATAATTTCATTTCTCTTCATTCACTACATACAATAATGAAAATAAATGTAGTCAAAACAATAATGATTGAGATGATTATTCAAAATTAAACTGTGAGGAACAATAAATTTCAATTTTAATAGTATTAATTAATAAATAGTATTATTTCAGATTCGTTAAAAAAATAAATGTGCTAAAGTATCCTATAACGAAATAACAATATATAACTGAACCAAAAATAAAGGTGTAACATAATCACCAATTAGTTATTATTTAATTTAAATGACTCGTTTGTGTTATCAGGAGTCACAGCGTCAATGATGTTCTTGTGTTGAAAAAAGTGCATGGATTTTTCTTTTGCAGTCAAAACAATAAAAGAGATGATTATTCAAAATTTGAATAGTATTTAATTTATAGATAGTATATTGCAAAGTTAACGTCTTACAACCTATTCACGTGGTTTCATGCATTGAAAAAATAAAAGCAATGAAAAATTCATTAGATTAGCATTACCCCAGGTATGTAGCAAGTTATTTGAAGAACCCGCATTAAGGGGTGGGGTATGAACGTTTGGACAGTATTTATTGTGGGACATTAGAGCACATCAGCCATATCGAATTGCATTCTGAATACGAAGAATGTCCTTCTGATATCAAATAATTTTGATTTTTGAAATTCGCAATGTAATACACATTTTATGGCAAATCATTAAAATTGATATTTTGATATTTAACAGTACTTGAAGTAAACTTTATAAATCTGATGATTTATACTTAAAGTGTATGTAGGTGGGATGAAAAGCCGACGATCAATTGAAAATTTTGACATTTCGTATTGAAGATATGGATTTTTTTCCCAAAACACAAAAAAAAAAAAGGTCTTTGGGGAAAAAATCGATATTTTCAATATAAAAGGTCAAAATTTTCAATTGATCGTCGGCTTTTCCTCCCAGCTACATACACTTTAAGAATATATCATTAGATTTATAAAATTTATTTCGAGGACTGTTATATATCAAAAATTTGAAAAATATCAAATTTTAATAATTTGTCATAAAAATTGTATTATATCGTGAATTTCAAAAATTGAAAATTAGTTGATATCAGAAAGACATGCTTCGTATTCAGAATGCAATTCGATACGTCTGAGGTGATCTCATGTCCCACAAAAAATACTGTCGAAACGCCATAAACGCTCATTCTAGATCCCTTAAGTTGCAACATTATTTGCAACAAAAATTCATGAGCCATTAATTACGTAGTCATGGAATTCTTATTAAGATGTTAACTACTTAGTATTATAATAGTCTTACTTCCTGCAGCTGGGTGCCGTATTTTTCTGTTATACCTTTCCTACATATAAAAGCATTATGCATTATACAGTGTTATATCGTACGCGGGTAGTGTAACATTTAGTGGAGTAGCCGGAAGCAGAGTGCCCCCCCTAGAAAATTTTCTGTAATAAAATGTGGACGGCTAAGAGTAAAGTGTCTTTAAAATTACTAAATATGGGACAGAACAATTTGGCTTTTCCCCCTAAATGCGGAAGAAAATTTGGCTTTGCCCCCTCACAATAAAATCCTTACTACGCAACTGGTAACATTGTCATCACGATTGCACGTTTCCCTTCTTTCTCTTATTTCTTTCTTTCTGTCGTCCTTTCTTTCGCCCTTTCTTTGTTTCGCGCTTTTTTCATTGGTCCTCCCTTTCTTTCGTCCTTTCGTTCATTCGTCCTTTCTTTATTTCGTCCTTTCTTTCGTCCTTTTTTCGTCCTGTCTTTCTTCCGTTCTTTCTTTCTTTTGTCCTTTCTTTGTTTAGTCATTTCTTTCTTCGTTTCCTTATTTCGTCATTTCTTTCTTCCTTTCTTTATTTCGTCCTTCCTTTCTTTTGTCCTTTCTTTCGTCCATTCTTTCTTTCATACTTTCTTTTCTTTCTTTCTTTTTTCGTTTTTTTTTTTTCATTTGCCCTTTTTTTCGTCTTTACGTTCGATCTTTTGTCCTTTCTTTCTTTTCTTCTTAAAGTCTTTTTTTGCCCCGCAATCTAAGTTAGCTTTGGGCGGTCCAGCTGTCAGAATAACCGTGTCACAAATATCAACTTGCCTACTAAGTTATTGAGCTATAATATACGCATGCTAATTGCATTCAAATACATGGATAAATCTATGAAGGAGGCACCATCACCATTGATTTGAAACAGTTTCTGCATTCCTGTTTTGCCAAAAGGACTATTTTATTGTAAACGCATACAGAGCCGCTAGTACACTTTTAATTCTAACATTGTTTGAAAGAAGTTATCATGTACAAACAAAGCATTTTGACACCTCATTTTGGCCATCTTATAACACGTTTTTTATAATTGCTATTTTTAAAGTGCATCAATAAATACTTCATGATCTTCACCCGATTTTCAATCACTACTTTGATATGAAAGAGAAAACATAACCAGGTTTAATCAATTGGTGCCACGAAAATTCGCGAAATTCTCTTTTGCCAATAAACGTGACCGATTTTTTGTTGCTTATTTACGTGCGACCCAGATTATTTGTTGGGAAATTGCAAATGACGTTAACTAAAAACTCTTCAGTCGTGATTGAAGCACCATCAGAATTGTATGAATAGAAACGCCCACCATTGAAATCGTATGAATAATATTTACCGATGCTTTCGGCAAAGTTCTTCAGATAGTCTGCCGATTTGGCGCTGTTTATATCGTAAACACGGAGGGGTTCTGATTGGCTAGTTGAAACATGTCACCATCACATCCGCACCTCATTCGCCGATTAAACTGCGTAGCAACCAACGCGTGATCTAATTCGTTTTACGTGATAATCAGGAAGAGTAGTCGCACACCGCTGAAGGACCTTACCGAATACTATAATTTTGTCTATCGTACAATGTACCAATAAACAATTAAACTGTTGGTAAATTGAAATAAAGTTTTAACTTCAACACTACACTATTTTTCGCTCACCTGGACCGTTTTCACTAGTCCGACTAGCGTCTTCAGCAGATGGTGATGATATCTTGTCTACAATCGGGATATCTCTCACTGATGACGTCATAATATGAAGACAATTTACCATCATATTATTAAAATACCAAAACGTTGGTCCAAATAGGTGACAACTTACAAGGCACCTCGTTGATCCTCTTTTGGGTCTTTGTAACCAGGATACAAACTAGAAAACACAAGATTTCTTGCAATTGAATGGATTGCAAAACCTGGACAGCGCAATAAGCCAAACACTGCACTGATTGATCAAAACATGGACTTGCATGTACAATAGAGAGTTTGCAAAATGAAGTTTATATCATTTGGACCTTTGCTCAGATTTACTTGAATGCAAAGGTTTGATTGGTCACTGCACCAACAGCGTCATGTCGCTTAAGCTCGGGACACGTGTATCAATGGGCAATCAAAAGAAGGACATGTGTTAGCGAAAATGTCTTCCAAAATGTCAAAGTGCTCGACTCCGACTCAAGATGGCTTCAGAGGGGCATCAAGGAAGCGTATTACATAGCGGCCTTGGACCCCGACCTCAACCAAGACAAAAGGATACGCGTGCTATCTGGCGTCTACACACCGATCATCAAGTCATGTGACCGCGGGTTACCCCGTGGGTCACATGACTAGGTGTTTACCGCTCTACCTCACTTTCTGATGAAATCCCATGGATGTGGGATGAAATATCAAGTATAAGTCAAATATTTGTTGAGAGACCTGTTTAAAATCTTTGTTTATCATGTCTTCCTTTTGTTTGGTCGAGTGGGTTGTTGGACACACTTCAAGACAAAAAGCGCTTCATTTGAATAAACATGAATGGACTGCTCACTATATATTTTCGCGTTCATTTTGATTTCTAGAGGCTTTCATGACAGAGTGGTTTTCAATAGATAATCCTCTATAATCCTCCAGACGTTAAAGTTTGTGCTTTTCAACCGCATTTCGCAAACTCTCTAATATCATTTGGCACCACAACGTAGCTCTTGTAGAATAGGTATGTGTATGATGTCCTCAAATGTGTGTGAAGACTTGATGTTAACAAATTCGAGACGCATAATTTGCATACTTCAGTTGTTCACACATATTCAGGAAATACTATATTATTAGAAGTATACTTATATTTTTATTATACATCGAGTATTATACTCTTTTCCAAACCTCAAAGCCATTCAATGTTAATAAATAACGTAAGATATTTCCTAAATTTTTTATGGGTCAAATGAATATTAAATTGTAGGCTCTTGGAAGAGATATAGGAAGAAATATCAATGTCAGTTCTGAAGCTATATCTTGAAAAGATTTTACGTGGATTGGCGACATTTCAATTCAAACGCAGCCTCTGTTTCAAGCAAAACCAATTTTAATGACGATTTTTTTCTTTCACTTTATTTAAAAGCGCCGATACAAAGTTATACAAGCTACAAAACAAACACAGCTGACTAGGTTTCAAGACATTTTGGCGCTGAACCTCCCTCTGTTAATTATTTGACAGTTATTAATATAATCAATGGTAAAGGTAATGCATAAACTAAATTATGTAATGCGAGCAATGTGAGCATTGAGTGCTTTACCTATACTTATAGATACTGTAGCCAAAACCTTCATACATGATTAAAATTCCAAATATTCAAATATAATTCTGTGAAAAGAACAAATTTAAATGAAAGAATCCGTCTGTTTAGCTATATTTTATTCAAATATTCAAATATCACAGATATTCGTGTGTAAATCCTGTGGTTCTTGAGTTATGTTGTAATGAGAAAATCACTGGAAGCAGCGGCCAAACTCGTGGGAAAAGTGGATCCCAATGGTCATTTCTGAAGAAGCCATCAGCCGAGATGGCGAAAGTCTAAAACTCGTGAGTATTTATGGATTTGGCAATCATAAAATTTAACCAAGTTTAACATTTTGATGTTTTGCAAAAGTTCATTCTACAAACTATCTTTAAAATATTTTTTCAAAATACTAATCTAACAGCAAGTGCAAGTAATCAGCATGATATGACTATTCTATAGAATTACGATCCATATCTTTATCTCTGTTCTTTGACATCTATGGTTCAATGCAATGGTACCACGTGAACATACTAGTGCAGTGCGATAGATTCAAAAATTGTTTTAACATATTACTTGTGCAGTGCGATATATTCAAAAATTGTTTAAACATAGGCATATTCAGGGGCGTCGCTAGACCAATATGATTCGGGGGGTGTACAGTATGGTTTGCCGACGGAAATTTTTTGTAATTTGTTGACCCAAATTTTTTTTTAGCCAGGACGGCGCTCAGAAATCTAAAAAGTGGGGGGGGGAGTCAAAATTTTTCTCAAAATTGTTTTTTTTAACTAATAACTACTATACCATTCACAGTATGTCTATTACGTTACAACAACACAATTTCGTAACACATTAATCTGTTATATGGCTCTCACAATTTGCCTACAATCACACATACCTTTGACTACATTTGCCGACAGTCACATGGTTTTGCCGACAGCAGTCAAATTTTGCCGACAAAATTGTGTATGGGGGGTGTCACACACCCCATACCCCCCTCTAGCGACGGCCCTGGGCATATTGCTATTATAACTCCCCCCTTGATAAACCATGATTGCCTAACAATAGTAACTGAAATGTTAACCTGAGCTTGATTCAGTTTATTTCAAACCAATCCTCTTGCATCCCATGCAGTTCCATTTTACACCTCTCCCACTGCAATATATTCCTTGCATATTCTTTGTTTACTATGCTAATGTTACAATTGTTTTCAAGAGTAAATGTTATCCAAATGGTTACATTTCAAGCTGTTTCAGCACATAACATCAAAGCTCCCATTAGGCGCCACGTTCATTTTTAAAGGTATTACTAGGGGATCTGTCACTTGATGAGGTAATTTATTTCTTAAAGAGTAAGTATCGCAACTTAACAAATAAGGGTTACAATGAACGTCATTTGGGCGGAATAATTGTTATATCATTATAACAGGTTTGATCCATATTTCAATATTTGTTGTGATTTCCCAAGTTCATAGTTGAAAGGGGTCAAAAGGTTTTACTTTTAGCTTTTAGAAAGGGCATTTTATGGAGACTTTTATTTCCACGTACGGTAAAAAAATTGTATAGGGTTACCGTCTGGGTAATTTCAAAATAACCATATATTAGGACACTTCAAACCTACTAATGCTTACTACTGTTTAAAATATTGGGCAATCAGTGACTTGTATCATTTTCTCTAATTTTACCACATGAATACTGTATGTCCACTTGGCCAGTCGTTACTCTGTGGCTGTGAATGTGCGCTTGAGTTATACTGACCTCCTTGACAATGTAAAGAAGCAAATAAGGACATAGCCTTTGGGAGGACGCTTTGAAACTTGTATCGTAAGCTGAGTGATGCCATGAAGGGTTATTGCGATACTGTTTATACCATAACGTAGACAAATTGTTTCAATCTTTAAGATTCAGCTTAAATAAAAGACTAGTAACAAGTTTCACATGAGATGAATTACTTACGAATTCAAGCTTTCCTATTTTTCAAATTATTCCATATCAAAGAAAAAATATCACCATCGATTTGATGATTTTCCTCGTCGTTACATCTGTTAGTTTCAGTCGCTATGGAGTTATTAAAACAATAAAATTGCAAGCCATCTGCGTCCGTCTTTCAATTTAATTGTGAATCAATTACATACATTTGTATGACGACAAAACAAAGGCTAGTTTTGAATGACAGCTTTAGATAGCTGCTACTATCAATAACAATTCTACCCATAGGGCGAATGTCTGGCTATCAAAATACGTGTAAGTGGCGACCCTTCAGTAAAGGCAACAAATTCGTAGTCCACTTGACCATGTGACACTCAATTTACTTCTTTTAAGGAAACTGCAATGGCCCTATGAATCTTCTTATCAACGGCCACTGCCCATGATCATTGGAAGTGAATAAAAATTCACTTGGTTTTGACAAGCAAAAATGCCAATTTGGTCTTCCTTTCGTTTTGTGTTTATGCCTGTATAGTGTACCTTTTCCTTTGTATATTAAGACGAGGAAATAAATAAATCTTTGCGCTTTTTGACTTTGCAAGAACAAAATAACTTCAACAGTTTAAATTACTCATATGAACGTGTTGAAATAATGTATGAAACGCTTCCATCCCAATTTGAAACTATTGAAGCTATTCGAAAAGAGAAGGGGGACCATCCCCGGTTCTTGTATCTGCAATCAATCCTAGGTTCCAGGGTCGTGCATAGGTAAACTGTGCACGTAAAGCCCGTGCGTTGATACTCAACCATTTGAGGTAAGCACATATATGGAAGGAAGGAAGGAAGGAAGGAAGGAAACGTCATTGAGGTATGTCAATATCACCTATTTTTATATTGGATTTGTTAAGAACTTTGTAAATAAAGTCTCCTTTTGTCTACTTTGATTAAATGACTTCAAACCAACAATGTCTGCGATCACAAGATTACGTAGGAACCTGAAATCAAAACTGAAACTGCTTTCTACAAGGTCTTAAGTTTGTAACAAAGGGCACAGACAAAGACATCGGTAATAACAAGTCTTCCTTTCGTTTTGTGTTTATGCCTGTATAGTGTACCTTTTCCTTTGTATATTAAGACGAGGAAATAAATAAATCTTTGCGCTTTTTGACTTTGCAAGAACAAAATAACTTCAACAGTTTAAATTACTCATTTGAACGCGTTGAAATAATGTATGAAACGCTTCCATCCCAATTTGAAACATCTTAAAATTAAAGAAAGAGCACAGAGATAATTGAATTTTGCGTGCACTTTACAGCTGCGAGAATGCGATACCGGAAAGTAAAGATGACAGAAACAGAGAGAATTGCAGCTCCGTGACTGTCTCATCATTCCATAGGGTAAAAAGGTACCGAAAAGAAGACTATAAATCATTGCAGCAGTGCCGTAGGAACTACTAACGTAAAACGTGCATAAATGATAGAACATATACAGATTCCCGCTGGATAATAGGATTGAAGGTTTTTTTAGATCTTGATTGCGAACTTCATAGGAAAAGGTATAGCCTTTTATTATCAAACTTTTATGCAATCAGTTTCATGTAAAGGATAGTTTAGTCATAAATTGCTGCATCATTGATTGAAAATTGACTAATCAGGAATGAGTTTACCTGCAGGTGTGATGAATGAGCTGAGTTCAATTGACAGAAAATTAATATATTTTCCTAATAGGCTTTATGAGGTGCAAATTGGGTGGAGGTGAATGAATATTTATTCCGTTTTTGAGATAAATCTGGCTATCAAAGACCAAAATTTGAAGCTCATTTGATGTGCAATATAATGGCCATTCAGGTTTTGTTGTAGCTTTGTTATCAGGTCAACAAAATGGGAAAAGAAAACAATATGAAACCGTGGCTTCCTTTGACAAATTTGGTCAGCTTCACGCTTATAGACACTTTTAGTGACCTATTTTTGTAGTTTGCTTTATACATAGATTTTGAAGCACGTATGTCCTGAATCCTACAGACTGATTGGCTCCCCTTCAGCGGGCGGCGCGAGCAATCTGACCAAACCCCGAAAGTGAGTTAGGGCATAGACTGTAAAGTAAGTGTGCGCCCACAACGGGCCAGAGGCAAAATTTCAGAAATACGCGCTGGCCGGCTGCTGTGATATCGCAGAATCTACATGTATATGTATTAGGTGAGAAACAGACCATTCCCAGAAGTTAGCCACTCGGAATGGAGACCCCGAAAGGGTCAAGCCTTCCCAGCGACTAACATGCCAACCATACCTCAACAAGTCACCATCTTGGTCTATTTTTTAACCGTTTATCTTACATATACAACACTGAAAACGAAAGTTGGTCAATTGACTTTAAAAAAATAGTCATTTGCTATGTCTTATTTGACTAAGAAATAACTAGTCATTAGTTCTTGAATTGACTAATATTAATTAGTCCTTCAGCTTATGTCTTATTTGACTAATCCAGAAAATGATTAGCCTAGCACAAAATTAATTAATCCGTAATTAGTCATACACTAAAATCGATTAGTCTTGTTTTAGTCTCTTGGTTAGTCTTTTTTAGTCTCTTGACTAATTATCAACTAGTCAAAGGCATTATAATTAGTCTTAATTCGTGAACGAGTGCCTGCAGCGTATACGCAATGGTCTCTGACGCGAGCGTACATTTTCAAGGTCGTGGTGTGCGCGTCAACTCAAGACTCTCGAGTACGCGTTCAGGAATTAAAATCCAAAAACAGTACTATTCATGTCATGATTGACATGAACATGTACATAATCATGCAATGCCAATGCTTTCTATTTTCTATAAAAATGGCCACAGATTTAATTTTAAGATTTTAACTACAAGTTTTTATGCAAGTCATCTGCCATTGTCTGTGTTGCCAGGGAATATTCCCTGGCAACACAGACAATGGCAGATAACTTGCAAAAAACTTACATTCACAATGTCAAAGAGACGACCGTCGTGGAACGAGTCGTCTGCTGATAAGTGACATAAGCTTAAGCCCCATAATCATGACAATATGCAGCATGAGCCACGACGACTCGAATTACCTCCAACAATGGGACTAAAATCTGAGTTAAAGCCACGACCGCGAGTGTAATATATAATAAAATGTACACCTTTAATTTATGTTCCATGTGTACTTGTTAAAACGATTCTTTACGTGTAATTCTGGAGAAAAAAATCACGAAAGCTTACCTCCAAATTTTGCCTGGCACAGAACTTTCCCGCTGGCCCCGCTGTGTTGAGTTGGAAACCCGTTTTGTCTGGACGAAGTTAGTATTTCGACAATTAATTAGTCTTGCAATTAGTCGAGTGCGTGATATCAGTCAAACCTGTTCGTATTGACGAAGCGCCATTAGTCAATCAACACTGAACGAATTAGTCAAGAATTATCATTTGTCCTGCATTCGTAATGACCAAACTTTAATTAGTCCATCATTAGTCGACATTCGACTCGACAATATCATGAAATTAGTCCTGTGCCGTTTTTAATAGAAGACTAATTATTTCGACCCACTTGACTAACTATTTTCGGAAAATTACTAATTTTCGTTTTCAGTGAAGGTGTAATATAATAAAGTATACAGTTGGAAAAATGCAACTAGATTGAAAAGTATGAGGTTTTTGATCACAATGTTGAATTTAAAACATCTTGTCCTCCAGCAACTATAAAATCACTGGCGTGTGACCACTAATAAGGACTCAGTGGCTATTTTTGGTGAGCCGTGTAAAAATGACAGTTTCACCACTTTCTTTACAGTAATTGACAGAACGCCTTTCAGAATTGTTTGGCAATTTGGATTTCTTCTTGTGGGCTATCTGAAATATAAGGTCTTCCTGTAGGTCTTGATGTACTCCATAGATACATAATCATTGCACAAGTTGACATCCAGGCAGGACAGAACTCTCATGAGACGTGGTGTGGATGCCATGTTGAGGAAAGCTAATGCAACTTTCTGTGATTGGTTCTCGCTATCTAAGAATGTATGAAGTTCCATTAATATATTTATCTGCATCTGAAGTGCCGAACTCGGGTGAAATCTAGTGGTATGAAATTCTGTGATTCAAATTTTTGCAACTGAAACGCTGGTATGATGAACTATGCACATTAAATTGTTCTCCCCATTACCTCCTAATGGTGTCTCTTCTTTTGCTCGAGGTCTATTTTTCAGCTGTTTTAATCAAAATTATGAGTCGTTATTTTGGGAAAATACTAGAATATTTCAAATCAATATAACTCCCCCTAAGGACACATGATTACTAATAAATGGCATTAAATCACTACTACCAACAGCAACATTTTGTATTTTTGTTGATCTAATTGATACATAATTAATCTTGACCAATATCAATGTTTTATTGTTGATTTTCCCTTAAAGCATAATGACTGGAAAAACAAATTAACGAAGATTTCAGCACAAACAGTGGTTTTAAGTACTTCTTGAGATAAGATTATTGCGATATGTTTTAAAGTAAAACAATCATCTTTCATTGTATATGTTTAAATTAATCGGCAAACAAAGTCACCATTTTATACGCAAAACTCGGGCGTTTTTACAATGGTTTTCTTATAGCCCATTGCTGGAACGGATATGGTCTATATATTAAAACGTTTTTTAGCTTTAAGGTCAAACTTTGTGCTCCATGGGGGTCAATCACAGAAAAGTTGTTGGAAACAACACTTTAAACATGTACTGTTTACACTGACTGCTCATATACATAAGTACCATATTTGAGCCCTGTTTATCAGGGACAGTCTGTGTAGCTCAGAGGTTAGAGGTTAGAGCGCTCGTCCCGCAAGCGAGAGGTCTGGGGTTGAAGTCCCCGCACAGGCAGGTATGTTCGGAGTTTTTACTCTGGTATATCTGCCTATGCATGTCGTGTTTCCATTTGTAATTTCATGTTTAATTGTACTAGTGTGCGATGCGTAATTAGCTTCTTTCCCTGTATATTGATATATTAAGAATAACCATTAAGCATCATGATTTTGATCTCGTGCGCTAGTTTGTAATGTTTGAATGTTTCTATGTTCCAGTGTATGATGCGTAAGCCTCTTCCCTTGTTTATTGTGACTGGAGGAATATTTTGGTAATGCTTTTAACCAAATCGGAACAATTTTTGCCACTGATGTGTAACCTATTACCTATGACCTCATATTTCTTTAATTACTCAAGGGTGCCCACTGTCATACGCAACTTTACACTAAGGCCCTACGTCAAATTTGGCCCTATAGCGCCATCGGTGCCCGGTTAGGTACCAATGGCCGTTTCTACCATACACTGGTCATGTAGTAAATTGTATCAAGCATAATGATTAACTTTTGCATAATGTTGTCATTTGATTAAAAAACAAAGCACTGTACAATGTAGAAAGAGCTATCGGTAGAGCGTAGAGCGTAGAGCGTTGATTTTAATGGCATTAAGAAATTCAATGAAATTCTGAAATTCAAGTCTTTGCAACTGAAACGCTGGTACCATAAACATAAAATTGTTCTTAGACATTACCTGCTAATGGTGTCTATTCTTTTGCTCAAGGTCTATTTTTCAGCTGTTTTAATCAAAATTATGAGTCGTTATTTTGGGAAAATACTAAAATATTTCAAATCAATAAATCTCCGCCTAAGGGCACATGACTAGGAAATTGCATTAAATCACTACTACCAACAGCAACATTTTACCTGATAGCCTTAAGGGATCTAAAATGAGCGTTTATTGCGTTTCGACAGTATTTTTTATGGGACATGAGAGCACCTCAGACGTATCGAATTGCATTCTGAATGCGAAGCATGTCTTTCTGATATCAAATAATTTTCATTTTTGAAAATCACAATATAATACAAATTTTATGACAAATTATAAAAATTTGATATTTTTCAAATTTTGATATATAACAGTCCTCGAAGTAAATTATATAAATCTAATGATATATTCTTAAAGTGTATGTAGCAGGGAGGAAAAGCCGACGGTCAATTGAAAATTTTGACCTTTCATATTGAAGATATGGATTTTTTTCCAAAAAGACCTAATTTTTTTTTTGGTGTTTTGGGAAAAAAATCCATATCTTCAATACGAAAGGTCAAAATTTTCAATTGATCGTCGGCTTTTCATCCCACCTACATACACTTTAAGTATAAATCATCAGATTTATAAAGTTTACTTCAAGTACTGTTAAATATCAAAATATCAATTTTAATGATTTGCCATAAAATGTGTATTAAATTGCGAATTTCAAAAATCAAAATTATTTGATATCAGAATGACATTCTTCGTATTCAGAATGCAATTCGATATGTCTGATGTGCTCTGATGTGCTCTGATGTCCCAAAATAAATACTGTCCAAACGTTCATACCCCAGCCCTTAAAAGAAGGTAATTTAAAAAAATCTATATATTTTGTATTTTTGTTGATCTAATTGATACATAATTAATCTTGACCAATATCAATGTTTATTGTTGATTTTCCCTTAAAGCATAATGACTGGAAAACAAATTAACAAAGATTTCAGTACAAATAATTCAAATGGTTTTAAGTACTCCTTGAAAAAAGATTATTGCGATCAGCGCTCGAAATAAGGCGCGTCCTTGCGTCAAAGACCCGTCAAAGTAGGCGCGGACCCGCAAATTTCCTACAGTACGGGTCCGCGTGACCCGTAAATATTGAACCAAGCAAAGATCAGAAAATCCTAGTTTTGTTGTTCCACTGGAAAATCTGGTTCACATAATAGGTCCAGCTCCCTTTTGAGTTTCCCATCAAGTTCTCAACCCGGGTTTTCATTTTTTTACAATCTACATACCTTGATCGCCGCGGCGGACCGTAGCTAATTCTCTCTCTTGAAATTTCAAAGGCATGGGTCCGGCGTCGGACCCTTGAAAATTGGTAAGCACCCTTGATATTTCAAAGGCAGGGGTCCAGAGGACCCTTGGATTTTACTTCTTATTTCTAGGCCTGATTGCGATATATTTTAAAGTAAAACAATCATCTTTCAGTGTATATGTTTGAATTAACCGGCAAACAAAGTCACCATTTTATACGCAAAAATCGGGCATTTTTGCAAAGATTTTCTTATAGCCCATTGATGGAACGGATATGGTCTATATATTAAAACGTTTTTAGCTCCATATTCGTTTTCAGAAATATTATAACAAGACAAACATTTTGAGACCATTTTTATCAAGATTGGATTAAATTACTGTATTTTACCCATGCTGAGCCCAAATTTCAACATTTGACCTCAATAATATAAAATTATATATTTTCTGATCACTGGAGGAATATTTTGGTAATGCTTTTAACCAAATCGGAACGAGTTTTGCCAGTGTGTAACCTATGATCTCATATTTCTTTAATTACTCAAGGGTGCCAACTGGGCACCTGTCTTTTTTGACATTTCAACATGTTAGGCATCAAATTTAAGCAAGAAAATGTTAGTCATGTGCAACTTTACACTAAGGCCCCACGTCGAATTTGGTCCTATAGCGCCATTGGTACCCGGTTTCTATCGTACACTGGTCATGTAATAAATTGTATCAAGCATAATAATTAACTTTTGAATAATGTTATCATCTATAATAAATTACTGAGTTTGGCGAATTGGTAAGGCTAAAAACTTCTACGTTTTACATTATTTCGGAAAACGGATTTTTGCGTTGCGTAGAGTAAAGTTGTCCGCACCCCAATAAAACGTCCAATTTTGTTTTTGTTTACGTTAAGGGTGTCAAATTATGTTAATTAGTTTCAAAGGCAGGGCAAAGGCAGTGGCAGCACACCTGCATGCTACAACTTTTCACGCCAACACAATACACTAATGTTGACATAGCCTGAATTAGGCCTTTTATCCTGTCATCGGTGTGAGGATATTATGCCTGTAGTCTCAACTATTACATGACACAGTAGAAGCAACTATTACATGACACAGTAGAAACTCAATTAACATCTATTGTTTATTCAACTAATTGATCAACATTAGCATGTATTCTGTGCTTATGGAGAACCTATAGTTAAAGTAAAACTTTTGAAGGACAAATTAATCAGGGTTGCCAAACCACACCATGAATGGGCCTACTCTGCTTTGTGGTAGTGCTATGTTTAATGTTATCAGCATAATGTATGATCAAGTATGATCATAACTTTATATGAAATAGAGTGTAAGGAAATGTGAATAAAATTGTTTCAGCTGCACAGTGGTGTAGCCAGGACTTTTCAGAGAGAGAGAGAGGGGGGGCAAGGCAAATTTCATGGGGGGATTGTCACAAATGGGCTAAAGATTACGACAAATTTATCCAAAATGGGCTAACAAAAAAAGTACCACAAATGCATAGAAATCTAAAATATCAGATCAGCCAGCAGGCCACAGGGGGCCAAGAGGGATGTGAATAAAATTGTGTTCATCTGCTCAGTGATGTAGCCAGGACTTTTGCAGGAGGCGGGGGCAGAAGGTACATTTCAAGGTGGGGGACAAACTTGGATGAAAATGATAAAAAATGAGCTAAAAGGTACAACAAATTTGTCCAAAATGGGCTAAAGGTTAAATACCACTAATTATGTATTACACGTGTTTCAATGGAAAAATGCCTAATTTCGGGTGGAATTTTCTCATATTCAGAACTCTCACAGTTCAATGCCACCAATATCAGGTGAAACTATATGATTTAGATGCCAAATGATCAAAAATTCAACATAGGCTGACCTGAGACTTTTCTTGTTTTAACGCACTGAACCGTAAGCACCTTAAAATGACAGTGCGCCCTCGAAGCTGAAAGTTACAATATGATAAGGCGACTATTTACTAAAAACCGAAGCTGTGCGTATGAATTTTGGTACTATTACATCACAAATGTCATAATATGAGAGAAAATGTACCATTTTGAAGCACCAAACTCTAAAAAGTACTTTTTTGGCTATATAACTTGATCAATTTCAGCGATTTTAATGCAGTCTTTTCGAATGCCATGAAAACAAATAGTTCCTCATCGTATTTCAATGTATCGCCCAGGCCTATTAGTGGTATTTAACCTAAAAAGTACTGCAGAAACAAATGCATAAAAATCTTAAATATCAGAGCGACCAGCATCCCACAGGGGCAAGACATGATCTAATTGCAATTTCAAGCCATTGATTTATATGGAAAAGATACTAAATATTATACTTCTAAGTTCTAAATGATCATCTCCTCTCATACCATTAATCACATTAAATAAACATTTATACATGTACACAAAATGTACAAAATTTACCAACCGCGAAAGACCCTGACCGCGAAAGACGGGTGACCGCTAGTTTGATTAAAAAACAACAGCACTGTGCAATATTGAAAGAGCTATCGGCAGAGCGTAGAGCGTAGAGCGTTGACTTTTAATGTTATTCAGAACCAGATCGCGGCAACATCGAGCCAAAAAGCCAAAGCCTTGAAACGACATAAAATCTGAGTCAAGATAAGACAACTAGTTGGAAGGTATCGTGCCGTTTGACTTTACTCGCCAGGAATGTATAAATCATGTTTTAGTTCTAAATGGGGGCGAGCAGGGCACATAAATTGCATCGTCAATTTAGTACTGCCCTCTAGCAGGGTCATATAATATATATTCACAGCCAGGAAAAACTTTTCATCTCATTGCAGAATACGCGAATACATACGCAATGCTTCATTCCTTTTAACATTCGTGACATCGCAATGCTTTTTCAAAAATTTAGCATATTATCGGATATCTATCATCGTGGGTGGTAAATGTCGTACTAAAGTAACGAAACAGCCAACATAGCACAAACTTTTTTTATGATTGATACTGGAAAGACAAATAATTTGAGACCATCTGCAACCAAATTGGAGCATTTTTGTTATGTTTGCCCTTGTGGTGGCAAAATTAGACCCACAATGTTACCTTTTTAGCAATAACTCTATAACCGAAAGTCCTATATGACTAGAGGAACACATTGTGTGTATTTTTAAACGATTCCGAACTTGACCCCATCAAATAAGGGTACTGTTTAAATGCTTCCATGGTCTATAGTGATCAGCGCTGTGAGTACTGTATGAGGCAACTTGACACAATTTACACGATGGTTACTGGAATTTATTGGACTAATAGACGGGTATCATTCAGTAATCGATATATCCTCTTTGTGTTACTGGTAAGCACATTTTTTGGTGGTCAGATTCTTTCACAATGAAATAATCAACTACGCTTTCAATGTAGATGGACATGTTGGATTTCTTTGCTTGTGAATATTACACTGCGAAATGTCTTCTTTTGTCCCAAATCCGCAAATAGATTCATCAGGATTGTCCGTTGAAATTATTTACAAAGTTTTAAAACAAATTTAATATAAAAAATAGGTGATGTTGACATACCTCAATGACGTTTCGTGCTGTAACACAGCACTTTCTCAAATTGAAGTTGGATAAGAAAGAGGGGGCAGGCTAATACACTCAACAGGGATTGTGGTAACTACTTCCTTCGGGGATTTGCCATTTGGTCTAATACCATTTGGTCTAATATCCATATCGACTACATCCATTTCTTCTAAACCCATTAGGTCTATATCCACTACGTCCAATAATCATTTAGTCCTTTATTCATTTGGTCCGATAACCATTTGGTCCGATAACCATGTAGTCTAATAACCAATAAGTCTAAAACCATTTAGTCTAACAACCATTTAGTCTAATACTCATTTGGTCTATGACCAGTAGGTCTATTAGCTATTTGGTCTAATACCCATTTGGTCTACACACCAGTTAGTCTTACATGCATTTAGTTTATTAATAAATAGACGAAATGGTATTAGACTATCTGGTTATTAGACCATACGAGTATTAGACCTAACGGTTATTAGACCAAACGGTTATTAGACCAAATGGTTATTAATGAAATATTAGACCAAATGGTTATTAGACTATATGGTTAGTAGACATACCGGTTAATAGACCAAACAATATTAGACTAAATGGACATTAGACTATATGATTATTAGACTAACTGGCAATTAGCCTTTCTGGTAATAGACCAATTGAATATAGACTAAACGGGAATTACACGAAATGGTATTAGACCAAATGGCAATAGACCCTTCCTTCCGCACATTTATGACCAGTTACTAACAGCGCCACCTACGTTTCTACCAACAGGAAGCAACAGACGTCTGAGGGCAAAGCTGGTCATTCAATTTGAGAAAGTGCTGTGTTACATGAGGGCGAGATGGCCGAGTGGTTAAGGCGTTGCGTTGCCGGCCGGGAGATACGATCGACGAGGGTTCGAGCCTTGGGCTTGCCTTATGTGAACATTCTCTTCCCTCCCAAAAAGTTCCTATATGGTCAGGAATCCTTCAATTCAGTTCAGAAATTTAATTTCAGAATTTAATTGAAGAATTTCTTCTCGCCCCCATACACTAGCTGCTTATCACGTGCAGATATAGGTAGTGTATGTGCTTCGTCCGTGATTCGAAAGTCACGTAAAGCCGTTGGTCCCGTGTACAGGAAGAGTCAAACCCTGTGTACGTTAAGTGTCAGAGCTATTCGAAAAGAGAAGGGGGACCATCCCCGGTTCTGGTATCTGCAATCAATCCTAGGTTCCAGGATCGTGCATAGGTAAACTGTGCACGTAAAGCCCGTGCGTTGATACTCAACCATTTGAGGTAAGCACGTATATGGAAGGAAGGAAGGAAGGAAACGTCATTGAGGTATGTCAATATCACCTATTTTTATATTGGATTTGTTAAGAACTTTGTAAATAAAGTCTCCTTTTGTCTACTTTGATTAAATGACTTCAAACCAACAATGTCTGCGATCACAAGATTACGTAGGAACCTGAAATCAAAACTGAAACTGCTTTCTACAAGGTCTTAAGTTTGTAACAAAGGGCACAGACAAAGACATCGGTAATAACAAGTCAAGAGTGTAGGTAGAACAATAGGAAACCACGTGACCATTGACAAAACCGAAACCAATCCTAAAACTTTTAATTTGAAACAAGGTATTGATCTCTTCAGATTACCCACCAAATAATGTGTTTTCAGCTCAGGCTCGTATGGTCAACTTAAAAAACTCAATTCAATACTTTGGTATTGATTGTTATTATATTTCTTTTCTTCACGTCCTGTTTACCAAATTCTTATGCTGTGCGTCTTGCGTTAGGCAAAACTCTGGTTAACTGACGTATGCATTTTGCATTCAACCTTTCAGCCCAAGCTTCATTCAACTTTTTTCTCTTAAATATGTACTTAAAGTGTGTTACTACATTGGGAATTTCTTTTCAGGCGTGAACATATTAGACATATGCCCTTTAGCCACCAGACGCATCAGTAGATGTCTCTTAAAAAGGCACGCCTAAGGAAGGGTCCACAGGAAAGAGGCTTGAACAAATCAATTGGTTTTGAAGGAGAGTACATACAGCTTGAATATTATTTCTAGGATAGTCACATAATTATACTCCTTTAAGTAAGGATATGGGATGAAATGTTTTTCATTACTCACTTTTTCCCCTTCCCCTCGCGATAGAAAATACGCGGACGCGTGGGTGTATCGTCAACGGCAACTATTTGCACATGTTTCATGATTTTCGACCCCCTTGCCACCCTTGAAAAAATTGCCCCGGTGATTGAATCCTTAATTGACCTTTTCGGTAAATCCGAGTGGTCGTCATTTGAGGTCACGCCAACATGCAATGCGCAGTAACGTTTTTTGCTAAATGATGTGCACAATGGTATAGCGTCAAATGCGAGATTTTTGAAGTATAAGGCAAATATGGCATCCATTACCCGTTATCCATTATAGCTTTTTAAGATTAGATATTTTAAAAAAAGTATGTTCTAAACCAGATGTACTTTTTACTTAAGAGACAAAGATATTAGGGACAAACAACATCTGCTGGAGGGGGCTTGGTGACGACAACGAGCCTAAAATCCTGAACCAAACCCATGAATTTGAAAAGGTCCAATATCTTATTTTTCGAGTTATATATATGAGTAACTTTATAACTGGCGTAAATATTTACAGTGACAAGCCTCAACAAGAAATGCAGGGATGGCTCCTGATCATCTTATTTTTATTTGAAGTTGTTGTCCAATCACAGCCTAGTAATAACAAAAGTGTATATTATATGATAAGGGTTTCATATATTTTATTCACTTCAAAATTGAACATTATGACTCATCTTAAGTACATTTGGAGAGCTCTGTTTTTAATGAGTTTCATATCAGAATATTAGTCATTCAGTGTACGTTAACCTGAAAGATGAATCTTTTCAGTTTACATGCACTTCAACAGGAAACTACGTACTAGTAATGTGCAATCGAAGTAATGTGCGAAAATGAAGCAAAATATTACTTACAGTTTGCTTTTATGACACAAGCAATGTGTTACTTCAAACCATTTGAACCACTAAATGCATCCGCGCTCATATAGTACTTCAAAATAATGTTACATGTACTTATGTCAAAGGCATAAAGTAAGTCAAACTGCAGCTGAGGCATTCTGTGGGAGTTTATGATATAAACTAAATGAAATATTATAGTAACTTTTGTTACCTTGTGGGTAAAACACCTGTAATGCTTATCTATCACCACTTTAAACGTGTTGACAAAATACAACCAGATTTAAAGCCATGGGCAATATGAACGTGGAATTATCAATCTGTTTTATTCATTAACATTGTCTGCTTTAGATGTTAGAAGCGTAAAACAATGTCACCAAACAATCTCCCTGATTAGAGGTAAAGAGCTTTTGTCACAGTCTAAATTTGGAGATAAATCAATCAATTTTAAGACACATCTTAGAGAATTTACAGAATAATAGGAAAAGGATCAAGCAAAGGAATTACATTAAGGAGACGCTGATAAAAGAGATAGAACAAGACGAGCCACATTGGTTAAAAAAGAGAAGATTGAAATTCGCATTTTTACGAATCCAATTTCACTCATTCCTAAAACAGAAGACAATCGTATTTTGTCTGCTTTTATAACTTTTTAACTCAGAAGATTACATAAAATAGTATATTCTAAACCAGACAGTTTACTTAAGAGATATGGGACAAAGATGTTAACAGCTGGAAATTAAGGGCTTAGCGACGACAACGGGACTCAATCTTGCGCCAAACCCATGAATTTGAACAGGTCCAATGTTTATTGTTTGAGTTGTATGAGTAACTTTATAACTGGCGTAAAACTTACTTGACAATTTACTGTGTCAAGCCTCAACAAGAGACACCGGGATGGCTCCTGATCATCTTATTTTTATTTGCATATCTGCTTGATATTTATTCACTTTTTACAGCAAACACTCCGTCGCAACAATTAAAGTACTCTACAAACATATCATATGATGAAAACTAGTTCTATGACAGAAATGTCAATTTAGTTAAACCTGTTCCATTTTAGAGAGACCTTGAGAAGTTGTTGTCCAATCGCAGCCTAGTAATAACAATAGTGTATATTATATGATAAGGGTTTCATATTTTATTCACTTCAAAATTGAACATTATGACTCATCTTAAGTACATTTGGAGAGCTCTGCTTTTAACGAGTTTCGTATCAGGATATTAGTCATTCAGTGTATGTTAACCTGAAAGATGAATCTTTTCAGTTTACACGCATTTCAACAGGAAACTACACATACTAGTAATGTACAATCGAAGTAATGTGTGAAAATGAAGCAAAATATTACTTACAGTTTACTTTTGTGACACAAGCAATGTATTCCTTCAAAACACTTGAACCACTAAATGCATCCGCGCTCATATACTCTTAGTACTTCAAATGTTACTTAATATGTCACAGGCATAAAGTAAGTCAAACTGCAGCTGAGATATTCTGTGTGAGTTTATGATATAAACTAAATGAAATATTATAGTAACCTTTGTTACCTTGTGGGCAAACACCTGTAATGCTTATCTATCACCACTTTAAACGTGTTGACAAAATACAACCAGTGCAGATTGAAAGCCATAGGCAATATGAACGTGGAATTATCAATCTGTTTTATTCATTAACATTGTCTGCCTTTTAGATGTCTTAGAAGCGTAAAACAATGTCACCAAACAAATCTCCTTGATTAGAGGTAACGAGCTTTTGTAAGATTTGTCTAAAATTGGGGATAAATCGATTACTGTATAGAAAGAGTTGTCAAGAAACACCTTAAAGAATTACTAGTAATATAGGGAAAGGATCAAGCAAAGGAATCACATTAAGAAAAGAATAAGAGTCGCATTGCACTGTTTTATGGGGTAGTGCGTAAAGTCCATCGATGGCACAAATAATGTTATTATTAAAACCAAGATTGTTGTTTATTAAGTTTTTTTACTTTTTTAAAACGAGTTCCATCGTTGTAAGATTTGAACCTAAAAAGCGTATTTAGTTGTTTTTGTCTCGTTCAAATTTTAAAAATATGGTGAATTGCATCGCAAATAAAATTCCTTTATTCCGCATTATCCGCTAACTACATGTATATACCCCGAGAATTCATCATCATCATCATTCTTCGGCTGCGGAGCAGGCGACTACAAGTTTCCTCCAGCTACACATCGGTCTTGAGCCATTTCTGCTGTTGACCTTGACTCAGCATGCTGTCCGTATCCCCAAAAGACATTGGATGTATTTCCAGAACAAGGTTCGTTGCCGTCCAGGTTTCCTCTTGGCATGAGTTGGGACATACAATGCGCACTCTTTTACTGGCTCATCGTCCGGCAAGCGGAGTATATGCCCTACAAATTTCAGTTGAAGAGTCCTGGCTTTCTCAAGGACTTTCCCGCGAATTATGTACTGTACTTTGCGACACTTTCCCGGCAGAAAGCGGAAAAAGTAACTCCAATAGCTTATGGTGGGATATAGGGGAAGGGTCTATTGGAACGGAAGATCCCGGGGCCTCTAGTATTTCGAGGTGGTTATCATGCTCGTTTGTTTTTGTTTATAAGGAAAAGGGTAGATTTTTGGGAGAATGAATAAAGAAGAAAGAAACATATTCCAATAGAAACTCGCCGTAGAAGTGACGATGTAGCAGGATTAACTACCATACCAATAGTTGAATAAAATTTTTGAATATATCGCACTGTACTAAAAGCATCACAAGAAATAAGTCCCCCTCCAAAAATTTCGTCATAGCATCGTAAAGTAAAACTTTTTTTACTTAGAAATAATTATATAACTGTTTACTAAATGTTGTGTGAAAATAAAAGATGTCCATGACTTCATGGCTGAATGAACCCAAATTGAAGACAAAAACTGCCCTTTCCAAAAGTCACAAAGTAGGCCTATGCTTGTTAACTGCCAGGCGTATTGGGACAAGGAATGGGGCTGGCCATCTTACAACTCACTGAGCTGAACTCTGCACTAAGAAGGGGATTTGCATGGCTGAATGATCAAGAATCGATACACATTACAGTAAATATTAATTTGGTGAGGATTTTAAACTGCACTCAAGCACATGAGTTTTTCCTAACCTCCTTGGATTTTTCCATTAGTAACAAGCCGTGAATCAACTTTTGTGACAAGCATAGGCCTACTTTGTGACATTTGAAAAGGGCAGGTTTTTGCCTTCAATTTAGGCTCATTCAGCCCTGAAGTCATGGCCAACTTTCATTTTCACACAACACTTAGTAAACAGTCATATATCGTCAGCCTGCTATGCTAATAAAATCAAAATTGCAAATGAGAAACATGTAAAAATGACTTAGGCAATTAGCGTAGCAGGTTGACGATATATATAATTATTTCAAAGTTACTTTTATTGGTACAAAACGAAACCTTACAATGTTATGACGAAATTTTGAGAGGGGCATTTATTTTTTGTGCTGTGTTTAGTACGTTCATGAACCACAGATGTCAAAGAACAGGGATAAAGACCTGGATCGTAATTCTATAGAATATTCATAGCATGCTGATTACTCGCACCTGTTAGATAAAATATCTTTGAAAAGAGCGGTTCCAGACATGCACAGGTGATGCGCAACCTGCTTGTAGTGGCGAATAACTATTGAGAAAATGCTATCAATGCAACAGAAATCCTGAAATATTCTGAGAGCTTATACTATTAAAAAAAAAAGACGGGGATTAGTTTAGCGTCTAGTCTAGGGAAGCAACAATACCAAAAACAACAATAATTAGAGTCATCGAAAAAGCTAGGATGATGAGTTCAGTTTGGAAGGATGAAATGGGGAATTGATGAAGTGGGGAATGTTATTTTGGGTTCCTCAGATTGCTCGTTCACATCATAAGTGATATCATCACTGAAACGCATCGCTCACTAGCACAGCACAGTTAAACATGAAATTACAATGGAAACATAACATGCAAAGGCAGATAACACAGATAAAAAAATTAAGAACTCGGGACATACCTACCGGTACAGGGACTTGAACCCCAGAAGCTCTCGCTTGTGACCTAAATAATAATCGAGTTTTTAGAATGTTAGGTGCATGGTAATTTTGTGTATTGCGTAAGTACACTATTAAACCAAAGTGTTGTGCTAAATAATACGGCTGCTCAGTGCCAGAAGTGGGTATGTGCAATAGCTACCATGAGTAGATGAGTACAATATATTGTGTGTAAATTACCAAATATTTACAGGAGAGCTATTACACTTACCCACTTCTGGCACTGAGCAGACGAATGACCAATGTTCCTGAGTTAGCGTCACACAATTACACCGTTATGTATCCCAGATGCGATATACTTTTATATCGTGATCTGCTTTATTGCAATATGAAAAAATCAAATGGGTTCTCACACCTGACGACTGAAATCAAAATTATTTGATATCAGAAGGACATTCTTCGTATTCAGAATGCAATTTGATATATGTATGATGTGATCTCATGTCCTACCAAAACTACTGTCCAAACGCTCATACCATACCAGAACCCTTAAACAGTGTAATTTCAACTTCCAGAATTAGAGTGTATGAGAAAAAGTGCCTTTATTGAGTAGGTTGTGGTCATTTCACCGAAGCATTACCTATCGCTTCTAGACATCTTAATCGTAATCCTGTGTCACGAAACATTTGCAGGCAAGCGTCTTCATGATTAACTGACTTGTCATGACACGCTACATGATAGCATTATCACTGCAATCAATAGGCACTCCACCTGAACCCGAACTTTACTAATACAAAAAGAAACACCATATACAAATTAGAATAAAAACAACATCAAACGCCAATACAAAAGAAAATACTTTTTCCCTGTCTGATTCCTTAGCGAAACAAATCATTTTCAAGTGGATCTCCTCTGTAATCCAACTGAACCAAAACACGAATGGAAAGGGAAATGAACACATTATAGAAATATTAATACTAATAAACATACGCAAACAATGTGAAGTAATACTGAAAACAATTTGGGTGGACACATTATTCGGAAAGGTGGACCAGATTACAAAATGGAGTTGTGGAAAGCGTCCTGATAAACAAATGTGGGACAGATAAAGTGGATAAAACAATCAAATCATTTCCTGAAATTTCAAATTTGTTTTAAAATACTAAGTTGAGGATCTAGGTGTAATTAAACGTAATACTGTGCATACTTGCACAAGAAAACGTTATTTTATTTAGAATACCGTAACATGATGTTCTATTCAAAAATGCAAATAGAAAGTTAATCATACATGCATTAGACTTTTATATATAGCGTCATCATGTCATAAATATTATAAAATATAGCACCACTTGGATGATAATAATGGCATACAAAATAACAATAACAACAACCACGACGTTTTGTTTCTCCAGGTGATGTAGACAGCTGCATTTGATCCTTCTAAAATTTGGCTCTAATCAGGAAAAACTACATTGGGTTACATCGCACAAATTAGACGTTTTACATTTCTATATTTTCTTTGTATTGTGATATTGTTGTCAACGGCATGACTTACGGTGTTATAATTTAACTTGGTAAGCAAATACACCAGAAATACATCTCAACAGAGGTATCCCATTATATTGCGTGGTGATGGGAAGAGTAAGCAAGAACTTGTTCAATTTAGCGTTTCAAACACATTTAACCTGTTTTCTGATACTACTGGAATACTAGCCGGGCAACCCTACCATTCATGTTCAGAGGGTGTTTCTGATACAATTCAAACCTGATACCATGCAAGTAATTTTGGCTATATGGTGATGAGGTTGTCATGTAGATATGGAAGACATGGAAGACATGGAAAACTATCATTGATCAAAAAAGTTGCATAATTTGCATATGAATATTTTTGAGGTATAATAACTAGGCCTATATACTGAGGTATACCCAATTCTGTGTAGGCGACGCACTGCTTCGGCTGCACAACACTTTAAGGTGTTAAACTTGTGTCTACTCAAATCGTGATATATAGGCTTACACCAAACAAAACCCCTGAAATGCGATTCCCAACCCTTGGTTACTTAAATTGTATGAATTTGCACAACTGTACAAATCTCTGCCAAATATTGTGTTTTCACCCATTAGCACCAATCCGACTTGAAATGTGTGTGAGGGGGGTGGCAATCGGCCTGAATTGTCAAAAAGTGGCTATAAAGAACAACAAATGTGTCATTTTGGCAAAAGGTGGGGGGGACACGTCCCCCTGTCCCCCAGGATTGACGTACGCCCATGTTTTCACTTAAAACTGTATGACCATTCCGAGTACATTTATATTTTGTGGATTAAACTAAGCCGATCAAAGTAGCGAGCCCGTCTTAATACTGGATATGAATGTGCACATTTTCGTATGATCTGGTCGGTTGTGTTAACAACCTCGAATATTTTCCCGTGTCTTTGATTGTCAAGGACATCAGAATGCAGCGGTATAACAGTTGATCAACAGGATTCATCGTCATTGTGTGTATGGCATATACCATCCTGTTCAAGCTTCCGACGTCACTCAACTTTACAACAGTTTCATCCTGATTGCAACGCGTGTACCGACATTTCGTGAAACTCATATTGACAGAAAGGTTTCCTGTTTTAAAAGTCAATATCTGCTATGAGTGCGCATTTTGTCATCGGTGACAGAATACCAAGGTCATTCAAAATCTGAAATGTATCAAACATATGCGGTAAATAGACAGTAAATATTGACAGAATATCAGGCTATAATTATTGGCAATAATATGCATTATATTTAAATATTATATTTTATTAGTTAAAATAAACACCTTTAGCAATGAAGTCTCATATTTTGCTTATTTTGGTTTACAGAAAGATGAATATTAACTGGCAAAAGTTGCCTAACGTTGTTCTTTTGGGAGAATGCAGCTATTATACTGCCATGTTAACCAGTGTACTTCGGTTATATTTATAAATACGCTTTTATAAATACGCAAGTGACTCATGGGCACGACATACCAAGACCAGCAAGCGTGAGCAAATCCTCATGCATTGACCACTATTCTCTCATCGCACGGAATCGCCATTGCTAGTGTGCGGACAAGGTTAAGCCGATTTTGAGGCGTTGCCACCGCAGCCATTATATTTTACGTATTCAAGTAGTAAATTGTATGAAGTTTTTAACGGGTTACTGGAGCTTATTCTACTATCGATTTTGCTTCACGAAGTTGTAGATCACTTTATATAGAAATAAGTGCAAAGCTTGTCAACAAATTATTAACGAATCGAACATGTGTCGATATATAATCAACTTAACAATTACATTTGTGAGACATATTTTAGTATACAGTTCTACATGCATGATGCTTGTATTGCTTTTCCAATCTGAAAATAATATCAGTGAATAGATTCATCAGGTTTGTATATCAAATCAAGTAGTAATTTGTGCTTGTCAAAACCAGTAAGTTTTTACTTACTAATATTTCGTCCATCTTGTCGGAGGACTTCATCAGATGTGAGCATCTGATCCACTTTCCCGGGAATCTGGCTTCCGGTTTTGAGTAGTCCTACTTCCAGTCTTCAAAAGTGGGTCAAATACGTGACTTAGGAAATAAGTACCTTCCTCTCTATAACACTGACCAAATTGTGCATACCCATTCCATGTCTCTCCACACTGACCAATATCTCAGTTTTAAGTCAGAACACCCTCTCCATCAGAAAATGGGTGTAGTCCGTACCTTGTTTGATCGCATTTACAGCGTGGTTACGGACGAAGCGGATAGAGCAAATGAAGAGAAACATGTGCGAGGAGCCCTAAAAAACTGTGGCTATCCAAAATGGGCAGTAGACCAAGTGAAATCAAAAATGCAACTTAAAACAAAACCAAGACCAAAAGAATGAGGACAAAAGCAAGGGTATGGTAGTGCTCCCTTATGTCAATGGAATTTCCGAGCGAGTTCAAAGAATTTTCAAAAAGCATAAAGTTGACACCGCTATGAAACCTCATCAAACCCTCAAAAAAATCCTGGTCCACCCCAAAGACAAAAGAGACAAGCTAAAAACAGGCAATTGGATTTATGAGATTGGCTGCCAAAATTGCGATCTCACTTATGTTGGCGAAACCTTACGTTTGTTTGGGATAAGACTTGCGGAGCACAAAGCGGAAGTAAAGAAAGCCAACGAGAAAAAGTTTACTCGGTCAGAACGTAGGGCATCCGAGCAAGAACAAACAAAGTCAGCCATATCGGATCATGTCGCAAGGGCAAATCATGTAGTCAATTGGGAGGACTCCAAGATACTGGGCAAGGAGCATGTCAGAAAGTCTAGAGAAGTACGAGAACCGATGGAGATCAAAAAGAGGGGGACCAAGACCACGAATAGAGAGGAAGGCATTTATTTCCTAAGTCACATATTTGACCCACTTTTGAAGACTGGAAGTAAGACTACTCAAAACCGAAAGCCAGTTTCCGGGAAAGTGGATCAGATGCTCACATCTGATGAAGTCCTCCGACGAGATGGACGAAATATTAGTAAGTAAAAACTTACTGGTTTTGCCAAGCACAAATTACTACTTGATGAAAATAATATGATGTACAGAGTTCATTTGAAAAAAATAAATACAATAACATAAGCATAGTTTAAGTTTTTACATGAAACCTCTGTATATACGTATACTATGAGTCAATTAAGACCTCATAAATCACTAATGGATTTTTTTACTAAACAATTTAATACATCAACAAGAGTATATATATATACATAAGATAATTATTGTACTGTTAAAGTTTCATTTCTAATTCAGACATAATTATAAGTGCTTGTCAGCAATCTTCTTGATCTCCTCGACAGTTGATACTTTGTATTTGATGATCTTGCCCCCGTCTTCCACCAGAATTGTGCATACCCCATTCCATGTCCACACTGATTTAGCCTTTTCAACGTGTTTTGCCATGTCTCTGGCCTCATTGTATATTGATTGGTTTGTTTTTGTGAGGATTTCATGTATTTCAATTCCTGTGCCCTTCAGTGATTTTCGTGATGAGATAACCTTTTGCCTAATGATATTTCTTGTGAACTTGACCTCAATTGGCCGTTAACGAACATAATTATACATGCATTTTCAAACGCCAGCAGAAAGAAATAATAATTCTTTATCAACACACAACTTACTTAATGTTTGATAACTTATTGCAAAAACTGGTAAACCGTCCCCAAGCAAAACTTAGTGTTCAAGCAAAAAACAAGCAAAAGAAAACTTACTGTTACGACCAATACAAGCTTCGTTATAATAGTTGGTGTTAAACTGACAAAGCAATTAATTGAACACTGTAATGTTTGTTGATAATAGTTTTGGTTAAGAGTTGTTCTATTTAGTTTGTACCCAATAGTTTTTGTGTAGAAAAATATGGTGAAAACATGATAAAGGAAATATTATATGGTCGGCCAGATGTATTCTTTATGCTTATATGACAGCCTATTCAATGTAAATGTCAGAGAGGCAGGGTAAAAGTTTCTTGAGTTACTACAAACTTCTATTCAATAATTTTGTGCAACAAGAGCTTCTGACAGCTCAATATACAAATCGCTTATATCTAGTACACAAACTAAACAACACTCAACAGCCTCTTCAGTATCTACTTTCAGGACTGTTGAATAATAAAAACTCAAGCCACTTTTCTGTTAATGTCCTGGTCTCAATATTGATTTCATGATACCTTGACAGTCAAGTCGATTTTACACTTCATGGTGCTCCTTTATTTATATTATATAACCTTGTATCGTTGTTGTGAAACTGTTGTTCGATGACCGAAAGGGAAGACTTACACACTTGTAATACCTGCTTTGTCGAATTAATAAGAGAAAACTGCCAACGCTTATCTCAAAAAGGTCTCCTCAAAATGTGACTAGTATGACGTAGACGACAAAAGCAACCAGAATGGAATTGTGTGTGTGTAAACATGATGAATACTATTACACACAGTGTTATACGTACTGCCAATAAATTGTTGGCCTTAGGCGAGCAATAATGATATTATGCTTGTGGTAAGAAATAATGAAAAATTATGTTCTTCAAGGTTGTAAGTTCGTTGAGAGTGTGTGAGATACAGACCTACGACGGTTAATGTAACATTTATACGCTGTGCCCTGGGGACGTAAATAATGAATCACTCAAAACACATTCATTTTATCATAACTTGATTTATGAGTTGTTTTGTCGTGAGAATATTATTCACTCAATACTTTCAATTCTAATAAGTATAAGTTTATAACACACGAGATGAATGTTTTATAAGAAAGAGCAAGTATCGTGAACAAATATCAAATAAGAGACGGCTTCAAAACTCAACCGCCGGTTGTTCTAAACATAATGGCAGTTGGTTCAACCGCCGTTAACCACCGGTTAACCGGGGGTCTAGTTTTGAAGCCGCCAGTAGTAATATAGACTTTTTTCGTGTTATAAATATTCATGAGCTCATGAATATTAATGCGGTCAGAGGTCACTTCCTGTTTGCATACTAATGAGATGGGCGTGGCTAGATTTACATATTCATGAGGTGGGCGTGATTAATTGGCAAATATGGCATAATATTAATGAAGTTTGAAATATTTCTTCGTGTAGTCTTTTTCGTGTAGTCTACAATCGCGTTGTCGTTAAATAGAAAATCTTGGAAAAGTATTATTCATATTTTTCGCACGAATAATAATGAATAATAACTGAGATTTGTATATCCCCGTGTAGCTCAGTTGGAAGATCTTCGTTTTGAAACATGCAATATAGAACATGATAAGACCGATTAAGTAACACGCCACACACCCTCACCACACGCACGTGAAATGCGTCGATTGCCCAGGGAAATGTGTAACAAAATGCGTTAAACTGTATCGACAAAATGCGTTGATTGCGTAACGAGATGTGTAACGCAAAATGAGTTGTATACGGTCTTCAAGTAGGCCTTTTCCCTCGCCATCTCCGGGTCCATACCCACCCTCTACATACTTCTCCTCATGACTTCCGTAGCTTCTTTACCTCTCGTACCAATCACGATAAGCCTCATTGTCTTCCAGTTCGTCGCTAGAAGACTCTTGGTCAGAGACCTGGTCTTCAACCTCTGAGTCGTTATCGTCGGAATCATCCTCTTCATCTTCTTCATCTTCAGGGTGTACGTGTCGCTCGTGTCTCTCAAGATAATAACATCTTGCCGCACAGGGAACAAGCGTAAGGTTTCGTACCGAAGGTATTCATGTTGACTCTTTGAAGGTTAGGCTCGTGATTGAACAAATTCATCAGGATCGGTAGAGTAAACTCAGTAGATAAAGTTCTTAGTATCTGATCCATAAAGTTCACTTACTTGTGTACGTTTCAACAACACCTGTTGTCTTTATCAACATATGATGAGTAGTGAATAAAACAGTACCATTTCTTTTTGCCGCCCTTTCGTTTTTTGCCGCCCCTGTTTTTGCCGCCCCTTCTTCTTCCGCCGCCCCTTCATTTTGGCCGCCCCTGCTTTTACCCCGGGGGGCTGGCGCCCCCAAAGCCACCCCCCCCCCCCAAAAAAATACGCGCATGGAAGTTGATCTTGCATGCTAGACGTTGATCTCCAAGATCAACGCTGGAACTACTAGGTACTACTACTAGTACTTCGTATGGTAGAATGGGTGGCACATCATCTGACCTGCTTGACCAATCCTCTCCTGGTAGCCTCTGGTTGATCACTACTATATGCATGTTTTAGTTACATTGCTATCTTTCATACTGGTTATATGAGTTATCCTACTTATAAAATATCAATTTTGTTCCATAAAACAGTTGTTACAGCATAAGCATAACCATAACTAACGTATGTACAGGAATCATATTTTAAAATTCAGGACACCTACCGTCATTAAAAATTCGTTGTCATTAAATGCCTACAACCAATACTTGAACCACGTAATTGCTACTCCAAATAAGTTGTGCCTTATACCTGTCACTAAAAATAACATCTGTATGAAACATTTATGATGCTTATATTATTGGTTAAAGTGTCAATGAATTGCTGCTTCCAATACATCTGTACGTGATTGGAATAATTGCTTTCATACAGATCAGAGACACTTGAAAAAGTCATCGCATATTACAGTTACCATCATTTGCTATGCTGGAATGCTATTTGCATGGCGTCTTTTATGGTGTAAAGAAGTACTTGCAAATTCTAGGAATTGTTTACTTGAACCATAAGGGTGGAATGTTAAGCTTAAATAAAGAAAAGGTGCGAAGACAAGGGGGAATCCGAACATTTTTAGTGGACGCGAGGGGGAACGCAAAATTGTTTGTCGACTTTTTTTTCTTCAAAATAAAATTAATGTGGTCCCTAGCTAGTTTTGTTGGCCGCTGAGACATAATGAGAGAGTTATCATGGAGACTTAAGTTGAGATTGCCCGAGTACCGACTGTGAACTCAGGTAGTACAGTGGTAAGACTCTGGATCGTTAATCCAGCGACCGGAGTTCAATCCCCGCTGAGTCCTGATTTTTCCTCTCTCAAAATTTTCATATGTCAGTTTGCTCGAGCCCCAAACACGTCATTTAAAAGTAGTAATATATGTGCAATTGGCAATTGATATAATGTAGAACAATTTAAAACTGATTCACACGAGCAAAAGTAAAATTTCACTTACGAGTGGAATTTTCGTGCCTCATCCGAGGTCACTTCTTCAGCACTGAGTTGGCGTAGTACTGGAAGACGTACCGCTACTCGGGACACGTGATCTGGGCAATGAACCCAAACCACTTGACCCGAGTAGCCTCTTGTAGGCGGCTGGTAGGGGGTGGCGTCCCTGATCTTTATTGAGGTCCGGTTCGGAGGCTGCGATGTACACCGCTTCCTTAACCCCTCGCTGAAACCACCTGGAATCGCTGTCCAACACCTTGACCTCTCCAGGGTCAAAGGAGTGTCTAGCAGATCTCATATGTCCTCCAACCGGCGAGGGCTCTCTTTTATGTTCGGAAACCCTTTTTCCGAGAGCTCTTTCAGTCTCACCTATATATTGTGATGGACAGTCTTTACATTGATTTGATAGATGGACCCCGTACGGTCCAGTGTCTTTACTTTGTCCTTGGGCGACACCACCATGCTCCTGATGGTGTTCGAGGGTTTGACATGAACAGTTACACCAGCACTCCTGATTTTCCTATTAATCGCTTCCGTCACGCCTTGAACGTAGGGTAACGAGACGTGACCTTTGGAGGGGGTGTCATGCCTGCGAGGTTTGGGGTCCCGTTTCCTACTACTCGGCGCAGTCCAGGTCCATTTGGTGTATCCGCATATGGACAGTGACTTCTTGACATGATCTAATTCTTTTTCAAGAAGAGTGCTGTCAGATGACAAAGTTTTTGGGCGGTGAGTCAGAGTTCTAATCACTCCTAGCTTGTGTTCCAATGGCTGATGACTGGAGAAATTTAAGTACTGGTCGGTGTGGGTACTTTTGCGATAGACACTGAAGACCAGCTTACCGTCAGGAGCACGAGTGATGAGGGTGTCCAGCATCGCGAGTGCATTGTTACTTTCAAGTTCAACCGTGAATTTGATGGATGGGTGTACAGAGTTCAGATGTTGAGTGAACGAATCTACCTCAGCTTTGTCCATAATCACCATAATGTCATCGACATAGCGCCCCCAGTATTTGGGGGGATTAGCACACGATTGAAGAGCCTTCTCTTCAAAGTTCTCCATGAAGAGATTCGCAATGATCGGGCTCACGGGGGAGCCCATCGCCGCACCCTCGCGTTGAACATAAAACTTGTCATTGTAAACGAAGTAAGTGGTTTTAAGACAGGTGCTCAGAAGGTCAGTAACTTGCTGTGGGCTAAGATCAGTTCTGGACTCTAAGGTGGTGTCCGCTGTTAACAAGTCCTTAACAATCACTAAACTTTCATCCACCGGAACGCACGTGAAGAGGGCTGTGACATCAAAGGACACAAGGCATTCATCGGGACCGAGAGTGAATTTAGACATCTTATTGACTAAGTCCTCACTGTTCTGCAGATGTCTTTCAGATTTGCCAACTAGGGGGGACAGGATGTTGGCCACAAATTTAGCTGTGTCATACGTAATGGAACCGCGACTCGCCACTATCGGTCTAAGTGGGCACGAAGGTTTATGGACCTTTGGAAGGCCATAGAACTTTGGTACAACAGCCATGGTGGGGTATAGCTGTCTGTACAACTTAAAGTCAATCCACTCCTCGTCTTTGAGGACTTTGAGTTGATCCACCAAGAGATTTTTATTCTTGGCAGTGGGGTCTTTCTTAATGAGTTCATACGTGTTCTTATCAGCTAAAAGTTCATTGGCTTTGTCTTGGTACGAGGTTTTGTTCATTACCACAGTGGCCCTCCCTTGTCAGCAGGGAGGATCATGATATTATTGTCAGATTTCAGATCACGAAGCGCTGCTCTTTCCTCTTTGGAAATATTACTGTCAGGGACCTTCGCATGTTCTAAAATGTCCACACAATCGAGTCTCAAGCGCGACGCCTCGTCCGAATCGTGCCCTATCAATTTGGTCGCTGATTCAACACCGGTGATGAATTCGACTACCGGGATTTTGATGGACTTACCGCGTAGTTGAGTCCCTTTGAAGCACTGACAACCCGATTCCGTTAGTTCTTTGTCTGACTTGTTAATCACCCATCTATCTGTTACTTCCTTATGCTCCTGCTGGTTAACTGGAACAATCGGGCGGTTTTTATCCCGTGTTTTAGTTTGTTTATCACTCGATGACAAGCGAGCAAATTTGGTTTGTTGACGTGATCTGCACTTGTCCCATTCGGCTTTGTGCGCATGTGCGACCCACTCTTTGACTTCCGAGTACGTCTCCATAGGCAACTCAGTAAACAACTGTTCATCTGTGTCCGCGATTTGTTGTTTGATGTTATTTAGCGTAGCATAGATCTGTCTGATCCGTTCCCCTACTAATTGATGTTGAGCCCTTTGTAAAATCCTTTCCGCTGTTACACCTTTCACTGACGATTTCAAATTAAGACTCGCCGGGGTCACACCGTGGTGTTTGCAATGTAAAGTAAAATGAAGGTGGTTCCTAAATCTGGCCGATTTTCTTTCCAGAAATTCCATACGTCTGACTAGTTTTGTCGCCATCCGGCCATGTTCGCTTTCGAGACGGGAATGTAATTTTAACTGCTGTGGCGTAGACATAATGTAGAACAATTTAAAACTGATTCACACGAGCAAAAGTAAAATTTCACTTACGAGTGGAATTTTCGTGCCTCATCCGAGGTCACTTCTACAGCACTGAGTTGGCGTAGTACTGGAAGACGTACCGCTACTCGGGACACGTGATCTGGGCAATGAACCCAAACCACTTGACCCGAGTAGCCTCTTGTAGGCGGCTGGTAGGGGGTGGCGTCCCTGATCTTTATTGAGGTCCGGTTCGGAGGCTATTGATGTTTATGAATTATGCATGCATGAGTCAGATGTGGGCGGCACCATACACCTGTTTTGTCATATGAATATGTATTTTGATTTCTTTCTTCTGTGAACGTGGGAGTGGTCTAATTTCAATAAATATGCATAAGCAGAAGCTTTTGATCTCATCTCGTTAACGGCTAGATTTCTGTAGATAAAATCTGCTCGACTCTTACTTGTCACAGGCTACCGGCTATGCCTGATAATGGAACCCAGAGGAAATAGAGCTATTTTAATATCAGATTTTTTTGGGCTACATATTTTCACAATCTACATTTATATACATTCTTATTTGTTTTATAAATTTGTATTTGTATTCAATTAGACTTACACTATGCACAGTTATGTTTTTAAATGTAGAACATTTAAAAAATATATGGTATTTATATAAATGCTGAATTCATAATAATTGGATTAGCTGAGGTACGTATGTTAATCATACGGAATGTATATTCATGTTGTTGATATAACGCAACAGCTAGTCTATAAAGGAAATATTGCTGGATTATGTAGTCATGTCAGGGGAAACTAACCCAGTTTTGGTTTTATTGCTAGCTTCGTGGAATGTAAAATGTATTATTTTTCGGTTTTAATCTCTGTAAACGTTTATCAAATTTAAGTTTTAAATTCATATAATTAGAAATCAAACATCGATAACATGGCAAATAATTGTTTTAGGTAACCCAAATTATTTCTGACAGAGTAAAGTTTATATATCTGATTTTTGGTGGCTGCTACAATTTGAGAACATGGGAAACAAATAACGAAACTATTATTTTGCTGCGCATGGTAAATTGAAGAATACATATTCATTAGTAATAATGTTGATTGTCAATACAATGAAGCTTATATATTGTTTTATTCACGGAGCTTCCTCAGATAATACCATTTTCAAACATAACTTATACTATGATAATTGTTTTTTATGCAATTTAAGTCAATATCTTATTTACTTCTTCATTTTGATTTGAAGATCCAACAGCAAATTATCCATTCAATTTGGTAAAGCTTGAAATAGCACCAGCGTTTTACGAAATCGAAACAGGAACTTCGCCACCATTTCGAAAAATTATACTTCTAACCCATCATTAGCAACTTTTCTATTACTTTCAACCGTTATTTGAAACTTTAGAGAAAGAGGAAATTGTATGTTTTATTTCTTTAATGGCGAATTTAATTTTGCAATAAAAAAAGCAATGAATTGGTCCTCATTTCTTTTTGCTTGATTTTAATTTAATCAATTAATGTTGTGTCCAAATACCTGGTGTCCCAAAAAAGATTACGTGTAGATTTATGAAAAAATCTACGTTAATAATGTTAACAAATATAAAGTGTCCTTTTTAAGTTCACAGATTGCGTACTTAGGCCACCATCCTGCGCAAGCTGTTTAAGTGACATAATGCAACACGAAGTTCATTACCACGATTACCACCATTACAGCCACCGTACATTTGGCGGGACAATTGAATTGGCCCAGCCATAGCATGGCATATGCATTATTTATTATTAATAGAGAATTATTAATAGAGAATAAAACTTGTTCAGTTTTATTTCAATAGTTCACTCAGAAATGTACAATATTTTTACAGTATATAACACAGCCGATTTCAACTCAACAAAAAAACAAACAAAGCACAGATGCAAAAGATTGTTATTAATTTCACTATGTTGATGACAGAAGACAGAGGGTGCAGGAATGCCTTCAACGTGTTTCGACCATCTTTCAAGTATCACCAACACTCAAGATTCAAGATGTTTCTTTGGTGCAATAAGATCAACCATAAGGAAAACTAGGAAAACTAAGATGTGCTGTGTTCAACTTCTGTTGTGCGATATTTGGATGGTTAGCCACTTTTGACACCCTGTCATCTTGCGCTCATAAGTTAAAGCCATAATGTGTGATTTGCTTCACAGCGACGCCCTCAATTTTACTCGGATTTCTACTATTTGCATAATTATAATGCCCAGTGGTGTACTAAAATACCACTTAAAAGACTAAGCCTGAAGTGCTTTAAGGGGGTACTACACCCCTCGATAAATTTGTGTCTATTTTTGCATTTTTCTCAAAAACTAATAAAACAGTGGTACCCAAAGTTATGTATATTATAGGGGCAAGGAATCCAATTACTACACTGGAATTTCAGTGACCCAAGACAAGCGATTTGTTATTTATAATAAGAAATAAGGTACCGCTATGATGTACCTCGTTTCCTATCATATATACTGAACCGCTTGTCTTGAGTCACTGAAATTTCAGTATAGTAATTGGATTCCTTGCCCCAATAATATACATAACTTTTGTTACCAGTGTGTTATTATTTTTTGAGAAAAATAGTTGCAAATTTACCACAGGGGTGTAGTACCCCCTTAATAACAGTACAATTTAACTTTTTATATTAAAACCGGGTCACGTAAGTATTCTCCACAGCAAATATAAAGTTTGAACTCAATTTATTCTCAAAGTTTATTGTCATTTAAATCTCGATGTAACCTCTTTTGTATGGTACCAAATTACTTTTAATGTCCTTCATCACTGTTTTTTCAGTTTCGTAGTAGTTTCACATTATGTGAGCAAGTGCTTGCTTTGTTTCAGTATGAGATTAGTTCCTATGCATATTGCATGGATATGTTACGTTTAATATTCTGTAAGCTTAAACATGTCGGTGGTGTGGGGTGTTCTTGTGGATGTGTGATGTTTGGGGGTTGTTGGTGTAGGGGTGTGTAAGATGGATGTGTTGGAGTGTTTGGTTTATATGGCAGGTATGGGGGATGGGTTGGATGTGGGTGTTTGGTTTGTATGGCATGTATGGGGATGGTTTGGATATGGTTCTTTGATTTGTATGACATGTATGGGGGATGGGTTGGATGTGGATGTTTGGTTTGTATGGCATGTATGTGGATGGATTGGATGTAGGTGTTTGGTTTGTATGGCATGTATGTGGATGGGTTGGATGTATGTGTTTGGTTTGTATGGCATGTATGGCATGTATGTGGGATGGTTTGGATGTAGGTGTTTGGTTTGTATTGCATGTATGTGGATGGATTGGATGTGGCGTTTGGTTTGTATGGCATGTATGCGGATGGATTGGATGTAGGTGTTTGGTTTGTATGGCATGTATGTGGATGGATTGGATGTAGGTGTTTGGTTTGTATGGCATGTATGTGGATGGGTTGGATGTGGCGTTTGGTTTGTATGGCATGTATGTGGGATGGTTTGAAGGTGAGTGTTTCTTTTCCATCTTAGTATGATGTCTTCATTGTTATATCTAATGTTTTGTATGAGTCTCAATTTATCCATATTTGTGTGACAGATCTACCTGTACTTTCTCATGGCTTCCGATGATATATACATGAATAATATGGCAACTGATGTAAGCAAAGACGTGGACGACTACCTGTACTTAAAACAGAATACGGAGCAAGCAGACGATGTCTATGATATTCCTCATGTACTAAGTGGTAACGAAAGTAAACCAGCTTGCTCCGACGCCATTGAATGGAAGAAAAGTAATGGTATGTATGATAATAGGCTACGGTACTAGTTATAATTGAATGAACCGTGAAATTATCAATTCCATTCATATTATTTATGGTGAAGTTGCAGAGCAAAACTAGACAAACATGTCGCATCCAGTTCCGTGTGAAACGCATACGTGGATGTTTATAAGAAAATCCTTAACCCTTGACTGTTTCATGTGATTCTAAGAGTACTACAGGGATTGACCAAGTATGTCATGTTAATATCATGACCTTGTTAGTTCTCCTTTACTACTATCTACGCAGTAAACATGTAAACGTGTAATCCGATTATCACCATGTTAACTGGATCACGCGTTTGAGTTCTGCACCACGATCGAAATGATCGCAACACAAAGTCTATGGCATGTATTATCAATTCCAAAAGGTTCGTGATCCAGTAACCAGGGAGTTATGTAACCACTTCGCTGGCGAATTGCAGTCCAGAGACCAGAATATCCACCTTTAAATACATAGCCTAATATAAATTTCAGGTGGTAGTTTTATTGATTCTATACAGATACTAGCAGAACCAATTCAAAGGGTATCTCTTGCTCGTCGAAGACATTGTGCTGGAGTATCGTAGTCGGACTCATAGTGATTGTTGTGAGCAACGGTATGACTGGCATTGGAGTGTTTGTCTGGCGTCAACATGCATGTCCTGGGAAAGGTAATAATTATATCTAAGTATATACCTTGTGTGCCCTTTAATTAACTTACCACGCAATACGCAAACTTATACAGTCCCTGATAAATAAAAACTACTATGGAAGCGCGGAGATTTAAACAGATCTTGTGCACTCGCCCACATACGCAGAACTTTGACGAAGAACCACGAATACCATTAATGCCTTTAGGATCCTTAACTTTGAAATAGGACGTACGCTTTTGAACCTTGTTTTAAATCCTATAGTGCTAACCCTGACTACCCAGAACCTCTACCAGAAAAAAGTGACCCGAGCGCCATGTTAAACTCGTCATACGACTGCTAAATGAACAGATTAAAGCCATATTATAACATTTTCAAACAAAATAGATTAGCATTTCTTTGCCATAAAATGTTAGCTTTTACTGTCAGATATATCCCCTTTTATTTTTGAGCCGAACAATTACGGCAAAGCAAAGAAAATTGGAATTTACTACCAGCGCACATGTCGCCAATACGTACCACTCCTTCGGCCATGTTATGGTACGACCCTTTGTTGTGTATATCACCGTCCGGCACGCCGTGTACGTACTGTGTGTTATGAACATCGTGTATGCGTTCGAGTAATAATTCCATCGTAATAATAAAACGCTGATTCAGGCGTTTTATTCAAAATATCGGATTTTGACAAAACTACACCATCTAGAGTCTTGATTTTTGCAAGGTATATTGGTTTAATAAAGTACAATATAATCGTGTGAAAAAAAGAATTTGAAAAATTCAGTGAGGGCGTCCTCCTCAGCAAATGTTATAATATGGCTTTAACGAAAAAATATAAGCATTGACGAAACTCGCATTGATAGTAAAAGTACAGCTTCAATGGTCTTTGTTCTTGTTTATTTGTTCTTGTCTACTAATGATATGATCGTCATTATTTGTGATACAGACCCAGTGGTTATTTGCCCCTGTTTGGAAACAGGTGGGTATAACAGCACCATTGTTTTGGGGAGCCCAGTCGTTTACAGCTTTCCTAACACTGGTGATGTGATCGTATCATATCTGAGGTATAATCAAGACACAGTAACCATTCCTTTGTCAACGAGTGAACACACCATAAGAAACTTCAGAGAGGGGTTGACTGTTGTGAATCTTACAGCTATGGATTCGGCTGGCAACATAGCGACCTGTAGCTTTAACTATACCCGTAAACCAGGTGTGTCACCTCTGTATGTTTCACCTAAATTGCTCAGGCAGTGGTCATAAACTTATTCTTTCATGTCCGCTTACGCCACTGAAATTGTTTCAATTTGCTAAAATATGAGATCTTGAAAACAAAATGATGTGAGTCTTGAAAAATAGTAGTGATATGAAAAAAAAATCATTGTCGACCGCCGTATGGTTCTTGCCAACGATTTACCAAAATCGAACCAAAGAGTGCATTCCTTTACACATTGTAAAAAATACAGTAAGATAAATCGTGCTTAAATTATACTAATATTATACTGTATTAAATTATATGGGTTAAAAAGGGATGTATTAGAGACTCATGTGAAACACATCAAATGCATGAAGTAGAATATTTGTACCCAATAACAAGATGCTTTCTCATTTACCTATTCGTCAAAGCTCCGGCAGTAGTTTGTCCATCTGTTCCTAAAACTGAGAGTAGCACCATTCAGTTTGAAAGACCAGTTCTCAAAAATTTTCCTCATGATGAGTTGGTACACATCACCTACTTCAAGAATGGTCTTGCAATAGCTTCATTTGCAGCAACAACACAACATCATGATTTGGAGGGGTTTGACGGTGGAACCACGCTGGTGACGACACTGGCCAATGATAGTTATAGTGGAGTTGTTGCTTCTTGTGATTTCAAATACTACCGTGTTCCAGGTACTGTAAAGGCTAGACGTTTCAATTTTAATCGCAATGTCAATAGAAATTTGTAGCAAACTTTACCGATTTGGTGAGCAGGAGTATAAATAATGGCAAAATAAATTATTTAAAATTGATGCACGGAAAATAGGCAAACAACAACACCATTTAACAGAAGCAGTTATGTGAAATGTGCCTCTTTCGCTTTATGATTATACCGGACATAAACTGGCTAAGTCACATGCATCTGCAGCTGATAGAAATTCCTTATTATATGACAGTTTTATTTATTACCATTTCAGGAGTGCAATGCCCGGAGACGATAAGTTCCTCATCCATGACATCAGCATCATTAACCTTTTTACGCCCAGAAGCAAATTTCATGGTGATAAGTCCATACTACTATTCAATAAATGGGGAACTGATTCGCATAATTGCACCAACTGAAAAACACCACCTCATCGAAATTCCAAGAGGAAAACCAACCAATATAACACTTTCGGTTGCTGGTGAATTAGGTTATGGGGCTGTTTGTACTTTTATTGTATCTGTAACAGGCCTTGAGGGTAACTATATACATGTATTTCAAAGTTTAAATTTATTAAAAACTCATTAAAAGCCGCGAATTTGTGGAATAAATACATGATAGGAAATAATGCTTCACGATGGTTGGAAGCATTTGTTGCTTTCTTGTTGGTCATGTAAACATAATTATAATCCGTACTTTTCGTAAGCTATAAAAGCATTTTGTTTTTGCAATGTTGACGTGCATGGTAGGGTATTTGTATAGGAGTTAGAACAGTGGATGGGTACAATAGAATGGTAAATTTTTAGATTATTAGCACTGGGGTTAACGAGTCAGATATATGAGCACCATATAAATATAGCCTGATGGCCTCAATTTCCAACAGGTTCCCTGATGTTAGTGAATGGATTGAATCGATACCAAGGACGTGTAGAGATTTATCATGATGGAGTTTGGGGTACAATATGTGATGACGGGTGGGGTGCACAGGATGCAGCCGTAGTTTGTCGTCAGCTGGGACTACCACATGAAGCTGCTGAAAGTAAATCTCTAGCTTACTTTGGGCAGGGCTCTGGACAGATGTGGTTAACTAGCGTTGCGTGTTCCGGGCAAGAAAGTCGACTAGGCAGCTGCAGTCACAACGGATGGGGAAGTGTAGGCTGTAGCCATCAAGAAGATGCAGGTGTCATTTGCATTGGTGAAGGTATGATGATTTCCTGGTCTATTTCCTCCCCTGAAAAGTTTAATCCATAACATAACATAACAATCAGGACTTATATAACTCGCAAACGCAAAATCGGTATCAACTCAAAATTTGAGAATAAGCTTTTTCGTGGATATCTACTGGAAAATGTCATAAAAAGAGGATGCTAGGATCACGAAATCCTCCTTTAAGTCCATGGTTCCTCAAATTTATTATTAAAAATAGCTGTTCAACATTTAATCTATAGCGGGCTTAACAAATTCTAACCGTGGATGCAGCTTCCCGATGGGAAGCATTTCATTTGGGTAAAATATGAGTGTTGCAACTTTATAAGCACTCTTAAATATCATAATTTTGTCAATAAACCCCTTCTCATGGATAATTGATATCATTCTTAACCAGACACCGTAGAACCAGTTCGTTTGGTCGACGGCAGTAATTCTTATGAGGGTCGAGTTGAAATTTACCACGACCAGGTTTGGGGCAGCGTATGCGACGCGTATTGGACTACTGAAGACGCAATAGTAGTGTGCCGCCAGCTAGGGTTACCGTACGGTGCTGTTGAAGCTCGCGGAAGCTCTCAATTTGGACAGGGATCAGGACAGGTGTGGCTGGATCAGATTAGTTGTGCAGGATGGGAGAGTTACTTAAATAATTGTACTCACGCAGACTGGGGAATAACGTCTACGCAATGCAATGATCATAGCCAGGATGTAGGAGTCATTTGTAAAGATGGTATGACAATCGTTGCACATAAAATACGTAATACTAATACAAATGAAGTATGCAGTAGAAGTATTCAGGTGTTTGTAATAACTGGTAATACCACAACGCATATAACGTTGATTGATACAAAAAGATTGAAAATTCTGATCCACAGCATTTAGTTAAAAATACATGGCCTATATCATTTTCCATTTGGCAACTTTTACCACTGCAGCCTTCAAATAGATAGGATGAGAAAATGATAGAAGTAATAAGAAGGGAAAACTATATGGTGTGTGAAAGAAAGAAGTTGTTCAAATATCTTTCTAGTAACGTAATACATATCATAATTTTATAACAGGTACAAATTACATCCGTTTGGTCAATGGCAGCAATGGATCGGATGGCCGAGTCGAGATAATGCACAACGGAGAATGGGGTTCCATATGTAGCAACAATTGGGATCTCAATGACGCAGTAGTCGTATGCCGACAACTTGGACTACCATTCGAGGCTGCAGAGGCTCCCGTCAACGCTACATTTGGTGAAGGAATAGGCGAAATATGGATGGATAATGTTCATTGTGATGGTTCAGAAGGCGGTTTGAGTGAATGTGGGCGAAATTCTTGGGGTAAAAACCATACTTGTGGACATCATCAAGATGCCGGTGTCATTTGTAAATAATCAATTGACTGGGTCGTGGGTTTGTAATTTTTGTACAGCGCCATTATATTACCAGAGTGCTGATCCAGTGTATGGTTCACTATAATTTTCGAGTTTATTTGCTTTAAGTTGACGTTATTTTAAATCTTATTTTTGGTTTGTGTTATTTCGTTGATATCAAGGTTGATAATTAAAATCTAGTCAACTGGAGTTACTATTTTTGACTGGCGACGTTCCACATCCTATCCTGGATGTGAAAAGTCCAGTTGACTAGATTTTAATTATCATCCTTGATATTTTATGTACCTGAATGACTGAGAATATACACAAATATATTTCGTTGATATATTAAGCTGGCCATGTTTTTGACTGAAAACTAATCTGTTCATATATAAATATATCAAAATAATCCTTCCAAATTGAAGCTACTGTTGCAAAAAATGAGGTTTTTGGCGTTCATGGCGCCATCAATGCGTCTTCAATTTCAGACCGACAAGTTAATTTATTATAATAATTTAATTGCGGACGTTGTTGATGTCACTTTATTACTTAAAATATTATCGCTTGAAATCAACCTATTTTGTAAGATCTATTCGTTAGAACGCCTGACGTTGAATCATTTATTATATTCAAACCCGATGGGTTCGAGTCCCTGACCCTTCTTTTTTTCTTCCCTTTCTTTCTTTCTTTCTTTCTTTCTTTCTTTCTTTCTGTCTTTCTTTCTTTCTTATCTATGCCCGTGGAACGGTGGCATAGATATTGTATTTGTTGTGTTTAGTCTTCAGGTTCTCCTCCTCCTCCTTCTTAAGACCAGTCCTTTGCACTCCTCTAGCTCAAGAACTAAAGTAGCCTCGGGCCCCATACTTGGTACAATGATAGCCCATGACCCCTAGAAACATCCTAGGGTATCCCCGACCCCAGAGGTCAAAGGTCATGGGCTACAGGGGGCAATATGTGTAATTGGTCTCCCATCCACTCAGGAGGCCAGGACCAACGAAATGTTCAATGTGTATGAGGGCAGCAGTGGTCTCCCATCCACTCAGCAGGCCATGACCAACGAAATGTTCAATGTGTATGAGGGCAGCAGTGGTCTCCCATCCACTCAGGAGGCCACGATCGACCAACGAAATGTTCAATGTTCATGCAATGCAAAATAGCGGCAAATGGTTGAATTCATACTGTTTTTAATAACGTTTCGGATATAAAGAAGCTGTTTTGAACGATGGCAGTGGATTGAAGTATGTTTTGTACTTGTTTATTTGTATACTTGATGCTTCAGTGTTTGCCGGGCCGTTTTGCACCCGTAGGCCTATACTTTTTGAACTTCTGATATGGCATGCATGCATGTATTGATAAAAATATCGTTGAGAGAGTGTGGGCCAGTCTGGTGGTGTTTTAGAGAGAGTGCGTTATAGTGGAGTATAAGAGAGAGTTAAGGCTTGGTGGGGTATTAGAGAGAGTATGGGTCAGCCTGGTGGTGTTTTAGAGCGAGTGAGTGTCTGGTGGAGTATAAGAGAGAGTGAGGGTCTGGTGGGGTATTAGAGTGTGGTCCAGTCTGGTGTACGTGTTTTAGAGAGAGTGATGGTCTGGTGGAGTATAAGAGAGAGTGAGGGTCTGGTGGGGTATTAGAGAGAGTGTGGTCCAGTCTGGTGGTGTTTTAGAGAGAGTGATGGTCTGGTGGAGTATAAGAGACAGTGAGGGTCTGGTGGGGTATTAGAGAGAGTGTGGTCCAGTCTGGTGGTGTTTTAGAGAGATTGATGGTCTGATGGGATATAAGAGAGAGTGAAGGCCAGTCTGGTGGTGTTTTAGAGAGAGAGAGAGAGTGTATAATGGAGTATAAGAGAGAGTGAAGGCTTGGTGGGGTATTAGAGAGAGTATGGGTCATCCTGGTGGTGTTTTAGAGTGAGTGAGTTTCTGGTGGAGTATAAGAGAGAGTGAGGGTCTGGTGGGGTATCAGAGAGAGTGTGGTCCAGTTTGGTGGTGTTTTAGAGAGAGTGAGGGTCTGGTGGGGTATAAATGAGAGTGAAGGCTTGGTAGGGTATTAGAGAGAGTGTGGACCAGTCTAGTGTTATGAGCATTACATGTATATCAAATGAAAGTTTAAAACAAGGGGTTTCACATGGTGCTCACCAAGTTTTCGTTTGTGAATAGGGGAAGGGGGTTAGGTGTGGTCATCACGGGCATAGATATTCGTGTTTGGTCAAACACAACTGTGGTTTCTAGTTTCTTTCTGTCTTTCTTTCTTTCTTTCTTTCTTTCTTTCTTTCTTTCTTTATTTATTTATTTATACTTCCTTTCTTTTTTTCTTCATTTCTATCTTTCTTTCGTTTGATTTATTAGCTGACTGATTGATTGTTTTTTCTCATTATATGGTAGTTCATAATTTTGAATCTATGTTTGGAATACTTGTACATAATATTTTCCTAAATACGATTTATAAATATATATTTTTGTTGTTTTTGTTGTTGTTGTTGTTGTTGTTGTTGTTGTTGTTGTTGTTGTTGTTGTTGTTGTTGTTGTTGTTATAGTAATTACGGTAATCGAGGATTAAAATCGCACATTTGCCAGATTATAGGTGCGTGGTCTAGTGGTACGCTTCAAGGCCAAAGGTCCGGGTGTGATTCCCAGTTCCGTCTCATTATTATTTTGTATCCTGGCGCGATCTGAGTTCATCCTATTCTACATGCTGTTTCTATTATAATCAACGCCCCTAATCAAGCACCTGAAAAGAACGAAAATTTACTAACCTTAAAACAGTAAACCTTTACTAACCTTAAAATCAATCCTTGTCATTTAGCTAGTAGCAGAATCGGAATTTACGTAGTTTAAGGATATTCATGGCTGTATCTTGTCAGATTACACATTTTAAATTTTCTGCTTTGAAATCAATTACATTCAATGCATTTCAACTGAGAAAGTTAGACACGTTAGATGGCATCCAAAAAAATCGGCAACACTATGGTATTTGGTGGTTGACAAATGCGTTTTCAAGGACAAATTTCCTTCCACCAGTTTGCGTAGGATTTTCGTAATCACTAATGTTACTTAGGGGGTTTATATTTCACTTCCAAGACTGTCATGCTTGTAAAGTGCAACCTGATAACGTGACAAAATTATACGATAATTACAATCCAAGATATACGGTATTCTTGTGAGTATGGCATGCAATTATATACAATTGGATTTGTTGCTGAAGTGTTACATTCATCCAGGTAATATACAAACAAGGTTGACTTATAGACTTCAACACGAATTTATCCTCAAGCCAAAGACAGACGAGAAAAAGAGATTTTGTGAAGCTTGTATAAAACGAGTGTCTCATCAAGGTGCCAAGTTATATGTCATCAGAGGTACGGTCATCGATTGACCTGCTTTTTCATGTTGAAAAGGTATCATATCTTCAATCAGATTATACAGGTTAATATTTACCAAATGTTGTCAAAGTAGTATATTAGGTTTTCTCGAAAAGCAAGTATACTCTTCATTTTGATCTTTAATAGAAGAACTGATCAACCTTGTGGAAAACATACAACTATTGATGGCGCTATACCACGTTTCAGAATAGCTCTGTTTATTAGCCAATTTCGTCTTGAAGAGATCCCAGAAACGAAACGGATACAAGGATTGCTAGTTTAAAACAACACGACTGCAGGAGAATTACCTTTTGCTGATACCTTAAACTTCTAAATTATATTTATTATATTATATGTTCACTTGTGGTAAATAATACTTAAACAGGTTTATAAGAACTGGTGAATTCATTATATATATTTGCCATGCCGTACTTCTTTCATTTGGAAGATAAGTAAACTGAAGTATCAGATCAGGAATCTTCATCATGATAATAGAAAAAACCATAATTGTAAATTTACTCATGCTCATAAAACCTTGACGCAAAATCCCTTTTTTCTTCCTACCCTTCTTCGAAATATACTTCCTTTAATATATAATGGCACTTATTATTTTACCATTAAGTTGAGTGATGCATTAAATGAAGCAATAAGTGGCAACTAATGAGAACGTGTGAGACGAGAGTATATCACACTATACAGGTCCCTTAAGATACGTCAATCTTCATTAACAAAAGTTTCTAATGCAGTACGGCAAATAAAGGTCGAATCACTAGCTATATACGAGTTGAGTTGTTTTGTTTTTGTTTAATTTCTTGTTGCTATATAGTATGATTAAGGAATATCTTTAAAGCACACCATAAAACACTTTTCCTGATATAGCCTTGATTGGTAGTCTTTTTAATGGATCACATTATTTAGGCTGTTAAGGGGGTATTACACCCATGCCCAATTGTGTGCTTATTTTTGCATTTTTCTCAAAAATTATAGGGCATTGGGAACAAGTAAGATATGTATATTATAGGGGCAAGGACTACAACTACTGCACTTGAAATTTTATTTCAGCACATACAAAAGTTGTGGAGTTACAGTTAAAAATGAGGGATAACCAATATTTGATCAATAAATCAATAACTACTTGCTTTGAGTTGCTGAATTTTCAGTACAGTGGTTGTAGCCCTTGCCCTATAATATACATATCTTACTTGTCACCAATGTGCTATAATTTTTGAGAAAAATGCAAAAATAGACACAAAATTGACCAGGGGTGTAGTACCCCCTTAAGTTTACTTTTTGCAAAATACGCTATCGCTTTAGAGTGCAAATTAGAGAATAAAGGTATTGCTTTTAGTCGCTGTCGTGCATATATCGTCTCATATAACACGGGTGACATCATTATTTATAGTAAATCAACGAGGCGAAATCCGAGTTGTTTTACGCCAAAAATAATTATGTGTGTTATATGTGCACGACAGCGGCTAAAAACAATTTCTTTATTCTCTAATTTGCACTGTAAAGCGATAGCGTATTTTGCAAAAAGTAAACTTAAGGGGGTACTATTCCTTGATTATCATTCTTCAACACTTCAATTCAAATACATATATACTATATTTTAATCAAATTAAATCCTACATTTTACAAGGAATTACCTAGGGTTTAGAATCGATCAGTCCCGTTGATGCTATGCACCTCCGATTGGTTCAAATAGCGCGTATTATATACTTCATTAATATATTCTTATTCATTGATTGGTTAAAAGTGGATCACATGACCAAAAATAGTTCTACCATCAGTACTCCTATCCTATCCGTATCCGATTGCAGGAATTTTCTTAAGTGTTAAAGAATTGTCAATATAGATACACAATATTATTTTGTTTTGGCAATCTACCCAGTTCATTAAATCGACTGACTTTTAAAGCAGACGGCAAACTATATTTGGCCGCGTTTATCAGTTGTACTCACTTTACTGATTATGATATGGATCAGCTGAACGTCTGCTGCAACTGATCCATATAATGTTATGAGCAGCAATGAGTAAAGGATGCTCAACCGTACTAGACACAAGGTGTGGGTGTCAGTCATCATTATCATATATTTATCACCTTATGTACCTGCCAAATTTTTTTAAATTTATAGTCCACATGCAAAGTGTATGTTTTCAAAGGTATTAACTTTGGTAGCAAAAAGAGATGGACCTTGCTTCCAAAAAGATTCATACAGGGGTCAAATTACAAGATTGATCAGATTTTGATAAAAAATACATCAAAGTATTCAACTGGTCTAAACGACTCAGAAAAGTATAGTTTAGTCTACCTGTGACGTTTGGTTCTCGAATTATAAGCTAACAGGTTCGTCTTGTTAATTAATAATAGTTTGCACTATCTAGAATGTATCGTTACATATCTAACATCGCTAAATAGATCATGGTCGTTACGGTTCAATGGGTATTTTGGTCAAATTTTGCCCAAACCACACAAAAGAATTCCTCTGGAAATAACGATTCATAAAAGTAAAGTTCGGCCTATCTGTGTCGTGGAAAGGTCAAAGTGCATACAATTTCACCTGGTTACCTATGTAACGAGACATCCTAGATGATGTAAACTATTCTTAATTTGAATTGGTATCAAAAATTCTACAATTAAAGACCATTTGTATGAAAACTGGGGTGGTTTTTTTAGGTTTTGACCCCTGTGGAGCCGAAAAGTCGATCTTTTGACCTTTTTGCTTGTAACTCAAGAACCATACTTCTCATATTGGTGAAAGCATACTTTTTCTGAATTGTTATGATTTAATAAGATATGAGCCATTTTGAAATTTGTCCTCTCTAAGACCTCGAACTTTTTTCTGAACAAGGTTCATTTTGGCCACCAAAGTTTTCCCTATTTTTTGAAGTTTATGATAATAATTAGAGCTGAGGGTTACTTCGAGACGTATTGTCTGCAAGCTGTTATGGCAGCGAGGAGGTGGTCACGTGCGTATTTATAAATGCGTATTTATAAATATAATCGAGGCATACTGATTACCATTACCACATTGTTATCAACACATAACTGTCAGCATCAATACCCTCTGCACAATACTCCAACACCAATACCTTCAACCCAAACCCATATGCTAAAACTAACCACAACAGAAGCAACATTAATTATTATTATTGTTATTAAACGACACTTATAGAGCGCTAAATTAAAATTGTCAAAGCGCTTTACAATAAAAAACATTAAAATGCAGATACAAGAATATACATCAAACTATATCTTAAAAAGTACATAATTATTAAGAACTATACATGATATACATATTAAAATCACATGAAAAATACACATTAAAAATTTAAGTAAAACCAAAGAACAATGAGTGTGGCAAGAAAATCAAAATAATCATGAAACCTGGGGAAAATGAGGCAAACCCCTTCTGTCAACGTGTTTAAGAAGCAAATCCCTATTCAGGTGGGAAGAGGTACGTTTTTAGGTGCTTCTTAAACACGTTGACAGAAGGTGCGAAACGAAGATGACCTGGAAGTGCGTTCCAGTGGCGTGGGCCAGCCGAACAGAAGGCGTTGTCACCAATGGATCGTGAAGTGCGCGGAACATGGAGCAAATAGTTATTGCTGGATCGCATGTTATCTCTACCAGGAACGTAGAGGACGAGGTGATCCGACAAGTAGGCCGGAGCTACATCATGCAGAGCTTTAAACACTAGCAGCAGCACTTTGAAGATGATCCTTTCGGCAACTGGCAGCCAGTGAGGGTCTCTAAGCAAAGGTCTGTTAATGTTGCTCCTATTGTTGTTAACAGACCACAATAGAAGCTACATTAACAGACAACAACAGAAGCAACATTAACAGATCACAACAGAAGCAACATTAACAGACAACAATAGGAGCAACATTAACAGACCGCAACAGAAGCAACATTAACAGATCACAACAGAAGCAACATTAACAGACCACAACAGAAGCAACATTAACAGATCACAACAGAAGCAACATTAACATACTACAACATAAGCAACATTAGCAGACCACAACAGAAGCAACATTAACAGACCACAATAGAAGCAACATTAACCGACCACAGCAGGAGCAACATTGACATACTACAACAGAAGCAACATTAACAGATCACAACAGAAGCAACATTAACAGACCACAATAGAAGCAACATTAACCGACCACAACAGGAGCAACATTAACAGACAGCAACAGAAGCAACATTAACAGATCACAACAGAAGCAACATTAACAGATCACAACAGAAGCAACATTAACATACTACAACAGAAGCAACATTAGCAGACCACAATAGAAGCAACATCAACCGGCCACAACAGGAGCAACATTAACATACTACAACAGAAGCAACATTAACAGATCACAACAGAAGCAACATTAACAGACAACAATAGAAGCAACATTAACAGACCACAACAGAAGCAACATTAACATACTACAACATAAGCAACATTAGCAGACCACAACAGAAGCAACATTAACAGACCACAATAGAAGCAACATTAACCGACCACAACAGGAGCAACATTAACATACTACAACAGAAGCAACATTAACAGATCACAACAGAAGCAACATTAACAGACCACAATAGAAGCAACATTAACCGACCACAACAGGAGCAACATTAACAGACAGCAACAGAAGCAACATTAACAGATCACAACAGAAGCAACATTAACAGATCACAACAGAAGCAACATTAACATACTACAACAGAAGCAACATTAGCAGACCACAAGAGAAGCAACATTAACAGACCACAACTGAAGTAACATTAACATACAACAATAGGAGCAACATTAACAGACCGCAACAGAAGCAATATTAACAGAAAACAACAGAAGCAACATTAACAGATCACAACAGAAGCAACATTAACATACTACAACATAAGCAACATTAGCAGACCACAACAGGAGCAACATTAAGTTACTTAGTGACAATTAACACAGAGGTGATGTGTCACTGTTATCGCCCACAAAGACTTCTCTCCTTATTTGGGCCTCATTACCAGTTTATTAAAAGTTGACAAATGAAGACGTGTCACAACATGGTGTGTCGAATAACACATACATTATATTCTATTGTTAAAAGTCAACTTGACATTTCGAGACACTTTTGTTTGGTTCAACAGCTATTACGAAATGATGAAAGCTTTATCAAGCTTATCATTCAAACTGTTAAAAAGCATGGCACCAATATTAAAGAACATTGCGAAGCACAGGACATAATACCGTTGAAATTCGCGGGACTAATCTAAGCATTAAAATGTCTGGGGTATTTATCCTAAAATTAATCAAAGAATAAAATTACTCTACTAAAGCATAGATAATATACAGGAATCTCTGAATTATCCATAGATAAAATACAATTCAACCTAAGAATTGTTTCGATTGAATGAAATCCAGGAAAAGCAAACTCAATATTTAACGCTTCAGGCGATATATATTTTTAACTCCATGGAAATAATTATATGTGTCTGTCTGCTAAACATGTAAAGTATGAACAATAAGATTATATTCAACATCACGATTTTCTGAAGTGATTTCTCTCTTATATCAAGTGTTATTACTCCTCTTCACTGGTATTTCTTTCACCAACATTTTAGGTAGCTGTATCGGTAAGAAAAAAGATATTCGGGATTATATTCATTAAGAGCTTTACTGGATCACACGAAGAGTGAAATGCGGAATTTTCCTGCCACTGGTGCCGCTGGGTTTGATCAGGTTGTCCCACGTAGGATCTTCAGGATCGTGATCGAGTGTGATGTCACCTGATCAGGTTGGTCTCTAGCCGTTTCCAAGAAAACATCAGAGCTAACAACATCGGCTGATGACGAGGAAGTTCCTCGAAAGCGCTCTCGGTAAGCGAAATAAACAAGTAGTGTTGAAGTTAAATTAAATTGCTTTCATTATGTACAAATCTGCAAGGACCATATCGTTACCACCAATTAGATTGAAACCAGGATTATTTAGTAAAAAATGGACAGCGGAACAAACATCAGGCTCTTCGCATATTACTGTTTGCTATACAGTGCCATCGATGCATCAAGAGATACAGACATTCTGCAAAAAGGTCTTTCATCCCTTATTGTAGACTGGACATCAAACTGGCAAATGGCATTCAACACTAGCAAGTGCAAAACGCTTCGCGTCACCACCACAAGGAACCCGGTAATTCCTACATACTCGATGGCTGCAAATTACCTTGAAACCGTGAAACACCACCCATATCTTCCATATCTTCCATGGCCTAAACACATCAATAACACTACAGTTAAGGGTGACAAAGCTCTCTTCGTACTTATGAGTGAATGTTCTTAGTCATCCAGTAGTTTCAAACAGAGTTTTGGAATTAAATCAAATACTGGAACTTACTTTTTACAACTTTTACTACGTTGCGTCTGGAACCATCAGACCAGACTGGTCACTATCACATGACCAGTCCAACGGCTCAGTTGCCTAATGAAGTCTAAATAATGGCCATTATTCAAAAACGGGCGATTATATTACAAATCTGTAAAATGCGTTGGAAGCAGAATTTATTTCTGCGCATTTTGACACCTCATTTGTAGCAATTAGAGAGATTGCAAAATTTACGTGAAACGTGATACGGGAACGCCAACGGCAAGCTACATTAGTCGAAAGTCAGTTAGTATGCCCTCTAGAGGACGAAATCAATTGTGAATTGGTCAATCGTGGAATTACCGTAAGGCGATTACGTTGCGGTTGGTAGCAAAAAATGACGTTCCAAAATGACAAAAAAACGCATTATAAAATGCAGAAAAATGTTATGTTTGTCGTGTTATGAAACGAATCAAAGTATCCAAATAGAACAAGTAGAGTCCGACATGTAATATAATCCATTTTGGGGGTTACAATTTGACATAGTATAGACAAGAAGAAGTGAATAAATTTCGACGCGAATTCGAACGGGCAGATTGCCTATTCATTTGTGTTTCGAGAATGCCGTCCAAAAATCAGCTTGCGAAGAGGCGTTTTAGGCAAGATCGTGACGTCTTACGACATAATGCGGTAGAATTGTCTGTTTTGGACGGGTGACAGCAGTTCGTGCAACGTCATTTTTCGCCATTGCTATTTCGTTGCATGAAACAGCTGTCAAAGTGTTTGCTTATGGATACTATTCAGCAAACACCAAAATGTTTTTAAAACATGATAATGCATATGTTTTTGGTTTTAGTTTAAACATTTTGATAACATGTCAATATCGGTTTTTATAAAAATCATGAAAACTCTTTTTTAAAACGTGTTATGCTGCAAAAAAATAATACAACATTTTAAACCAAAATTCGAAATGCTAGAGTAAAATATCATTTGCCAAACATTGTGTGTACTGAAGTCTATTATGTTAGAATGTTTTGCAGCAAGTTTTGAACAAAATGTTTTTTGAATGTTATTAAAACCTTTTATATACCCTTGACCCTCATATACCCTTTAACCCGACATTTTCCGTTTTCTGTAATAAATGTGTGTTTGGTGGGTAGTAATCGAGCTAGGCATGTTAAATTATCTATTTTCATTTTGCTTTAAAGCCATATTATAACATTTGCTGAGGAAGACGCCCTCACTGAATTTTTAAAAATTCTTTTTTACACGATTAAATTGTACTTTATTAAACCAATATACCCTGCAAAAATCAAGACTCTAGGTGCTGTAGTTTTGTCAAAATCCGAGATTTTGAATAAAACGCCGGAACCGGCGCTTTATTATTACGATGGAATTATTAGTCGAACGCATACACGATGTTCATAACACACAGTACGACACGGCGTGCGGGACGGTGATATACACAACAAAGGGTCGTACCACAACATGACCGAAGGAGTGGTACGTATTGGCGACATGTGCGCTGGTAGTAAATTGCAATTTTCTTTGCTTTGCCGTAGTTGTTCGGCTCAAAAATAAAAGGGATATATCTGACAGTAAAAGCTAACATTTTATGGCAAACAAATGCTAATCTATTTTGTTTGAAAATGTTATAATATGGCTTTAATAAGTAAACAGGGTACTATTTATATGATAATGGGGTTTATTTCTTGTTGTTCGAATAATATACACCATGGCGACTTCCGAGGCATCCAACACATCCAACACCAAACTCTGTTTAGTTTATTTAGACAAATAGCATACACGTGTGAACAATAGGCCTATTAATTTTCCAATGAGCCCGCAAAACTCAAATATCGCTAATCTGGACTGAATGCTTAGAGCCAACGCACTGAATGGTCTATTGTTCTATTGTGTCCGATTTGAGCGCTGACATATTGGAAAATGTTGCCAATCAATATTCATGAGAGTGTACATTCAAATTGGGTGACTTGTGCTTGGCAGGTGTAAAATACATTCAATTTATTTAAATGAAGCACCTAAAGTCAGTGGGGTGACAACGAACTGTACATCAGCGGCTAATGTGTGCCTTTTGTGCTTACGGCTACTCAATCACACCCTTGGGTTTTATGATAACAAAAGGTACTTTTCGTTCCAGTAGGCGCTTTCACGTGACTTTCGTTTGATCACTTATTGACAGTAGCCCTTTGTCCCAAACAAAAGGTACCTTTCGATGAATAGCTTGTCAGATTTCAAATCGGCACAAGTGAACAATGCGTTACATAATCTATTGCTTCTCCATCTTTAATAGCTCCATGCTTAGAGCAATAGATACAGCCAGTCGTATTTGCATATCAATACCAAGGAAAGTGGGTTCGAAGAGAGTAGAAGAGAATCTATTCTCATCTTCTCTGGTTCGATGCACCCAAGGTGAATCAATGGGTGCTTCAAATATCTTTAGATATATTTGTCTCAGCATAACGCCACCATGAGCTTATTGCAATTGCGTTTAGATATAGTCTCCGGTCAGACTTTATGGGTGAACTTCTCGATAGGAGTCTTAGTAAGCCTTAGGCTTAAGGTGGCCATGGGGCTACTAAGCCTAGCCCGCTCTCGAAGCCCGAGTCTTAACTGTAGCCGGATTTCTTGAACGCAAATTCATCCTGGTCTTAGTGGCCTTGCAGGCTTAACGCTTGACAACCGCGTCCCTTTCTACCACCGACTTAATTGTATATAGGCAGTTGGAGGTAGATGTGCATAAGCTGTTGTCCTTCACGGTTTACCGTACTAACAAGGTTACCAGCGCAAAGACTAGCCTAGACCGGCGGTCTTGTGCTTGGGCTTACACCGTACACAACTTGGTGCAAGACTATGGTATTTCTTCTGTTTTTGTGTCTTTTATGTATTATTTTATTTCCACTTTACTTTATTATGAGTCCTGCTTTCATGAATGATTTCTTCTATACTTTTTTACTCGACTCGTTAATTTTTCTTTGCATTTCAAAAAGGGTCCAACTGCAAGACTACAAAAAAGGAAACTTTGATTCCCCTAAAAGTAGGCCTAAAGCAAAATTGTTTCACACTTCAAACAAATCATACGGATGTTTGTCAAAAGTAAAACATTATTTAAGGATAATTCACTTGGTGCAAAAACAAAAACATAACCAAGCATTTGACAACTATCGTGCGTGCTATCTACTATAGTGCTGACATTTTCATGTTTGCGAATTTAGCATGATATGAGTGCATAGTTTATGATGATGATGATGATGATGATGATGATGATGATGATGATGATGATGATGATGATGATGATGATGATGATGACTCCGTTCACATTAATATAATCATTATTACCATCAGCATGCCTCCGAAAAGTCGCACTCAGGCAACAATTACTGCATATTTTGCAGCCACTGCTTCATGTCATTGAAAGCAAGGCGTCCGATAAAAAATCTCAGGCAAAAAAGAAGAAAGCATGGGAGCAAGTTCATGTGGAACATCAAGGTTTTTGGACATGTCAAATATGGGAGGGGGGCACTTCTTGTTAGCAATATTTTTTAAACAGGAAGGAGAGGGTTGTTTCTATTTTTTGACCGTTACAAGTAAGGTTCAAGCAGATCAGTATGCCTTTACTGAATCGGCAGCGCGATTTAAATTTGGTATCCGAATACTTCAGAAAAGGATCCTTCCTCTCCTGAAGACGCTCATGACAGCAAGTTGACGTCGAAAATTGCGTCTCGCTTTAATTGCACCCCTTTGGCACCGTTGCTCCAAAAGAAAGTTCATCATTCAAAATGAGTAGGCCTTATAGGGCGACTTATGAATAGGCCTTAGCAACTGCAGGTTTAACTGACTCGAATGAACACTAAAATAAAATGGTGAAATGTTCAACTAAATCGAACAATAATTATTACTTTGAGCCTACTCTATGTTGAATGAAAGCTAGCATCTGTTTCGATTTCTCAAAAATATGAAAGAAAAACTTTGCATTACAATTTCAGCAATTTGTCAATTGAAATAGACCACGGCTTACGACCTAAGACCTGCTCTGAGGCAGGGACAAGAAAAGCCGCTGTAAGCCTAGCCTAACAGGATTGCGTAGACTACGGCTACAGAAGACTGATTTCGAGAAATGCAAATTTTACCGAAGCCTGGGGCTAATCCTACAAGCCTGACCCACAGGCTAACGAAGCCTCGAGGATACGGTAGCCGTGCTTCGGGGAACGTGTTTTTAGTTAAGCCTGGTCTTACGACCTCTTAAGACTTGAGGCTAGACTAGCCAACTGCTAAGCCACCCGTCGAGAAATTCGCCCTATGAGGCTATCACGAACATACTAGGAACGACGAGCGTTAGGACCGACACAAACTGGCTGTGTAAGAGACTAGTTTGGATGTGAACGGCACTATGACGTTCTACCGCACAATGTCGTAATACGTAACCCGTATGGAGCTTGCAGTGAACGCCTCTTCGCAATCTCTCTATTGTCTAAATATCGACGCCGCCGCGTACGTAAAAATCAATGTAGCCCAAGATTTGAAAGTTGCAGTAAATTCAATTGATATGTATTCAGTATAATGGAAGAAAATCTGCTCGGCTCTCATGGGAATGTTCGTTTTGTTTCATGCATTTGGGGGGCAAAATGTCGAGAAAATCAATATCAATTGTCATTATTCTTATCGTTGGTCAATAATCCCTAGTTAAAACAAGAGTTAACACATTTTTAAATGCGCCGCCAAGTTGTCATTTCAACGGTTAAGTTAGAGCAGGTTAGGCTGGTCATATTCGTAACATCTCACCTTTTGAACATGCCAAGGTTACAAGAGACTTCATCTTGATGGACGATAATGCAACTCCACATAAGGCTAGGATAACCAACCAAATTCTGGAACAAGAAGGCATCAGTCGTATGTTATGGCCTGCCAAATCTCCAGACCTGAACCCGTTGGAGCATTTGTGGGGACATTTAAAGTACCGGGTAGACAAGAGGATCAAGCCAACAACAACTTTGATTGGCTTGGAACAAATTCTGAGACAGGAATGTGCAGCAATAGACCAGGGACGCATCAGACGTCTTGTAAACAGTATGAGGCGGAGGTGCTTGGCAGTTATTCAGGCAGAAGGACGCCACACCCGATATGAAAGTGAACATTACAACAACAGTTACAAGAGACATTTGTAAAAACTATTAAATCACATGAGTTTAAAACTGAAAATGACAATGTGTGTAATGATATCTGAGTGTTTTTGTATTGTTGTAAGTGCAACTTTCAAATCTGGACCTCACTACATTAAATTGACCGGTGTTTTATTGTTTTCTGGACTATCGTATCAAATGAGATGTCAAAATGCGCAGAAATAAATTCTGCTTCCAACACATTTTACAGATTTGTAATACAATAGCCCGTTTTTTAATAATGGCCATTGTTTAAGGGGGGTTAGTTACTTTTTTTTGAGATGTTTAGTTTTCGACTAATGTAGCATCGGGTTGGCGTTCCCGTATCGCGTTTCACGTATTTCGCAATCTCTCTATTGCCTTTCTGGGAACACTAAGTATTGTTGTAGATGTGCATGTAGTATTTTACCCTATCCCCATTATCATCATTATGCACGCCTTCTTGTTAGTGGTTTGACATAGCGCCATCAGTATTTGTCTTCAAATTTGTCTCTCTTTTGTTAGTTTATTCGCTTTCTGGATATCTTTGTTTGGTTTTCTGATACCCGTGTGGGTTTGGGTTTACCCCTTGTTCTTTTTTAGTCTGGTAAAGTGTAAACTTGCGTATGAATAGCATAATTTTGCTTTGATAGTTTCAGGCGTGTAGATAAGGACTTTAACTTGGGTAATTTTAGATATCCATTGTCAGGATTACACAGATATGAGAAGTACTAAACAACAAACACGTGATATATATTTTTAATATTTGTATCCTTATTGTATTTTTGTGTTACAGCCAACAGCATAAAGATACTATTTTAAGATATCTATTTCATTTTTCTGGAACAATAATGCTCAAAGGATAAAAGAATTTTCCTCAAGAAAATTAACAAAGGTGACTGTTAAGAATCGTTGTAACACATTTTAAAAGAGTATGTGATATTCGATAGTGGTACAGCTACAGCTCTGCACATTTGTGGTCACGACGAATTCTGACATCCAGCATTGACTAGGATAGCGAAATAATAGCTAACTATAGAAGGCTCGCTTGCGTAGATAGCTGAATAACCAATGCGCATAAGTCAAGCATATTTGAAACCCAATTCAGATACTCATCTATGAGCAAAATTTACAAAGACTTACACACACCAGTAATTAAACCGCTAGATGAGTAGTCTTTAAGCGACAGTTGAAATGCCTCAAATTACTTGATTTCCCCCGAAGTGAGAAGGATCAGAAAGAACTAGTATCCAAACTACGCTACTGGACTCCAAAATTTGGTAAAGGGAACCTCAGAAGATCTGCTCTAACCTACGCTGATGTTCTCAAGCAAGATACTGATCTAGATCTAACATCTGGACAACAACGCAAAACAGAAATTAGTGGAAAGCCATCGTAGCTCGAGGACACAACTCGACTTAAACAAGTAAGTAAGCATTTCTAAGAATATCAAAAGTGATTTGATAGTTATTCCTTCCTAGATATTGTTTTCGACATAGTACATGATAAGACTTATGTTACATTAGAACGTTAAGATTGCCAAGTGTGAAACATAAACTTTTTCTCGGAAACTCACCTGCCCTACTTCTGAACATCAAATGTTCGATTAAGTCTAGCATTTGAGCAAATAAACGTACTGACTACCCAAATACTGTATTTCAAATGAATGCCTCATGCAAGATTCAGTGAGAAAAGCGGTCACCCGTGTACCTATGGGAGCTCGCTGGTAGCCCAAGGTAGTTGGAGTAAATTTACAGCTTAAACCCTTAAGTTGAGTTTGATTATATCGTACTCCTCTCACCTACTTTATACCTTTACTTTATACTATAGAATAAGCATATAAACATTCACAGCACTGAATTGAGTGAATCGGTTGGCCTTTTGCCAAACACTGCCCACACACAGTAACACTAGGGCTGTTGAGAAAGCACATAAAATGATCTCTTTAAATTCTCAAAGTAAACATATATCACAACTAGGGAATACAATCGATAACTCCATACGCGTAGGTAAATACAGTGATGTAGTGTACGTTCTTGTACGATCTGTTTTTGACTTACACGCGCGCGCATGGGCATTTTTAACTCTTTATTTTTCTAATGATGCCAATATATGAGCTATGCCAATCTCAACAATCTTCCTTCGAACATAACTTTCCATATCTCTGTAATTTCAAGATTCCTCATTGTCGGTTATTTAACGTTTTGTCGCTAATGCAGTAAAGGATAACGAGAACAAGTACAGACCGCGGACTTCTTAATCTTGTCGATTTTGTGTGAACTTTGTCCTAGTTTGCCATAGATTTCATCACAACTATGGCAAATAGTGAATTGTCTTTGTCAGACACGGGTGCTGATGCTATTCGACACGGACATTTAAGTAATACCCCAAAGTCGTACAGGTCGTTGTCGTCGTCGTCGTCGTGAACACGCTGTTGACTCGCTTCGAATCCTTCGTATTTCAAACAAATAATCTTTGTAACGGATTTTGTCATTCTTATTGTTATCTTTCATACTTTCTGAGCATGGTCCATTGAAGTGTTTGAATGCTGAACACTTTGTTATTTATTGATGCAAATTACCAAAGACTTGAGGCGAGCCAACGTATTTCAGCCTTTACTTGACATTTATTTATTCATGTATTTATTTATTTATTTATTTATTTATTTATTTATATTATTATTAGTGAAATTACCACATCGTAATACAAATTTGTTTCGTATGGATGGTTTCACCCATCCACACTCGTCAGTTGCAATGTGTAAAATGACAAAGAATATGTCTTGAGTTTTGATGCGCGCGCAAGAGGAATTAACGCAACCGCGTATCTTAAAGTTGCGCAACACAATACGCGTCTTAAGTGCGTATCCATTATTTATTTATTTATTTATTTATTTATTTATTTATTTATTTATTAACATTGAAAATAAAGAAGAACTTGATGTTAAGAGTCAGATTAACGAGCAATTTAATGAAAATTATTGTTACATTACAATCTAGTTTACATACAACTTTCAACATTTCCATAAAAACATTAACAGATATCAAGTGCAGTAACACAATTAACCTTAATATGTTGTTAAAATAGTAAGGCAGCTTTTCTTAGTACAACTTAATACAACTGCCTGAAAATATATCAAATGCCAAAAGCCGAGTTTCCGAAAACGGAGAAAGGCCAACCCACCAAACTGTTTCCGTTTTCATAAGTGATCCCTTGCAGAACATTATCCAGACTTCAGAACAAACTTGGACATACCCATTGGTTAAAGTACAGCCACGAAACTCTCAATTATTCATGCTCAACATCTTCATCTTCATCACGTTCAATGATAAATTAATATAGTATGAATACTGGAGGCATTTACTACCTTTGTTAAAACTGAAAACATATGTTTTAGGAGGAAATTAACTCTTCCTGTAGGTATATTAGGAAGATGTTTGTACAAATGTGGCAACATCTCAGACGTTGGCACATTTACCTATTGTATAGTGTGTGTTATATACAAGGTGTCCCATAAAAAGGTTACATGTAGAAAATGAGCCGCATTTTGTGATGGTATAACAAAACAATGTCATTTTTTCAGATATTATTTATTGATCCTTCTTGTAACTGTTTGCTAAGTTTCAATTTCGCATCTTAAAAGCAACTTAATTTATGAGCGCAAGATGACAGGGGTGTAAAGAGTGGCTAACTATCAAAATATCGCACAACGAAAGTTGAACTCACGCACACCTTTGTTTTCAGATTTTTTTCTTTATTACTTTTTATGTTTCTCTTCTTTTACATTGTTGAATTTATTGCACAAAAGAAAAATTAGATACTGTACACTGAAAATAAATCAGTTTTAGAGCTTTTTGACTCTTGGTGGTAACAAATAAAAGACGATGGTCATTAGCAAAGAACATGTTTTTAGTGAAAGCAGTTCTGCACGCTGTATCTCCTGTCATCAACATAGTGAAATGAATAACAATCTTTTGCAGTTAGGTCTTGTTTGGATTTTGTTGACTTGAAAGCACTGCTATTTGTTTTTCAATTTCTGACTAAACTCTTCTGATAAAACTGAACAAGTTTTATTCTTTGTTTATCAGAATAAAATACTGCATCTGCCATGCTATGGCTGGGCCTACTCAAGTGGCCCGCCAAAAGCACGGTGGCTGTGACGGTGGTATAATGAACCTCGTGTTGCATTTATGTCACATAAGAGCTTGCTCAGGAATGCGTGGAATGCGGACAGGTACGTAGGTTGTGAACTTGACATTCACAGGGGTGCTAATAGAGGGTACATAGATTATGTCATGAAAAGGATATTTATATTTGTTAACATTAACTTAGGTTATTTTCAAAAATCTACATGTAACCTTTTTTTGGGACACCCGGTACCTCATCTGATTGGTTGAAAGTGCAGTCATTGAATTAACTATGCCCGCAAAATGAACTTTGGACCGGTCCATGGAAATGAACTATGGACCGGTCACGTGCGTCACGATCAAACTGCGCGTTTTTCCCAGCGTAAAATGATATTACGCACGCGTTAATGTTTTTACGCGCTATAATTACGCAGAAATCGCAGATTGTAATCTGTGTGCCGTTCGCATTGAAACTATTAATTTCTCTTCCCAAAATCGATGCTATTTTAACCAAACAGATGACAAGAATCTTAAGATTTGGTATATAAAACAAATATTGACTGCTTTTTATTCGGGGCATGGTTAAAATTATAGGCCCAAGGTGATCTCAAAACCATGACTATGCCCCGAGGCGTAGCCGAGGGGCATAGTCATGGTTTTGAGATCACCGCGGGCCTATAATTTTAACCATGCCCCTCATAGCAGTCAATATTTGTATATTATATACCTCTTAAGATTCCTGTCATCTGATTGGTTAAAAGTGCGGTCATTGAATTAGCTATGCCCTCAAAATGAATTATGGACCAGTCATGGAAACGAACTATGGACCGGTTTGAGTCTACGCATGCGCAATCGCAACGTACATCCACGTATATAAAACAAATATTGACTGCTTTATATTCGGGGCATGTTTATAATTATGGGTCATAGCATGGTTTTGAGATCACCTTGACCTTGGGCCTATAATTTTAACCATGTCCCTCATAGCAGTCAATATTTGTATATTATGATTAAATCAGGCAACCAAAACGCTTGAAAGTATGTGACTGAAGATTATTTTTTGTGTGATTAGGGAAATTTAACTCAAACATTTTCTGCAATAAAATGGAAAAGAAAGAAACCGGTTTACAACATTTTCGCTTTACACTGACTACTTTATTTAACAATACAGGTATTTGCATATTCCTGAAATATTTTCCGAAATCAAATATTCGTTTCTTTAAGGCCAGAGTAATGGAAGACACTTTCGTTCACGCCCGAATTTGAGATTTCTTGATATTTATCAACACTAAGATGTATTCTTTCACTTGAAACTGATAAAATGCAACTTGCTAATATTTACTCGTATTTTTGCTTGATTTGTTTCACTCTTTTCAACTCTAAAAAGTCACATGGCTCAAGACAGCTTAGTAAATTGGCGGGAAATAATGAGTCAGAAATGCGCGAATGCGAAATATTTTGATTACGCGCGCGATTCGCTTAGCGTGACGCGGCGCAACTCTGCGCGTATGTCCAACGCAGTCTAGGCGCATTCGGTTTGTTGTTCACGCCAGCAAATGTGGTGTAAACAAAACAAAAATTTGCAGTCAAAATGCCACTTGGATTTTTTAATTATTTTGAATTTTGGCGCACTGAAAGCAGACATTATAGATTTATTGGTGCAAAAAGATGCATATTTAGACCATGCACCAGATACAGCTTTTACAAGCGTGAAGGTCTTACCCTTTTAAAATATAAGGACGTTTTGTGCATAATTTTGACATTTTTTTACTAAAACGTCGATTTCTCAGAGTTCACTTTTAACAATATTGCACGATTTTTGTGACAAGATAACTCGAAAAATATGCAAGCAAAAGGTAAACTTTTTGCACTATCGTTTAGAGTACATCAAAGTCTAGGAAAGGTTTTCTCATTTTTTCAAAATATTTGTTTTAAACAAAAATATATACCATTATGTTCAATTTTTAGCTTAATAGAGTGACAAAATTGCTTTTTTCACATGTTTTTTTTTCAATATTTCGAAAAAAGAGACGAATTTCAAAAAAATTAAAAAAACCTTCCCTAAGTTAATGTCTCTTCTTCATGAAAAGCTAACTGAATTTTTTTAAATCCGAACGGATTTTTTTTCTAAGTTGTCACAAAAAAATTGGGGTAAAAAAGTGAATGTTTGTGATTTTTTCAAAAACTCGAGATTTTTATATACTTTTGACATACAATTCAGAAATAATGATGCTCGAAAAGGTCCATGTTCTCGCCCATTACACTGGCCTTAAACAAACAGAAGCAAACAAGAAAAAACAGAATCCTCACTCGAAGGCAACTATAATGCTGTCTATTGCTTGACAGTATTCAAATAAGATGTATATTTTTGTAAGGATTCTTAACATTCATATTACATTACTAAAACAGGAAATGCAATGAATGATTCAAGATTAACGTACATAAATATATTATCAGAGGTTTGTAAACTTGTTTTCCTTGATATAAAGCTTATAGAACTTCTCTAGAGTCAGGAAACGCTGACAATGTTGAAATCACAAATTTTATTATGCTTTTAAGTGTTTAGTTTTATAATATTAATATTAATTTTTTAAATGTGAACGGGCCTATTATTTATAATATCTATTTGTTACACAATATTAATTTGAATGCTTTTACGTATCATAAAGGCTTGGAAAAAACTCATTTATCAATCAATAAGAAATGAGTATCATAATTTCATCGGAAATTAAAACGATTGGTTTGTGTTGCTGAGTGTCAATAGGTCATAACAATCTTCATAATTTTTTTACCCTTCCGTTTACACCGGATATAACTTGCAAACGGCTGCAAGAATATAGCATATTCTTTCTGTACGACCGCAGATTAACATGGTTATTATATTAATTGATTCTTGATATTATTTTCTTAATTATAGTAATTCTTAAATTAAGACTAATTAAGAGTAATTGAATACATGAATACAAAAGCCACCTAAGTCCATGCGAAGTTATTTTGAAAGAAAAACCTGTGTATCATTTTAATTCCTTCAGTTAGATTTACCTGGTCAATATGGTAAGTTTTACGTGCAAATGAGTGGATTAACCTGTATTAGGTATGACGATTAGCATTTCAGGGACTTCGTGAGGTTCATTTTAAATTTTGGACTTAGGTGGTTTTTTGAATCATATACAAAGACAACAATGTTAGAATGAGATTACCACCAGTAAGATAATACAAAATAAAGCACACAGGTATGTATAATGTTGATAAGCATTCTGCCATGTAATATAAACCACACACTTTCCTTTATTAAACCCATTTTTTGTTCAAAAGTCATTCTCCAGCAATGAATGTGTTACAAGTGGACTTTTATACATACTGGATTTCAATCAATGTGTTACAAGACTCAAATCATGGAATTGGGTGATTCTTTCATACATGCTATTTTTCACATGCCCAATAGTCACAGAGGATGAATTTGAGTTGTTCTTTCATGCATATAACAGGCCTATGTATAGCAACAATTTCCCATGCTTAACTCAATTTGGCCAAAGTATGGACTTAGGTGGCTTTTGTATTCATATATTCAATTATATACATTTTTTCAATGGAAATGTATCAATACTCAATATTACCACGTAGCTTTAACCGATTCCTGATTATTATGTTTTTAATGTTTTGACATGTAAGTTTCGATACTGGCGGGCTAAGGATATTATGAATCCCTCTAAAACGGAAAGAACATAAAAGCCCGCGGTTATAATATCCTAAAGAATGAGCAAACGTGACGTTTTGAACTTTATTACGACATTTGAATTGGACATGTCGATTTATTTCTAAGATGAAAAACCAATGTCTGCCTAAAGCAGTGGCGTAACTTTGGGTCAGGGTGCCCGGGGGCGAAAGTAGTTCGGGTGCCCCTGACCAACATGGTGCAGAGCTAATCAATTTTAGTATTGAAAGCCATAGACCTACCGAATAACTTACGAAGTGTTTCAGATTAAATTTATATCATGTTTCAATGCAGTTCATGTTAATAAAACAAAATGTTTTCATATTCTCTAATGTCTTTACTTTGGAGACTCGTCACTAGCTGCAGTGACGTAGCATATGGCGCCCAGGGCCAAGAATACAAAATACCCCCCTCTTCCTAAAACAATTGCGTGCGGGCGCGCGAAAATGTGCATAAATACCACTAATTTGGTATTTAATCAAATTGAATTCAGGTCTTTAAAATGACAATTTATATGTTGCAATGCGCGCGAAGCGCGCGAAAAATTTTGTGTTGAAGGGGCACCCAAATGAAGAGTAATTCAATGCATGGTGGGTAAAATTTTCCACTTATTTCCTATAATAAAGTACTATCGTGTCAAAGGCTATCCAGGCTTGGGTGCCCCTTAGCCCGGGTGCCCGGGGGCACGCCCCCCAGAGCCCATAGGAGTTACGCCACTGGCCTAAAGGCCAAAGATATTTTTCAAAACAACAAGAAAGTTTATTTTGATAAATATGAGCTATTAGCCTATTTGTAAAGCGGGTCTAGCGAGAATAATGATGATGACGAACCATCATCCATATTCAATACCTAATGTCAAAAGAAATCCACGCCATTGACTTCATGAAGCTCAAAGTCTTGTCTAAACCTTTATTGACAAAAACCCAAATGAAAACAAATCTATAATTTTGCTGACGGGATGTGGATTATGCCTATAGATTTGCATTGCAACTATTTCCGCAACATTAACTTATATTTGCCATCGTAGTGAATACGTCATACCATGTACCACAAATCAGTATCTTGAGAGGGCGCAATCTAATTTTCATGGCATATGCACCGGGCATATGGACTCCTCCATTGTATTTGTTCATTTGTGTATGGAGAGCCTTCATTGAATTTGTTCATTTGTGTTGCTATTAGGCAGGTCTATCCCAGGAAAAAAAATTACACTTTTCCTTACCAAAACCACACTTGGCACATAAATGTATCCAGATATAAGCAAAATATACAAACAGATTAATTTCTCATCACTTGACCTTGAAATATTCAAAATGGCTGCCATTTGCACTGTACAGGTAAAAAAATTTTTAAAAATGTTTTGACATCTTTATGTGAAGCAACTGCCACCATTTTCGTCTAAAATGTATAAGCAAAATATACAAACAGATTAATTCAGTCAATGTCTCATCATTTGACCTTGAAATATTCAAAATGGCTGACATTTGCACTGTACAGGTTAAAAATCGTTGAAAAAACAAGGTTTTGACATGTTTATGTGAAATAAATGCCACTCGCCTAAAATGAATAAGCAAAATAATTATACAAACAGATTAACTTCAGTCAATTATCAATGTCTCATCACTTGACCTTGAAAATATTTAAAATGTGACCGTCCACGGCGAATGAGCCGTAAATTCCTCCCCCGGTCAATTTTGTTTTATTTCGTGTTTAAAACATAAACATCATAAACTTAAAAATGGTATATCATTTGACTTCAAACGATATCCAGAAGCGGGGTTATGGTTTGATAAACTTTGCTCCTTCAACAAAATTATAGCTTTTTACATTTTTACATGTGTCTTTTTCCACATTGCTGGCAATAAATATCAAACAGTCATAATTGGCGGTCATTTCAAATCATCCCCAAGTCAACGAGGTTTAAGAAAGTTCTCTCATTGTTAATTGTTGGTTATGCATACCTGTACAAAATACAATGCCTGGTAACCCACCACTTGAACAGGATTTAGCAAAAGCAAACAAAGACCGGAGCTATTAAAAGTTCTATAGCCATCTAAGGTAGAAGCTTATTATCCACTTCAACAATAGGATTATTGATTACTTCTTGACTATCAAAATGAGACGGATGTCGGGCCAGCTTAAGTTACCGATGAATATGACCTTCGTACACATTTTACACCGTAGCTCAGAATACAATTTAGGGAAATTACGGCTCATTTGTGCTGCCGGGTCACAAATGGCTGCCATTTGCACTGTTCCGGTTAAAATTCATTGAAAAATAGTGTTTTGATATGTTTATGTGAAGTAAATGCCACCATTTTCGCCAAAAATGTATAAGCAAAATATACAAACAGATTAACTTCAGTCAATGTCTCATCACTTGATATCAATGGCTTAGCTTTGGAAATGTAATGCTTTGAAATCTTTATGTGAAGTAAATGCCACCGTTTTCCCCTAAAATGTATCCAGATATAAGCGAAATAATTTATACAAAGGTAATGGCTCATTATTTTTCAAAATGGCTTTCATTTGCACTGTACGGGTTAAAATTCATTACAAAATATGTCTTGTCATATTTATGTGAAACAAATATCATAAAAAAACAATATCACAGCAATGTTTATGTACAGTATACTTTATATCAGATTGAAATGTAACATTTGTAATCATCAAACACTTCCTACTCTTTGCCTATACTGTTAAAAAAAAGCTGGAACCGGAATATGGGGATTTTTAGGAATCTAATATACAATGATCAGCTATTTAATGACATACCATCCTATACAATAAATCATGTCCACCGCCCGAAACTTTTGTGTCTAGGGGAAGGTGGGGTGGGTTGGGGGTGTTCGATCACAGTGTCGAGAACTTTAAGCCATGAGAACTAATACAGGGTGTCACAATAAAAACAGAACCCTCATTGCACCCTCTTTTTCTCCTATTTCTGAAAAGTTGATCAAATGTAGTTTGATATGTAAAGAAACCTTTAATCGTTAGCTTTAATAAACCAAAACAATTATTTCAATCGACTCATAACTTTTGAAGATATGCCCTTTTAAAGAAATGTACCCATATTTCACTCTGTCCACGGATAGCAAACAGACGGGTTGGGATGGGTCATGCTTTGGAGTGGCCTGCAATAGCACCAGACCTCAGACCACTTGATTTCTTCCTTTGGGAAAAATCCAAAACAACGACCTATGAGCAAGGACCACCAGTTAGCCTCCAAGATCTTCGCAAACTTATTACATCTGTATTCGCAAGTATCCGGCGCACAAGGATGGTACGCAACGTAATATTGATGCAATGAGGATTAGGGCTGAAATCTGTATTCGCCAATGAGGCAACCAGGTAGAGTGCAGAGCAACGCAGTAAACCCACTTAAAAAAGGATACGATACATGATTTACCGACAAGTGACTCATTTCGGAATGCGATCATGAATTTTGAAAAAAAAAAAAGTTTCCACAGGCTTCGTTGGGATTCGAACCAGCGATTCGGAACTTCCTTTGATTACGCGTCTAGCGCTTTACCGCTCGTCCACGGTGGCAGTTGAGTGGAGTAGTGTAATGATAAATGATAAATCTCATAATGCCATCTTTAGCCTTTTGTTTACTAAAAAAAAGACGCATTTTGTAAAGATAGATTAGCCGTTTTATGCATAAAGAGCACGAACGTTTGGGAAAGGTTTCAAACAAATAATAAAGACACTGATGTGATGATGAAATTGCATAAGTCGGGAAATATCTGCGTCGCAATGTTTTGTTTTGGTTTTAGGAATGTGACCTTAAAATATACGACTTCATGACATTATCATTCGAAATCAACAAAAGATATTTAAACAGTATATGGCCTCATTCTTTCACTAGAATGTTTTGTACATGTATGTGAAATAGCTTCAACAATGGTTCGCTGCATAATGGTAAAAACAGCCTTGACCTAAAAAAGGGCGAGAGGTACCATATTTACCGATTCAGGCTAAATTTAAAATTGATATAAAACGTTTGTTTTTGATCGATTACAAAAATTAATTTTGTCATATAAAGAAATTGTGTCTGGCGTGAATTACACTACAGTTTTTTATTCTTAGGGCTCTTTAACCTCTTCAAATAATTTTTTTAATAATAGAGTGAATCCCCTGGCCCTCTATAATTACGCACAAAAGATCGAGTCCCCTTAAAAGAACCAAAGACAAACCAAACAGCCTTTTTCAGGCTGTGAGCTTAGACATCGTCGTGGCTTATATTATATGAGCCATACCGTGCAATGTCAATGAAGTCAACAGTCTTTAGCTCGTTGCCGAAATTAAATCAGCTTTCAACCCAATACACAACATAGACCATACTGCAGTTACTGTCCATTTTCCTATACACAATACACAGTGCTCTTTCCCATTGACGCGTGACCTCTACAAATAGCCCTACGTTAAAAGTATGGGGATATGACTAGTTAACGTCGCTGTGTGAAAAATAACCGGCCAATATTAAAAGTACTCTTCTAAAGTTCTAGAAAATATAGTTTTTAACATGTCCTAAATTTTTAGCTAATTTAGATTTTTGGAAATATTCGTACTTTGGTGTTTTAGTTAATGTTATAGGTAATAGTACATTGCCTAGTTAACGTCGCTGTGTGAAAAATAACCGGCCAATATTAAAAGTACTCGTCTAAAATTCTAGACAATATAGTTTTGTAACATGTCCTAAATTTTTAGCTAATTTAGGTGTTTGGAGAGGGTCGCACTTTTGTGTTTTAGGAAGGATATGTAAACGACAGATAACACCAAAAATATGAAGAAATTATTTCCAAACCGTGTTAAGTCAACAATCATTATGTTGCTCATTTTCAAGAATGCTGGTTTACAAAAGCAGGCAATTGTCTCATTTCGTGAACAAAGGTACACATACCATTGTTTCCTTTCGTTTCCTTTATAATCGGTTACCCAACTGAAGCTATAATACCAGCTTTATTGCGATATCGCACATGAAAACAGACACTTGTGCACAACCAGAGAAGATCCGATTTAATCAGTTGAGCTGTTTCAATGAGTGTTATCTTGGTTTAATAGCTTTTAATGGGGTTAAGTCATGCAAAGGTCGAGATGAATTCTACTGTAGACATGACTGCATCATGCACTTCAATAGAACAATTTAAGCGTTTGAAGCTTTTCAGAATTATATCAAAACCTATTTAACACCTTTTCAAGTTTTATCGTAATTTGATCATATAAATATGAAATGCTAATTACTCTACATTTCTTCTATTGTTTCTAGGAGAATAATGAATCAAAGGCCACAGAATGATGTTGTTGTTGTTTTTGTTTTTGACTTAGAGAAGTTCATATAGACTTTTTCATTCATTCATTCATTCATTCATTCATTCAATTATTTATTCTTTTTGGGAAAAACTTCTACTCATAACTTAACTCTGCAGAGACAATACAATTAGAAAAGGAAACCATAGAGTCGGCATGCCTAAACAAAATGCATCCCTGAAAAATCATTTTAACGCATTAAGATTCTGTGCTATTTTGATAGTGGTAGTTCGCTATGCCTCGGCACAATCATTAGCTTTGGCGGCCTTAGCAATTTGACTCGCATGGCGAAAGGCCAGGAACCCTGAGGGGGTTCTCCCTACTTGAAGGAATACGGGGATATGCCGCAGGATATTTTGGGGTACCTTCAGCGATTTTGGTTTATCGATGGGTGGGTTTTCAGTGGAGACCAATGCACCCACCCAATTGGGCGTATTTGGGCAAAAGTGCAACTAAAAGCGCCCAATTAGGGCAAATTAGAGTGTTTTTTGTGAAAAACTGGTATGCTGATGGGTGGCAAAAACAGCAAGGAGTAGGTATAGAGAAACTCGGCATCCGAAAGTCTGCGTGGCATATCCCCGTACAATTTTCTTTTCGGAGAACCCCCGGGGGGGTCAACGCTGAAATTTAAACTGCTAGATAAGAAGTTAAAGCGACAATTGAAACCTGAAATACAGGAACTATGATTTCTCTTGAATTAAAAAAAAATAACGCTAAAACTTTCAGAAAGCAATTTAAGATATATTAGAGAGCTTGCGATTTCCCGTCTATCTATTCAAAATCACTCTCCTGTATCGAAGCGAGGTCGCGTATTTAGCCAATTATGAAGATTTTACACGTACGAAATGAACGGGGAGACAACGTTGAAAATGCACAAAATGTGCCCATTTAACAATATCAAAGATAATAGACATATGCAACGCGTATAATTTTCAACACAAAAAAGTCTCATTTTGAAAGTAAAGTCATAGATGTAGCGGTTCTTATCTACCCAAATATTTGTTTTTGGCATAATATTAAGAAAGCACTGAAATACAATTAATTTAAAGCAGCATGTTAACCTTGGTTTATTATATACAGGAGAAAGAGAGGAAAAATTACGCATCGCCCACTAGCACATTTAAACATGAATTTACAAATGGAAACATAACATGCATAGGCAGATATACCAGAGTAAAAACTCCGGACATACCTGCCTGTGCGGGGACTTGAACCCCAGACCTCTCGCTTGTCGGGCGACCGCTCTGCCACTGAGCTACACAGACTGCCCCTGATAAACAGGACTCAAGTCTGGTACTTATGGATATGAGCAGTCAAGGGTGAGCAGTACAAACAACACATTACATTTTTTAGTCAACATCAAAAGTACGCTGTATTGAAGTAGATATAAGACCCGGACACCACTAAATTTTAAGTGTTTCCCCTCTTGTGACCAGATCAGATGTTAGTCTTTGTTCCAGCCGCCTTGTTCTCCTTCGTGACAAGAAGCACAATCCAGCTTGGAACCGACTCGTATGTACGCACGTTTTGAACGCTTTATAAATGCACGGTCTACGCAGCACGTATGGAACACAGCAATCTCTCTACGTAATGAATCAGACATAGCTGCAATTTCATTTACATGCTTCTGTCGAGCAATTTTTTATATATGTATATATTATACAGATGTTTGTTTAGTGATTTTATGCTTATATTCTGCTTATATTGCTAATGTTTAGATCATTCCTTTGATTTTAATACATACGAGGTGACATAAACATTCAAATTACCATGTTTGTGATAATTGTTTTTGGGGATGACCACTGCTGGCCTCCTTGGTCTTTTAGGGCCGATTTCATGGCTAGTGGTGGTCAGGCTTCCTAACCCATCTGGCTTAAGCCCAATTAGTCCTATATACTAGTGCTTACAATTTCACATCATTATCACCTCGAAAGAAAAATCAATAAAATGGATCCACATTGGTAGGGCTAGGCTACTGGCTTCTAAAACCTGATCACTAGCCAAGCTTCGAGAAATCGGACCTTAATTTCCTCCTTGTCATTTTACACACGTTGTTGTTTCTTTGTGTTTGTTTTTTTCGTGTATTTTTATATAATCATATTTTTTGTTGTTGTTTGATGTTGATGACGTGGAAATAAAGATATACTTACTATAAAGATACTATGTCTTATATCACTTGATTTGTCCACAAACTTGCATGAGAGTTGAAAAGAACAAAGAACATTACAATTGCAAACAGCAAAATATGGGTCAAACCAGTTGAAAATGTGCAAACTTGTAGTAAATCTGCTTCGACCTGCTTTTTGTCGTGTTAAAGGTGGTAGCCCACAAGCTCGTGGATTTACACGCATTTACTTAGATTGATCACTATCTATTGGATGTGGTACATTAAGTTGCCAATTCGTATTTGTCATCTTGACATGGGCTTCAGCCTTTAGCCATTTGTTATCATTTAGGGTGTATAAAGGTTATGATTAAGGGGTTTGCGTTAATATTTAGGTTAGGTTGGAGTTTGGGTTAGTATTTGGATGTGAAATCAAAGACGTTATGGTCAGAATTCTGAAATGAGAAGTTATGAAGCAGACACTGGCCGTCTCTTGCATCATATTGTTTGTTGATTTGTGCGTTATTAAGAATTCATGGATTTAGAAAGAAGAAATTCATTAAATGTTATTTCGGATTCTTGCATCTTTATTTCGATATTATTTTTAACAATATCAAAGTGTGTTATTCCACAATGCAAGAGCCTGTCAACGTTTAACTTTAACACAAGATAGATATTGCTCTTATGGTTCTTGACATAGTTAGCAAATTGTGATTTGGAATACGTTAAGATTGCCAGTGTAAACCATAAAGTTGGCTAACACTAACCTACCCTACTTCTGAAATAAAAGACTCATGCTATTATAAAGCAGATAAGAAAGGCAGTTACCCGTATGCCCATTGGAGCTCGCTGGCTGGTAGCCTAAAGTAGTGGGAGTAAATTCACAGCCGATATGCCTTAAGCTGAATTTGATTTTATGTTCATTTTGTACTCATCTCACCTACTTTAGTACCAAATAAACGTTTAAGCATCAATACAATAGTATTGATTTGAGTGACTCGGTTAGGCTTTTGGTGAACATTACCCAATCTGCAGCACTAATAGGGCTCGTGGAAACCTCTTAGATCCATAGTTATAACATATAGACAAGGGATATATTCGATGCACTCAAATATCAGCTACACATACGAATATCTTTTTTTAATTCTTCATTTCTAATGATGCTAATGTAAGCTATTTAGATCTCAACAGTGTTCTGTCATACCTAACTGGTCGTGATAATATGGGGCAATTTCTCTTTGCTCTGTCTAGAGTTACAAATGACTGAGACAAACTTACGTCTATGATTTCAAGATTCCTTATTCAACGTTGTGTAACTCACGCAGTAGCAACACGAACAAGTTCCTCTTATTTAACCATAATATTGTCATCAAACCCTACAGACCACGGATTTCCACTGTGATTTAAAAGAAACACTGCCCGAATGTGTATTTTAGATTTCTTTATCTCGTCGATTATTTTGGTGAACTTTGTCACAGTTTGTCATAGATTTTATCAAAGCTATGACAAACATTTTTTTCTTTGCTAGAGACGCAGTCGATTGTTGTTTTTCTGTGTTTTTCTGGCAAATGTATGTATTAAATATATCCAAATCGTATCAGAATCAATTACGGAACACAGTTTATTTATTGAGGCGTATTACCAAAGACGTGAAGTGAGCCGACGTATTTTAACTTAATGTTAAGTACCTGATTAAACGAGCAATTTAATGGAAAAAAATTGTTACATTACAATCCAGTTTACATACATCTTCCAAGACATTATCAAGTGCTTTAAAGGTCCGTAACCCGATCGACAGCATCATCCCCCCCGATTTTTTTCATTGTTCATGAGGTTTTGGTATCACATAATAGATACTATTTTTCTCATTACTATCCTGAAATTTGACGCTCCAAGTCGATGTATTTCCGGAGAAATCATGAAACACAGCGGTTTTTACAGGTTACCAGTTGTTCGCATTTTACACGACACGGGAGTTTTGGGTAGTCATAGAATGAAATCGGAATAGATTCGGAAGACTTCACCCCAGTACCAATTCGTCCGCAAAAATACATCAAATAGGCCCCCTAATGTCAAACTATAAATGGCGCTATAATGATATAAAACAAAAAAACAAAAATAAAGAAATACATAAGAGGCGAAATAAATACAGAAACATGACCTATATTGTCAAGTATGATACGAGGAATATGAAAAAAAATATGAGAGCACCTCCCCCCCATTAAAAAATTAGTTAAAAAATAAAACAAAGAAAATCATAAATATGTAAAAATGTGCATCATATAGCTAAAAATAAAGAAATAATTAAGCGAAGTAAATACAGCATGGGCTATCTTGTCAAGAATGATAATGAGCACAGTGATATGTAATGTTTTTTAAGATTAATCAGTATGAATAGAGGGTATAAAAGTGTACAGGGGCGAGCCGGTTTTCAGTGCCAAGGCGAACACTTCCTGTTTCCACCGGGACATGCGCTCGGCCGTTGTTTCGGGATGCCTGACCAGAACGCAATTCACGCGTACCAGTCTATTGGCTTGCTAATATGCTAATTATTCACATTTATGCTGAAGTTGTTCCCGTTTTCTCACATAGATGGATAAAGGGGACAATATTTGACATTGTATGTAAGTTTGAAGAGAATCCATATCCTAAACCGATAGGGTTACCCCCCTTTAACAAACATAATTGCAGCCTTTAATGTTAATAGTAAGGCGCTCTCTTGCAAACAATTAGCAGAAATGCATCAAAATATATCAAACGCGAAAGCTAACAATCCGCAAACTGAGAGGCACGAACGCAAAACTGTTTCAGTGTTCATAAAGGTTTTGTGATTGATTTACGACGACGAATGTTTGAATATTAATAGGTTGGCGCCCTTACCCTGCCTTTATGCCATATCGCAACACCCAGACTTGCAGTACAAACTTGGATAAATAACCGTCGGGTAAAGTGCGCATAGAAGAAATTCTAATTCATGTTTGACATCCTTCGTTTTCATCACGTCCAATGATAAATGTTCCTGATTGTTACATAGAAATGGTACGATACACTGGAGGCATTTGACACCCTTGATGTGACTGAAAATAGTCTGTGTTTTAGGTTTATATGCTCTTCCTGTAGGTATATCAGGAAGATGTTTGTACAAATTTGGAAACTTCTAAGAGCTTGTCACCTTCCATCAGTCGCATTTATGTGCTATGTTTAAATCAGGCAGTAAAAACGGTGCACATCGCCCCGATATCTTCATGGCAGAAATCGCCATGATAGTAGACCGAACCCACTTTTTCTTCAACAGCCATACATGGCAATTTTGTTCCGACCTGTTTAATAGTTTTGAGACGCATAATGGGCGGAGACATCCGACTAAGGCTATTGACAATAGCCTGGTGACTCACCTCTGTAGATGTCAGTGAGCATAGTACGTCATCTGCTTTTGACTGCCTCCACCAGTGGCCTACGCTGCGCTATAGTAACGCGTATCTTACGTGAACCGAGTGTTTACGAATGAGTGCAGCTGTCATTTATTTCTTGTTCTGCACATAATTAAAAAATCATAATTTTTGTCAGTTTTTTATTTCAAAATTCACAGTTCTTTGTCAATACGCAAGCTAACGACTATCATATTTTTTCAACACATACATTCAAGTGCAAGCCTTACAATTGAATATATGAATACAAAAGCCACCTAAGTCCATACTTTGGCCAAATTGAGTTAAGCATGGGAAATTGTTGCTATACATAGGCCTGTCATATGCATGAAAGAACAACTGAAATTCATTCTCTGTGTCTATTGGGCATGTGAAAAATAGCATGTATGAAAGAATCACCCAATTCCATGATTTGAGTCTTGTAACACATTGATTGAAATCCAGTATGTATAAAAGTCCACTTGTAACACATTCATTGCTAGAGAATGACTTTTGAACAAAAAATGGGTTTAATAAAGGAAAGTGTGTGGTTTATATTACATGGCAGAATGCTTATCAACATTATACATACCTGTGTGCTTTATTTTGTATTATCTTACTAGTGGTAATCTCATTCTAACATTGTTGTCTTTGTATATGATTCAGAAAACCACCTAAGTCCAAAATTTAAAATGAACCCCACGAAGTCCCTGAAATGCTAATCGTCATACCTAATACAGGTTAATCCACTCATTTGCACGTAAAACTTACCATATTGACCAGGTAAATCTAACTGAAGGAATTAAAATGATACACGGGTTTTTCTCTCAAAATAACTTCGCATGGACTTAGGTGGCTTTTGTATTCATGTATTCAATTGGCTTCTGAAATCAAAAATTACGGTCTGAATATCAAATTATCTGTATTGACCCCGGGTATTGATTTAGTTTTCCTGCCTGTACAAAATAATTATTTAGCGTCGTCTCTGTGCGGTGGAAAGTCAAATTTGACTGTGTACTGTGTACTGTGAGCAACATTTTCACTTTACAATGACTGCATTTATATAGTAATTCATGTATTATTCCGAAAATATTTTCAGAGATAACATTTGCAATGAATTAGACTCAACCGATTATGTTACATTCAGGTAACAGGTTTAAAGCTATTTTACAAAAATGTAGCTTAATATGTCATTTCACAAGCACCTGCTCACTAGTATTAGTAACAATACAGGTAAACAGTCCGGTCCGACTGCCTGATCAGGAAGTACTGCCGAATCAGGCAGTATGTTGCCAAGTCAGGCAGTATGGTATCCCACAATGCAATGCTCTATTTCAAATAGAGCATCATTTAATATACCGTTATTTCTTGGTTTAGAGTAAAGAAGTAGGTAAAATATATAAAATTATCAATGAATGTACAATTAGTAGTTTTTTAGTTAAAATAAAGTTAATTTGCATATTTAAATCAAATTTTTAAAAAAACCGTTAGAAATTGTTTTGTTATTTAAATTATTTTCTCCCGGTGGAATTTTTTTTCGCCCGGTGAAAAATTGTCAACTTACATGTAGCTCATGTGTGTCAAAGTAAAATTTCCCCCGATCTTTTATAAAATCACCATGAACAATTTAGTTCTTAGTCTGTCGAATTCGGAAGGGTTACCAAAGCCTGTGTTTCCTAACTCGGCAACATGCTGCCTGATTCGGCAGTACTTCCTGATCAGGCAGTCGGTAAACAGGTAAACAAAATAATAATACAGGTTGTAACCAAAAAGTATACAATTTAGAATTTATTACCAGCCAATTATGTCACTTATTTATTGTATTGGTGTTCACTTGCTCGTCAAGGCTACTATATAAGCCTTGTTTCAATAAATTCGGTAGTCGACAAGCGAAACTTTTACTAATTGTGTTAAGTAGTCCTGAAACAGCCTGGGCCACTTTCGTGTCTTTGTGCAGCAAAAGTGACTGAATTAATAATAATGTCTTGTTTCTTTAAGGGGGTACTACACCCCTGGCCAATTTTGTGCCTATTTTTGTATTTTTCTCAAAAATTATAGCGCATTGGTGACAAGTAAGATATGTATATTATAGGGGCAAGGACTACAACTACTGCACTGAAAATTCAGCAACTCAAGGCAAGTAGTTATTGATTTATTGATCAAATATTGGTTTTCCTTCATTTTTGACTGTAACTCCACAACTGTTGTCTGTGCTGAAATAAAAATTTCCAGTGCAGTAGTTGTAGCCCTTGCCCCTATAATATACATATCTTACTTGTCACCAATACTCTATAATTTTTGAGAAAAATGCAAAAATAGGCATAAAATTTGGCAGGGTGTAGTACCCTTAATGCAAACTCAATGTGAAGGAAGCAACACTACACAAGAAGTACAATTTGTGTTGAGAGAATAATAAGGATGATACCATAATCTTATACATTCAATGCATATGTCTAAAGAAATCAAAACTGTTTATAAGTCATCAAGCTCACAATAATACAGTCGAAGTACTACGTTGAACTGGATAAATTTTTGTACACACGAGAGATAGGACCCGTTCAGAAAAAACACCACAAAGAGAAAGCATAGGAAGCATGAGAAAAATAATTTGACTATTATATAGAAACACGATTGCCTTTAAATGTTGATGTACATGTACTAAGTAAGGGACTGTTGCGTTATTGACCCGCAGAATTTTCCGGGTCGGACGATCAAGGTAGACTAATACATAATCGGGCCGTGGTCTTTACATCATCGTCCCCTTGAATCACTGAAGAATGAAAAGGTCATTCATAAACCAGATAATTGATTAATATAATCATAATTTTTGTCAGTTTTTTATTTCAAAATTCACAGTTCTTTGTCAATACGCAAGCTAACGACTATCATATTTTTTCAACACATACATTCAAGTGCAAGCCTTACAATTGAATATATGAATACAAAAGCCACCTAAGTCCATACTTTGGCCAAATTGAGTTAAGCATGGGAAATTGTTGCTATACATAGGCCTGTCATATGCATGAAAGAACAACTGAAATTCATTCTCTGTGTCTATTGGGCATGTGAAAAATAGCATGTATGAAAGAATCACCCAATTCCATGATTTGAGTCTTGTAACACATTGATTGAAATCCAGTATGTATAAAAGTCCACTTGTAACACATTCATTGCTAGAGAATGACTTTTGAACAAAAAATGGGTTTAATAAAGGAAAGTGTGTGGTTTATATTACATGGCAGAATGCTTATCAACATTATACATACCTGTGTGCTTTATTTTGTATTATCTTACTAGTGGTAATCTCATTCTAACATTGTTGTCTTTGTATATGATTCAGAAAACCACCTAAGTCCAAAATTTAAAATGAACCCCACGAAGTCCCTGAAATGCTAATCGTCATACCTAATACAGGTTAATCCACTCATTTGCACGTAAAACTTACCATATTGACCAGGTAAATCTAACTGAAGGAATTAAAATGATACACGGGTTTTTCTCTCAAAATAACTTCGCATGGACTTAGGTGGCTTTTGTATTCATGTATTCAATTGGCTTCTGAAATCAAAAATTACGGTCTGAATATCAAATTATCTGTATTGACCCCGGGTATTGATTTAGTTTTCCTGCCTGTACAAAATAATTATTTAGCGTCGTCTCTGTGCGGTGGAAAGTCAAATTTGACTGTGTACTGTGTACTGTGAGCAACATTTTCACTTTACAATGACTGCATTTATATAGTAATTCATGTATTATTCCGAAAATATTTTCAGAGATAACATTTGCAATGAATTAGACTCAACCGATTATGTTACATTCAGGTAACAGGTTTAAAGCTATTTTACAAAAATGTAGCTTAATATGTCATTTCACAAGCACCTGCTCACTAGTATTAGTAACAATACAGGTAAACAGTCCGGTCCGACTGCCTGATCAGGAAGTACTGCCGAATCAGGCAGTATGTTGCCAAGTCAGGCAGTATGGTATCCCACAATGCAATGCTCTATTTCAAATAGAGCATCATTTAATATACCGTTATTTCTTGGTTTAGAGTAAAGAAGTAGGTAAAATATATAAAATTATCAATGAATGTACAATTAGTAGTTTTTTAGTTAAAATAAAGTTAATTTGCATATTTAAATCAAATTTTTTAAAAACCGTTAGAAATTGTTTTGTTATTTAAATTATTTTTCTCCCGGTGGAATTTTTTTTTCGCCCGGTGAAAAATTGTCAACTTACATGTAGCTCATGTGTGTCCAAATAAAATTTCCCCCGATCTTTTATAAAATCACCATGAACAATTTAGTTCTTAGTCTGTCGAATTCGGAAGGGTTACCAAAGCCTGTGTTTCCTAACTCGGCAACATGCTGCCTGATTCGGCAGTACTTCCTGATCAGGCAGTCGGTAAACAGGTAAACAAAAATAATAATACAGGTTGTAACCAAAAAAGTATACAATTTAGAATTTATTACCAGCCAATTATGTCACTTATTTATTGTATTGGTGTTCACTTGCTCGTCAAGGCTACTATATAAGCCTTGTTTCAATAAATTCGGTAGTCGACAAGCGAAACTTTTACTAATTGTGTTAAGTAGTCCTGAAACAGCCTGGGCCACTTTCGTGTCTTTGTGCAGCAAAAGTGACTGAATTAATAATAATGTCTTGTTTCTTTAAGGGGTACTACACCCTGGCCAATTTTGTGCCTATTTTGTATTTTTCTCAAAAATTATAGCGCATTGGTGACAAGTAAGATATGTATATTATAGGGGCAAGGACTACAACTACTGCACTGAAAATTCAGCAACTCAAGGCAAGTAGTTATTGATTTATTGATCAAATATTGGTTTTCCTTCATTTTTGACTGTAACTCCACAACTGTTGTCTGTGCTGAAATAAAAATTTCCAGTGCAGTAGTTGTAGCCCTTGCCCCTATAATATACATATCTTACTTGTCACCAATACTCTATAATTTTTGAGAAAAATGCAAAAATAGGCACAAAATTTGGCAGGGGTGTAGTACCCCCTTAATGCAAACTCAATGTGAAGGAAGCAACACTACACAAGAAGTACAATTTGTGTTGAGAGAATAATAAGGATGATACCATAATCTTATACATTCAATGCATATGTCTAAAGAAATCAAAACTGTTTATAAGTCATCAAGCTCACAATAATACAGTCGAAGTACTACGTTGAACTGGATAAATTTGTGTACACACGAGAGATAGGACCCGTTCAGAAAAAACACCACAAAGAGAAAGCATGGGAAGCATGAGAAAAATAATTTGACTATTATATAGAAACACGATTGCCTTTAAATGTTGATGTACTAAGTAAGTAGGCAACATAACTTTGTATGATTGTTTTGGAGTAATAAGTTTCTCTATCATTTTGTAAGGGAATTATGTTAAAGCGATATTACTTTTAAGGGTAAAAAACTGTTATCAGCTGAATGAAAGCAACTCCTTATATTATCGGAATTGGTGCATTTTCAAATTCAAATAAATATAACTAGCTGCATAGATATCTTTAAGGTAATCATAAATCTTACGAGAACATATATATCGACAGAAATTATATTACTCTAAATACAAGAACAGTGCAGAACGAGACCAACATAGTACTTGATAAAAAGTAGAATAGTAGAGCCCACAATGTGCGCAGATGGAATTGAAGCTTGAATCAGATTGCAGATATCTAAAATCTATTTCGCAAGATCCTATGGCAATCATATAGCCATACAACCTGAACTCGTGCTGGCGGTTAATAAAGCTTTCATATCATCAAGAATTTCAAGCTTCTAAACATGCGTACTATTTAACTCAATAAAGTAATATAATAAGATTATAACAACATTTTTATTAAGTTATGTTCAAGCGACTGATTTAAGCAGACAGCAAATTATACTTTTACCGCGTTTATCAGTTGTACTCACTTTACTGATTATGATATGGATCAGCTGAACGTCTGCTGCAACTGATCCATATAATGTGTCTGCACATAATGCATCATTACACCAGGAATTATGAGCAGCAATGAATGAAGGATATTCAACTGTACTAGGCACACGGTATGGGTGTTCGTTGTACTCACCAAATGTGTATCCCTTATGCCCTGGCCAAGATTCGAATAGTAGATAAAGAAAATGTCTAGAAAACAGCTTAAAGCCATAATGTACGACCTTAAAATATGAAATTAGTTCATTTGGTTTTAAACCTGATTTTTATATCATATTTTGTAATGCTTATATACAAAATTTATTGTCCCATAAAACCCCTCGCTAAATGGCCAAAATAACCAATGTAGTTTCTTTCACTTTACCTTCTTATTTCCGATTTCGGCTTAAAATGGACAGAAACCAGAAACTCAGCATTTTGAGTAAAAAATAATAAAATTACAATCGTACATTATGGCTTTAATATAGATGTACTACTGCTACATTTGATCACAACTGAGCCAATGATATAACCACCAATACAACTCTGCAACCATGACAACAGCAACATCTATCATCATCATCATTATCATCATCATCATCATCATCATCATCAGTGGCGTAGCCAGGATTTTGGAACCGATGGGGCACAACTTGTAAATGTACCGACGGAAATATTTTTTGCCGACGAAAGTTGTGATTTGTTGACCCAATTTTTTTGAATGGTTTGAAAAAGTGAAGAGCAAAAAAAAAAAAGGATTTTAGGCGGTACCAGCTTAAAAACACACAAATTTTATGTATAATTAACAATTTTTCATAATTTTTTTTTTATTCTTTCTTTTTTTCTGTCACCATGGGTAAAAATTAGTCTATTGTTAACCCATTTTTTGTCGAAAACGCCTTCCGTCTACCGACGGCCTTACATGAACCGACGGCCATGACGAGCGGGGGCACCGGCCCCTGCCCCCCCACTGGCTACGCCACTGATCGTCATCATCATCAATAGGTTTCTTAAAATTTGACAAATACAGACATTCCTGAACATCGTGTGTTGTATAAGATGTACATCAGGATAAAGTTAAATTTGAAGACGCTTCGTTTAGTTCTAGAGCTATTACGGCTGCTCCCGGGACTGATAAAGGAAGATCTGCCTATTTTATCATAAAACATTAAAGAACATTGCCAAGCAAAGAACATAATACCGTTGAAGTACGTGGGACTTACAATCTAAGCATAAAAAACGTCTGGGAAATTTATCTTCAAATTAATCGAAGAATAAACTCTAATAAAACATGGATAATATAAAACTCAAGTTAAGAATTGTTTGATTGATTGAAATCCGTGAAGAACAAACCTGATATTTAACGCTTCAGGCGACATACTTCTTTACCATAATAGAAATAATTCTATATACATGTCTGCGGAAAATGTAAAGTATGAGCAATAAAATTTGTTTCAACGTAGTGATTTTCTGTTGTGTTTTATATGAAGTGTTACTACTTCTCTTCACGTGTGATTCTTTTATTACAATCAGGATATTTTAGACAGATTTATCGGTAGGAATGTCAAATTAATTTTTTGGTCAAATAATTGGTCATTTGCAGAATTTAAAACTTTATTGTTGTTTTAAATTAATTTTATTCGACCATCTTCTCAATGGCAGTAGATCCTGAGGGATGTGGGAATATATATCCAACTTTGGGATGACTATAATGTAATCTCCCCACCCCCTATTTCATATCATTAGAACCAAGGAAATTTTCCCAATCAATCAAAAATATTGACCTACCGTATTCACTCGATAGTTAGCACATGTGCTTCCTATCGAGGGCTTTTGAAAACGTGCAAAAACGAAAAAAAATGAACAGCGCCATCCACAAAAGTGATAAAAGTGTAAAGGGTTTTGAGCAAATCATCGATACACATAGCTATATACAAACAATTAAACCTACGAATTTGTGTGTTAACTACATTAGCTCAGTTGGTAAAGCGACAGACTTTGAATCATCTTAAGAAGAGCGAACTGAGCAGGAGTTCGAGGCTCGTTATAAACTTTTCCGTTGCTTTATTTTTTTTTGGGTTTGAGCTTTTCTTCATAAATTTAATCTTTGTTTTTCATTTTGTTTCGTTATTGTTTTTTATTTGCTTTATTTTGTTTTGTTTTTTCTTTTCTTTTTCTCCTTTCTTTCTTTTTTGTTCTATTCATACTGGGGTCATGGGTTATTTATTCAAAACATACCTATATACGAACAATTCAACCTGCAAATGTATGTCTGAACCCCATTAGCTCAGTTTGGAAAACGCCGGACTTCGAGACTCGATGAAGTTCAAATCTGTTCAGTATTTCACTATTTAGATTTTTTTCCTCTGCCATGTTTGTTTTACAGGTATTTTTTTAACTACGAATATAGGCCTACATTTGACAATTCTTGAAGGTTTTTTTGTGGGCTTTTTATTTATTTATTTATTTTACCAAAGGAACAATTAGAGATCAGTTGGATTAAAAGTGGAGTGGTTACATAACTCCTTGGTAACTGGATCACGCACCTTTTTGAAGGCAAATAAATACGCTCATTTCGTTCTAATAGACAAAGTGATAATCGGATTACACGTAACACTTCGCTGGCGAATAATTGGATCAACTTTAAAATTTCACCCCTACATCCAATTTCATGCATTTCTACACACATGCATGCTATACCTCAATGGCAGACATAGCTGCTGGGACACAATAGAACAATAAATGGCGTTGAATGCCATAGACTTTGTGTTGCGATCATATCGATCGTGGTGCAGAACTCAAAAGCGTGATCCAGCTGACAGTGATAATCGGATTACACGTAACATTTCCTTGCGAATTGTTACGCATAGTCGTGCTAAAAGTCGGTCGATACATGTTGAACTCAGCACAATTCAGAAATACGCGTTTTTGCTTTGAAAATTCTCGGTCAAATAAAAAACTTTTTTTTTTCAGTAATGTTGAATAAAAATGTTGAATAAAAACATAGTTCTTGGATATGCATTTGAAAAATCCCGGTGTTAAAATTAGGCACGAAATTGTTTCCTGTTTGATTTTGATAGGACTCAGCTTCACCTAGACTGCGGAACTTAGTCCTCAATGATAGTCAGTCATTTATCTTTTGGTCGTTATATGACTATGAGCGTGTTTATAGTGAGACAATCTTTCCGTTATTTAGCTAAACTACCGCGTAGTCTAGATTTGCAATGGTTAGTAAAACATAAACAAATATAGACTGCGTGGCAGTCCAGCTAAATACCGCATAATCTGGCTCACTATAAACACGCTCTATCATGATATGATTATCATCATCTCCGAGGAGCAATTTCAGACAATTGCTTGGGATTACTGGGGCAGAGGTTAATTGAATCCTTTCATGACCACTGATGCATAGTCAAGTCTGACAAGGACACTCGGCACGAATTGAAAGACCATGTCACTCTCGACAAAAGAATGCATGCATGTCAAAGGTCATACGACACCAATTGGTGTTTGTTATGCTCATCGAAATATGTACAGTAGGTCTATGTCTGGTTCCCTTCATAGAGCGTGTTTATAGTGAGCCAGATTATCCGGTATTTAGCGTATAAGTACATCTTATACGGTATTGGTCGCCACTATAAACAGACCAATAGCGCTATTTGCCGCACATATTATACGGAACTGATATCCTTCGATATCGATGGATATTGCAGTATATTTATTCCGTATACGGCCACTATAAACAGACAGGGATTAACGATACCGTTATTCAAGGAAGTGGAGCAGGGTTATAAAACTCTCCGAGCTCAAATTTGTCACTGTAATAACATACCACCTATAAAATATGGCACGGTACTGTGGCAAAAATGTAAAAAAATAGGCCGGTATCGTTTCGACGGCAAACTGTTTGAAATTGGCACCATATCCGTGTCTCCCACATTGCATTGCGGTGACCTCGAACACGCTGAGTTCAACCACCTCGGATTCAGAATAGCGCTATTGGTTGCCACTATAAACAGCAGAGATAACGGATAAGTCACATTCCATCCTAATCCCATATGCGTATAAGGATACCGTATAAATACCGTACACCACTATAAACACGCTCATTGTATGTAATGTCCTTCCATATACTTCTCCAACCCACTTGGTGATCAGAATTCGTCTTTGGCTTGCTGTTATGTCATTGTTGGCGTATTTTTGGCCATTTAATCAGGGACTGGAAACAGATTATTGTCAAGCTATTGTTATCAGATTATCTTTTCGACCTTCGATTGTATGCGAGTTGCGCCGAGTGCGCTATGTTTGAATTTTATTATTTACTCATGTTGCCCTACTAAATATAAAAATTTAAAAAAAATTCCAATATCTTTTTTAAGTTATGTAAAATTGTGTAAAATGTCTATCCTTTGTCGAACACAATTTCTGTGTAGCATGGAAAATCATTTACATAGGATTTTGAAGACAAAATGTGATAATTTTGTGGAGATACAGAATGCTAGAACAAACTAAATTATATTTTTTCTGGAATGTGTACACCGTACGCTTGGTATTCCTACTGATTTCGATACTGAAATAATTCTTAAGATGATGTTCTTTGAAGATTTATGTTGGCATTTCTAGAGTCTGTCATTATAGGCAAACATGTAGGCTCATTTCGCAATGTACAAGACAAGCCACGCGCTGTGTTGTAACTGTGCTTGGATTCGTAGGGTCTATTGATCAACGTATTATTCATGCTTGCTCAACTGAGGATAATTTGTAAACCTGCAACTCGCATGGTACAATGGGTGGAAGCCGTTTACAGTCCCTCCATAGAGGCCTTGCATGTGACGTATCATCCCGTAAATATGGCGGACTACTCAAATGCATTCAATAAAAGCATGATTGCAATCTACCGTGACAGTTCGTCTCACACACATAACCCTGCACTACGATCAAATAGGTTGATGACAACATTTGATTGAATGGACTGCACTCCGCTATAACTACGGTGAAGGACACCGGTTCAAATCCTTTGTCTGGAGCCAATCGATAATTTCATGCAGGGCCTCTATACAAGGTCCCTGATTCAATAAAGCGCACAATGTAACAGGCACAATTGAATCGGAGCCGGATTTTACACACAATGAGCGTGTTTATATTGAGACGATCTTTCCGTTATTTAGCTAAACTACCGCGCAGTCTAGATTTGCAATGGTTAGTAAAACATAAACAAATATAGACTGCGTGGCAGTCCAGCTAAATACCGCATAATCTGGCTCACTATTCAGCATCGAAGTGGTTACGTAATTCTCTTGGTTACCGGATCACGCTACTTTGGTATGCCTTCGAGTGCCATATACTTTATGTGGTGATCATTTCGATCGTGGTTCATTACTCTAGCGCGTGATCCCGTTGACATAGTAACATTACGTAACTTCGATACTGAATAAACACGCTCTTTGTTTTTTTATTTTTCTTATTGCACAAAATCATAAAAGTATAATGGATAAGGTTAAAATTATAAAATGCAAAAGATTTCTTTGCGGTTAAAAAGCATGTCCATATCACGTTTAAGTCGCAGTTATTGTGTCCTTCTTGATGTAAAACGAAGTCAGTATTTTGAAATAGACTGCGGAACTCAGTCTTCAATGATAGTCATTTGATAGAAGGAACCATCATCAGAGCCTTTGAAAAATATGGAATTTCTGTAGCGTAAAATGGAAAAGAGGACCAAGACCACCTCATTTTAACATTGAGGGCATACCCAACTACATTGTTGAATAAACAGCCCATGACCCCAGTATGAATAGAAAGAAGAAAAAAAAAGGAAAGAAAAACAAAACAAAATAAAGCAAATAAGAAACAATAAAGAAAAAAAAAAAAAAACAAAGCAAAAAAATATTAAATTTATCAAGAAAAGCTCAAACCCCAAAATAAAAATTAATCAACGGAAAAGTTTATAACGAGCCTCGAACTCCTGCTCAGTTCGCTCTTCTTAAGATGATTCAAATTCTCTCGCTTTACCAACTGAGCTAATGTAGTTAACACACAAATTTGTAGGTTTAATTGTTCGTATATAGCTATGTGTATCGATGATTTGCTCAAAACCCTTTACACTTTTGTCACTTTTGTGGATGGCGCTGTTCATTTTTTTTCGTTTTTGTACGTTTTCAAAAGCCCTCGATAGGAAGCACATGTGCTAACTATCGAGTGAATACGGTATATTAACCAAAATCCTTATATATGGAATTTTTTGGTAAAGTTACCCTTAGAAATGGATAAGCCGTACTCCCCTGTCGAAACATGATTTAAGTATCCCCACATTTTCAACCAAAAATGAAATCTCCTTTTTCATTTCATTGTTAATATTGAAATTCTTAGTTATAAATAACTTGTATGGGTCAAATTTTGACACCATTCTACATCAGTAAATACCACACCCCACCAGAAGCCATTAAGCGGGCCCCTGAACACCAGGCTTTTCGCGCTGCGACTATCGTCCTACGCGCTTCGAACTCTATATATAGGGTGAGTCAAAATGAAGTAAACTCGTGTTGTTTGTGTCGCTTTTAAGTCTAGAAGAAATCCGCGGTAAGTGAAAAGATCATTGAATAGAGTAGATTCTGACCGGCAAAATTAAAAAAAGAATTGCTGTATTTGTTTTCTGCAAACCCGAGTTATACTCATTTGAATAAAACCACCCATTTTTGTTGCTGCACGCGGTTTCACTTACCATGTTTGTATAGTGTATTGATTTGTAGGGCGCTATATTCAAATGCAAGTGTTGCAGTTTGTATGGATACCTCCTGGTTTAATCATAATAACTCTTATATAACTTGTGTAATTCATGGTTTCCCGCACGGTCCGACTGAAACTTGCTTGGGAAATGTTGGAAAGGGGTTGCGCTGCGTCTTGTTAACACTGTAAACATGAGTTTTTAGGGATTTTAGTGGTTTGGGGGGATTTTAGCCGCCATTTTGGAAAAAAATGAGGTGGCCCCTGCACTTATTTTAATTCTTTTATTCAAAGCAACAAACATGCCAAGGTTTTGGTGGGAAATATCAGTATTTTTTTCCTGGGATGTATATACCTGCCTAATAGAGGAGACCCATCAGAGTAATCAGTGACCAATTAAATGGCGGAACCCCTTTGCTCGAAACAATGGTGCCATGTTTATGAATAGACTATCGGCATTGGCAAATCAAATCGGCAACAAAGGGACGGCGCTATTTCATCTCCTTCTAAACTCCTCAAAAAAAGTTTGGAAACTTTCAAAAACGGCTGTATATCAGAAATTTTTGAAATCTATCTCCACATTGTTTCATATCAGTGAAACCATTGTTCTTTCCTGTCAACAATGACACCTCATTTGTGACGATAACTTATTCCACGACTGAGTAACTCTTCTTGAAAGACAAAGAGGTCTCAAAGAAAATGTGCCAAACTGACCATTGTCTGCGCTTATCTTATTGCTTTGAATGAATGAACGAGTGGTTTAATGCATGAATAAAAGAATGAATGAAAAGATGTTTGCCGTACATAATGTTGAATGAAAAAAGTGCTAGGATGGTTCTACAATGTGGATTCAAATGGATCAACGCAAGTCAATCTCTCTTGCTGGTCACCTCTTCATAGTTGTCATTTGCAAGAAAATTCTAATTAACCATGGTTCGATTATCAGATCTGGATAAGGCTCGAGCTATTGGTCAGCATGAGGCTGGCATACCTCAGAATTAAAGTGCGGCAACTTTTGGAGTTTCCCGCAGCATGATCTCCAAGCTAAAAGTCAAGTTTCGTCAGACCGGAGATGTCAAAGACAGACCCAGAAGTGGCCGCCCAAGAAAAACAACGGCTGCAGAAGATCGGTACATCAGACTAGCAGCACTTTGAAACCGTTTTTAATGAAACAGTGTGATATTCCTTATTCATGTTTACTGATGCAAATGGCGCAGACAATGGCAGATTTGGCACATTTGGTTTGAGACCTCCTTGTCTTTCAAAGACAATTTTGCATTTTGAGTTTATGTACAGTATCGGCAGAAGGAGAACGTCCACAATGCAATGGGTGATGGTGGTATACAGGGGGAAAGGGGACAGCTGTCCCCGCGAGGATGGAACCTCCCCCCCGCCTCCTCCGGTGGGATGCGGGCCGCCCGGATATTTAAAATATTTATATGCCTATTTTGTACCTTTTAATCCATTTTTGACAATTCTAGTCAAATTTTACCCCCCTTGAAAGTTTTCTTGCCTGTTCCCCCTTTGCCCTCCTTCTCAAAAAGTCGTGGCTAAGCCACTGGTAGTATACCATCGCCTTCCCACACACTGTGACCTGGTTCACGACATTTCCTTTTTGCACTCTCGTCCTACTGTGTACATACTTGCAATGGGAACCGGCAAGCTAGATTTAGAGATTAGCAATCTGATTCAAGCTTGTAACCCATCTGCCCGCAGCGTGGGCTCTATTCTGTATTTTATTAAAGCAACTATGTTGATCACGTAATTTCTGTACTGTACTGTTGTTGTAATTTATATTTTCTGGTAAGTACACAGGTTTTTTTTTTAAATAAAAACATCACCATTTGATTTAGGGTGGGTGGGTTTATGTTTAATCCAAATCTTATGCACACAATGCTAGAGTCCTTTTGGTATTATTCTGATGATCACAGAACTTATGTAATTATGTAGCAAATGGTAAATTTGAAAGTGATTTTCAGTAATCACCCTATATGACCTTGAACTTAAAATCTGTGAGGATCCCATAGACACCAGCTGAGGTAACTGTGTCAGTCGCATGTAATCTGTATGCAGTTTTGGTAAAAATCACATTTTAACCAAAATTACCCATGCGTGAATTTTGAAAGAGTAACAACTGGGATTGTGGAGCTTTTGTCCAAACTTGGGCATAATCGGCCAAATAATGAAGGAGCTACAGCAAAATTATATCAAATGTCGACAGATGTACGATTCTACCATGGTCTCTCTCCCTTCCACATCCACCTTCCACATCCACACCTAACCTTCCACCACAACCATAATATTAAAACCCATAGCACCCACACCTACACAAATCGACAGTAATAGCATGCTTTATTGAGGGAAAAAATGTTGTTAATTTTAGAGAATACAATTATTATTTTTACATGCCAACAAAAACATTGGGTATTTCTGGGCACTATGGATGTTTAAGTTGAATATTATCCTCGGACATGCAATTAGATTACAGAGACTTTATAACAGCATTTACCTATAGGCCTACAAGTTATATATAAGTTAATATTTCGGAAATATTTAATACAAATCTTAGAGCGTAATCCACATCTACTTTTTACAATTTCAGAAAGTAGGTCCACTACTCTACTTATATCTGAGAAACAGGTGATCGAGATCCAGGCATCAAATATACAGATTTATATTTCATTTAGGTTTATGTCAATAAAGCTTTAGAAATGTTACTGCTTGTGGGCTTGATGACTTATAAAGTAAATTTTATGGATTTCTTTTGACATTTATACATTGAATGTAGAGAATATGGTAAGTAAAGTACTGCTATCAGTATTATTATCCTCGCTAGGCAAATGGGTTAACCACTGTCATATAAAATTTGCATTTTATATAGTGTTGATTCCTTAAAACTGATTTGACATCAAAGAAACTAGACCTGTCCGATTCAAAATATCGTAATAAAAATGTCATGCCGGTTTACTCTACATGATATGAACTCCACAACTCCCTGTGTCTCATTTTTGGAAATAAGCTATTCATATGATAACCGCAGACTTTTATCTTCTTACTGTTTAAGGGATTCATAATATCCTTAGCCCACCCGTATCGAAAGCTTTCACTTCATTCGACTGCGAAACAAGCCACTACAAAGTTTTCCTAGGCACCATGATCTATAGTTAGTATAATAGCATCTGATTGTAGAATCTGAATTTGAAGTGATACTGCCATAACACTCCTGGTGGAGTCATACACGCAGGATGTGGTTTGCGCATGAGCTTACACAACTAGTCTTGTTGGTTGAAGTGGTTTGCGACGGCTTTGAATTGCTTGATGTCTTCTATGGTAGTTATTGAGTGAGGTAACGAGTTCCAGTCTTTGACTGTTTGGGGGAAGTAGCTGTGTTTATGGCAGTTCTTGTTTGAAGCTATGAGTTGGTAGCAGTTGGAATGTTGGTGCCGTGACTGACGTCGGCCCGGCATGCCGCGGCAGTAGGAGGTCATTCACCGGCAGGGCGAGGAGGTTTTGTTTTGATTTCTGGGCGCTGTTAATCTGCTTAATGTCCTTCTATTTTTAAGTGAGGTCCATTGAAGGTTGGTGAGTATGTCAGTAACACTGCTGTATCTGGAGTAGTCATTGACGACAAACCTTGCGGCTCTGCGTTGAACTTTTTCTAATTTATTGGTGAGATCCTGTGTATAGGGGTCCCAAACTGTAGATGAGTACTCTAAGAGTGGGCGAACTAAGCCAAGTGATCTGTTTGCTGAAGATGTAATACGGTTGATGTGCTTGTTCCAGGTTATGTTTTTTATTTTTATCAACTCCAAGATAACCGTGGCACGTTGTGGATTCCTTTAGGCATTGATCTAGGGTATAATTATAGACCTTGGGATTTCGAACATGTGTAATCCGCATGACAAAGCACTTTTTGGTGTTGAAATGCATTTGCCAATCAAACTGCCACTGGGCCAGGATGTCAAGGTCGTCTTGATCGTTGTTGGTATCCCCTAACAGCTTCTGTATATAAGTCGCTTGTCCTTTGACGCCCTTTTTCCTTTTTGATAGAACATAAAGAGCATATCTTAGCTTATCTTCTACATCATTCTTCCCCTACACTAGCTTCATCAGGATGTGTCAGAAGAAGTTAAATTGACACTCTCTTACACAAGAGTGTATGATTCAAGACGGTGCGATAGATGGCCTGCATTAATTGTCACACTCTTTGACACCCTTCGACGACAATTATTAAATAATTTAAGTTGCTCTTTGATGTTAGATTTGTGAATGCATTATTTTGCCTGAGGAATCGAATAGCAACGTTTGCACAGTATTTTTGTAGGGCCTGAGAACACATCAGACACATCAAATTACATTCTGAATACAAGGAATGTCGTTCTGCTATAAAATAATTTTGATTTTGTGAAATTCGCGATATGCAATTTGATGTATCAGATGTACTCTCATGCTATCCGATCCCTTAATAGAAACTATTTTCATGTATATAAGTAATTTAACCTCATACGATGATTTGAGAAATGACTATTTACTCGGGAAATAAAAGTAAGTAAGAAATTAATATATGGGATGGTGGTGGCAATAAATCAGCACCTCGCGTTTGTCAAAGAGGTGTTAGAAATATAGGGTGTTAAGCCCGCTGGTCTTGATATTATAGCAAAAATTCTTGATTCAGAATAAGGACCTACAGGCGTAAGTGCCTTTATCATGTCTGTGTTACATTTTATTGTTATTATTGTTATAGTAGTGACAATTACGTTTTATTCGGCATATTTTGCGTGCAATAAATCAAAGTATAGACAAGAAGTAGGTTGCAATCATTTATATAGGTTGTGTCATTGAGGTAACACATGGTGTGTACGTACCACGTGGTATATTAAGACTACTTTTGAATGTGCTATAGTTAATCTTAAAATAGGGACTAATGTGTTGTTGCTTTGAAATGGAAAAAGGTTGACTGCTTTTGTTATGAAGGCCAATAGTATCACCTACTTTTATACCTACACTGTTAAAACGCTATTTAAAATGCAAATATAAGCATTGTTCAACATTTGCAATGTACAGCTGCTTATGTAAGTTATTTAACACTAATAGGCTTGGGCGATGCATGATAATCAGATGAAGGACTGTTAATTTGGTTTGTATGCCATCTGAAACAGCTACTTTAAAATAACTGAACTATACCAAGCTACAACCATGGCCAAAATGTGTTGGGACACTTATGGAAAACGTACACTATAGTATGACCTTATTTCCGTTATTATTAACGTGATAAAGTGGAGGTTTCTTTGGTGTCAAGCCTAAACACTTTCCTAACACCCCATCCCTCCCCCTTCCCCACCAATCAATGTTGGGTGCCACAAGGCTCGTGTGACCAAAAAAGTCGAATTCAACATTGATCGGGGGAGTGGGGGGCTTATTTACATTACCCTATCAAACCGTCCCAACACTTATGGCCAGCATTGTCTCTAAGGTACAAAAAATCTAATTTTAAAATGTGTGTTTTGGCCCATATCTCCTCAACCATAGCTTGGATTTTCATCAAATTTTACATGAAAATGGAGAAACTATTTATCTTTTCACTTATATAAAAATTATTGCATTTTCCTCATGTGATTTAGGGATACGGTCACGTTTTATACGCAATATCATGTATTTTACAGTGCGTTCTGAACATTATTAGCCTATGCCAACTACGTATTTTGCGTAAAATGACGTTTTATTTTGAAAGAGTAGTGATTTAATCGCCAGAAATACATGATATTTGTTGACAGGAATTGATTGAAGTCTTTTAAAAGAGTGATTTTGGGAAAAAATACTTAAAATTAAAAAAAAGCTAATTTTTAGGAGAAAAAAAAACCAAAACTTTAATCATTTTCATCGTTTGCATCAAAAACGTATGTGGTATTTGCAACGAGTATATCGTGTAAATATAATCATAGTCGGCAGGAGTAGGCTTAAATTACATTTCATGACTGAAATTTATTAAAGCGCTTTCAAAGAAACTTATAGTAAGTATAGAAAGTAAAATATAGGTAGACATACAGAAAAAAAGAAGGACAAAAAAAAAAAAAAATTAATAGAACGACGAATATAATATGAAGGATATTGTAAAATAATAACAAAAAAGAAAAAAAAGAAATCTAAATAAATTCAGGGCTCGAACCCGTGTCCACTGCGCCTGTGGCAGATGCCGTATCCATTGCGCCACAGAGCTGTGTAACTTCAACAGGCTTAAACTATAATATAATGCTATTCAACATGCATGTATATAAATATACGCTCTACACACGATATACAATCCAAAAAAATACATTTTTACGGCATTTGTTTCATTAACTGAATATTTATCATATAGCAGGTGTTGGCTGACATTGTGCTCCACATTTAGTTCAGTTTTTGTCCGGGGTAAATGACTACGGGACAAAATCGGACGGTATACACGTCTTTAAAGAGTAAAGAATTTTAATATAATATTACTTTCTTTTTTTTTTACAAACGTGTATATCGTTCGTTTTTGTCCCAAAATCATTTTACCCCGGCCCAAAACTGAAATATATGTGGAGCACAAATGTCAGCCAACACCTGCTATATGATAAATATTCAGTTAATGAAACAAATGCCGTAAAAGTGTGATTTGTTTGACTGTTTATCGTCCGTAGAGCGTATATTTATATACATGCATCTTGAATAGCATTATATTACAGTTTAAGCCTGTTAAAGTAATACAGCTCTGTGGTGCAATGGATACGGCATCTGCCACAGGCACAGTGGACACGGGTTCGAGCCCCTGTATTTATTTATATATCTTTTTCTTTTCTTTTTTGTTATTATTTTACAATATCCTTCATCATATCATATTCGTCGTTCTATTAATTTTTGCCAATGTCCGTCCTTCTTTTTTTCTGTATTTTGTTGCTTCATTTGTGGTAGACTGCGGTAAATTGGGAAAACAAGTGTGCATGGGTTCGATTCCTTTATTTGTTTTTTGATCACGAGATGTTGTGATAACTTTTATTTTCTTCTATAGCTGTAATGTAACATTTTAATTGGTGGAAACAATAATTTTCCATTTTAAAACCCAAGTTTTTGACAGTTAAAGTGACGAATAGTGAACTTAGACAGGGCCAAAATATCGTTTTAAGACATTTTAAGTGACCAGTCCCTAAATTTCAAATGTAGCCATCCAAAAATTTTTTGGTAAAGCCACATGATAAGATCTCTAACTGCTCCACATTTGGTGTCAATATCATATTTACTTTTTGAGTTATAAGCAAAAAACTGAAATTAGATGATTTTTTTTCAACTTTTCAAATACAACCATGGCCAAAATGTGTTGGGACACTTATGGAAAACGTACACTATAGTATGACCTTATTTCCGTTATTATTAACGTGATAAAGTGGAGGTATCTTTGGTGTCAAGCCTAAACACTTTCCTAACACCCCAACCCTCCCCCTTCCCCACCAATCAATGTTGGGTGCCACAAGGCTCGTGTGACCAAAAAAGTCGAATTCAACATTGATCGGGGGAGTGGGGGGCTTATTTACATTACCCTATCAAACCGTCCCAACACTTATGGCCAGCATTGTAGGTAACAAGAAATTTGCAAATTGGATGGAGGCTTTGAAATTAAACGTTTTCTCTCAAACTTGAAATATAATTTTTTTTTTTTGCGTAACTTTGAGCTCCTCTCTGGACAAGGATATCTCACAGCCTTGAGGTCACACTGTTATTTTAGGGAATTAGTGCTTCAGTGCGTTTTATGAAATTAAAGTCTCAGGTCAACTAAGTTGTCTTTTGGGTAATTTCCTATGCAAATCATCTACTTCATCTGGCATTGTTTGCCTTTAACCGTGAGAGTTAAGTTCTAACATGGCAAATTACAGACTTGAAATTTAGTATGAAATATTTCTTCACGAAGTGCCAAGACTAATCTGAAAGGGGTCTGCATAAACCGCGCGGGTTAAATACTTATTGGGGTGTGTCGGTAGATGGTGTCTAATAATATTTGATAGAAAATGTGCTTTCCGTGAGTTTACATTATGGTGCTAGTAATGTAGTGTATTTGCCTAAAATGGCGGATTTAGGGAGGCTGGATTTGAGCTTTGTGGGGGACACAATTTCGGACTTTATGCAACATTCTTCAGTTATTGTCAAATTTATTTGGGTTTGAGGTGATATTTCCTGATCTTTGTCAGCAATTGGCATTTTGTCAAAGCTGAATGCATTAGTAATGTACCAGTTTTGAATGTGGGAGGAGCTTTTGAAAAAATGGCTCTTCAAAGTGGTATGTACTCAGAAAATATTAATTCCCCCTCGGGCCAAGTGTTATCATGGTTATAAACTTACTGTACATAAATAAACAGCGTGAGTTCATTGGACGACCAGGAATCCGCGCAGTTGTTTTTGTACCGTAAATTTATAACATTTGACCCCAGTGGGGACATTCAAACTTTCTGAGTTCGTACCACTTTGAAGACCTATATTTTTAAGTTTCGCCCATTTTCAAAAAATGGTACATAACAAGTGCACCAGCTGTGACAAATGCCAATTGCTGACAAAGTTTAGGAAAAAACACCTCAAACCCAAATAAATTTGACAATAACTGAAGAATGTTGCATAAAGTCCGAAATTGTATCCCCCACGAAGCTCAAATTCAACCTCCTTAAATCCGCCATTTTGGACAAATGCACTTCATTATGAGCACCATGATGTAAACTCATCATGGAAAGCACATTTTCTATCAAAAATTACTTGACACCATCTCCCGACACACCCAATAAATATTTAAGCCGTGCGGTTTATGCAGACCCCTTTCAGATTAGTCTTGGCACTTCGTGAAGAAATATTCCATATTAAATGTCAAGTCTGTACTTAACTAAATTAGCAAAGTGTCCATTGAAAACTATATAATAGGCAATTGGTGATATTTAACCTGTTGCTGTTATTTCATGCTTGTTCCGAATGTAAAGAGACTGTGCTGGAATGGCTCGGTTTGTCCTGGTTTTGACACCACAGAATGTATATACCTGTATATGCATTTGTGTTAACTTGAAATCATGACAAATTATCCGTCTGATGATCGGTATACCCAATGATCGTAAGTGAGGGTATGCTGTGAAACTAGTAGTAACGGTTGCCTTTTCCAGAGGTCTATACTTTGAATTTGTTTCTACGCTCACCTGTAATGGGTTTGAGCACTTTTAATTCCAAAGTTAGTCACCTGAAAAATAATACTTATATTACGCCCCCACTATTTATAGTGGTTGAGCACTTTCGACTACTTTTGGAGTAGAGACTGTGCTGGAATGGCTCGGTTTGTCCTGGTTTTGACACCACAGAATGTATATACCTGTATATGCATTTGTGTTAACTTGAAATCATGACAAATTATCCGTCTGATGATCGGTATACCCAATGATCGTAAGTGAGGGTATGCTGTGAAACTAGTAGTAACGGTTGCCTTTTCCAGAGGTCTATACTTTGAATTTGTTTCTACGCTCACCTGTAATGGGTTTGAGCACTTTTAATTCCAAAGTTAGTCACCTGAAAAATAATACTTATATTACGCCCCACTATTTATAGTGGTTGAGCACTTTCGACTACTTTTGGAGTAGAGACTGTGCTGGAATGGCTCGGTTTGTCCTGGTTTTGACACCACAGAATGTATATACCTGTATATGCATTTGTGTTAACTTGAAATCATGACAAATTATCCGTCTGATGATCGGTATACCCAATGATCGTAAGTGAGGGTATGCTGTGAAACTAGTAGTAACGGTTGCCTTTTCCAGAGGTCTATACTTTGAATTTGTTTCTACGCTCACCTGTAATGGGTTTGAGCACTTTTAATTCCAAAGTTAGTCACCTGAAAAATAATACTTAATTTATATATATATATATATATATATCTGAGTGGTACCATCAGCGAATCATTTCATTTTATAAAATTGTTGTTCGAAATATTGCATTTAAAACGAAATATCATGAAAGATGGAAATCCCCATTGATCAGAATAAAACATTACATAACGTCTATTTAAAAATTTTGGAAATACTCAGATTTATCCAGAATATTCATTAAATTGCATCGTGTATGGAAAATCCCTGTGGCTATAATAAGGTGAATGTGTCAATATGAGATATTAATAGAATGGAACTTTCCAGATTTACAAGTTTGGTATAACAGAAAAGAAGATTTTTATCAATTGGAAGAAGCTGTGATCTGTGTATGTTTAGTGCAGCAATGCGTTCACAAAGTTGAATACTTGGAATCAGTCAATTTAGAGTTACAGTAAAGGTGCTATATATTCGGCCTCTGAACGAATGATATGTTGTGGAGTCTTCCCGAAATGAGGAATTTGTTTTGGTTTCCGTCGTCATGTTGATAACTGATTCAATTAGCTTCTAAAGTTTGTCAAATGGAACAGAATGGCGAGCCATTCCTGAATAGTGAATAGTGGAAATAACATCATTGTGAGTGTCGTCATTGCCAAAGGATTCATATTGCAGTGGAATTAATACAAAGTTGGAACTGGACATTATTTCAAAGAGTCGTCCGGAACATTGAGTGCAACAGAACTTTGTTATCAACAAAAAAAGAAGAACACTGCCGGATAAGTAAAATTCTTAAATCAGTATATTTTGTTGGTTGTATGTTTATTTTATAAGAATTGTGTCTAATCATCCTCTACTTTCATTATAAATTCTAATTTAAGTTAACTCAAACAAATATTTTGCTTTGTTGTGTATTCTGAAGTGATTTCGGTAAAGGTTAAAAACTCATTTCATCGACTACATCCGATATCCGCAATGCTTTTCTATGCTTTTAAAGCCTATCCACGTGTTTCTCAGGATGACATCAGGATTGATCAGGATGAAAGCCTTCGTTTTAAGTTTTAGGGTTTTAAATTATTTTTATCATTCATCATTATTGGCACATGAAAGCTTGACAACATAGGGTCCACAACTTATAAGTTCCCCCTAATACTTTTTTAAATAAGTCAAAACATATTTTACGAAATGAAAAAATGTAAAAAGGTATGTATAGCCCTATTTGTGTTAAACATGTGGACCAATAATAGCGTCACACATCTTGCATTCAGTCACAATGGTTAAGGGATGGGGTATGAACGTTTGGACAGTATTTATTGTGGGCCATTAGAGCACATCAGACATATCGAATTGCATTCTGAATACGAAGAATGTCCTTCTGATATCAAATAATTTTGATTTTTTGAAATTCGAAATGTACATTTTATGGCAAATGATTAAAAATTGATATTTTTGATATTTAACAGTACTCGAAGTAAACTTTATAAATCTGATGATTTATACTTAAAGTGTATGTAGGTGGGATGAAAAGCCGACGATCAATTGAACATTTTGACCTTTCGTATTGAAGATATGGATTTTTTTCCCAAAACTCCAAAAAAGAGTTGGTCTTTTGGTCTTTTCCTCCCAGCTACATACACTTTAAGAATATATCATTAGATTTATAAAATTTACTTCGAGGACTGTTATATATCACAAATTTGTCATAAAATTTCTATTATATCGTGAATTTCAAAAAATGAAAATTATTTGATATCAGAAAGACATTCTTCGTATTCAGAATGCAATTAGATATGTCTGATGTGCTCTCATGTCCCACAAAAAATACTGTCGAAAAGCTCAAAACGCTCATTCCAGATCCCTTAATTGTGTAAGAAAAAAGGCCACTTTAAAGGTTGCACTTAAGTCCATAGCAATTCACTTTTCTATAATAAACACATGAATAGACCTACTGTATTGTTTGAGAGTTGACTCCTATAGACTCAGATGCAACTTAAACAGTCTTTTTTTTGCATAATGAACCATTGAACGTAATGACATATGACGCTATAATTTGGTCCATATGTGTAAAACAAGTAAGGTTACCCAAAAGTATTTAGGGGGAATTTATAAGTTGTGGACCCTATATTATATACGAGTATTAAAAGTGTATGTGTAAACCCCTTAGACAAACTATTCCCATTGAAACAAATGCTTCTTACTTGATCACACAAAGAGTGGAATGTGATCCTTCACACCAACAACAGAACATGTTGAAAGAACATGAAATAAATTGGCAGAGTCAAGAAGAAATGGCATGACATATCATAGAAAAAGTCGATATTTCATAATAGTTCACTACACCTGCTCACAATTATTGGCCATTCGGTCCCTGCGAATTCTGATATCCAGTATTGATTCATATGGCGAATGGTCACCAAAGGCAAACCATCTTGCTAACCATCGAAATCTTAATAGGTATTCTGCATTTAAGTCAACATTGAAACTCTATTCAGATACTCACCTATGACCAAAAGGTGCAAAAGCATAACAACACTGGACTATCAGTAAACAAGTAAGTAGATTAGTACCGGAAACCGATGCATTATTAGGGTCGTAGGTCATAATATTTCATATTTTTGTTTGACAACATTATTTGAGATATTGGTGGTTCTCTGCATAGTCTAAGACTTAAAGTCGTACTAGAACGTTAGGATTGCCAAGTGTGAAACGTAAACTTTGTCGAACATTCACCTGTCCTACTTATGAGCATCAAATATTCGATTAAGTCTAGCATTTGAGCAAAGAAACGTACTGACTACCCAAATACTGCATTTCAAATAAAGCCTCACGCTAGAGCCAAGAAGAAAAGGCGATCCCTCGTGTATCTATGGAAGCTCGCTGGTAGCCCAAGGTAGTTGCGGCAAATTTACAGCCGATAACTCTTAAGCTGAGTTTGATTTTATCGTTCTATTTGTATTCCTCTCACCTACTTTAATACAGAATAAACTTGTTAACATTCATGGCATTAAGTTGAGTGAATCGGTTAGCCTTTTAGTGAACATTGCCAACACTCAGTGACACAAGGGCTCTTGAGAAAGCACATAAAATAACATCTTACATCATAACATGTGCACAACTAAGGTAAGGGATACAATCGAAGTCAATCGATGGGCTCGCATTATAAACCCATAGGTAAGTACAGTGATGCAGTGGTCCTTATATGAAGAGCTTATTTCCAAACCATGTTAAGTCCACAACCACATGTTTCTCATTTACTTGTGTGATACAATCACAATTACTTTGACAAGTTTGATATTAGCAACAATGAGTTGTACCATCAACAAGCCATTATATACCACAACAATGCTGCTTTAACAATATGCAGACTTTTGTTCTCATTTGGGAACAAAGGCCTCACACAGTATTGTTACAGTGCATCCAACCACAGTTTGCTTTGTTATGGTGCATCCAACTGAAATTATAATACCTATAGCATCACACCCACGTGTCTTTGTGGACTTAACACGGTTTGGAAATAAGCACTTCAATATGCTTATAAATAGCGCTTATGTTTTATGGTCTCGAGCATTTTGTTCATTTCATGTGTTCTTTTATACCTACACTCTCGTATTGGCATCTTTTGTTTTTATTCTTTATTTCTAATGATCGTAATATTAGGCATGTCCACTAAAAATTGAATGGTCACCAAAGGCAAACCATCTTGCTAACCATCGAAATCTTAATAGGTATTCTGCATTTAAGTCAACATTGAAACTCTATTCAGATACTCACCTATGACCAAAAGGTGCAAAAGCATAACAACACTGGACTATCAGTAAACAAGTAAGTAGATGAGTACCGGAAACCGATGCATTATTAGGGTCGTAGGTCATAATATTTCATATTTTTGTTTGACAACATTATTTGAGATATTGGTGGTTCTCTGCATAGTCTAAGACTTAAAGTCGTACTAGAACGTTAGGATTGCCAAGTGTGAAACGTAAACTTTGTCGAACATTCACCTGTCCTACTTATGAGCATGTCTAGCATTTGAGCAAAGAAACGTACTGACTACCCAAATACTGCATTTCAAATAAAGCCTCACGCTAGAGCCAAGAAGAAAAGGCGATCCCTCGTGTATCTATGGAAGCTCGCTGGTAGCCCAAGGTAGTTGCAGCAAATTTACAGCCGATAACTCTTAAGCTGAGTTTGATTTTATCGTTCTATTTGTATTCCTCTCACCTACTTTAATACAGAATAAACTTGTTAACATTCATGGCATTAAGTTGAGTGAATCGGTTAGCGTTTTAGTGAACATTGCCAACACTCAGTGACACAAGGGCTCTTGAGAAAGCACATAAAATAACATCTTACATCATAACATGTGCACAACTAAGGTAAGGGATACAATCGAAGTCAATCGATGGGCTCGCATTATAAACCCATAGGTAAGTACAGTGATGCAGTGGTCCTTATATGAAGAGCTTATTTCCAAACCATGTTAAGTCCACAACCACATGTTTCTCATTTACTTGTGTGATACAATCACAATTACTTTGACAAGTTTGATATTAGCAACAATGAGTTGTACCATCAACAAGCCATTATATACCACAACAATGCTGCTTTAACAATATGCAGACTTTTGTTCTCATTTGGGAACAAAGGCCTCACACAGTATTGTTACAGTGCATCCAACCACAGTTTGCTTTGTTATGGTGCATCCAACTGAAATTATAATACCTATAGCATCACACCCACGTGTCTTTGTGGACTTAACACGGTTTGGAAATAAGCACTTCAATATGCTTATAAATAGCGCTTATGTTTTATGGTCTCGAGCATTTTGTTCATTTCATGTGTTCTTTTATACCTACACTCTCGTATTGGCATCTTTTGTTTTTATTCTTTATTTCTAATGATCGTAATAGCAACGTAGATCCCAGGGTGTAGATCTCAATACTTTTCCTTTGTATATATATACCTGATCATGATAAGATGGCGCTATTTCTTCTTGTGGTATGTACAGTGGCAAATGACTAGGAAGAATCATATCGCTAATATTGCAAGATTCCGCGCTGTTAGTTATTCAACGTGCTGTCAATCAAATAGCGCAGAGAATAATGCGACGAGTATGCTATTACCATACAAAAATAACGACAAACGAATCTTACCGAACGCGGATTTCCCCTGCTATTTAAATGACACACTTTCAAGAGATGTGAATTTTAGAGTTCTCTATATCGTCGATTTTGGTGAACTCTGTCACAGTTTGCTATAGCCATAGATTGTTGTCTGAAACGGACCACGCACGATCTTGCTAGTAAATTTAAGCATAAGAAAAAGTGACCCCGCCTGGGAATCGAACCCAGGACCTCAGGTTTACGAGACATGTGCCTTAACCACTGGGCCACGGGAGCTTCATGATTAGGCTGGTTGAAATTCGAACCCATAAGCGGTCACTTAAACTTATCTCCATAAGCGGTCACTTAAACTTATCTCCTCCCGCTGATAGCCCATAGTACATGTAGCTAGGGCCGTATTTATTTATTTATTTATTTATTTATTTATTTCTCTCTCTCTCTCTCTCTCTCTCTCTCTCTCTCTCTCTCTCTCTCTCTCTCTCTCTCTCTCTCTCTCTCTCTCTCTCTCTCTCTCTCTCTCTCCCTCTGTCAGGTGGCGATGTGTAGCGCTGCTGTGGTCTTCACAAGAGTACGCCATCTCACTCGATCTGATGCCAAGTGCGTTGCACCTTGCATTCCTTGGTTAGAAACCAGCTTCACGTCATTAGTCCAAGATGTTGGTGGACGTCCTCTTCCTCGTTTGCCTTCCATAGCTCCTTGCAAAATCTGTTTTTCTACACCTCCATGTTTCCTGACAATATGGCCAAAGTACTTCAGCTTTCTCTCCATTATGCCGCTTCTGATGGTTAGACTTGTACCAATCTTGTCGAGGATCCAAGAATTTATTCTTCTGTCTTTCCATGTCACTCGTAGAAGCCTCCTGTAACACCACATCTCAAAAGCATCTACTCTTTTTCTATCATTCTTGGTCATAGCCCAAGACTCGCATCCATAAGTGACAATGGAAAACACAGTTGCACGAAGTAGGCGTACCTTGAGGTCAATGGATAGGCCTCTGCTTTTCCATATGCTTGACATGCCCTGCACAGTTGTCCTTGCAATAGCCAGTCTTCTCTTAATTTCAGTTGTGCTGTCACCACTGTTGTTAATCATTGAATCCAGATATTCAAATTGCTTCACCTCCTCAATCTGCTGTCCATCTATCACAAACTCATCGCTTTTCCGCTCTCTGTCTACAACCATTATTTTTGTCTTCTTTGTGTTCAGGAGAAGATGTTTATCTTCGCTGGCCTCTTTGATGCGCTTCAAAAGATCAATCAGTTCTACTCTGCTGCTACAAATTAAAGTGGTATCATCGGCGTACCTCATGTTAGTAATTCTTGTACCGCCAAACTTCACTCCACCTTCAAACCTCTCCAAAGCTGTTCTCATTATGTCTTCAGAGATAGGTTTGGTGATAGCACACAGCCCTGTCGTAAGCCTCTTCCAATCTTGAACCAATCTGTGTCCCCACTACTTGTTCTGACTGCCGATTCTTGGTCTTCATATAAGCAGCTGATCAGATCCACAAGATGACTTAGGAAACCCATCTTTTTCATAGTTTCCCACATCTGAGGGTGGCTAACACAGTCAAAAGCTTTACTGTAATCTATGAAGCACATGTAAAGAGGAAGTCTATGCTCTCTGCATTTCTCAATCACATTCCTGATATTGACGATTTGGTCCCTAGTCCCCCTTCCTTCACGAAATCCTGCCTGCTCATCAGATATTTCTTGATGAGCAGGCAGTATTGGGTAAACATGTCACTTATTGATTGTATTGAATTTTACTTGGTCGTAAAGGTAATGTCTTAAGCCTCTACATAATCTTCGTTTCAATAAAATCGGTGGTCTACAAGCATCTTGTTGGTGCTCTTAAGAAGGACAGTTTTAAACAATGGGCCTTTTGAAGTGGTATTTTAATTTATGATTTCGAAATAAATATCATATTATTTATTTACTAATGTCAATTAATTGAAAGAAGTACAGTAAAAACCTTTGCTCTTAGATCTTTGACGATAAGCATGAGAGTTCATTTTACGCGGCTCAAACGTCTTGATGTGCGAAATTGGCAAAAAGTGGCCCAATTTGGGCGATTAAGTAAAATAGGGCATAGCGTTTGAGCCTGAACTGGGAACGACACCAAGTAAAGTTTTTCTGTTAGCCAAGATATTACTGATTCTACTGCATATCACATTTACGCCACGCCCTCCTTAATCGCTATCACGCGCAACACACACCAATTAACCTTTAACTTTCTCAATAGTAAGACAATTAGCAGAACTGCGTGAAAATAACAAACGCGAAAGCCAAGAATCCGAGAACTAAGAAGCAGTACCAAGCTGTGTCAGTTTTCATAAAGGTTTTACCAGCCTTGATCTGACATTGTGTGTTTTAGATTTATATGATCTCTTCCTGTAGGTATATCAGGAAGATGTTTGTACAAATTTGACAACGTCTAAGAGGTTGTCACCTTTCATCTATTGTATTAATGTGCAAACCTGAAACGGTTGAAAGTAAAATTTGATTGATTATTATGTTTTTATACTACAGTCGAAAATGAGAAAGCAAAACACCATGTTTCAATACTTCCGCTTTACAATGACTGCATTTAGTGATTTTGCATGCACTTTGCATAATTTTAAAATATTTTCCCATTACAAAATAATACTCCTTTTGCAAACAGGCTCAAAGAAAGAACAAAAATCCGCACTTGAATGCAACTATTAATGCTGTCTAAAGCAATGATTATCATTAATATGATATTCAAATGAGATGTTATAAGGATTCTTGACATTCATATCACATGACTACATAACACAGGAAATACAATTCAACGGAATTTTGTATCCCAAATGAATTTGAAAGAATTAGACTCAAGCGAAATGTTACATTCAGGTTTAATGCCATTGTACAAAGCTTAATATTTCATTTCCCAAACACCTGCTCGCTAATATTAATAACAATATAACTATAATCAATGCCATATAGTGAAAACATCAAAATGGGTGTCAGATAAATATGTGGTTTAAGGGAATTCATTATACTCCTAGATGTTTTGAAAAGCTCATCGCAAAGTATATAAGGAAATATCTGAAAGTGTTATTATTTTGTTATTGCAGGTTTTGTTATTCTTGAGACAAAGCAAAAACAACTGCTTTTTTTAGAATCGGGAAACTATGTTTAAAAAAACACAAATTGCTATGTGGTTTTGAGTATAGATTTCATACTGGTAAATCGGAATTTATTTATTTACACTGGCAAATCAGTCCAGCCAAAATTTGCCTTAATGTTTAGCGCAAATGAGAAAGATCAAGGATCCATAGTCCTTTACATCTAAGTGTGACTCGTACTTGAACATAATTATCATAAAGCTGGGAAAAATCAATTTATCAATGAAAAGTAGGTATCTGAATTTGGTAATTTGGCGGAAATTAAAAGGAATTTCGTTGCAGAGTGTTAACCCGGCCGTGTAATAGTACAATACCAATAAATCTGTTAAATTTGTTTTGATATTGAAGCAGGAGTGTGAGAGTTCATAAGGGCAATGTCAAGCCCCAAAATCACGCCATTGTTTGACCTACGATATATATTTCGCCATTTTGTAACTATCAACGCGTGGTCCTTGTTTGTTAAGGTTTCCACCGGATAAGCTCGGATAGTCTGTGGTTAGCCCAGGAGTCACCTTTGACCACGCGCAAAGATAAATCAGGAAGATGTTTAAATGTGATGCGCATATATCTCATAGTCACCGTCATATTGGATATCGTATTTACCAAAGAATAGTTGTAAAGTGCTATACTTATATTTAGTAATTGGGAATCGGGATAATTACAACAAATCAATGTTTTACCTACTGTCATAACAACAATAATATGATATGATAAATAATAAATAAATGTTGGTATTTATACAGCGCCTTTCACATGTGAACATGTACCAAAGCGCTTTACATTTATTCCGCCGTCGTTAGAATATGTCAGCTGCCATACAATGCCCAAGGCATGCTCATACCTTTGGGCGGCGCTCAATGGACAGTATTCATAACAGCTCCCCATTTCACACCTGGGTGGAGAGGAGTAATCGAGATAAAGTGCCTTACTCAAGGGCACAACACGATGGCGTCGCCGGGGCTCGAACCCGCAACCTTACGATTATGAGTCGTAGCCCGTTCCGCTCGGCCACCGTGCTCCCAATGATATGATATGATAAGATATGATATGATTTTATTAAGGCTACATGCTCTTTTTGGTTGAAATTTTTGGCGGGAAATAATCCCGCCAAAACATTAAAGTAATCTTTTCCCACAACTAAATATCATAGTCATAACTTTCATTATACTTAATTGCAATTATCCCAGATAATTCTTGATTTGTTTTTACAGAGTCTTGAATTGTCGAATTTTTTGATCAAAAAACATCACTCGGTGTATTTTGAAACTCGAGGCATTAACTCTTCTCAAATTAGCTCCAAATCATAATTTATTATATGCACGTGTAGCAAACACCAATGGGAATAATTGGACGTTGTTTGCGGAGCCTAAATTTGGTTTGATTTTATTTCACAATAATTCTAAGGTGATAATTTTGACCTGGCATTTCCTTTTTGGATTTCCAATTTAAATTCATTGATATGTGATATTTTGAATAAATAAAGAGTACGCTTACCTTTCTGCAACGCTTCCCGGTATCATTAAGCATCTGCTGATAACCAACATTTTAGCTGAAAACAGTCCCTTCCTATCATTTTTGAACAAAATATGGTTCAAAAGTACGTACACTACGCGTATATACTGCCCAAGTGAGGTAATGAAGAGAGCTATTTACGGTGGGGTATCTATTGTAAGCTGTTAGGGTAGGCCTATAGTATATCTTCCCGCAAGTGACAAGATGTGTCAAGCAGAGGCATACATAAGGGCGGTATATTCAAACGGTATTGTCTGGATCATTGAGTATCGATTGCGCACGTATACACGGATGTGTGTGGTCCTCCCCAGGTTTTGACATGAATTACAAATGACGTCGTGAATGACCCAGCGTTTTCATTTTATTATTACAAAATTAATCGTCGTTTATCACGAGTCCTAAGAGTCGTACCAGTTCAATTCATCAAAATTAATTTGTATTAAATGAAAAACAAACGGACAAGTAGAGTCATATGTCTTTCTATGACTGTATTCCTACCAAAATCTGATTTTCAATACACTAGAAACGTGTTGATAAGTACATCTTTGAAAATCGCCGAATGTTAACCACAGTCACCGTGGCACAGTAGCCATCTTTAGCATTCATAGTGCAATTGGCAGTGGTTCGAACCCTGGTGAAAATTTTAGTATTTTTTATTCTTTTTACTAATGCGCTGTGCCTTTTTTCAAACACGCCCCTGAATGAAATTGGTGGGCAAGTACCCTTAACCTGCACAACATCGCGGCCAAACGGCCGAATTGCATTATCATATAAGGAAACCAATTACACATATAAAGCAAAAATATGAAAAAAGGCAAATAGGCATGGAGGACAGCAGAGAGATGCAAAGTGGCACAAAGGGAAGCCACCAGCACGCAAGCTACTGCTGCTTATTCAGCAGATTAATATACAGGGTGTCCCAAAAAAAAGAGACCCCTCATTGCGCCCTCTTATTCTCCTATTTCTGAAAACATAATCAAATATATTTTGGTATGTAAAAAAATCTTGAGTCGTTAGCTTTAATAAACCAAAACAATTTTATCAATCGGTTCACAACTTTTGAAGATATGCTCTTTTAAAGAAATGTACCCGTTTTTCACTCTGTCCACGGAGAAGGTTTGGCTACTTCAAAGATTGAAAAGGAGTACACATACCATGCATGAATATCAAACATTCCTCAATGATAACTTTATAAAATAACTTTATTTATGGAATGGGCTTTACCGGTGGGTTTATGGGCAATGGATTTTGTTAATATAGTGTCATTAATTTGTGGGTAAAATGGATGCCGAATGGGACTTCTTTTGCTTTACTTGCAATTACTTATTTTTTCTTGGTTATTTATGCCTTTTTGTTTTATTATGTTTCTTACTTTCTTACTTTGTTGTTTCTTGATTTCTTTTTTTATTTACAACATAAGTCATTTCTCCTTTTAGGATAAAAGGTAGCCCTTAAAGGCTGTTTGGTTTGTCTTTGGTTCTTCTGAACTGAGTTTACTGTGCTGCTCTGCCCTCTACCTGGTTGCCTCCTTGGCGAATACAGGTTTCAGCTCCGGTCCTCATTGCATCAATTGCGTTGCGTACCATCCTTTTGCGCCGGATATTTGCGAATCCTTTCAGTAATACATCTACGAAGATCTTAGATTTTGCCACAAAGGAAAAAAGTGGTGTGAGGTCTGGTGATCGTGCATGCCACTCCACAGCATGAGCCCTCCCAACCACTCTGTTTGCTATCCGTGGACAGAGTGAAAAACGGGTACTTTTATTCAAAAGGGCATATCTTCAAAAGTTGTGAGCCGATTGAAAAAATTGTTTTGGTTTATTAAGGCTAACGATTTAAGGTTTCTTTACATACCAAAATATATTTAATCAATTTTTCAGAAATAGGAGAAAAAGAGGGCGCAATGAGGGGCCTCTTTTTTGGGGGACACCCTGTAGTAGGGAATGTAGTCTCCACGGCAGCCAGTTTGGTTCCGCCCCCTCCACACAAACAGTCTGCCAATGGCCACTTATAACGCCGTTTCTGATTGGCTACACGTATGTAGCTGTAGAGCTGTACATACGGGAACTTGATTGACCTCAGTCAGCTGGCGAGATGGCGGGTCAAAATTGCTCATGAATAATTAAGTAGCCGTCTATCCGATAGACCAATTGAAAACTTTGTTTGACGTCAAGCTGGATGACGTCGTCAGATAACCGTTAGCCAATCAAAAGGACCAGTTCGTCATCATTGGCAGACTGTTTGTGTGGAGGGAGCGTAACCAAACTGGCTGCGAAGGAGACTATAGGGAATGGGGCTTTCGGCAAATCTGCTTGTGCGCGCACGCAATTTAAAGATATGCGCTGTATTTTTCAGCTGTCTTCCGTGGACTTCACTTCTACTAGCAAGCGATCGCGCGAACTTTAGCGAGTGTTGTTCCCCCCCCTGGCATAGAGAGAGTCTAGCTTACATACACTAACTGCATTATCATAAGAAATATATTTAGCAGCCAAAATGATCCTGCAGACCCTTTTTGGACACGCTCAAGTGTACTGGATTGCTTAACAGTGAGCAATGAATGCCAATGGCATCAGAGTATTCTAAAAGGGGACGTATGTAACCAACGTAAACTGTGGTCAGCTCAGAAACGTTGAAATAATAATTAGAAATAGTGCCTGGGTGGCCTAATCTACTATAACGTTTGTCTAAACCTAAGATACATGTTCTGATAATTTCGTGACGTAATTTCTTTCACTAATTCATAAAAGTTCCCTTATTGAAGTAATTCTTTTGTACTCCAAGCATTTGTATGTCTTCTGGAAGAAAATTTAAACTAATGTCCTTCATATGAATAGATGTGTATTATGTGGAAATATTTCGATGGTCTATATTTTTTCACATGGAATTAATCCTAGGATTATTTGACTATCTAAACCACGCTTTCAAATGTAGATTGACTTGTTCGACTTCTCTGCTCATGACTATTGCACTGCGAAATTTAAAAACTTCTTTTGTATACTTTGATCAATGTAACTTCAAACCAAAATATTCTGCGGTCACACGATTATGTAACAAACTGAAATGAAAACTGAAGCTACATGTTTTAAGTTTCTAACAATGGGTAAAGACAAATGTATCAGTAATGACGTTAGTCAAGAGCTTAGGCAGGATAATAGGAAACCACGTGGCCAAAACCAAAACGAATCCTAAAACTCATAATTTGAAACAACCGAATGTATAATAGTGCTCATTATAGCAGCTTTCTCTTTGGTATAGTTTAGTTCTTTTTTTACCTGTCTTTTAAGACGCGTCTTAAAAGAATTCGATACTTTCAGACTCAGACCAAGGATATAATGAATCTCTAAAAAAAAAAGAACATAAAAGCTTAATAAATCGATGTGACGTTTTGGATTTCATTACAACATTTTGAAATGATTTATTTCTAAGACAAAAAATCGATGTTAAGAAAGCACAAAGAAGCAAAGTTTATTTTAGGTAAATGACAGTGATTAACCCATTTGTCTAGAAAGAATAATGATAATGATAGCAACATTTACTTCAATACCAAAGTCGTCTACAAGAAATCCATAAAATTTACTTTGTAAGTCATCAAGCCCACAAGCAACAACATTTCTAAAGCTTTATTGACATAAACCTAAATGAAAAATAAATCTATATAATTTTTTGCCTGGATGTCGATCACCTGTTTCGTAGATATAAAAAGAGTTTTGACCTACTTTCTGAAATTGTAAAAAGTTGTGGATTATTATCAAAGATTTTTATTATTAAATGTTTCAAAAACATTCACTTTTATCACCATTAATAAATGGTTTTGAAAATTAATGGGTTTGAAATGAACCGAGTATATGCATTTAGCTCAATATTCACATGTACGTGCAGGGGTGTGTGTGTTTATAACAGACGATGATGTATATTGGGGGTAATGGGGTGGGTTGTTGTGAGAAAGAGAGATTGTAAAAGACGAAAACGCCGTCGACATTGCTGCGTTTTTAAAAACATCGCATTAATATTAATGTTAATTCAGTGCATTGAAATCAAATTGAATTGAAATGAATTTTGGGCGATTTTCATTTCAATGCATTGGAATTGAATTGGAATCGAAATGAGTGGGCTTGGACATGAATTGAATTGGATTGGAATTGAAATCATCGTGAGCAATGAAGAATTGAATTGGATTGGAATTGAAATCATATTGAGTGATGAAGAATGAAGTGGAATTGAAATGAAATTCAGCTTTGATTTCAATTCAGCATTTCAATTCACAAGCAGATGTCTGTGATTCCAGATTATTCCACCTGTAAAAAGTGCTCTTCCCCCGTTCTGAATTCTGATACACTACATGTAGGTCTATACACACAAGAGACACACACATTAAAAATTTAGCATCAATAGATGGTGCCATATAATGACCATCCCTGTCTAGCACACAACATGCATTTTCAGGGAAGATCGCAAACTTTTGGCACTAATCATAAAGCCCCTATATGTCTCAAGCTCCTAATTTTTATGCTCAAAAGTCATTGTACATTTGAACAAATTGTGAGAAAACCATTAATGAAAATGCTTATATCTTTGACAGCTTTTTTCACACTTTTTCAAAAGTACAAGGATTTTGGGTGTAAACTTTTAGGAGGAGCAGGAGATAAGTAGGGGCTATCTAATATCTAGTATCAAAACCTTGTTTTATGATATCTTTGAGGTCAGTGTGGGGACAGGGTCCCATTTAATATTGAACGTTACCACGCACCTTAAGTTTAGAAAATAATGTGTATATGGTGGACAAGAAGTTAAATATTAGGAAATCAGTCACCTAAGAACTAAGAAGTTCCAAAGTTTCATAAAATAGGACCCAGAGGTCAAGGATCACTCGCATTGTTTGAATGTGAAAAGTGAGTTAACATAACAATGAAGTATCTTCTGTTGAAATGCTTTTGTGACAAGTGGTGCACTTGATTTTGACTTTATGTTGCTGACTCAAGTGTTATAAAATTGGTAGTAAAATTTAAAACATGCAGTGCAAAAACAGTGTCTAGATATTAAACACCATTCTAGACACCATCTTGTCCTTGATTTGTAAACATGTCTAAATGCTAAACATGTTTTGTAATTTGATGCCTTGTGTTTTAGATATTAAACACTTGATGTTTTGAAGTTTGACATTTGTGTTTAGATTTTACATGTGTTTACAAATCGCGGGCAAAAAAGTGTTCAATCTCTAAACACAGTTTTTGCAGTGTGCCTTTGGTCAATTAACACAAACTGCAACTGTATTGGAATTGGAATTGAATTGAAATTGAAATGAATGCTCAGAATTGAATTGAAATTGATTAGCTGTTAATTTCACTGCATTGGATTGGAATTGAAATGAAACGATTTTGAAATTGAAAAATTGAATTGGAATCGAATTGAATTAATTCTAAAGCAAGGTGGATTGAATTGGAATTGAATAGCAAGACTCCACGTGTAGAAAGAATTGAATTTGAATAGAATTGAAATAAATTTTCTGGAGTGAAATAACAATAATTAATATGCCTACCGTGAATAAAAAATAATAGAGTACTCTGCCCTAAAATACAGAATGTGTTCGAATAGTACAAAGGTGGTGACGCCTCAGGTATATCATAGCATTTCTGTGTTGCGTTCAAGAACATTTAATACTGGACGTGACAAACACAGCTTTGACGCAGGAAGTTAGAACATGAATTAATGAGAGTTTCTCTTATGCATACTATGCCCGGTGGCTATTTATCCATGTTCTTCCTTCACGTCTGATTGCTGCTATGCAATTTTTGTATTATGTAAGGCAACATGAACATGTTTAAGAGATGTAGAATTCTTTAACTTGATTTATATATATGCTCTCTTTCCTCTCTGCACATAACTAGAAACCAATCGATTTAGTCAACAATATTATGAGCTATTTTAAACGTTTTTTGAACACTATTTCAGCATACGGAGTCAGCACATTGAATAAGGTAGTACCGTACATCGTCTACACTAGGTGAATAATTATTTTGCTGAGAGTGGCTGCTAAGTTACAAAATAAGCTAAAGTTATACTCCGCCGCTCGGTGAGCGATTGGTATTTGACCAATAAGGTAGCTCGCTTTTCCCCAAGTTCATTGGCTAAAAACCAATCGCTATAGCTCAGCGATGTAATAAATTCAACTATGAGTTGTCTTTCAAAATCCTATTGTTGAACGTCGGACAATAAAGCTTGTATTTATAATATTGTCTCACTGTCTATATAGAATTGAAAAAATGACAATAAGAGCACATTCCTCAAGCACATAGTTGCATTGAGATGAATTGAGTGACTGCCACTCGAAATGATTCTGGTATTTATTCCTAACTATAATGAAAAACTTAGTAACAGTATGGTGGTGTATTTACTATTGATATTCAATGTAGTTAGCCAAATCCTTGAATATATCCCGTTAATTTTTGGTTTTTGTAAAAACATATTGTAAGACTTGCAGTTGAATGTGTTGAAAGAATATGGTAAGCTCCTGTCTGTACTTTGAACTTCCAGTATGTGCTTTCAAAATAAAATCGAACAAAAATCAGTTGCTTGGTTTGACCAAAAGGTCATAATGTGGCCTGTTTTTGCACGCTAACTTTGTACCACTGTTGTGTGTGAAATGGTACACTGCAAGATCAATTAATTCCCACTTGTAAAAGGATATATACTTTACCGAGCATCCACTTCTACTTTCTTTCTTTTATAGCAAATGTAGGATAGGATAACGTTGTTACGTGTAACATCAATCTCAGTTTTCGAATGCGAATAGGCCATCTAGGCGGAATCGAGAGTTATTACAAGCCAGTCAATTCCTTGGAGCCTATCCGGTCACACTACCCAGTAGTATAACATAATTTGATCCGCTATCATTGTCTGTTGGTCTTTATGTGAGAACGTTATCGCGGCTACGGTTCCGTATTCAAAAATATTTTATTACAGAATCGGTTTTTTTTATATTTTTGTAGAATTGTCAGAGATTTTTACAGAATGTTTGGTGTTTTACAAAATATTTTAGTTTTTTTCTATTTTTCGCAGCATTCTTCCTGTTACAAAACAGAGAAACAATTAATAACGGAGAAAAAACGTCCGTAAAATAACTGCTGGTACACTGCAAAAACTCCGGTGTTGAATATGCAACACCGAGCTGGTGTTGAAGCTTCTTGTGTTAATTTACGGTGTTAGATTGTTAGATTAACACCACGGTGGTGTCAATACAAAATCTTAAATGTGCACTGCATGGACTTTTATGTAGATCTAAGGGATCTATTATTTGGGTGGAAACCAACAGAAGCAACAGAAACAATTCACGCTCATTGATTTTAATTGATCTTAAAAGATGTTAACAATGATTACAAATGATAATTTCAACACCCGTACCAGTGTCACTTCTACACCAAAAAGTGCGAACCTCTCAGAACACCGCCGCAGTGTTAAATATGTTCCATCAACACCCAGTGGTGTTAAATTTACACCACAGTGGTATTGAATATAGGAAATTCAGATAAAAGGATCAAATCAACACCCAGCGGTGTTGAATATAGGAAATTAACACAGGAAAAAGGATCAAATTAACACCAGAATACAGTATCAAAATAACACTTCGTAGTGTCAAAATAACACTTGGCAGTGTTTCATTAACTCAGAACACCACCCCGGTGTTAAAATTAACACACTCGGTGTTACTTTTAACACCGACGTTTTTGCAGTGTAGCCTAAGCTGAGAGAAGGGAATTCCCTTTCATGTAATCATAATAATAATAAAGTCATTCAGAACTATTTATGGATTAGGAAATTATGACAAAGTCATTCCATTGCATCATGTGCAAAACCATGTTGCTTTTATGTTGCTTTTATGTGGATGTGAGGGAATGTGCTACTAATAACACAATGGTGACTTTCCGGTTTCTTTACTATTAACAAAATATAAACATGACTCATGAGAGTGTTAATGTTCCAAGTGTCAGTTGCACAGGATTGCAGCTCTATATGTGATGCGATCAAGCAAAATCAGTCGGAACTCGGAAATAATAAATTTTCAGTTTCTTATGTGAGAGTATAAAGCATTTACAAAGCTGCATTTTGCAGAAAACCCTATTCAAATTGAACAACCAGGTCCAAAGATATGAGCAATTAAAGAGTTGCCAAAACAAGAGGAAACAAAAGGAAATAATTCCTTTATTTGGCTATATCTCAAAATCAATATTTCCGAGTTCCGACTGATTTTGCTTGATCGCATCACATATGTGTTCTCAAATAAAAAACACTTGTAAACCAGTCAATTCTTGTGTAACTAAAACGCTACTATCCGGCCAGAATGACGGATATTTGGAGTATGCCAATAGGGCGCATCTTTCCTAAAAAGGGAATTTGCATATTCCCTCAACTTGCTGAAATCTGGTTTTCGAATGGATTCAAGGACACATCTGTCAATGTAAACGGAACTGGGGGGTTAATGCCTGAAGAAAGGGAGTGAATGGTGAAAGCAGCACTATTTTGGAAATTGTCATCTGTGCAATGATTTGTACGCAAAGGATATATTATGTTCAAGTAAACAGTGACTTCGCTGGACACGTTTGAATCAGGGTATATATCAGTCGTCCGGAACATTGAGTATAACAGAAATTTACGATAAACAACAAGAAGGATACTGTTGGATAAGTAAACATTGTAAGTCATTGTAATTCATCGATTGGAGTATGCATTCATGTTTATATGCAAGAACAGTTTCAAACAATATTATTTTGTTGTGCATTCTTAAGTGTTCTTTAGTAAAAGATGTTGTGGCCATGGGTCGTTGCGACCCGCAACCCCCTCAACAGCTTCAACATTACATTACATTACATTACATTACATTACATTACATTACATTACATTACATTACATTACATTACATGTATTTTAACCTCCGAATTACCGGTATATATCTTTAGTCAGATACCATCTAATCTGATCAGATTCCTGATAAGATCAAAGCATTGATTCTCTTGGTAGGTTATAATCTTAAGTCTTCTATAGCCTGAATCTTCTGGCCTCTAATGTCGGTGCCTTTTTTTACCCACAATCCTTCACGTTGCCGATTACCGTGCGTAGTTGTTGAAAGTCTTCTATAGGGTCTTTGTTATTATTTTGTGATTATAAATAGGGAAATCTATAACATCTTTCTTGTCCATAATCTCTAATAAACTCTACATTACATTCCCAACTGGTGTAAATTAAAGATTAATACCAAGCAACATACATCATTTGTTTACATCTTATTTATTAGAAGAAGGAAAACTTGAACTGGGGGTATTACGTCGACCAATGCAGTATGAAATAATATACTGATGTTAAGTTAGATGTGACTCCTATATTTATTAAATGAGACGTCAAAAACAATATTCTGAGCATCGTAATGATATTTAATAGGACTTACTTTTGCCCGATCTCTCATTGAATTTTCCACACTTTAATCATTTCAAATCAATTAACGATGCAGGTAAAAAGTGGAATATTATATATAATATTCAATATTTGCATTATGGAATAAGTTTAAGGACATAAATGGAAAGAAATATAGTCGACAAATATGATATTTAAATACAATAAACAAATAGTGGATGTGTTTGAAAAATGATAAACAATATTGTCCAAGAAAATTTAAATACAAAATCTACCATGACATGGTGTTGCGCAGAGCTTTGACTTGGGCTTTCCAGCAGGAGATTGCCATTTAGGATTCTGATTTTATAGACTATCCGTTTATTATGTCTATTGGCAGCTACGCCATTTTCTTCTAATTAACAGATGTGTGCAGACAAGATCCTTGTTTCTGTATTTTGTCCCTTGGATACTACATTTACCCACCCTGTAGCCTCTTCTATTACATAGGCGTAAATCCCGGGGACCCCCCAATATTTTAATAGGCCGGATGATCCATACAATCCCCCCCCCCCCCCACCCCCACCCCACCCCCATTTTAACGCCTGTATGTGGGTTTCTGCCAAATTAACCTCATATTGGGTCATTTTATGCCCCGGGTTTTATGCTAAAAAGTGCCAATTTATTCCACTTTTGTAGCATATTCAATCAGATTAGCTTCAATATGGCAATTTGTTAGGCTACAGCAGAGTGGATAGTATCCGTGAAATTTGGATCTTCTTCATAGCAAATTTTAAAAACTGAAGGTTTATCTGCCACTGTAAATACAATGTTATTTTACAAAAAGCAGTAAGTCAAACTGACATTATTATCTTATATATGACCCCATTAAACACAAAACGCTTTTGAAACGTTTTAATCAGATTTTATTTTGGGTTTTGGTTTTGGTTAAAACATTTTAATAACATTAAATATCGGGTTTTATAAAGGTCATGGACGCGTTTTAAAATGTTTTGTATGAAAACACACAGCAACAACATTTTTAAAATGTTATTGTAAAATGTTTTTGCAAATATTTTTTGCCAAATATTTCGTCAACATTTAAATAACATTTTGGTAAATTATTTTGCAGTAAGTTTTTAAAAAACGTTTTTGAATGTTATGAAAACGTTTTATACCCTTTATAATTATACCCTTTATATAACCCGACATTTATACGTTTTCTCGTAACCTTTTCTAACCTTTATTACCTTTTGCGAACAATGTCGAAAACGTTTTGTGTTTGCTGGGATTGTATATTAATGTGATCTTTAAATTTTACGTCTGCATTTGTATAGTAAAACCAAGAATGCTAAAACCCGGTAGCCAACCATAAGCGCAACTAGTATCCCGATATCTCGCTCTAGATGTTGCTGTAAAAAACAAACAATTTTTTTTTTAATAATAGAAAATATCCAGTCGTTTCCTTTGAAGCTAGTTGCAAATGCTGTTTTGTTTATTGTCAACATTCAGGAGGCTTTTAATGCTAGAAAGGTCATACACAATGTACAAAAGCTACGCTTCCAAAAGGCGTGCAAGAATCTCGTGAACATGGGTAAAGATATTGCATGCATACGTAATCAATTATAATGAACATTTCGTATACTATCTATGAGACGTGTAGAGAGTTCTTCTTATTGATAAACACATCTAAGTGTGTCTGTTTGTTACCAGAAACCTCACTGTTTGAATGCTCTAGTTTCTCACCTCACACGTTAGAGGATAACATTTCCTTTGGGTAGAGCACCTGTGCTATATTGGACTGGAGTGGCTACTTCATCGTATCTGACGGCAAGACAGTTAAGAGACCATTATCGCCATCTTAAAGGTGACTCTGTGAATGGTTTGTTTGGTTTTTTTGTTTGGTTTTTTTGCTTACAGTTTTTTTCGAACTCATTCAAGTCATTTTCTTTCGCTATGTTTATAATCGTTTTTAAAATGGTGACAAACATTCAAGGTCAGAACATCTGCTATGAGTGTAGATGAAACACATTCAGATTGACAACTGACATTTACACACACCAAGAATAACTTTAGTATATTTTTTAGAAATTAGAGCAACAGCTAATATGTAAGAAAAATGTGGACAATGGTAGTATTATGTATGCCAGGAACTATCATTATTATTGCTTTCAATGAATGAAATGGCAAAATATGAACATTTCAAACGTTAACACTGGTTCATTATTTGCTTCTGTTTTGAACATTTTAGATGTTATTAACGTAACAAAGTTTGGACGTGCTGACGGGCATCGGATACCAGTCATGTGTTTCAGCCACAAAACATAAAAATGAATTTTGCCCCGATATAAATTTCGTTGTAGTATATAGTAGTTAGGACATATACTGTCAATTGAAATCTAGACTCGTAACCTGCAATCCTGCATCTGAATTAATTGGCATGGCAGAAAGTGATATAATGCAAAATGACACACCGTACTTAACGAAATACAATACTGAGATCTCTTTTAACAGTTCACAAATAGCAACCTAGGTTAAAGGGTGGATTTGTTTCTACAAAGGTGTAAAAAGGCTGCACTGAATTTAGAGCTATATACGTTATATAAATGAAACGGAACCGCAGGTCTTTGGCATTGTAATGCTCGTTTCATGCCCGACAGAGCTGATAGCATTTTATTTGTTCCTTTCTCTGCCATTCTGTTCTTCTTCCGTTTCAAAAGGGCTTTGAAACGGGATTGATCATATAGAATGCACGAACACTGACTCTAACCTGCTTCCACATTGGCTAAAACCGGGAAGATAAGAAGAATAAAAAAAAGGAAACAACTTATCGACAATATCAACAATGCAACCTTGAATATGTTTAAGGTCGAAATTTCAGTTTCAGTTTTGTTTGCAATAGGCCCTATGAGTAACCTGCAATCCTGAAAGAATGCACGAACACTGACTCTAACCTGCTTCCACATTGGCTAAAACCGGGAAGATAAGAAGAATAAAAAAAAGGAAACAACTTATCGACAATATCAACAATGCAACCTTGAATATGTTTAAGGTCGAAATTTCAGTTTGCAATAGGCCCTATGAGTTAACAAAAAAATATAAATTGCTGAGAGATTTTGACATTGTTATTCTTTTCATTCTTTTCATCACCTCGTTCATTGTATCAATTTCATCACTTACTGATTGAAAAGAGTATGTTTTCAACACTGCTTCACCATCTGGTATACACGCAATCGTACTATTCTCTAAGCAATCTCAAAGATAATATTTTTCTTTGCGTAAATCTCCGCTAGAATCAAAATAAAGATGGCGTTTCTGTTATTTAAAAACATTATTTGCACATTGCTTTTAGCGTTATTTTCCGCCACGTCGGAAGCTGTCGAATTTTGATTACTTCCAGCGAAGATACATGCCTATGATGTTGTAATATTATCCTTGTCTGGGTATATGCTATCTTAGGGAACCGTATCAAAATAAGCTGGATGTGTTTCCAACTTCGGCAAAACTCTCAATCTAATTAGGGGGCAATTTATCCACATCACCCTGTAAACACGCCTGTAAATATTGCTTTCCTTGGTAGTAATGATGCAGTTGGGTTACTCCATATGAAATCAAGGAGTCGCCCCACCTGACCCCTTCAGATTTGCTTTATATTTTAGTCGTATGTTGTACCTGTAAAAATATTAAAAACCTGCAAATTTGAGGCTTGTAGCTCTTACGGATTTTCGGTGGCAGCCATTTAAAGTTGGAGTAGGGGGGTCTAAATTTGGACCCAAAAGTTGGCCTTTAAATAAATTTCATCTTTGGGAGTCTGTGCCTTCTTTATAAAAAGAAAGAGAGGTCTGAAACTTTGTATACACACTAACTGCATGCCCAATTTGTCAAAAAATAAAAAACAAAAAAATTCTGTAATTTCGCGTTGTGTCACGGGGTCATTAAATATGCAAGAAAAAATGTAATGTTTTGTAAACTGGCAAGTTTAGCCCCCCTAAATTCACATTTTTTGTCAGATTAATTATTTTTTGTTATCACTGATGCTATATATAGGATAAATACAATGCATATCCAAAAAATTGAGGTCACAACTCATTTACATTTCGAACAGCGCCCTCACGAAGATGACATTTATTGTAAATTCAACATTTTCAGGGGCCCAAAGTCGATGTGGTCCACTTTCAAAATTTATAAAACATCACTTTTATATAACTACTAGTCTTAAATTACAACTTTGCAAAGTCCCAGTAATTGTACAGGTTGACTTCATATAAAATGACAAGCCCAAAGTTGACCATTTTCTTATGATTGCATGTAGTGCAAATGTGCCGAATTCGGAAGGCTTGAAAGTCAAATTGGCCCCAATATTGAAAATAAAATGGAAATAAAAGTAAATAGGGCCAATAACTATGCATCTAGTCATTTATTTTCAATATTGTTGCCATTTTGACTTTTAAACCTTCCGAATTCGGCACATTTGCAGTACATGCAATATCATAAGAAAATGGTCAACTTTGGGCTTGTCTTTTATATGAAGTCAATCTATAAAATTATTGGGTTTGAGGAAAGTTGTAATTTAAGACTAGTAGTCATATAAAAGTGATGTTTTATAAATTTTGTAGGTTGACCACATCGACTTTGGGCCCCCTGAAATGGCTACCGTAGAAAATCTGTATATATTGAAAATGAAATGGAAATAAAAGTAAATAGGACCAATAACTACTCATCTAGTCATTTATTTTTAATATTGTGGCCAATATTGGCGCTATTTACTTTTATTTCCATTTTATTTTCAATATTGGGGCCAATTTGACTTTCAAGCCTTCCGAATTCGGCACATTTGCACTACATGCAATCATAAGAAAATGGTCAACTTTGGGCTTGTCATTTTATATGAAGTCAACCTATACAATTACTGGGACTTACCAAAGTTGTAATTTAAGACTAGTAGTTATATAAAAGTGATGTTTTATAAATTTTGAAGGTGGACCACATCGACTTTGGGCCCCCTGAAAATGTTGAATTTGCAATAAATTTCATCTTCGTGAGAGCGCTGTTCGAAATGTAAATGAGTTGTGACCTCAATTTTTTGGATATGCATTGTATTTATCCTATACATAGCATCAGTGTTAACAAAAAATAATTAATCTGACAAACAGTGTGAATTTAGGGGGGCTAAACTTGCCAGTTTACAAAATATTACATTTTTTCTTGCATATTTAATGACCCCGTGACACAACGCGCAATTACAGAATTTTTTATTTTTTATTTTTGACAAATTGGGCATGCAGTTAGTGTGTATACAAAGTTTCAGACCTCTCTTTCTTTTTATAAAGAAGGCACAGACTCCCAAAGATGAAATTTATTTAAAGGGCAACTTTTGGGTCCAAATTTAGACCCCCTACTCCAACTTTAAATGGCTGCCACAGAAAATCCGCAAGAGCTACAGACCTCAAATTTGCAGGTTTTTAATATTTTTACAGGTACAACATATGACTACAATATAAAGCAAATCTGAAGGGGTCAGGTGGGACGCCTCCTTGATTTCATATGGAATGACCCAGTTATATATGCAGACACGTGGATCGAAACAAGCAGGCGGTAAGCGCCTCATCCGTTTCAACATGTTCAAGATCATGTTGATACCCTGTTTTCGACTGTAAGTTCAAAATCTTCACATAAATTACGGCAAAGACTATTTCAATCGGAACTATGCATGTTGGTACCAATCAGAATGCAATAGATGTCAATCGAAAGCATGGATAACAAATTATAAAATATCATTTTCTGAAAGAAACGATATTATAGGTTTAATACACGTGGCAATAAATTAATTCAATTCTGAAAACACATTAAAATCAAATTTGATTTACTATGCTTATTATAGGGTTCATGGATATTGAACACGACTCGACTATTGGTCTATAACAAGGAAATGCGTTTAATCTGAAACGCCTTATTTGAATGTAAAATACTCATAGTGCAGTTTTGTCCACGGCAAATTCACCGTGACCTTTTCAGCCATAAACCCGCTTAGTGAAGATTAAACCGAAATATGCAGTACTAAACCATTATAGTAATCGATTTTCCAATGCGAATTCCTTACCACGTGATAATATTAATCCAATGAGCGATAGAATTGTCCGCTACGGTCGACTAATCCAATCGATAATGATGCTATTGACATGTACGGGCGGAGCTCCACTGACTGAGTTTTGGGGTATTTTTCACTGGTTTGCTATAATTTACTTATCAAGGCGGTCCCCCGTTATCATAAGGACTATGCTAATGATTTAAAGATCGACATGTAGAGAATAAACCATACTGGATTGACAGAAAGTACTAAATTTGTACCTATTACGGTTTCGTGGCACCCATCTTCCAAATGCGACCAAGTCAGGGCGGCCCGGTGAAGCAAAATGTGCATTGGATTAACACGGGAGTTTGGATAAGATGTAGATTTCCTTTCTCATACAAATGTATGGTCCTCCGTTATTAAAGCTTGTACCTGGTTAAAAATTCAGATATTTGGAAAAGAATAAGTAATTGAAACATAGAGCAAGTACTAAAATCATAGCTTTTATACTTTTTGATATATGACGCTAACTAGTTCATCCCCTATATCTACAACACAGCGCTACCAGTACGGGTCAATTGCCTATTGTGAGTGCCCCTGTGTTGTGTGCATAAATGTAGTTAACAATAACTGCATGATGTGTAGACGAATGAAAACACAAGCCTTGCATAATATGTCTAATAAGTCATCTGCAGTTTATTTACATCTCAGAAAGGGTTCAATTGTAACAGAGGCAATTATCATCTGATGGAATTACACTGTGAACAGAGTTTATTATACCAATTTTATCCAATTGTGATATAAACCCTCACCTTCACAATCGGCATCTTAAGGAATGGGATATTAACGTTTAGCGACGTTTTCACGTATTTTTGTGGGAGCTGAGAGTACACCAGACCTACCGAATTGCATTCTGAATACGAGGAATGTCCTTCTGATATCAAATAATTTTGATTTTTTGAAATTCGCGATATAATACAAATTTTATTTTTTTAAATTTGTGATATTTAACAGTCCTCGAAGTAAACTTTATAAATCTAATGATATGTACTGAAAGTGTATAGCTGGGATGAAAAGCCGACGATCAATTGAAAATTTTGACCTTTCATATTATTTATAAACACTTTTTTCCCACATTTTTTTTTGGTGTTTTGGGGACAAAATTCCATATCTTCAATACGAGAGGTCAAATTTTTCAATTGATCGTCGGCTTTTCTTCACAGCTACATACACTTTAAGTACATATCATTAGATTTGTAAAGTTTACTTCGAGGACTGTTAAATATCAAAAATATCATTTTGTAATCATTTGCCATAGAATGCGTATTATATCGCAAATTTAAAAAAAAAATCTAAATTATTTGATATCAGAAGGACATTCTTCGTATTCAGAATGCAATTCGATATGCCTGATGTGCTCTCATGTCCCACAAAAAATACTGTCCAAACGTCCATACCCCCATCCCTTAAACCTTTCATTTAGTATTCATATGGGGAAATCATTCACACCGATTACGTATCATGTATCTGTTAGCTTGTCAAATTAGGTCCAGTGAAAGTAACATTAGAAGATCTATCTGAGGATAAAAGAGGGGCAAGCAATTTTTTGCAGAGCAAAAGAGGAGTCCAAGCCATTTTTGGCTGAGGTCAAAAGGGGCAAGAGGTTTTTGGCAAGTCAAAGTGGATTTTGGGCTGTAATATTTGTTGGGTATAATATCACTCGAAAAATAATGTATAATCACGAGGAATATACCTGTAAACAATTTTAATTGAAGACTCTTACAAACGTGGTATAATTTTGTACAACAAAATTTTCTAATGCCTGTCACTGCATTTGATCGCTTACGTTGCGCCCGCGCTGAGATCATTCTACCGAGTGAAAACCGGAACTAAATGATTTATGTATGGACCTGCACCAAAGTGGGTGTGACCACAGAGCTGATTGGCTCTTTTGGGCGAGAAATGCTCTGCATTTCTCGCCCTTTGCGCTGGGTTTTGACATACATATTAGTCACAGCGTTGCAGAAAATATTCGTGCTGTCTATATACTCATGAAAATTTGTAATTATTACTTCATTTTGATATCTAATCAGTGCTATAAAGTCATTTTAGGCAGCAACGTGTTTGTATTAAAGGAAATACTAAAACCTATTGTTGTAGAACTAGAATTACTTGTATGCAAATCCGAAAGTTGCAACAGATTATTTTCATTTCTTTGTTTGTTAAGCATGATTGCCAGTTTTTACGTAACGTTGGGCGCAAGGTACCACTAGGGCGTAAACAGATTAATTTACCGTGCCCACTGATAGCCGGTCACCGAATCAACTATTCACACACCGGATTTATTTGTCAACCTCACAGTCAATTAATTTATGTCAACATGTCCTTTTTTGAGATTGCATGCAAACATTGAACATCTCATTTACATAATAATGAACTCATGTCTGTGAGCCCATTTTAATGGCCATTATCTTATTTACATAATGCTTTTGACCTCAAGTCATGAGTGGTGATTCAATATTTAATTGGCCTACATGTACTCCTCTAAATATTTTACCATAAAGTCCTATGATGGAGGGCTTTTTTTGTTGTGTAGTCCTACAAAGGTGGGGTGACTAAAAAGTAGCCTGCTGGTACATGTTTTACCGTACAGTCCTATGGTGTAGGGTTTTTTATTTTTTTATTTTGTTGTCCTAATTTGATTGCTCTCCTTGGTCTCTTCGTCATTTAGATAACTTCCAACACCAACCTTCCTAGTTTAATTCTTTCAATCAAAATTTCACTCCTCTGCTAATGATGACAAGTGAAAATCGAAGTAATACTGCAATATCAATATGGAACTACACCTTTATCTTGACAATTCATTTGCTCGCCCTATTCCTTTTAAAGGAATTTTTATTAATGTATGGACGTGGTGAATTTTGTTCATAGGTTAGAAGCAAGCATAACCTCTTGAATATGTATTAATTGTATTTGCTTATATTTGGATATTTGGAGATATTATAGGTGCCGTTTTAAAGCAAAATATTAAACGTGGCAATGAATTAATTCAATTCTGAAAACACATTAATCTCAAATTTGATTTATTATACTTATTATAGGGTCCATGAATATTGAAAACGACTCGACTATTTGGCCCATAACTGGGGAATACGTTTAATCTGAAACGTCTTATTTCAATGTAAAATACTGTAGACGAATGAAAACACAAGACTTGCATAATGTGTCTAATAAGCCATCTGCAGTTTAAACACATTCACAGAAAGGGTTCAATTGTAGCTAATTGTAGCACAGGCAATTATCATGTGATGGAATTACACTGTGAACAGAGTTCATTATACCAATTGTATCCAATTAAGACATAAACCCTCACCTTTACAATTAGTACCTTTAACTTTTCATTTAGTATTCATATGGGGAAAGCCAATTCATGTCTTAAATTATTTACACCGATTACGTATCATGTATCTGTTAACTTGTCAAATTAGTTAGAGTGTCAGATTAAACGTACCATTATTTTCATTTGACTTTTGTTTTGAAAATAATCCTTAAAGGGGCATTTCGTGATCCACAGCCTCATCCCCCACTTTTCCCAAAAAAGTTGAGATTTTTACACCACTGGATACCTCTGGCTACATAATGTTTATGTACCAAATATTTCTTGCAGATTAATTCGTTTAGCAAAAATATCGCCAAATTTGAATTTCGTTCTGGTGCACCAGAACGAAATTACAACACATTGTCTATGGAGCAGTGTAATACACATAATCATGCATAACTCGCAAACGCAAAATCGGAATCAACTGAAATTTTGGAAATAAGCTTTTTCGTGGATATCTACTGAAAAATGTCATAAAAAGAGAATGCTAGGATCACGAAATCCTCCTTTAATAGTGAATAACATTGTTAAACATTTGTAGAGATAAGTACTACAAACAAATTCCTGTTCTTATTTGGGGATTAATGGATTAAATATTTGCACCGGTCCAACTGTCATTACAACTAATGCTCAAACTTAAGATTAAACATAATTACGTATATGTGATGCGATCAAGCAAAATCAGTCGGAACTCGGAAATATTAAATTTTCAGTTTCTTATAGGATAATAAAAAGTATTTACAAAGCTACATTTTGCAGAAAACCCAATTGGAATTGAACAACCAGTTCCAACGATATGAGCAACTTAAGACTTTCCAAAACAAAAGAAAACAAAAGGAAATATTTCCTTTCTTTGGCTATATCTCAAAATCAATATTTCCGAGTTCCGACTGATTTGGCTTGATCGCATCACATATTAGTGTGTGCAAAATTTACTTTTTGGCAGAGGGTTAGAGTTTTGGCAAATCAAAGAGGATGCACACATTCATGTGGTACCTTTTAAATAAAACGGCCTAAGAAACCTTAGCAAAAAGGTACGAAAACAATCTATTGCGCAAAATGTCCTGTTCGCTACGCTCGCAAATTGTTTTCACACAAATTTGGTAGGCCAAGAAAGGGGAGCAAGCATTTTTGCCAGGTTATTGTTAAATTTGCCCTCCCCCCGGACAGATCATAATTGTACAGCAATTATGTGTACAATGCATTTATCTTTGTGGTCCGCTTTCCGGAAGACATTTTCCATGTCATTCATATTTAATTACATTCGGCTGTAATATTTGTTGGGTATAATATCACTCGAAGAATAATGTATATATTCACAAGGAATTGGCAGACATTTAGAATTAGATGTTCCAAATTACAAACGTTACGTTTTCACCTTGGTTGAATGACCTTGATCCCATACCCTAATGTAGTCCAATCCAATATATGTGAACCACGAAATGAACGTAGAGTCGCAAGTAGGTAGTTTCGAAACATCCCGGATGACTGAGTTGATGTTCTTTGTTTGCCGCGCAAGCCAGTATAGTTAGGGGAAAAAGTTCACTTTGGTGACCACTCTCTGGCTAGTAAGGTTTGACGATTGATTCGTCTTCTATGGACCATTTAGAAAAAAATTAGCCACCATGTCCCTCGCGAAAATCCCGGCATTTTTTGCTAGAGGCCAAAATCCAAAATGGCCGCCGCCACCATTTTGAAAATTTAAGTTTTGAACCAGAGCCCCTATAATCATGCACAAAGACACTTTTTCGGATATGTCGAGTACAAGGATTCCGATTCTGACATTAGTTTGACATTACGGCATAATTTTCACCCAGAAATCCAAGATGGTGGCCGGCACCATCTTGAAAAATTTAGTTTTGAACAAGAGGACCTAAAACCGTGTACAAAGACACTTTTTTGGACAAGTCGATCACAAGGATTTCAAATTTGACATTACTTTGACATTACGAACTCATATTTACCCAGAAATCCAAGAAAGATAAAAAAAACCTTTATATTAAAAACAATAGGCCCATTTCACTGTTGACAGTTGATTATAAAATCTTTGCGAAGACTTTGGCAAATCGGTTAAAAAAGTACTTGAGCCAGCTTATTAAATCCTGATCAATCTGGCTTTCTTAAAGGAAGAAATATTGGTAATAATATTCGCTTAATTATGGATATAATTGAATATACTGATATCAATGAAATTCCAGGGGCAATCCTTCTTTTAGACATTAAAAAAGGCCTTTGACAGTGTCAGTCATGAATGTTTGCTTCAAGTTGAAAATTTTATTCACTGGATAAAAAACACTTTATTCTCAAAGGACAAGTTATGTGGTCAATAATGGGTTTTTCACAAAACCAATCACAGTGGATAAAGGAATTTTTCAGGGCTGTCCTATTTCTCCTTATTTATTCCTGATGGTTATTGAAACAATGGCTCTTGCCATTCGCCAGAATGTTACTATTAAAGGTAATCCATTACGTCATTCGCACATGCACAGATAATATAACATAACAACGTCCCAGCAAACACAAAACGTTTTCGACATCATTCGCAAAAGGTTATAAAAGGTTGTCAGAAAACGTTTAAATGTCGGGTTATATAAAGGGTATATTAAGAGTATAAAACGTTTTCATAACCTTAAAAACATTTTTGATAATCTACTGCCAGCAAACAAAAATGTTTTACAGAAAACGTTTAAATGTCGGGTTATATAAAGGGTATAAAAACGTTTTAATAACATTCCAAAAACATTCTTGAAAACTTGATACAAAAATTTTGGGGTTGAAAAAATATTTTGCGAAAAATGTTTGCCCAAAATATTTTCAATAACGTTTTAAAAACGTTTTCATGACCTTTATATAACCCAACATTTAAATGTTATTAAAAGGTTTTGAAAAAAACATTTTAAGAACATTTCTGTGTTTGCTGGGTTCAAATATTTTAACATAATGTTATTTAATTATTTGGCAAAAATGTTTACAAAAATAGTTTACAATAACATTTTTTGAAAACATTAAAAAATATTGTTGTAGTGTGTTTTCATACAAAACGTTTTAAAACGTTATCATGACCTTTATATAACCCGACATTTTAATGTTATTAAAACGTTTTTACCTAAACCAAAAGCCAAAATATAACTTATTTAAAAACGTTTTTGTGTTTGCTGGGGTACTCTACAGTTGACTAAAGGACGGGTTATAGTTTTCTGAGGTACGCGCTGTGGCAAATTGAGATTCGATATCAAGTTCTTTTCTATTGACTCAAGGCTGACAATAACATTGTTCACTTGATTTGTTTAGTGTCTTCTTTTTATCATATGTGTTGCGATCAAGCAAAATCAGTCGGAACTCGGAAATATTGATTTTGAGATATAGCCAAACAAAGGCGCTTTTTCCTTTGGTTTCCTGTTGTAATTGCTCATATCTCAATTTCAATGGGGAACTTCAGAATGCAGCTTTGTAAATGCTTTTACTCTCCTATAAAAATTACATATTTTCGAGTTCCGACTGATTTTGCTTGATCACATCATAATTTTATATTTATCTTCAAATTATTTCTTCCCGCATAATCAAGGATGTATGGCTTTTGAGCAATAATTATTCAAATGAATAGCATGGGTGCAACCATGTTCCTAGTTATGATTTTAAATGCAAATACAGCTGACAATTACACATTTTATTCGACTTTGATCAAAAGTTTTGCAGCATGGTCAAAAGCGTGACAAATGTATTATTTTATCTCCAGTCAAAATAATTGATATGTCCAACCAATAGAAACACACACAATGTTTTATTGATATTAACCTTTGTATTTTGTACACGTACATGGAAAAGCCCCAGAGTTCAATTCTGAATATACGCCTGAAATTACAGAGTTGCAGCTGTATTTTCTTCCTATCACATTATATTACATTCTGTGCACATAATTCGAAACATTTCCTACTTATTCCCCTCCCAAGATACACATTGGGAAAAGGGCAGGAGAATGGTTTTGCCATTTAATGTATTTAACCATTAATCACATGAAGCCACCGAGTATATTTGCCTCGCTTTTAACAGCCAAAATACATCGCTTCGTTATTTATTTAACAAGTCTCAAAGTAGATCCATATTCTCTCATGTATGCATGCAAAGTAGATTTTGATTTTAAGCTATACTAGTTAAGAAAACACTCATCAGTTTTATATGCTTCCCCATAGGCATTGTAGGCAAATACATGGTAATCGCATTAACAACACGCTCCTGCACATGTTTTGCCCTTTTTAGCGATTTGCTTTTTAGGAGACACGTTCATCATAAAAATAAATCCGCTTCTAAGGAAGATGTACCAAGAACCGGTCTAGTGATTTCTGTCAAATTTGGCGAAAAATTAATAAAATAAATATATAATTGCTTTTCATATGCTTCAGTGATTGATCCATTGATCAAAAGCGGTAAACCTTTAGAGTTGTGCATGACCAAATTAGTGGAAGCAAATATTTCGGATTTAACTTGACATGCGCCAAAGTACCAAGCGTAGAAAGGGGCGATACTGCAAAGATTTTCTTATATTATATATATATATATATATATATATTAAAAAATGAACAATATCAATCACAAACTGCACCCTTATAAGCTATACTGTCTAATCACCACATAAAAGGTTCCAGTTTTTCACATTTTAAAAATCAAGATTATGCTTTTTATTTTTGGAAAAATCAAATAAACAGATAAGTCCATTGACATCAGTACACGCACACGCAGAATCTCACATTGAACGTATGTATTATAAGCCTTTTCAAGACACATTCTTCTCTATCGCTAATGAGAATTAAATAGAAATTACGATAGATAGTGTTTTCAATAATTAGAAGTGTATTGAATTAGTTAGGTCCGCCATTTGTAAATTTCAAGGACGCATGCTAATCATGCTGACTGTCGTCCTGTGGTGTCGTCTGCTATGGGAAAAAAAATCAAGATTTGTTTTATGACTTTTGCCATTAACTTTTGTCAAAGGCGTCAAATCCTAGTGTCCGATGATCAATTAGTAGCACAAATGGGCATATGGAGAGTTGGCATAGTCGCACAAAATTAATGTTTACGCAATTCAATAAACTGATTTTCCGCAGTTAAAAAAAAAAGGTCTTGCTTACATACTTCAATGATTTCCTTGTCCCACTTACATTGTTGCCATGTTTACGAATATATAGTTCCTCAAGATTGACGAAGATTCCACCGAGTAACAAAAGAGGCAGCAATAGAGGGGGCGCTATTGCATAAGCAGTTGCGGCTAAGTCACTGAATGACGAAATGGCAACCAGCCTGAAATAAAAATGGATGGTTTTTTGGTTTGTTTTTCTAAATGTTAAATGATTTTGTTCGTAATATTGCCAAACCTTGATTTGTAGATTCTGTGATTTTTGTTTAACTCTAGTGCGTTTTTATCAGATATTGACTAAAATATCCAACTTCAACAGCCATGGACTATGTATCCATAAGTCGAAGAGTTTGACATAATTCTATTTTAATAAACAATAACAAAGTAAACAATATCGCCAAACACATGCTACGACTGAATCATAAAACCAAGCGAGGATACGAGAATTGACATAAACACATGCTACGACTGAATCATAAAACCAAGCGAGGATACGAGAATTGACATAAAAAATTTCAGTTTCCTGAAACAATACATGCGAGAGTTGAGTTTCTTAACCATGTGATCAACATATATATGCCAGTTCAGTTTGTCATCTATCATGATGCCAAGGTACTTGTACAAGGTGTCCCAAAAAAGAGGCCCCTCATTGCGTCCCCTTTTTCTCCTATTTCTGAAAAGTTGATCAAATATATTTTGGTATGTAAAGAAACCTTGAGTCGTTAGCTTTAATAAACCAAAACAATTATATCAATCGGCTCACAACTTTGGAAGATATGCTCTTTTAAAGAAATCGTCGGCTGTATTCCATAGTGGCGTATAGTGATTTTTGGTCATTTTTTTGAAAATTGGCACATATGTTTTTAATGATGTTCTCTTTCATTTTTTCTAAGTCTCATCAGTCATAATTAGCTAATTAATTAGTAATTATTTAATTAAATGTGGCGTATAGTTACAAAGTGACATTTTTTTAATTCCATAGTGGCGTATCGACCATACGCCACTTTTTATACACATTTTATAATTATTATGAAATATCGGCTAAAATGAAAAACATAGTATGTCATAGTGGCGTACACGTATCGGACCTATACGCCACTATGGAATACGAACGACGAAAAGTAACGCCATAGGGATTACACGGCGACCGAGGTGGCGTACGGTTAACGTTAGGTTAGGGTATTGCGTTTTGTTTGTTTTCCATAGTGACGTATAGTTTTATTTTCAGTTTGCCAGCAATAGTATGTATTTATTTCTTTTGAAAAATATATAACAATAAAATCTATTTAGTTTACTACAGAAATTTCACATCATTTACAAAATATAATGAATGTCTGATTTACACAACTCGATTTTAAATTGGCATTTCTTCAAACCCGATTTTCTCGAAAAGTTGTTTATTCGCGGCGCCCCACTATACGCCACTATGGAATACAGACGACGAAATGTAACCGTTTTTCACTCTGTCCACTCTGTCCATGAAAAGGAGTACACATACCATGCATGTATATCAAACATTCCTCAATGATAACTTTATAAAATAACTTTATTTATGGAATGGGCTTTACCGGTGGGTTTATGGGCAATGGATTTTGTTAATGTCATTAATTTGTGGGTAAAATGGATGCCGAATGGGACTTCTTTTGTTTTACTTGCAATTACTTATTTTTTCTTGGTTATTTATGCCTTTTTGTTTTATTATGTTTCTTACTTTCTTACTTTGCTGTTTCTTGCTTTCTTTTTTTTATTTACAACATAAGTCATTTCTCTTTTTAGGATAAAAGGTAACCCTAAAATGCTGTTTGGTTTGCCTTTGGTTCTTCTGAAGTGAGTTTACTATGCTGCTCTGCCGTCTACCTGGTTGCCTCCTTGGCGAATACAGGTTTCAGCCCTGGTCCTCATTGCATCAATTGCGTTGCGTACCATCCTTGTGCGCCGGATACTTGTGAATGCATTCAGTAATACGTTTCAAGAATCAAGTGGTGTGAGGTCTGGTGATCGTACAGGCCACTCCACAGCATGAGCCATCCCAACCACTCTGTTTGCTATCCGTGGTACTTTTATTCAAAAGGGCATATCTTCAAAAGCCGATTGAAATAATTGTTTTGGTTTATTAAAGCTAACGATTAAAGGTTTCTTTTCATACCAAAATATATTTGATCAACTTTTCAGAAATAGGAAAAAAAGAGGGCGCAATGAGGGGCCTCTGGTTTTTTTTGGGACACCCTGTATGATGACACACGCTCTACGTTACCTCCCTTTAAGACAACGTACCTGGGGAACGACTTTTAGAGGTCAATAACCATTTCCTTTGTTTTGGAGACATTTAGCTCTAAGTAGTTGGCATCACAGTAGTTGACAAACCGAACAAGCTGTTGTTGGTATACAGTATCATCATCATCGGCAATTAGCCCAATCATGGCACTATCGTCCTCAAATTTAATAACAGGACATGTCGGGTCATATCAAAATCGGAACAGGTATACCATAAAACCTCGTCTACAAGCATATAGCGTGCTTCTGATGAAAACGTTATTAATCCAGGAGCCCCCATGTCACAAGGGAAAACGCGGTAAATCGCACATTATTTGCAGAATCTCTCCTCTTTTTCCAGATTTTAAGCTTACTTAGCAGAATTTGTGGGAAATTTTGGCGATTTTAGCTTTTTTGAGCGATTTTGCTCATTTTACTGCGTTTTCCCTTGTGACATGGGGGCTATATCACCCGCCTTACACCAAATTTTTGGAAGGGGAAAAAATGCATTGTGGGTGGGGGGGGGTGTTTGGGGGGGGAGGTCAAAAAAAATAAAATGTTTGAAATTGCCCATACTTTCAACCCCTGCAATTTGAAGGCAGTCAATATATAGGATATTGCCCAATTTGAGTTCCAAAATGTGGCTTTACACAGGGTTCAATGGGAGAATTCAAACTTTAAATGATTTTTTCCGGAATTTCAAGTGCTTTTTTCCTCTGGCGAAAAAAAATAAATTTGACTTTCGATTCAAGTTTCTATTCGAGAAACCCCACATTACTTTTGAGTTTGGAGAAGAAAAAAAGCGGCAAAAAATTCAAATCGAAATTTTGCTCCACAGCCTGTGTACTGTACATACTCAATGTGTAGCTGATACAGTGAAATTTGACTGCCACACTCTTGCAGCCAATGGGCTATTCCATTTGACATGCATACACCACCTAGATGGAGGTCATGACCTCAATCGCGCACACAGGGGTGTAGATATCAAATGGAATCGCCTATTCAGGTAACTTCATTTGAAATTCATGTGGAGTTTCACAATCTCCCATGACATTCTGTCAAGTCCAAACTCAAGTCTCCAGCTTTTATACCAGTACTCATGCAAAACCCATCATCTATTAATAAACCATCACTTCATTCACATCTTCACAGATGATGCAAGCTTGGGATTTCCCAAGATTAATTATAGCCTACACATTAACCTTTGTCATTACATCACTTCCTGGGGGGTTTCCAAATGTCCATTTCACAATCTGTTATCAGGGGTTCCCCTGATGGTGCAACCATGCACTGAACATTGAGCAATATGGAAAATCTCCTATGATATTAATAACTCTGATTCAGTTTGTTTTGATCACCTGATGCATGAAAGGGAATTCCCCTAGAACATGCCATAACACACACACTCTTGTGCAAGGGGTTTCCCATCTCATGAAATACTTTCAGCTTGTAAACTGAATAATTAAATTAAATTAAATTAAATTAAATTAAATTACTCAGGGCACATCACAATTTTCTCAGTGTTCAGCCTACCAAGGACCACATAAATGACGATGCATAGTGTATGAATAGGCGAGACGACATTTATGGTTGCATACAGATACTGATCAGTTCTTGTTAATATAATAACTCCAATGATCCTGATATGTTTCTATTAGTATGATGCAATATATAATATTAAAGGCCTTTAAAAGAGATTGTTCATTCAAATTTTCCCATTAGACACATTTAAATAAATGCAAAATACCATTAGAAACGGACATTGACAAAATAACTCAATCATAATAACTGTGTTTCTGCCAAATACTGACGCGCTGGCAGGATGCGTGTTGTCAGTTACCTCACCCTGATTGCAAGATGTTATTTGCATCCCAAGATGTTAATACAACCTACTTTAATCTATGATTGGGGAGAAAGAGAGAAAAGATGAAAGCGAAAGACACAATACCAGTTAGCGTCCACACTTCCTGCAACTATAAACAGTATAACTGAACACGGTATACAGGGGATGGCACACAAGAAGGTGCCCATGTGGCGCTCGCCTTCACCATCAAACTGGGGATCTATATTCTGTACCCCAGAATGATATTACAGTCGATAATCGCCCCTGGGATCAGGAGCTATACCCTATACTAAGGACAAAACCCATTCCTCCTCCCCTAACCTTGGATCCATTTTTTTCAGGGCAAAATACAGGGGAAAATTTAACAAAAAAAATTACACAGGATTACACAGAACAATAATTTACACAGGATTACACAGAAAAACAATTTACACAGGATTACACAGAAAAAACAACAACACAGGATTATACAGAAAAACAATTTACACAGGATTACACAGAAAAACAATTTACACAGGATTACACAGAAAAACAATTTACACAGAATTACACAAAAAACAACAACACAGGATTACACAAAAAACAATTTACACAGGATTACACAGAAAAACAACAACACAGGATTACACAGAACAAACAACAACACAGGATTACACAGAAAAACATCCTTGCATTTTTAATTCACCCCAATCCAAATTACACGGAAAAATTTCCCCTGCATTTTAACTCATCCAAAAAAAAAAAAAATGCAGGGGAAAAATTTTTCCCCTGCATTTTTTTTTAACCTCTTCATCAAAATCAAAAAATTTTTGATTTTTACTTTTAATATATTATTTCACAAAAGTTATTCACAAGACCAAATTTGTCTTGATAATTTTTAACATAGTCATATCTTTTTTTCAATCGGTGGTTCATTCGTAACAAACTCAAGAGTCTTTTTCAAAACCTCGAACTCCTCTGTCCTTTCAGGAAAAATCCAAGGTGGTCTTAAACACAATCTCATCCTGTATCTATCCTTATACCACCCAATGTAACACATCAAAAGGTTGATTGCCTGGATTCTTACTTTGTTTCCGTTGTAACCGCTAGCAGCAACAAACAGGTTTCCGAGACTAGTACCATTCCACATATAAAAATCTCCTTTGGAAGAGTCTTCCAGTTGTTGGAATATTTTATCATCAGCGAGCTCAAAATAAATCGAATCTGCCATTTTTTATTTAAATAAAGATGATCGTAGCATTTTGGATTCTCACGAGCGCTCTTTTGGATTCTCCCGAGAGGAGAATCAGGATGGAAGCCAGACGCATGACAGAAATTTTGAAAGCCTACAACGATGCTAAAAAGACGGAATGAGTACAGAAATAAAAAAACCTCTTGTGATTAATAATCACAAGAGGTTTTTTTGTCATAGTTTACCACACCCATTTCAAAATGGTTGCAGTCCAGTAGGGTATTACAAATGCAGTTAATACAACAATCAAGGGGTCACACTCAGTCCAAAATTCCTGCGGTTCTCTAGGTGCGTCGTCTTCGTATATACCTTCAGCTTTTACTAATCCTAATCCGTCTCCGTCTTTGTAAAACGTAACCATTTCCCCGGGATCATTACCGTCAAAAACCAGCTCGGCTTTTATATCTGTTTTTTCCTCGTCGTAGTACCATCTCCAAACGCCGTGTGGTTTTCCTTCATCATCCCACATTTCTTTCCGATACTCTCCATACGCTTTCAGGTTCTCAACCCAATTCTCATCCGTTGTATCAATTTTTTGGTTTTGGCAGACTGGGTAAAGGTAATGGACTTGGACCTGGCCCAGGTTCAGGTCCTGGAGGCGTTGGACTAGGCTTGGAATGTCTACTGATTTGGTTTCTTGATCACTCATCTTTTTATTAGAAAAACTGAGCAATATTAGATTAATAAAACTTTTTTTTTTTTTTTTTGGTTATTTGTACAAAACGAACTTAAATTCTATCTTAGGCAGAATGTTGTTTATGGCTTCAGAGTATCTCGGAGGCTCTCCAGGGCTTCTTTTTTTTTCCCCTTTCCAATCCAGCCTGTTCTGCCTCTGTGCGAATTTTACGTTCTCTATCAGCCGTAAGTTCAATTAGATCCGCTCTGGTTCTGTGCTTGATTCCAGCCTTGTGACCTCTGTAGTTTTCCAACTCTCGCCGAATGTGGTGGAAGTCTTCGTTGCTGACCCGTCCGTCTTCGAGGGCTTTGGACACCAGATCATTTACCGTATTCAAACTGGACTCAGCCGTTCGTTTTACGCTTTCGTGCTTTTCCAATTTTTTCATGGTAGCCTTTCCAAGAGCTACGCATGCCGCGCTAACTAGACCACCAGCGATGGCGATTCCACCGAGTGGAATGCTCACGATCGCGCCAATTCCACTGGCCAGCGTCCCCACAGCCCCTGTTCCAGATCCGACCGCGATGAGCCCGGAAACTTGAGCCGTGTTGTAGAACATGTTCCACGCTGCCTTGTATTTTCTCCTCAATTTCTCCCTCTCGTTAACCTCGTTGTCCAAGAAATTCCTAATCTCTTCGATATTTTTTAGTCGGAATTCGACTCCTCGATCTTCGCTTTCCTGAGGAAGATCGGGATAAAGTGGCGGTGCGTTAGGTTTCTTCATGCTTATTTTATTTATATCACGTTAGTAAAATTGTTAGTCCAGCAAAACTTCGTGCTCCGTAAAATTCGAGATGTGGTTTTCAACGAAATGCTGTATGATTTCTTGCTTGGTTAAATTTTTTTCGTAGAAGCTAAGTATTCCCAGTTGCTCAAAATTCATGTTGATTCCAAGGAGACTTACCAGGGCTTGAGTTCTGTAGACATCTGCTGAAACCCCGTTGATCCAAAAGCAAAGCTTATTTTCAACGTACTCGATCGAGACATGATGCATAATCGTAGTGTCCGTTTGAACGGATGTGGAAAAGAGGGTTTGCCGCGCGTTATCTAGCACTTTGAACGATATCGAGTCGTCGGTCCAAGTAATATTTAGGTACATGAAGAAATTCCGATTAGACTGAAACGTCAAAGAACAAGCGTTCGCTGGGGCGTTCGGCGGGTTCACTCCCGATTTTACCGAAAAAGAGAGGTTCCAAGGCTGAGCAATAAAATGTGGGTTGTTGAAGAAAATTTCTAAAGGTTTAGTGAGTCGCATGGGGGTCAAATCTTTTCCGGGATTCGGCAAATTCGTAAACCCAGCAGTGATGCCAATTTGCATAGGCCTAGCGTTGAAAGTGTTGTTCATTCCGTTTTTAATTTCGATCAACTTGTCTCTCTCAAGTCGATGTTTTTTTTGGCTCGGATGGAAACATAGTGCGTTCCGTCTTCGTTCATCCATACCATGAATCTCCCCAAAACATGCAAGCTGGTATCGTGCTCGTGTCCAATTTGCTGGTCTACGTACTCTTTCGTCACAGCGTCCTCGTTGTCCGTGGGAGTTCCGAGACCCGTGACTCTTTTGCCGCTCATAGCGAGTTCGCCGGTCATCGAGTCGCCATCCTTCGAAACTTTTCTGTCGTTTAACCATGAGGTTAGGCTGGTCACGGAACCCATAGTAGCTGCATCTTGCGGCTCGGTTGGATCCATCAACCCCGTTATTTTTTCCTCCCATGTTAATCCTTCCGGTCATTCGCGCTCCAGTTTTTTTGAAGTACGCGGAAACAACCACATCTTCGCCATCTATTGACGTCGATTTTGTTTCGATCGTTGGTCCCCAGATAGACATTCTTTCTTTTATTTTATCGGATTTCAAATTCCAAATCCAGCGGTTGATCGTGATTATCGAGCTTTCTCGAAGAATTTTTCCATTCTACTTTGAAGTCGAAGTCGAGCTCGTGGATGGTTCCGTTTTGCAGTTTTTTGAAACTCGGCTTTTCGTAGGTCGAAACGAAGTATTCTCCGAACGCGGCGTTTGAGAGATCGATGGACCCAAGAACTCGACCTCCCTGCAGAACGTCGTCGTTGTCTACGAGATTGTCCGTGGTTGACAGCTGATTCAGGTACACGAGAATTCTTCGAGGTAAAAATTCGATCGCTCGATCTCCCGTGTATTCACCGGTCGCTAGCCACCCTTCGTCGTCCAATCCGAACATTTCTCGAACGCGGCCCGGAAACCAAATCTGATACTGCTCGGGGATTGTCATGTTGAGTTTCCCATCGCGTTTGTCGACTTCGAATTCGAAACCGTCGATCTGGCTCGTGAATTCTTTCGCGAGCAGGTCAAAATTATACAGCCCCGGGCTTATTTTAAACGCCCCGAAGGCCCCTGCCCTTCTTGAGCGTACCTCCACTCTAGTTCCTCTTCGACGTTGAACCACCCTACTCGACCTGAGATCCTTTTGATTCCAATTTTCAAGTTCTCGCCGTTGTTGCCTATGCTTTGCGACAGGCGGAGAGGTTTTCCTTTGCCGGTGTCGGTAATTGTCACAAAACTCATTTTCTTTATTTTACAATAAATGGATTACAATCAAGATTTTCAACCACGAACGGGGGGAGTGTTCGAGCCTACCCACGGATGGAGTCTAGTAAACCAAGAAATCAGGGTCAATAAAAAATCGAGCTTCGTCGCGAGATTTCCGAACGTCTGGAGCGACTACAAACTTCCGAGAATCACGGACAAAACGACGTATGACAACTGGCTGGCTGATCAAATGATCTTTTGGCAGATGCAACTGAACTTTGCCGTGTGGTGTGCTACCAGCGGATGTGGAATTTCGAAGGAGCATCTTACCCACCGGGATCCTTTTGTTAGATCCGTTTTAGGTTTCACGCTTACTATCAAATCAGAAGGATCCTGTCGGAGATGAGCTGCCCAATACCCACCGAAGATGCTTGGGATCCGTTGAACAACGGCGTAGACAAAAATGCTTTCGAAAGAATATGCAATGAATTCGGAGTTAGTACCAGAGCCAATTGGAGGCAAAAGTTTGATCTGTGGAATGGAATGGGTACGGCTAAATTCACAAGAACATACCACCATGATTTCAGCTTGAAAACTACCGACAAGGTAGAAATTGCAGAAAATCCAAATTTCAGTGACTTTACCGTCTTTATACCGGGTCATGTAAATTTTCTCGGTGATAGTAAGGATGCAACATATAAAATTTGGATGGATCAGTTATTCAACCATGATCCGGATATAACAGATAGATCAATTCGCAAGGGTGACTCCATAGCGGCGATTGGATCCTTCATCCTAGACTCATCGAAAGGATTCACCAGGGCTGGTGTGTCGAGGATCAACGACAGCATTCGAACTTTAGTCTGGGCTATTCTTGGATCTCAAGCTCAGGCCAGAAGCGGCATTCTCGGTACGGGAAAGGCATTCGACACCCAGAAGCAATTTTTAGCGAATGTCGAAGACGCGATTAATTCAGCTGTAGATCTTCCCGATTCAATCGACAGGTATCAGAGAACTTTGCAATACGCTCGGAGTAAACTGGACTTTGTTGTGGGTCACGGATTGTACATGCTTCCGAGCAATATGGAGGTTCAAATTGGAATCCTTAATGGATATAACAATCTAATTCAAATCGCGACGGATGATATGCCTCTTGGATACAATTCTGAGGTAAATGAAGATCATAATTTGACTTTCAGCCAAGGGTTGACCAGCGAACCGAAGGAACCAACCAAGCGATCAGGATCGCTTGGAGCCATGGATGACCTTCTACCCCAAATCACCAGTGATGTATCTAAAAAGCAATCAAGCGATCAGGATCGCTTGGAACCAACGACTAGCGATCAAAAATCAACCGAGGTGCAACCAGAGAGTGATGATACAGCACTAATACACGATGAGAAAAAACTTTCTTTAATTTTGGGAGCAGCCGTTATTGGATCAGCCATCGTATATTTTCGTTAAAATAAAAAGATGGATGTCCCACCAGCCGAAGAGCAAGTGAAACCAAAGACCGAAAGTGAAAGGGAGAAACTGATAGAAGAGAGAAAAAGCCACTCACAATGCGAGAGTTGAACTAGCATTCACGTGTATGTGGATGACTTGTCTCGCGGCAAAACTTTGGTGGCTTAAGTAATAAAATAACCCTTAGCAAAAACAAATGCTAAGGGTTATTTTTTTTTGCTCAAAGTACACCGTATTACTTTTTCTTTTTCTTATTTTCGTATGCCTCTGTTACAGTCGTGTACAAAATTCCTCCGATCGCAAGAGCAAAGACCCATAGGTGTTCTGCTAGAAATCCAACCACTGATGAAATAGATTTCAAAACGAAGTTTACTACGGCTCCGATAATCCCTGGAAGAGCTATCAAGGCTTTGTCTCCAAGTTTAAGAAGAAGATTTGCAATCTTTTGCAGTTGATCCTTGAACCAATCTGTCCACGTTTTTGGCTTTGGAGGCTCTGGTGATGGACTCGGACCCGGACCTGGGTCAGGTTCCGGCCCCGGAGGTGTTGGACTAGGCTTAGGAGTAACTGCTGAGACTGCGGATTTGGTGGCTAACAAAATACCCTCGACGATAGTGGCGATCGTCATGCCGATGGCTGTGACCAACGAAGCTATGGTGACTCCCTCTCGTCTAAAGAGTTCTCGAATCCGACTTCCTGTGGTAGCATCGCTGTCTATGAAACTTTCGATCGATCTTCGCAGACGCTGAAGCAAATTTCTGACCTTGGCATCTTGATCTGTGATGGCATTGTCAAACTCTTTGATATCACTTTCAAGCTCCCTAGCTCTTTCAGCATCTTCTTCGCTGACAGGTAGCAGAGGCTCTCCTTCATCACCTTCGTAAGTTGGGTTAGTAAAACTGACCGAACTGCGTCCTTTAGACTTTAATTCTTTCAGTTCAGTTTCCTTTTCATTCCTTCTTCGGACAAGGTGCTCATAGACATCAGACAGCTTCTTGAGTTGTCCTCGTTCGGTTAAAAAATTTCGGATTTCTTCATGATCTACAAGAGGATTATTTGGCAATTCATTGGCTAAACCTTCCATGTCTTGGTTTGTTTTTTGAAGACCCTCCAAAACTCTTTTAGTGTTGTTTGGTCTACCAGCGGGTGTAGTGGTTAGGGGTGATACATCTCTCGCGCTAGTTGACGCTTTTTCGGCACTTTCCTGCACTTGCGGCGTTGATCCTCGTTTGAAATCCTTGATTCCGAGGCCTATTTTGACAAATTGGGTACCTCCTGGATCTTTGCCTTTGACTTGTTTAGCTATCGATTCGAGGGGGTAAAATTCGCTCGAATTTTGTTTGGTTAACCAAACTTGTTTTTTTCTGTAACTAACTTTGATTCTTCCGGTTTCATCTACCGCAAAAACCGCTTCAGTAGCAAAGGTCGTTCCTTGTTGCGTGTATCCTAAGCGTTTTACGTAATCCCGAAACTCATCCCTAGCCAGTTCCGCTTTTTGTCGATTCAATGTTTTGACGGTTCTCCTCAGGGAAGGACTGTCTTCACGAAGTTTTAATAGATCGAGTCGATCGTTGAGATCTTCGATGGAATTTCGACTCTTATCAGAAACGAAACTCACATCAGGATTTTCCCAACCGACGCTTCCTCGTCGTCTCTGACCCTCCGTTTGTATTTGCCCACCACCAAAATCAGTCTCAGCCGGTGTACCACCAACTGCTCCTGTGGTATCTCCGATCGTATCTTCGAATTCATCGCGGTAGACCTCTTCCATCTGAAGGTCTTCTTGAGGATTAAAATCTGACATCTTTTGGTTTTATTTTACGTATAAATAAAAGATGGCAACTGAATACGGAAATAAATTGGATCCATACCGTCAACTTCGCAAAGCGCGAGGAATCAAGGGAGTGAGACGAACCGTTCGAAACTCACATACTCCGAGTCACGTAGATCAAAATGAAATCCTAACGGCGCGATTTCCGAATCTGGGAAGAAACGACGTAATCGTCCCTGGGAGCAGCAGGCTCTCATTCAAGGTAGCACTTACATCCGCAGCAGGTGGAAATCAGGACGTTAACAGAACAATCGTGAATAATCTCGGGAGGGCAATCGTATCGAAGGTCGAGGTCAAACTCGAAGGTCAGAGTGTCTTCACTTTGAATGACGCTGACGTATTTATGTGTTATCAAGATCTCTGGAAGACCACCAAGGAAAGAAAAAATGCCGCCTATCAGGGCATTCAATCCGAAGCCGTCAGAAAAATCAGAATAGATGCTGGAGACAAAGGATCAGCGGCAAAGGACGTAGCAATCGACACTGCCTTTGGCAATATGTTCTGTATACCATTGGACTTTGAAATGCTGAGTTCACACAATCCGTTCTTCCAACACGAGCTAAAGGATAGGTTGAGTTATGAGCTGACTTTCAACAGCCACGGAAAAGTCGTGGTGTCCACCGATACATCAGCCAGTTACAGTATCTCTGAGATTCACTTCGAGTTTGAAGTTGTAAACTCTCCCGAAATAGCAACGATGATCAGAAATCAGTACAATGGAAAAAGTGTAGTCATGTACGACAGAATTATCAGACACACCAAGGAATCTTTGAACAAGTCGAACACCATCTGGAACTTCGCTCTAGCACCAGCAGCCAAGAGCATGAAAGGTATCCTAATTCTATTCGTGGATCCAGCAGCAGACGGAGGTGGTGCGAGTTACGCCAGAGACACCGAGAAATTTTACAATCCAAAGATCAAGAAGGTGTCGGTTACTCTGGATGGAGTTCCGAATCAACTGTACAGCAGTGGCCTGCTTCCTCATCAACATTTTGAGGAGATCCAGAAATATTTTGCCGAGGGAAAGCACAGAACCATTCCCCATGTGACCAAGGAACTAGAGCTTGCTGATGTAGAGCTAGACGATTTTCTCACCACAAAGTACGGTCTTTGGTTGGACATGCGTAGCACCGACGACCCCGAGCTTCACGGATCAGGAAGAAAACTAGAAGGAGCCAGTCAAAGCATTCAGGTCGAGATCGAGAAAGAAGCCGAAAACGCGGGAGACTTGACCGCTTATTTGTACTACATTCAAGACGCACAGCTGAATATCGAAAACGGAAAATTGGTTAACGCGGTATTCTAAACTGGATAAAATAAAAAAAAGATGTTTCCTAAAGAAGCTCATTCAGCGATAATCTGTGGGGCCACAGGCTGCGGAAAAACAGAGTTCATCCTGGACTTGCTCGAAAAAGAATACAGAGGATTTTTCGAATACATCATTATTATCTGTCCCACTTGGATCCACAACAAAGCTTATCTAAACAGACCTTGGTTTTTCAAGGATAATTGTATCATTCCGATGGACCCTAGCTGGTGTCCGGAAAATGATAAAGATTGGTTAAACGAATGCTTAAAATACGCCTACGACACTTTCGGAATTCAAGACGGACACACTCTTTTCATCATTGACGACTGCAGCGCTGACAGGTCCATGACCAAAAAGAAACAGATGCTCTCAGAATTAGCATTTTCTGGTAGGCACAGGAACTGTTCCGTGTGGGTTCTCACTCAAAATATAATTCCATTCTGACTGACCTCCGAGAGCAGACCAAATGGACCGCGTTGTTTTACACAAAGGATCAAGACAGTTTCATCGAAACCTTGAGAGAAAACAACGTAATTTCAAGCGCGGAAGAGAAAAAAGAAATCCAAAAAAAGCTAGCTAAGCACAAACATTCCAAACTGATTTTAATCACTGAACAACCTACTTCATACTTTTGGCAGAAATAAATATGTGGCATTATCTTAACAATATTACGGGTGTTATTGCAAATGTGATAATAATTTCATCAGCTGCTTGGATAATAACGAAATATCTTAGAATAAAGAAAGCAATGTCTTCTATCGATGAAATAGTCAATAATGCGGTATCGGAGATTCAACCTCCGGAAGCTAGCGAACCGAAGGAGGTTGGTTCACAATCGGAAAATCTGAGAGAACATTTGGTCGGAATAGCCATGGCGGGAAAAAGCAAAGAGTACCTCGGAAAAAATATATCGTCGGATGAAATCGAGCGTCTTGATCAGAAAGAGTTAAGAAAACTTTACGCAAGGTATGAAATTTGTATGGGAGGTCTTGTCACAAAATCAATGAAATCTCACATTATTACCGCCTACACAAAAATAGTAGGATTATTCCTTCCAAAAAACTTGGTAATTGCCAACCGTGATGTCCTGGAAGAATCACTCAACGAAGGACCATTCATAGACCTAGCTCTATCAAAATGGACGTGTGGGTTATATCACAAATTTGGTCACATGATAGGCCCACTTGAGGCTGTACTGTTGACAGGCAATCACATTCAGAAAAACCCTCAGGAACCCCAACCCTTGGCTGGAAATCAATCAGAATCTCCACCTTGGACGGAAGGTCCACCCAATATCAAAAAATCAGAACTAGAAAAATCGATTAAATAAAAAATTTCCAATAAACTTAATTTTTATTGGGAATTTTTTTTATTTTGGCAGATATTACCCAGGTGTTACCCAGATAACTGGATAAAATTACCCAGGTGTTACCCAGGTGTTACCCAGGTGTTACCCAGATAACTGGATAAAATTACCCAGGTGTTACCCAGGTGTTACCCAGATAACTGGATAAAACTTGAGCAATTTGCCCAGGTTGATGTAATAATAAAAGATGAGTGATAAAAGCGAACCGAAGGAAGCAAGCGAGTTGCGTCAAGAAAAAATGACTGCTCCTCCATCACAAAAGGTTAAGAATCCAAATAGAGTTGCTGCGGGAAAAAGATTATCAGAGCGAAACAAAGAAAAAGCAAAAAAAAGCAAGGAAATAGAAGAAAGAAATAAAGAAATGGAAGCAAAAATAAAGGCATTAGAAGAGGCAAAAAGTCAGTCTCAGGAAGAAGAGAACATAGAAGAAAAAATAAAGGAGTTTGAAAAAACACAATCACAACCTCATAGAGAACCTGAGAACTCACCGAACTCATTGTGGATAATTGCTGGTGGTCTAGGTTTACTTTTGGTATGCAGATACCTTGGTTATCAAAAAATAACAGAACAACCGGTGTCAGTAAGGCGACCAAGCGATCAGCCAAAATCAGAAAAAAATGAAAATCCGGAACCGAAAAAAAAAATTGATCCCTTTGATGATTTCTAATAATAAAAGATAAGATGTCGGAAGATAACGCAAAGATGATAGTAAATGGCGCTTACAACGCTGGAATAATTAGCGGTCTAACATTTGCCAACGCATGGGCAATGACAAAATTCCTCAAGTGGAAACCAGCCAATCTAAATCAGCTCGATGTAGAAGATTTTATGAAGCTTACTGGAAGTTTGTGGATGTCCACAATGTTCCGTGATTGGCTCGTCAAGCAAGGATGGATCCCTGATAAGATCATGCCTGATGAATAGAATACACAAAAGCAAGTAAAAAAAAATAATCTCAGTGACTTTTTGGTTTCACTGAGATTATTTTTTATCAAAATAAAAAGAAAATATGGTGTCAATTGCAATGCTTGTGAGTGGAGCAGTAGTAAACGCTCTCGCCTTCTCTGGATCAAACTTTCTTTTCAGCTCTTTATCAAGTTCAGCTGAGAGAAAAAGACACAATTTGGCCTTAGAAAAACTTCAGCACGATCGTGACTCTTGGAATCAAGCACGTCTTCAGAGAATTGACTATATCAATGAGCAATTGAAGAAGCAGGATCACGCGGAAAAAACCTTTCAAAATGTTGATGATGCAATGCATCAGTATTATAATTTAACGGGTGTGATATTGGATCCTCTTCCACCAGAGCCTCAATTGTATGATTATCTCGACGAAGACCAAGCCGAAAAGATTCAAAATGGAGAACTTACTCTCGTGGGTCTAGGAATGATCGTAACAGGGGTTCTTGCGTACAATTACTTGTAATGAAAAAAACCAAACTGTATAAAGTTACAGTTTGGTTTTTTATTGTAGGACCAATCCCAGTATGTGATTTTTTCTTTTTTAGAGACCTTTGTGGATCGTGGACATACTCGACTTTGAATATTATACTCATCCCCGTTAACCCTTTCCATACTAGGCGGGTTTTTGTTGCTTTACGAGTTGTCTCCAGAAGAAAAGATTGCATTCAATCATCATGGTAGTCAACAGAGCTGGTGATTCGCTTCTTCCTAAAATCACGGCCCTTGTAAAATCATCCTTGCTGGATTCGCTAAAAATGTTGTAAAGCGGAGTCGGAAATGGTGAAAATGAAGAAAGTATGTAGCTTGCCATCAGCCTTACGGTTCTTCCGTTTCCATCCGAAAAAGGATGCAGTTCGAGCATTTCGGCTACAAAATATGCGCAAGCTTTGAAGGTATTCAACAATCTTTTTTCCTCGTCAGGATCTTCCCTGCTTTGAATAAACAAACTATTGAATCTATCAACAATGTTGATTGCCGCCATTTCCATATCTTCAGGCATGCGATACTCGTGTCTCTGACCCATAAACGTTGTAAACCTCCGAGCCTGACTATACTCTCCGGGCTTTGTTTCTGCCAAATTCTAACGGAAGATTTTTCCTCACAATTTTGTTGGTCTGTCTAATCAAGTTTTCTTCTAGAAACCCAAAATTGCTATCATTTTTCAAACTCATTAAATTTTGGCAGGCTTCGTGTAGGTTGAGCGTTTCTTTTGCTTGTAAGGAGGTGTCATCGGAGTCAGGGTTCGATAGAAACTCTCGCGTTTGCGATAGGTTTTGAAATCCATGATATTCTTCGTCTAGACAATGATAAACAAATTCTGTCAAGAGAAAGTCTTTTGGAACCTCGCAATTACTCATCTTTTTGCACTTAAGAATCTCTCGAATGGCATCTTTGATACTTGGAAATTCACTCTTTCTCCAACTAGGGTTTTCTTCAATTATTTCTGTACTTTTACAATTTTTACACACAATTTTTTTAAGTTTTTTTACATTTATTAAGATAATTATATATCTCATCAACACCATGTAAGTAATCATATGCTATTGATACCCTCTCCTAGCTGGTATTAACTAGTAAAAAATAACAGCGCCATCACTGTTTAGCATTTCCGCATTCCGATCCGACACACACATTCCAAACAGTATCAAAAAAAATTGAAAATTTTTTCAAAAAAATTGTGTCGGATCGGAATGTGTGTGTCGGATCGGAATGTGTGATACCTTTAGGTATGTCGCCCAATTTGTATCAAAAAATCTGGCAACTGGAAAAAATCAACAACAAAAAATTCCCTGCAAAACTATCCTAATATACGTAAATAGGGTTGATCAGGCAACATGCTAACAAAGGAATGTGTGTTATTAAGTTTCAACTCCACAATGCCTCGGGCTAGGTTTCCGCCTGGTTAGACATATCAAATTAATTCTTCCCGCAACTGCTTTCTCACTGCATGTTATTGTGTGTAAGTGTGTGGGTAACAGACAATGGATTTGCGGGTTATGTCTCCTGCTGAGCTTAACCCTGTCTGGCCTCCAGCTAGTAACTGTGTGTGAAATTTTTGAAGTGTAATAATTTTTGTGTCATGTATTGTACTTGATTGTAAAAATTAACTGATTGAAAAAAATTGTTTCCAGCATAAAATTGATTTTTTTACTGTTTTTTTGAGGGTTTATTGTGTATATCAAGTTAACAAGTGTTCCCAGTCACAGTATTGAATAAAAAGTCTGTTGTACTTTTATTGTACTGATTTGAAAAAAAATTGTTTCCAGCATAAAATTGATTTTTTTCTCATTTCTCTGAGTGTATATTGTATTGAATATTGAAAGGGGTTAGAGGCGGATAAAATATAATCAACTATGGAAAAGGTTACCCAGTTTTTATCAAATATGGCTGCCGAATCAAAGGTGTCAAAGTGCAAAGCGTGAATAGAGTTAGCACGGAAGATGAATCAGCGAAGTAAGCTAATTCAAAAGCGAAAACTTCAAAAACAAAGGATAAAAAAGTTAATAAAAGAGCTTACAACAACTGAAGCTGAAATACAGTTGGCTGAATCGGATATTCGACAAATAGAAGAGAATGTAAACAATGGTTCAGATGGTGAGGAGGACTAATAAGGAACTAAATTCACTCTCTACCATGTAAATAGACTAGTACTATGCTTTGTACATAGCAGTTTTTAACCCCAAAAAAATCCTTCCATGGTAACACACCATGGAGGGATTTTTTTTATGAAAATGAGTAGCTTGTAAGCAAATGCCGATTAGATTAACCTCTGTAACCTTTTGTCTAAGGCTGGTTGTTTGTGTTGCACCATTGGTACTGGCAAGTGGGTCTGTGTTATGTATCATGTGCAGAGAAAAGACATGATACATAAAACTGTTCAAATGTTGATCAGTGTTATTTAATATTCTGCGATATTTTGACAATTTTGTGTTAGCTTTGCTCGGACTGGGATTGCTCGGAACCGGTGTGGTCGCTCTCAAATACTTTGGATAAAAGTATTTGAGTGGGAGCTGAGCCTCTAATCTCTGGAAAATCATCGAGAGTTACGGAATAATTTCTTCGCTTGAGTAAGTAGAAGAGAACATAGTGGATATTGAAATTATTTCTCTTGGGTTTATTTTGTAAATAAATTTTCAGTATATTATCAAGATCACATAACAAATTAGCCTGATCGTGCCAAAAATCGACGGGAGAATTGCCCGTAATTTTGTAGTAAATCTTGTGAACGGCGTTTGAAAAGACGGGTCTGATCTCAAGACTTTTAACAAGTCTTTTTTACTCAGGGACTCGAACATTTTTTTATTTTTTTTAACAAATTCGTCGATCAAAATATGAGAAGTACTCGTAACATTTCCACGGTAAACTTCGATGTATTCTTCAAACTGGTAGACTTTGGTTTCACAGTACTTTATCGGTTGTTGAATTTGGTCGATGTTAACTCGGGCTGAGTTTACGGTAAGAGACGCGTCATTTTCGAAACCACAATCATAACACACGTCACCCACCATGTATTTTGAGTTGCAATTTTCACATTTTGGCAGGCTTCGCACTCGCGCGGGTTCTTTAAACAACCGATTAAATTCGATACCGTATAGACAAATCGGTTTTTTGTCTTGTTTTCGAAGGCGGGTTTTCTTTTTACACAATTTGCAAAAACAACGCTTATATTTACACGTACACTTCATTTTTGTAACAATAAAAAAATCCCCTTTAGACGGAATGTCTAAAAGGGATTTTTTTTTGTTGGTTACGGTAGACGGTACGACTAGTCTGAGTCTTCGTCATGAATGACAGGCTCTACCACATGTTCAAAACTGTGGTACATGTTCTCCGACGATTTACTCATTTTAGACCCGTAGGTTTAACATGAAGAGTGGAGAATTTACTTATGTCCAAGTTTTCTAGTGTTTTGGTTAGGGATGAAGGACTCCAAACCCGGTTGTTATCACTAAGGGTGATGACACCGGATTTTCCGATTCTAGTCTCTATAAACTCAAACTTGGTAACTTCATAAATTCCACCTTCTTCTAGTTCAACCCATTTCAAAATATCTGGCACTTTTTGCTCTTCATACAATTTTTCAAATTTTTGCTTCGTTATGCTTGATTGTTTCACCATTTTGTTCGCTTTTTTATTAATTAGGATTTTCTTAAACTCTTTTTTTTTTATTAGCCGGGATTTTTTCTTAAATCAAATTTTTTATCCGATTTATTTTTTACGGGGTCTGAGCCGTCTTGGTGACGGAGCACGCGGTTCAATGCCTTCGCGGTGGATCCTTCGTTCCACTCGTTGGGTTTGTCTTTCTTTTTCTCGACTCCGCGTGCTCTGCATGCTTCGCTTCGCCTGGTCCGACCCGGTCAACGGTGAAATGGCCTGAAGTTCGTAATCCTTGTACGTTCCTTGCAGACCTTTGATTTTGAACCTATCAACACCCACTCTCTCTTGAATTTCGTGCACGGTCGAAGACCATTTTGGCGCACTGCCTTTCGTGAAACCTACTCTGTTAACGATGTGTCTAACGTCGGTGCCGGGAGTTAGATTAAGTTTATCCACGCGATTGGCAACTCTCATCGCTCTTGCCTTGTCTTCTAGACGAACTTGCTCAATGTGATCGGGGGTTGTGTTGGCTGGGGCTATTCCTATGGCGCTGTTCACACGCTTGTTGTAAGATTCGATGATTTGGGGTAAAGAGTCGACCCAATTGTTTTTTCCGGTGTGGAGAAACCAGCGTTCAAATATTGTGCGAAGCGTGAGATGGAAACGATCGATTCGGCCAAGAGGGGCGTGATTTTTAGCGCCAGAGAATTGATGTTGAATGTTGGAGGCCTTCATCAGATCCTGAAATTTTTTCGAGGTAAATTCCGTTCCCGGATCGGTCCATAGGGTTTTGATCGACTCTCTGGACTTGGCGTTATTAATGATACGCCGCATGGCATCGGGTGTGTCGGATTTTTTCTTGAGAGGCTCGGCGTACACGAACCTAGAGTTTGCGCTAATCACGGTCAGGATACTCTTGTGGCCGCGGTTCACTCTGGATATGTCCTCGAAGAATACTAGGTCGCCTTGGTAGGTGCCTGGAGGTCCGCCGGTGGGAGCGTATTCTTTTGGTTTAATCGCACGCTTGGTCATCTGCTGCGAGGCTGTGGTTTTCTTTTTGGTAGCAAAAAGTATCGACTCCATTTTCTTTATCTTTAGCGATGACCCGATGCGTTTTGACAACTGCGACACGAGATCTGGCAGTTGTCTTTGAAATGAGCTCGGGAATTGTCAATTCTGTCGATGCTCCAGTCGAGGTCTAGCGGCTCGAGACACACGGCGCAGCTGTAGCCCTGCGCCTTAACTTTTCCCCGAGCCCAGCATTCGGTAACGTAATCTTTCGCATTAAACGCTCTGCCCTTCCTTTTGTCCACTATCTTATGATTGGATATCCTCTGCCGAATTGTCTTCGATGCCATATGGCACGGATTCTGAAACACGACCAAGACAATATTCAAAGTTTTGCATCTAGTAATGGCCGTTCGCATCCATCTCGCAGTAGCAAAATGGCTGTCAGAATCGTGAATGTAAAGTTTGTCACCAACAGACTGACCTTGAACGGAGTGACCAGTTCTGCACCAGGGTCTCTTGAAGAGTTTGGACGCTTGATCTTTTTTCACAGTTCTAAGGACTCCGTCACGTCCCTTCACGGTCTACTGACTTTGAGTAATTGCCGTGACTTTGTATTCCGAATTGGAGTTGATCTTATGCTTGCCAATCTTCTTCCAGGTTTTTCCAATGGCTAGATCTCCAACTCGCCATTCGAGGGTGTTGTTCAATTTGGTCTGAGCCCAACGGTTCACTCGGTCGACCGATTCGTTGGTAAAGGCAACGTGAGGGTACTTCGCAGCGAGCGATGGCAACGTGGTCCATGGGACAACTGGGAGGTATTTCTTAGCAATAGCAAACGAATCATCTCGCTCCCGAAGCAGTTCGTCGTAAAGCCTCGTCATTCTTTTACGATCTTTCGGAGCGTACCGTTTTGGAATTTGAAGATCGAGTCTTCGAGAAAACATCTGCCGCATTATTTGATCATAGTAAGCATCAAAGCCAACATTGAGTGTTTGACCCACTGGTTCGTTCTGAGCTGGGTCACCGTTAGCGATGAAGATTTTGTCCGGATTGGAAATCATAAAATTGCGAATCCACTCAAGCTGAAAGACAGGGTAAAAGTAGATCTCTTCAAACAGGACAACGTTGTATTTTGACGCATCGAACTTGGTGTAGTTTTCTTCCTCAGAATCCTCGGTCTACGACCCAATAGTTTTTGCATGGTTATGGCGGTGTAACCTTGTCGCAAAACGGAGTCACACAAAACATTCGTGGGACATACAACCAGCATGTCGTCTCTCTCGTTCCCCCAATGCAGGGCTAGTCTGCTTTTGCCACATCCCGGGTATTTGCCAGTAACCAGTAGGGGCTCTGGAGTTCCTTCGCGAGGGCGTTCGTATTCACACTCCTCGTCCTCGTCAAAAATGGTTTCGGTCCGCTGTTCAATTATTCTTTTGGCTTCGTCGTCGTCATATTCATCCTTCATAAGAATCCGAGTTTGAGGTTTAGATTTTTCAAGCAAGAACTCAGAGACTTCGACGATCTCGAGTTTTCCTTCCGGTAGAAGCGGGTCTTCGACAAATCTCAGGTCACCAATCCGGCTGCCAAAGGTGAACAACGAGGTTAACCTTTGTCTTACCTCTTCTTTCGTCAGAGTCGTAAACACACAGTCCGTTCTCACACCAACGACGGAGTCTCCCAATGCAGACACGATCTTGTGAAGGAGAACCCTCATGCCATTTAGAATGAGAGCGGCAACCGGTCGATATCCTTCCGAAAGTTCGCGAATGGATTGGTCGACAACAAGATGAAGATCCGGAGCAATCTCAATATTTAAACGATCTTCTCCGTACGCTTTCGCTTCTTCTTCATCTTGGAACAACTGACCAAATGCCGCCTTGTTGTTTCTCTTAGCCGTCAGACCGTACACGAGATTGGCTACGTACTTTTTATCTTCGTCTTGAAGATCACTCTGGTACATTTCGTCAATTACGCTAGCGGGATCAACCTCAATAACCCCGTGAGGTACTAGGCGTCCTAGGACCGTATACTGAATACCGCAAGAATCGGCGTATCGCAGGACTGATCCAGGCACAAGGTCTTCATTCTGCGGGAAGAGGATCAAGTCAGGCTCGTCAACACGCACCAGGTAAAACATCTCATCGCGAATGTCCTCGGATGGCTGAAGGTCGAGGCGATCAAACGCGGAGAACACCGGAATTGTCTTAATGTTTCGAATGAAGTGGGTGTAGGCTCGGACTACGTCTATCCCAAATACACACAACTCCTTCAACCGACGCTTGATTAATCCGCATCTCGGACCTCTTCTGAACCGGTTAAACAACGCTAAGGTTTGTTCATTGTAACGCGAGAGTCCAAATTTGGGAGCCACCTCATTCGACAGCTTCTTGATCCAATTCATAACAGCGGCGTGACGAGCCTCGGACCAGGATTTTCTATCGTTCGGCTGATCGCCAACTATGTCACCGGGAAGCGCCCGTTTCACTCGAACGGTAACCTTGGAATCTTTGGGATGGTTGATAGAGAACCCATCCACAACACCATCTCTGCAAGTCAAACTGCCTGGCTGGATATTGTGGTCTTGAACCAATTCTCTGATGAGGTCTTCGGGCTCTTCTCCGGTAATGGCAACAACTTGGCTGGTACCTTCAAGCTCGATGTTCAAAATTTCATCCACAGAATCAACGAAGTAAAGTTTTTCTTTATTCTCGTTGGGTCGGGGCCATTTATCAGAAAGTTTCATCGAATTTTGCGGACGAGGGAGTTGGGGTTCGGGTTGCTTTCCCGAGTATTTTTGTCCAAACTCCTGAACGTTTTTATTCACGAGCCAGACGTGCTTATTATGAAGGAGAATATTAAATCTAGCGTGATTGATATGCGTATTTACCCGAGGTGGATCGTACCTGCATCGAACTTTACCTCTAATGTCAATCACTAGACCCGGAATACAAAATTTTTCCAACCAAACTTTGGCATGCGTCCATGACAGGGGCCATTCTAAATTTTCATCGGGTACAGGATCGTCGGGTCTGGCTAGTTTCCAAAGACCTTCGTAAGTAAGCAACGGATTGGGCTTTATTCTACGCGCATTCAAAATAGGTTTAAACTTTAGAAGAAACACAGTTGCCATGCATCTGCCTGGTCGAAATTCAGGACTGTCCCATTCTGTGGAGTCCGTCCAATGAGAAAAAAACTTGAGGAGCGGATTTGTCCGCAACTTCTACGACATTATGATCGAAGTTGACGGGGTTGCTACCGGGCTCGATTGAAACAATTTTTACGTAGGGGGTCAGCGATTCCCTATTTTCCAACCATTCCATCATGTTTAGTTTTTGAAAAAGATCCTGAACAATATCGGCGGTGCTGTCCTTCGGAACTCGTAAGTTGTTTTTGTATTTTCCCGCGGTCGACCGGCTGAGTTTAACGCGTACTCGTTTCAGCTCCACAAAGGCCCTGGAGTTTTGGTGGAGCGTGACCTTTAGTTCTATCGTGTAAAATTGAGAAGAATTTAGCGAACGAATGAGCTCGTTTCTATTCAGATACCGGTAGCCGTTCACACCCTTTTCTCTCGCCAATGTTTTCAGCCTAGTTTTCGTCATGTTCTCGAAAGCATAAGGGTTAGCCAGCAATTCTACGAGCTGGGATTTGTTCAATTTGGTATATCCTTTGTAACCCCTTTCTTTCGCTTGACGTTTCAAATCTTTGAGCAAAGAGAGAGGTGGTTCCGAAAGGAGATCGTGAATTTGACCCGTGTTCATTTTTGAGTATCCTCGGTAGCCATGTTCTTTGGCGATTCGCTTCAATTCTGGAAGCGTTGAAAATGGTAAAATCGGTAGATCCATCTTGTTTTTATTAATCAGGATTTTATTTTAAAATCAAAAATTTTTGATTTTGATGAAGAGGTTAAAAAAAATGCAGGGGAAATTTTTCCCCTGCATTTTTTTTTGGATGAGTTAAAATGCAGGGGAAATTTTTCCGTGTAATTTGGATTGGGGTGAATTAAAAATGCAAGGATGTTTTTCTGTGTAATCCTGTGTTGTTGTTTGTTCTGTGTAATCCTGTGTTGTTGTTTTTCTGTGTAATCCTGTGTAAATTGTTTTTTTTGTGTAATCCTGTGTTGTTGTTTTTTTTGTGTAATTCTGTGTAAATTGTTTTTCTGTGTAATCCTGTGTAAATTGTTTTTCTGTGTAATCCTGTGTAAATTGTTTTTCTGTATAATCCTGTGTTGTTGTTTTTTCTGTGTAATCCTGTGTAAATTGTTTTTCTGTGTAATCCTGTGTAAATTATTGTTCTGTGTAATCCTGTGTAATTTTTTTTGTTAAATTTTCCCCTGTATTTTGCCCTGAAAAAAATGGATCCAAGGTTAGGGGAGGAGGCCCATTGTCCTAGACAAAATCTAATGTTAACCATCCTACCAAACCAACTAGTTTGACTCACCTATCCTTGCTAACTGGATTGCGAAATGAAAAAAAATTATAGCAAGAAAAGATTACAGAAAGAGTGAAAGGAGAAAGGTAGAGATGAGTAGGTTGGGGAGCACCCTCATAGATAATTCCACGAGGGGAAAAATCCAGCTTCTGCACCTACTGGTGCAGGTGCTGGCAAAGGGTTATTTTCAGCTCCTCAACACTGGGACAGTGCCTCCCCTTTGGAAATGAAAAAAGGTCTCAAAGAAATTAATTAAAAAAAAGTCGAAAGAAGGTCAGAATCCAAAAACTGCGCAAAAAAGATGGTTCACCAACTTCAAATAGGGAGGAAATCCTCAAAATATGTTGAGACTTCTATCAAGACCTATACAATTCACACACAGAGGACAAGAGCCAAGAAGCCAAAATAACATCACCAGAAAACTCAAAATTATCAGACATCACATTTCGTGAAGTAGAAACAGCAATCAAGGAGATGAAGAAAAACAAGGCACCAGGATTAGATGAGATAACAAAGGATATTCTCGAGAAGGGAGGAAGTGAAGTAATAACCCATCTAGCAAAACTGTTTAACCAAATCATCATCAAAATATGCATCCCACAATCTTGGAAAGAAGCAAAAATCATTCTTCTTCACAAGAAGGGAGACAAAACAGACATTAAGAATTACAGACTCATTAGTCTTCTCTCACATCTGTACAAAATTTTCACAAAAATTCTTCAAAATAGACTAAAGAAAGAACTGGATGAACATCGACCACGAGAGCAGGCGGGTTTTAGAGAAGGTTTCTCTACCATGGACCACCTGCTTGCAATAAACCAACTCATAGAAAAGTCAAACGAATACCAACTTGACTTATGTATTGGATTCATTGATTACGAGAAAGCATTTGATTCCGTAGAACAAGCACTAAGAGAAATAGGTATAAATGAAGGGTATGTTTGTATTCTAGAGGATATATACACAGATGCAACATCTCGAATCCATCTGGATAGTGACGTTTCTGAAACTGTTATTAAAGAGGAAAGAGGAATCAATGTTGATGGAGAAAAATTAACAGACCTCCGATTTGCAGATGAAATTGCCCTTACTACCTCAACAGTGAAGGACATGGAAATACAACTTAATTACTTGAATAAAGAAAGCAAGAAGGTGGGATTGAAAATGCACAAATGAAAAACAAAATATATGACAAATATAGCAACAGATGAAAAGATCATCACTCAAGATCAGGAAATTGAGGAGTATAAATATCTGGGCCAAACACTGAGGTTAAAGGATTGTTCGAAGGAAGAAGTTTTGAGCAGGATAAAAGCAGGATGGAGTTGCCTTTGGAAGACATAAAGAAATCTTATGCAACAAAAATATACCATGTCACTCAGAAGGAAAGTATATAATCAATGTGTCCTTCCAACGATGATGCATGGCTCTGAAACATGGTCATTAACTAAATACTTAGAAACTAAACTACAATCCGCTCAAAGAGCAATAGAACGGCAAATGTTAAACATCTCACTGCGAGACAAAGTAAGGTGCTCAACCATCAGACAGCTGACCGGTGTTGCAGACATTTTGAGAAAAATCAAACAATTAAAATGGAGATGGGCTGGACATGTTGCCAGAAGAAATGATAACAGATGGACAAAGAGATTGTTAGAATGGTAACCAAGAATGGGAAAAAAGAAGAAGAGATAGACAGAAGAGGAGGTGGGGAGATGATATAACATCAAATATTGGTATGGAGTGATTATGAGGAGGGTACATCCAACAGTGGATTGACATAGCCTAGATAGATAGAATAACTATGTACATGAAATGGTCAATTAACACTTGGAATAACCTACATTGTGTTGTGACGCAAGTTGCACTGATATTTAGGAAACAGAGTCTGCAACGTGTTCCTCTTTATAAACTCCTCAAAAAATGCTTGGAAACTTTCCAAAACGGCTATATATATCAGAAACATTTGAAATCTATTTCTGTATTGTTTCAAATCAATACGAACATCGTTCTTCCTGTCAAAAATGACACCAAAATTACCATAGTTGAGTCTCTGAAAGACAAGGAGGTCTCAAAAAAATGCCATTGTCTGCGCCATTTGCGTCAGTAATCATAAGGAATATCACACTATTTCATCAAAACAGTCGCTACTTACCTAAAATCAGTAACGAGTAGAGAACCCGTATCTTCTTATCAACCTGGCCACACGCTCCTGAGGGATAGCATTCCACTCTTCAAGCAAGATCTGTCTTACCAGCCAAGGTGATTTGATCTGTCACTCTAGTGCGCACAGCCCGACCAAGTTGGTCGCAGAGATGTTCTATAGGATTTAAGTCCGGGCTATTGGCTGGCCCCTCCATTCGTTGAATTCCTTCTCCTTGCAGGAAGTAATTTACAACTCTTGCCCTGTGTGGTCGAGCATTATCCTCCTGTAGAACAGCGTTTTTGCAGAAATGGGACTGCGACTGGCTTAAGGATGTCATCTCGATAGTTGATTGCATTGAGATTTCCGTTGACTACTACCAGTCTGGTCTCTCCTGTCATCGTTATTCCTGCCAAATATCATCTCGCTTCCACCACCATAGGCTGTTACTTTGTCAATGCAGCAATCTGCAAAACGTTCGCCACGTCTTCTCCACACTCTCACTCGGCTATCCAGCTTCCTCAGACAAATCTTGCTTCATCTCTATACATGACATTGCGCCACATATGTAAGTTCCAACCGCGGTGTTGACGGCACCAGCGAACACGGACAAGATGATGAAGTGTAGTCATTTTCGGCTTCCTGGCAGGCTTGCGAGCTCGGAGAGCAGATTCATGAAGCCTATTGCAAATAGTCTGGTCAGATACTCTATTGCCATAAAGTCTTGCGTGCCTTGCTTGCAAAGTCTTGGCACTAAGTATACGGTTTCGAAGTGCTGCCAGCCTGATGTACCGGTCTTCTGCAGCCGTTGTTTTTCTTGGGCGGCCACTTCTGGGTCTGTCTTTGACATCTCCGGTCTGACGAAACTTGGCTTTTAGCTTGGAGATCATACTGCAGGAAACTCCAAAAGTTGCCGCAACTTGATTCTGAGGTATGCCAACCTCAAGCTGACCAATAGCTCGAGCCTTATCCAGATCTGATAATCGAACCACGAAGAAGTGACCAGCAAGAGAGATTGACTTGCGTTGATAAATTTTGATGCTCCTGTAGAACTGTTAAATCCCATCCTAGTACTTTTCATTCATATGATATACTGCAAACAACTTTTCATTCATTCTTTTATTCATGCATTAACCCATACATTCATTCATTCATTCAAATCAATGAGATGAGCACAGACAATGGTCAGTTTGGCACATTTTCTTTGAGACCTCTCTGTCTTTCAAAGAAAGTTACTCAGCCATGGAATGGGTTATCGTCACAAATCAGGTGTCATTGTTGACAGGAAACAACAACGTTTTCACTGATATGAAACAATATGGAGATTTCAAAACATTTCTGATAAACAGCCGTTTTGAAAGTTTCCAAACTTTTTTGAGGAGTTTATTTTGGAATTCCAATGTGTACTTTTGGAGTTATATTGGGTCACATTGTAGTGTACCTGGAACAAGTCATCACTGAACCAGACAAGCAGGTTTCTCGTCAAAGTTCAAAAATGCGTACACATAAACTGACCCTTTCAGAAGAAGGGATAGGTATGTTTCTTTACTCTTCCATAGCGCAAGACAAATCGTAAGCAGAATGCAGGAATGTCGTAAGTGACTTGTATTTCATGGCCCATTACAATTTCTCGCATTCTTTCTACGAAATGTTGTTTTTTTTGGGGGGGGCAGTAATACATACCAACTTTCAACATAGCTGTTGGCTCTGGCTTAGGAGCTCTATTTCGCCATTTTAGGAATCCTCCTCCTTTTGGAACCCACATGTCAATCCATGAGAGAGTTATAGGGTGAAAGTCCGTAGAGAACAGTGTGAAGCCAATAATTTGGTGTCGATGTTATACCTTATGACGTTGTATTTTGTGTTTGGGATATTACTAGAAATAGAAAAAAATATAGACGAGTAATTTGTTATTTTTTAAATAAGATTGTTTCGATTTTGATGGTATTATTTTCTTGTGCACTATAAATTGATTATGCTCCTACAAACACGATTTTCACCGCAGGTAGAAATGATAGACCGTTTAAAAACTATGTTTTATATAGTAAATCTAAAAGTAGGCCAAAATGTGTATAATATGTGAATATGAGCATAAAGTTAGTAGTTTCGAGACGCCCCCTGGCTACTGCGATGGTGTTCTTTGTTTCTTACGCACCTGTTCAAGCTAGAAGTATGCCTGTATGTCCATTGTGAATGGGGGCACAATGGGGCCATTTACGAAGGACATACTACTGGCTTGTACAGGGTGTATCAAAATGATTGGTACCGAAGACTTCTCATTTTTTGCCTAATTGTTTTACTAGTTTTTGTGTCCGTTTAGGATTAATTGTTTAAATATTTGTAATTATAGTTGTTTTATCTTCTCTAAGAATTTTATATCATAACGATAGCACATTCTGTTCAGAAGTTACATGATTCAAAAGGAAAGTAGGTGTTTTTACACTTTTCATCGTAACGCTGGATCAGTAGCGCACTATTTCAAAGCTCTATTTTACTGCAAATACCTTGTGAGAATCATATGTTAAAAATCATGGAAATGTTTAATATTTTCCTTGCCTATTTCTTCATTCATAATATATATAAATGTTATAATCAATATTTATTGGTTGAGAGTAATATTATTGACTTGAATAATTTAGGTAGGGTGAAAGAAGTTTGTGTATCAACACCTTCCAGGGCGGTAATTTAAATTGTAGTATTGAGATTACTAAGTAGATGGTGTGGCAGAATGACTATAGACTGTATTTTAGTTAAGTTATTGGAATGGCCCCACCCACCCTTCAGTGTGCATTCATAGTTGAGAATGACTGGTTGACACGAAGCTATGGAGAAGTGCAGAGAAGATTTAGAAGACAATACCCAAGCGCAAGGAGTATCCCATGCAAACATGCTATAACTTGCAATGTTTTAAAATTTGATATGGGCTTGCAGTTACAGAATGGATCCATCCCAGGTGTTAAGTTCTTTCAAGATAGGGCTTCACCTCACACTGCCAGAGTCGTAAGAAAGGGATTTCAGGAACTATCGTTCTAAAAGCATGTGTAAAGCAATTCTATGCTATGTAGACTGAGGTGAGATATTGAAGAGCATGTATGCAATAAATGGTTCAAGCAGTGAACCTATTCATCTTGTGTTGTGAAAGTAAAACCATGATTACGTCGATCTTCGTTTAAATGACAATAGGTCCCAGTTGCATCAACCTATCAACTTCAGATTATTAGATCAATAAGTTAACATATGCCCCCTTCCTATTTATAGTACAAAAACCATATTAATTAGCAATTTTATATTTTTGACTAATTTTTGAAAATGTCACATAGCCCGGTACCAATCATTTTGATACACCCTGTACAGGTGCAGAGCAAACCAAGAACATCAACTCAGTCGGTCAGGATGTCTCTAAAATACCAACTTGCGACTTTACACTCATTTCATGGAAGCAGGTCACATAATGTGACCGGACACTACGAATCAGCCGTAAAGTCGGCCCGGTCAATTTTGTTTTATTTCGTGTTAAGAAAATATAGCTTTAAAATGGTATATCATTTGAAGAAAACTAGTAAATTGACTGCATGAAGCGCAACTTCAACCATGGTTGTAGGTACAGGTGGCAATTCCATCAGCCCCTCTGTCCCTAATCGCCTATCTGCAGTTACCCAACCCCCACGTCCTCGAAGACTGACATGCATTAAAATTAGTGCATGTCAATCGCGTACTACCTGGATGTACTTAGCTTTGCGGCAGAGTAAAACAGAGATGGGGCAATGGGGGCAACACTATATGGCCACAGGGGTTATTGGAGTAGCCCCAAATGGCCATATATGGTTGCTTAATCTTCATCATCAACATCAGACTAAGGGTGAGGTAACCCTGACATAAACCTCTACTGACAATACGTCCAGCCAGCGCGTCGGTATATGGCTAAAATCCCTCAAGTAAATGGAAGAGAATGCTAAAAGAGGCCGTAAAGCCCAAGGCCACAATGGGCGCAATCATCAAAGACCTGGTGACTGCAGATTGCCTATGAATCGTGACCCAAGAGTGACATCTGCGGATGACGTCACACAGCCAAAGCCAAAAGGAAACTGTGTGACCGATAAGGGTCACAAGGATGGACAAACAACACTCAACGTTTGTACGTATAATACTAGGACCTTGAAAACAGATGAATCTCTAGAGTCCTTATTGGATGAACTACAAAACTTCAAGTGGAACTTAATTTGATTATGTGAAACCAAGAGGGAAGGAGAGGGTGTAGTGGAACTTCAAGGAGGAGCATGGTTATACAACCAAGGAAACACAGAGGACAACAAGGATGCAAAAGGAATTGGGTTTCTTATACACCCAAAATTCAAAGACTTTGTGAAAGGAATGAAATGTCACTCAAACCGAGTCATTTCTATCACAGCGCAACTCACAGGAAACAAACAACTACGCATAGTTCAGGTGTATGCACACACCAGCGAGTATGATGATGAGGCAGTGGCAGAGGTTTATGAGGAAATTGCGAAGGCGATAGAAGAAAGTGAAGCCGAGTACATTATAGTAATGGGAGACTTCAATGCCAAAATAGGACGTTACCAACCCGGAGATGAGTCCATCATGGGAAAGTTTGGGATAGGAGAGAGAAACGATAGAGGGGACATGCTGCTGGAGTTTGCTGCACAACAAGGACTAGTCATCGCAAACGCCTACTTCAAAAAGAACAAAAAAAATAGATACTGGACATGGGAAAGCCCAGGAGGGAAGTTAAAAAACCAAATTGACTTCATACTTAGCAGCCAGAGAGGAATTGTAGAAGACTGTGGAGTCATCACAAGTGTAGACATTGGAAGTGATCATAGGATGGTCAGAGCAAAGATAGGAAACTAGCAAGGCTATCATAAGAAACAGAAAGAAAAATAAATTGAACATCCACAGACTACGGGAGAGGAGACACGAGTACCAACTTGAATTGAAAAATCGTGTTGCTTGTATAGAGAGTGCAGATATGGATACCATGTATGACCTCATATCCAGCACAGTTATAGAGGTAGCCGATGAAATAGCACCAAGAGAAAGAAAGACTAAACAAACATCTGAGGAGGACAAAGTGATAGAGGATATGGATACGAAAAGAAAGAAACTTCGTGAAGTGGAAGACAAAACACCCCAACAAAAAACTGAATACGCTGAGCTTGTCAAAACAGTGAGAAAGAAGAGACGAGAGAGAAGCAGAAAGAGAAGAAATAAAGAAATTGAAACCATCCTGATGAGCGGAAAAGGACTAAAACAGATTTCAAAACTGAACAGCAAGAAAACCAGAATAAGCAAAATGAGACAAAAGGATGGCAACATCACAACTGATAGAGAAGAAATTCTAGATGTATTGGGTTTTATTATTCAGTTCTGCTACCAAGCAAATGCATGGAGGAGTGGGTCTGGTCATGTCCAAGCACATTCACAAGATTCACACAATGTCTCAAGAGTGTTGAAGCTGTCTCCGAGGGGATACTATTTGTAACATAAAGACATTGCATGGTAACCTCAGCTTAGCATCACCCACCCTCCATCAATGGTCAGCTAACTGGCAAATGCAGTTTAATACAGATAAATGCCACCTGATAAGGTTTACACGCAGACAGAAGGTTATTGATGCCCACTACCATCTTGGAGGCAGCCAACTCTCCTCTGTCAACGAATATCCCTATCTTGGTCTATCATTTTCCACCGATATGTCCTGGCAGAAACACATTGGTAAAATCACCACCAAAGCCAACAGGATGTTAGGCCTCTTGCGGCGAAACCTAAGGAGCTGTCCTGTGAGGATCCGTGAGCAGGCATACATCAGTCTTGTCAGACCCCATTTGGAATACTGCAGCACAATCTGGAGCCCTCACAGTAAAAAAGATATCACCAAAGTGGAAAGCATCCAACGCCAAGCTGCCAGGTTCGTCCTGCAAAGATACCAGCGTAGAGACAGCGTGACCTCCATGTTACAAGAACTTCAGTGGAAATCCCTGGAATGGAGGAGACATGCTGCCAGCTTGGCCATGCTGTACAAAATTCAACACAACATGGTTGCCATCAATGCATCCGACTACCTCGCACCAATGATCACCAGCAGCACCAGAAACTACCACCCAAGCAAGCTAAAGAAAATCACCAGCCGCACTCAGCTCTATGGGAACTCATTCTTCCCGAGGACAGTTTGCCTATGGAACTCCCTCCCAGTTGTGGTACTAACTGCACCAACCCTGGAAGTCTTCAGGGGAGGAGTTTCATCCAGCCTGTAATCATGCTGCTTGGTTTTTACTCGCACTTCATCCAGTTCATCGCACCATTTGAGTTCCAGTTGTCTTCAACTCCAGCACCCTCAATTTTCAAGTTTTTTGTTGGCTGCACCTGTATGTCTAGTCTGCACGTGATCAACATTTCTGCACCCTTGGCATGACGTCCGGAAAGGATCCTGCTGAGTATCGACGTAAACGTAAACGTAAACGTAAACCCAACCCTGTGGCGCCCTTGTTTGGCTGCGTACCGGATTCAGATCGTGTCTCTTGATTTTCAGAGATTTTATCCTATTTTGTGATTGATTCATCTAATTAAGCTTGTACTACGCTTTTGTAACTGTATCAGGACTTGTCTGCGTCTGGAAAATTGCAAAACTGCACACTCAGATCAGATATATGGACTTGAACTGTGTTTTTCGTTTTCGATGAACCATCGCTATTGTAAGCTACTGTACTGATTTCTATGTATTTGCTATTTTATAACTGTTTCAATACACAAAACTTGTGTTTTCGTCCCTTCGATCATAAATCCACTTATGTACGCAAGACCTACCTTATCTACGATACGTCAAGGTGTGATAAACAATCAATATCAACTTGATCGATCAACATGGAAGAACTTTATAATTATGCGCATTGAACATTGCGAGCAAAACATAACGGGGTTGTCGCGCGGGGCGAAATAAACAGCGATAAATCCCTGGTCGCGTCACTGCCCGATCAAGTGAAAGTGATTTTCAACCATATAAGCCACTTTCTGCCTCAATGAAAAGTTTAAAATTTTAAATCCAAAAAGAACAAAGCTACTGCTTCGACATTCTTCTCAGAATTCTTCACCCTTCTTGAGATGAATTCTACTGGAAGAACGCATGTTACCTTCATGGATGATTTTAACTTCCACCTGGTTGACTTGACTGGTCGCGAAGCTGAAGGATTTCGAGATTTGCTAGCCTCTGCTGATCTTGTCCAACACGTCAAGGAAGTCACACATATCGGAGGTCACATATTAGATCTTGTGATCTCGTGTGGATCTGATAACGTTGTATCTAATATGTGGTTGTTCACAAGGGCCTGCCATCTGACCATTATGCTGTTTCTTGCCATTTGGACATCACTCGACCGTTAACTTCAAAGCATGTCTTTAAAGTGTGTAACTACCGTGAAGTTGACTTTGATCGGTTTAGAGCTGAGCTGCGTGAATCTTCTCTGTTCTCTGACATATGAGATGATCCTGACTATCTTGCTGAACAATATGACACCACACTCCGTGATCTTGTTGACAAACATGCTCCTGAAGTAAGGCGTGAAATCACTCTTCGCCCAAACGCACCTATCATCACGAAGTTAGTCAACAGATCGTTCTCCTATGGACGATTCCCTACATCGTTCAAACGTACTCGTGTTGTACCATCCTTAAAGAAGCCAAAATGGGTCGCGAAGTATTAAAAACTATCGGCCCATATCCAACCTCAGCTTCTTGTCCAAACTCGAAGAAAGAATCGCCGCTTCTCAGATCTAAGACTATCTTTCTGGAAACAATCTTTATGCGCATGTCCAGTCTGCTTACCGCAGCTGCCATAGCACGGAATCAGCACTATTCCGGATTCAAAATTTCCGCTGTGCTTTCCGCTGTGGATAGTCAGAAGGTGGCAGTTCTCGTGTTGTTAGACCTCTCTAGCGCCTTCGATACGATTGACCATCGCATTTTCTTGAATCGCCTTAACTCTCGCTATGGAATTGAAGATAAAGCACTTCACTGGTTTACTTCGTACATGGACAATCGCAGCCAGCAATCATTGGTGACAGTGTTTCCGTATCACAACCGTTGGACTTTGGCGTCCCCCAAGGCTCAGTGGTGGGACCGCTATCTTTCATTATGTACACGGCACCCCTTGAGGACATCATCTCTGCTCACGGAATACACTCAATGATCTACGCCGACGACCGACACTCAACTATTCTTGTCTCTCAAGCCATCTGATAGATCACATGCCCTGCCGCTTCTAGAGGAGTGTATCTGTGATGCTATTAAAGCAATGGGCTGTCGCTAATAAACTGATGATGAACGATAGCAAAACCGAAGTCATTCATATCAGGTCGCGTTTTGCTAAGATTCCTGCAATGCCTCCTCTAGCTGTTGGTGCTACGTCGGTCGAGATTACTGACATTGCCCGCAACCTCGGTGTTGCTATGGACGGTCACCTGTCTATGTGCACCCACGTGAACAACATCTGTAAATCTGCTACCATCGCCATCAGGAAGATTGGTCAGATCCGTCCATGCCTTGACCAACATACGACCGAGCGTCTCGTTCACGCGTTTATTACGTCTCGTTTGGACAGTTGCAATTCGTTGCTCTACGGCCTTCCTGATTCGCAAATAATGAAATTGTAGCGGGTGCAAAACACAGCTGCCAGACTCGTTGCCAAGGTCAGAAGATATGATAGTATATCACTTGTTCTTGACGAGTTGCACTGGCTGACAGTTAAGAAACGCGTCATCTTCAAGATACTGCTGTTGACATTTAAAGCGCTGAACGGTCTGGCACCTGCTTATCTCACCGAGCTTCTGTCAACATACTCTCCTGGTCACCGTGGACTCAGATCAAGTACGCAGAATCTTCTGCAACCACCAACTAAGAACTGATCTACGATATCATATGGCTCAAGAGCATTCTGCCATGCTGCTCCTTCACTGTGGAACAATCTTCCCGACCATATCAAGAAATGTAGCTCTGTTGACCTATTCAAACGTGTCCTCAAAACTCATCTCTTCAAACTCAATATTCACGGCTGGAAAATCTAATCATCTTTTGTTCGTGTGTTTCTGACTTTCTCGTCTTGGACTTATGATGTTTTGCTAGAATGTTGTTTTATAATATGCTGTAATTTAAGATTGGTTTTGGGCTCTCGTTTGTGTGTTCTTTGGAGGTTTGTAGACTTTTTAGTACCTATTTTGTGCAATTTTGTTATTGATTGTGATGCGTATGCTTAATTAAGTTGGTGCTTTATATTTTGTTGTAGTTTAAGATATTATTATTATTATTATTATTATTATTATTATTATTATTATTATTATTATTATTATTATTATTATATGCTCCCACTGAGTGCTCAACATCTTCTGACGTTGACAAGGAGGAATTATATTCATCTCTATCTGACCACCTGGATGGTATGAAAAGGCACAACATACATCTTATCCTCGGCGATTTTAATGCCAGAATAGGAACAGATAGTCATCTTTCCCATCCTTGGGTCATTGGTCCATACTGCTACCATGATTCAACCAATGACAATGGTGAGCGTCTGGTTAACAGTTGCCAGGAGTACAGACCGGCCCAGATGAGATTCACCCAACCCAGGAACCGTCTCTGGACTTGGACCCATCCAGCTGGATCAACCCATGCACAGTTAGATCACATTCTAATAAACAGTAAGTGGGTAAATTCTCTCCGCGACTGTCGAGCATACAACTCAGTAGAAGTGGACTCCGATCATCGTATTGTGAGCGTCCGTCTAGCTGCCAGTCTGCGAACAAGCAAAGGAAAACCTTGCAAGAGACCAACATTCAACTGGAAGAAGTTGATACAAAGGAGATTCCAGGTCTTGAGCATGAATGACGCCATAGCCATCTCTGATAGGTATGAGACCTTTGAAACAGCAGCTGAATCTGAAGAATATTCTCAACGCTTCTCATTCGAAGCCAACCGAGAAGATATGGTGTGTGCAAGGAAATAATTAGTCCACGTCTTTTCGCTGGCTGATGTAGCTAGCCAGGGTTTCCTTGAATATATTTGTGTCCTCTATGTTTACTATGTGCTCTGGTAGACTGTTCCAATTGTTTATGGTGTTTGGGAAGAATGAAAAGTTGTAGTAGTTGGTTCTGCCACTTAGTTTCTTGAATGATTTATTATGGTTGAGCCGGGATGAGCTGCGCGTCTGGACCGGCTGCAAGAATGTTCGCGCTGGAATGGCCACCTGACTGCTGTTGATTTTATGCAGCATGGTGAGCCTAGATGTTTCCCGTCTCTCATTGAGTGGTACCCATTCCAGTTTGGTCAGCATTTCTGTCATGCTGCTTGTCCACCTGTAATCTTTGAAAACAAAGCGTGCCCCTCTTCGTTGGATGGATTCAATTTGGTCTACCAGATCCTTAGTGTAGGGATCCCACACCGTGGAGCAATACTCCACGTGTGGGCGTACCAAAGTCTTGAAAGCTGTGGCTCTAAGGTCACGTGGGCAAGAATGGAGATTTCTCCTCACAAATCCAGTTCGTGAAGTTGCTGAGAAAGTTATTGAAAAGCAAGAGCCATGCGGACTGCCAAGTTGGGTATCAGATTCAACCAGACTTAAACTGGAAAGGGATGAATCCAAAAAGCGGTACTCCATTTCAAAGTCTTGTCAAGCTAGAGAAAGATGGAGGAACTTGAACACCAGCTTTAACAACTCCTATAAATCTGACGAGCTTGCTACCCTCAATATTAAGCAGATGGATGACCTGAAGCTTGCCGACGAGATGGGGAATTACACCACCACCTGAAAAATCATACACTCGCTTTCTGGGAAGAACTCAAGCAAAGGAGTAAAAGTCAAAAAGAGGGATGGCACAGCCCCAACCAGTGATCACGAACTCTTGAGGAATGGAAGGAATATTTTAGCTCACTCCTTAACAACGACAGTGGCACAGCAGCTTCAGGCACCAGCTGTAGAAGATCTTCCTATCATCACTGAGCCCCCCAACTCGTGAAGAAGTAGTTGAAGCAATAGCAGCCATGAAGACCAACAAGACAGCAGCATTGGACTGTGCTATAACTGCTGAAGCACTTTAGGGAGGAGGGGATAGCATAATTGATAATGATTCTTGAATTCTGCATGGAAGTATTCTCAACGCTGACACCGCCACGTCAATGGGTCACAAATGTAATCATTCCTCTACCAAAGAAAGGCGACCTCTCTCTCTCATGACAAACTACCGTGGTATTTCGCTTATCCATTGCCGCAAAAGTGTACAACAGGATATGATTGAACAGGATCCGACCTCACATTGATCCTTTACTGAGAAGCAGCCAGGCTGGCTTTAGATCAGGTAGCAGCTGTGCTCAGCAAATACACATTTTGAGGAGGATCATGTAAGGCTTCAAGGAGTACCAAATTCCCTTGACAGTCACCTTCGACTCCATCAACAGATCCGTCATGTTTTCAGTGCTGCGGCATTATGGAATACCAAAGGTTGTGGCAAATGCCATCCAGGTGCTCTACAAGGACTCTAATAGTGCCGTTATGGTAGATGGAAGTATCTCAGAGCATTTCTAAGTAACAACTGGAGTGCTTCAGGGTGATGTGTTAGCACCATTCCTGTTCATTATCCTAGTAGATTACCTTCTGAAGAAATCAACTTCTGGAATTGACGCTGGTATTGTTACCTACCCACGTCGGTCAAGCAGGTATCCTGCTAGGATGCTGAGTGACCTGGATTTTGCGGATGATATTGCCCTGTTGGAATCTTCCACAGCCCGGGCCTAGTCGCAGCTTACTAGGACTGCAACTGCAGCAGCAGATCTAGGCCTTGTCATCAGCGCACCCACGACAGAATATATGACTGCAAACTGTAATGCCCAACCAGCACTTGAAGTCTATGGTAGAACCATCAACCATGTCACAGACTTCAAGTACTTGGGTTCCAAAATGGGTTCTAGTGCTGGAGACCTGAAAAGAAGAACACTAGCCTGGGCAGCTTTCTGGAAACTGGAACGCCTTTGGAGAAGCCCATCCCTGCTAATCGAAACAAAATTCAGGTTGTTTGAGACAACTTGTGTTACTGTCTTTATGTATGAGTGTGAGTCATGGGTAATCACCAAGGACATGGAAAACAAGATCAATGCCTTTGCAACATCTTGCTACAGAGTCATGTTAAACATCAAGCGTGTGGATCGGATTCCAAATAAAACCATCTACAATCTGACCAACACCACTCCACTGGTAGCCAGCGTCAAGATTCATCAACTCAAATTTCTCGGCCATATACTGCGTCTTGAAGACTACGAGCCTGTGAAAGAATACTCCCTTTATATTCCACCGCATGGAAAGAGGAAACCAGGACGGCCACGCACACTGTACTTACAGTATGTCCAGCACCTCCTGGGGGATACTGAAGGGATGCTGTAGCCAAACAAAATTGTTTCGCTTGCCCAAGATCGCAATAGTTGGAGAAAGCTTGCAGTCGCCTGCTCCGCAGCCGACTGATGATGATGATGAGTATCCAAGGGGTAAACATAATCGGAACACTTGCATATCGAGTTAATCTCGTAGGAGGGATACACACATAATTCCATGTAAATGTTTTATGATCTTTTACCGTTTCCGGTGTATCAAATGTCATTTTGGTTTTGAGGACACCTACAAAAATCTGGAAATGGTATCAAAATACATTTGCCCACATTGTAGGTGATTATTCATGATGGGTTTGAAGAAGTTACCATTCAAAGAACTGAAGTTATAAGAGAGGAGGTAGAACTTATTGAATGACCCTCGTGGCAGCTCCTTTAGTCATTTCTTATAACATGTTAGTCCGCCTACGTTTATATATCGCTTCATGAACAACGAAGATCCGGAGCGAAGATCGTGGGTTCGAGGCCCTCTAGCAGCAATGATAAGTAGAATTAGAATTAGAAAATAAGAATTCGGAATAATCAAAACGAAAAACTTGTTCAGAGCTTTCAGGTACTACCCTGATTATATTAAAATAGCTGACGTGTTTGTTTTGGCTATCGGAGAGATCAGAATAGTATCAAATCCGTCGTTATCAGAGTGATATCAGAATGAAAGGTCAGTTACGTGAAGAAACAATCTGATGCCTTTAAGTACATATTGTCATGAGATCATGCATACTCATAGAATAAATATTAAAGTAAATGACTGCTGTCGTCAAAGCGAAGAACATTCATTTGACACACCTGGTAATAGTGAAAACGCAGCAAAATCCTGTATGCTGTGACCATCGTCGCTATATATTGCATATCTGTGTGAATCTGAGTCTACATAAACAGCTACTGCTAGGTATGAACTATTACTAAAGTATCTATATAGTACTTGTTTATAGTAGGCCTTTGTAATAAGTGTCTTTTTTCGCGTTTTTTTTACATGCATGTGCTATTATTTTAGTGTGTGTGGGAGGGGGAGCCAATTTTTTTTGTCCCGTTTGTCAAAGGCCCCATGTCACAGGGTATATTGCCCAAAGTGGTCAGAAATTGTCAAAATAGTATAAAGTTACTCAAAGTTTCACAAACTTGCTTAAAACTTCCTCGAAATCGCGATAAGTTTCACAAACTTGCTTTAAAGTTTCTCAAAATCGCGTAAAGTTATTCAAAGCTTCACAAAATTGCTTAACATTTTTCAAAAGGTTTTCAAAATTACTCAAAATTGCTGCAGCACAATGCCGTCATGACAATGTTGTGCAGCTTGGGGAACTTTACGTAACATTATAAAATGTTGCAAAATTTCAGGCGTTTTTGGAGAATTTTGCCAACTTTGGGCAACTTCCACTGTGATAGTTTGTCCCATTTTTAGTCATTTGAATGACCTTTTATTCTTTGCCGTCCCCATTTTCCACTGTTTAAGGTATCTCATCTTAGGTATCTGATTTAGGTAAGTTGATTGAAAATCCAGTGTAGAAATGTCTTTATAATCATGGCGTCCTTGGAAAAATATACTAAAGAAGCAGCTGAAGAGAGTATTTATTGTGGGACATTAGAGCACATCAGACATATCGAATTGCATTCTGAATACGAAGAATGTCCTTCTGATATCAAATAATTTTGATTTTTTGAAATTCGCAATGAAATACACATTTTATGGCAAATCATTAAAAATTGATATTTTTGATATTTAACAGTACTTGAAGTAAACTTTATAAATCTGATGATTTATACTTAAAGTGTATGTAGGTGGGGTGAAAAGCCGACGATCAATTGAAAATTTTGACCTTTCGTATTGAAGATATGGATTTTTTTTCCCAAAACACCAAAATAAAATAGGTCTTTTGGGAAAAAATCCATATCTTCAATATAAAAGGTCAAAATTTTCAATTGATCGTCGGCTTTTTCCTCCCACATACACTTTAAGAATATATCATTAGATTTATAAAATTTATTTCGAGGACTGTTATATTTCAAAAATTTGAAAAATATCAAATTTTAATAATTTGTCATAAAATTTGTATTATATCGTGAATTTCAAAAAATGAAAATTATTTGATATCAGAAAGACATGCTTCGTATTCAAAATGCAATTCGATACGTCTGATGTGCTCTCATGTCCCACAAAAAATACTGTCGAAACGCCATAAACGCTCATTCTAGATCCCTTAATATTTCACTGTAATTATGTGCTTTATTTCCACAGGAAACGATGGCTACCAATGGTAAGGAATCCAGTCCTTTGAAGGTTATGTTATGGTCCAATCCTCGTACATTATCAACGGTCTTCCTCAAATGTATGAGTTTTGTGGAAGGAACACAATGCATTAATGAGCCTTACGCAGTTGCCCGCGTAGCTGGTCCAGAGAAACCGATTCCATCCGATCCCGAGGAGCTGGCTGCTATGGAGGGGTTCTACGCGCAATATCAGGCACAACTTGCTACTGTTAAAATGGATCTACCAAAAGCTTTCAGTAATGATGATTGTACCTTTCAATGGGTAAAAGATACACTGGAAGCCCCTTACCCCGAGAAGAAGTTAGTGTTCTGCAAGGACCAGGCATTCGGAATTCACGGCAGATTCAACATGCTTCCTGAAGGATATCGCCATACATTCCTTATAAGATCTCCATATAAGATTTACCCTTCCTGGAGGAACGTGACCCTCAACATGATGCCACCTGATGTCATACCACTTATCCAGATGGATCAGCTTCCAGAAGGGGTGATGCCTCCAAAGTTGGGTTTGGGAGAGCTTTACGATCTTCTGCAGTATGTTACAGAAAACATAGATCCCAAGCCTATTGTCATTGATGCTGATGATCTACAAAGCAATCCATCGTCCATTATGCGCCAATATTGTGAAGCTATAGGGATATCATTTCAAGAAAGCATGCTCACTTGGGAAAAAGGAGACGAGATTACGCGAGATTGGATCGCCGCATCGGAATTTTACGCGGCAATAAGCTCGATACCGGCGGATATTATGACGAAGCTTTGAACAGTACATGCTTCCATCCTATCAAGCCTCCACGTGCTGGACATCAATTACCTGAAGATGTGATGCGATGTATTGATAGGGTTATGCCTGTTTACCAAAAGATGTATGAGATGCGTCTACGTCCATGAAATGTTACTTACGTATTCATGAAGTAATCATTAAATTGACTATAGTTTGCCCTGTCATATCGCTCTGCATCATAATTTAAACATGCTAAAGTTACTTTTCACTTTTCATGATTTACAGATAAATGTACGGGCTCCAAACAATCGATGCAATGTTTCAAACTCTAATAAATAAATTCTAGCCTGTATGACGTATCCAATGAGACACTAGGGTCGCATTTGAAATTGTAATTAAAATTGTAATGAACACCGGGGTGCGCAAGATTAGATTTCCAGCGGGCATGAGTACTAAATGAGCAACAAAAGATATTATACGCAATGATCTTGCACAGTTGATGCAACCGAAGCAAATTATCCAAGGCCATGTCACATGGGGGAAAATGGTAAATCACACATATTTAGCATTATTTCTCCTCATTTATCACAATTTTGCAGAATTCAGCAGCCTGTTTTAACAGATTTTGTCGTTATTTTAGGAAATCTGGCTGTTTTTGTGTATCTCCCATTTCCCCCCATGTGACATGGGGCCTTATCCAAACACTGAACTGGAAATTAATAAACCTCCAAGTTGATTGAATATCGCATTGTCGAAACACCTGTTGGCACATGATGTCCTACTAAAATCTAAAACTTGGCCACTTGAGTGCACCTTCCTCACAGTGGGGCCTCCAAATTTTGGCCTGTCCCAGGGCCCCAATAAGGTAACTCCGGCCCTGAATGTGTTGCTATGTAAACTAATATTAATAAGCCTAATACGTTCATATTTTAGATGACCTTGAACAATTAGTTATCTTTGAAGAGCATGATATTCTACTTAAAATGTTCAACCAGGTTCTAAAATAAAAAATGGATTATTTTCTCTATTGCACTTTTTTAACTCACCCTGTATCATGGTTGGCAGTTATTCCCACGAATAAGTAGATTAGATTCGCATTTCGTTCAAGTCACTCTTCCAGTGTATTGTGGTTGATACCAAAGTTTACATTCAATAAAAATCAATGTGTAACAGAATTTCCGTACGCTACAATTTGTCACTTGTTGGATGACAAACATTAGGTTGTGAGCTCTTACGTATAGCCTACGTGTACCAGATATAAAAGTTAACATAAAGACTTCACCGGGGGAGGGGCGGTTGAGCGCCCATAAAAACCGATTTCCCGAGTCCAGACACCTCAATGCGCACCATACTGTGAAAATAGGCCTCGATGGTGACAGTCGGTCGTTTCAAATAATGTTTTGGTATTGGCTGTGGTTTTGATCACGTGGTTTCCTATTATCTCTTGACTGACATCATTACCAATATATATTTGTCTGTACCCTTTGTTAGAAACTTAAAACTGGCAGAAAACCGTTCGGTTTTCATTTCAGTTTGTTACATAATCGTGTGAATGCAGGCAATCAGGTTTGAAGTAGATCAAAGTAGGCCTATACAAAGAAGTCGAATAAGTCAATTTACATTAAGCGTGATTTAGTTTTCGAAATAATCCTAGGCTTATTTCCCTGTGAAAAAATATAGACCATCGAAATATTTCCACCAAGATTACAAAAGAATAGACACTCGAGTGATATATACACTATTACACACTACTTCTTGTGCATATGGCATGCAGGAGGAGAGATAGAAAGTTATATGAGAGCGAAGAGAGCGGGGGAAAGAGTGTGTTTGTTATTTCACGCATTTATCTGGACACATTAATAAAATTCATGAAATTAATAGGATCAGACACAGATCTATGTTTTTGAAGAGTGGCGCTCAAAAAATTTGGCATCGCTCGCAAAATTGGTGGACACAATCTTTTCAAGGTTTTTATATTAAACAAAACAATTCCATGCATACTCATCCCTTCCACTCACAGGATGCCGGTACCGGCTTTTCTTTATTTTTTTTTATCTCTTTCGCCCCTTTCCTTTAGAGGAGCATGCTGGATAAACACTTCAACAAAAATTAAGTTCTCCTTACATTTGACCTTATTTTAACCAAAAATACTTCTGCGATTGAAATGGGTCTTTGCACACTTTATCAGGCCTATCATACCAACACTGACCAAGAAATTGAACCCATCAAGTCAGGGCCGTAGCCAGCTTTCTGGGGGGGGCAAATAAAATTTCAAGGGCACAGTTGAAAACTAGAAGGCTATATATTTGTACACAAATACGGCTATACCCGCATGTTATCGGTTTACACAAACTTACAGTCCTTATTTGCTGAGGACTTAGGTTGCTGTTGTCAGTCTCTCAAATTCACAGTGAAGCTATGCAATTTGATGGATTGAAATTCACAATACGCAATTTGATTAGGGAAAGCTATTCCAGAGGGAGTGTGTAAATTAAATGGAACAGCCATTTCAGAGGGAGTATGTAAATCAAATGGAACAGCTATTTTGGGACCATTTCAGAGAGAGTATGTAAATTAAATGGAACAGCTATTTTGGGACCATTTCAGAGAGAGTATGTAAATTAAATGGAACAGCCAAAGGTATGTAATTTAAAGGGAACAGTCTTAACGCTTCACACATAGTATTTCCAATCACCATCTATAATTATTATTTACACTATTGAAATTCACAATATGCAATTTGATTAGGGGAAAGCTATTCCAGAGGGAGTATGTAAATTAAATGGAACCGCCATTTCAGAGGGAGTATGAAAATTAAACGGAACAGCCTATTTTGTGGCCGTTCCAGAGGGAGTATGTAAATTAAATAGAACAGCCAATGGGTATGTAATTTAACTGGAACAGCCGTAACGTTTATGTTATCTATATTATAATTACGCTATTGTCTGTGAATCTGTTTAGTCCTACGTGTATGGGGTGGGATGGGATGGGTGTTATTAACAATATAATTCTCAGGTGCAATCTGTGTACAAACTCTGCTTTATTTGATGATAAACGGACGGCCCTTTTTTAAGATTTGGGGCCCTGGGTCCCATAATATTTGACTTATGAGGCTCATGTACATATGTTGAAGTATAATTCTCAAGTGCTATCAGTAGACTCAAGCTGGGCACTGTAGCTGCTTTATTTACTGAGTAACGGCTGGCCCTATGTTCTAGCGTTTTGGGCCCTGGGGGCCAATGGTGTGACATATGGGGCTCATATGTACATATAACAATATAATTCTCAGGTGTAATCTGTGTACAAACTCTGAGTTCTAAAGTTGCTTTATTTGATGAAAAACGGCGGGCCTTTACTTTAACATTTGGGGCCGGGGCCCATAATATTTGACTTATGGGGCTCATGTGCGTATGTTGAAATATAATTCTCAAGTGCTATCAGCAGACTCAAGATGGACATTGTAGCTGCTTTCTTTATTGAATAACGACCGGCCCTATGTTTTAGCTTTTGGGGCCCTGGGGCCCATATTATGTGATACATGGGGTCTCATATATACATATAACAATATAATGCTAAAGACCTATTAGTGTACCAAATCTGAACCCTGTAGCTCCTTTATTTGCTGAGAAACGACCGGCCAAAATGGGCAAAAGGCAATTTTCAACTTAGGGCCCATACATGTGCCACATATGAGCTCTAGTGCCCTTGTAGTTTTATAGCTAGCCTTGTCAATCTGTTGCCCCTTATTTTAACATTTGGGGCCCTGGGGCCCATAATATATAACATGTGGGGCTTATGTATAGGCCTACTTGTATATATAGAGTACCACTGGATCTATCAGTGAACCAACTCAGGGCCCTGGGGCTGCTTCATTTAATGAGAAACAGCATGCTTTTTATTTTTACATTTGGGCCCCTGGGGCCCGTGACCTTTGACCTCTGGGGCCAAGATGTGCAAATGATAAATCTACGGGTAGGGCCCATAAGTGTACCACATATGGGCCTTGGTGCCCTTGTAGTTTTAGCGCTATCCCTGTCAATCTGTTGCCACTTATTTTAACATTTGGGGCCCTGGGGCCCATAATATATGACATGTGGGGCGCATGTATACTTGTATAGAGTACCCCTGGGGCTATTATTGTACCAACTCAGGGCCATGAGGCTGCTTCATTTGATGAGAGACGGCATGCTTTGTATTTTTACATTTGGTCCCCTGTGGCCCGTGACCTTTGACCTCTGGGGCCAAGATGAGCAAAGGATAAATCTACGGGGTAGGGCCCATAAGTGTGCCACATATGGGCCCTGTGGCCCTTGTAGTTTTAGCGCTAGCCTTGACAGAATGATGTGTTTGATGGAGGAGGAAAAGGAGAAGAAGGAGAAGAAACCATAGAATGGCAATATACCCGTTCATGCTTCGCATGCGGGTATAATAATTGCATTTGTATCCTGCAATTTTTGTTTTTTAGATAGACTACATGTTTTCGAGTTTCCAAAAAAGGCTTTATTGGGATGATGTGCGCGTGCGCGCAAAAATTCTGTATTTCACACTATTTTGGCCCATGATCAGGGTGCATTTTGATAAATAAAAAAAAGGTGCTCATTGTCCTTTTTCTTTTCCTTTGCCCTCCAGAGTTCCTCTTTCATTTTTGGTCAGAGGGGCACTTTATTCTGTCATTATATGTCCCCCCCCCCTCCCGCTGGCTACGCTACTGCAACAAGTGCTTTCATGCATGACTGGGCTCATATCGAATGACGAATCACACATTCTAAAAGCTGCCAAATAGTTAAAATAGCTGCTTTTAAAACTAAGAGACCATTACTCAATGCATTGTTTCTTGTTACACATGTAAAAGATTAAGGGAAAAAGTTGAAAATATGAGGGGAAAATAGCACTAGCAATTGTCTGTCTCTTTCCATTATAAGGTATTATAACAAAGACATTTCTCTTACACAAACTTTTTTTAATTTCAATTGATTTTAATCGTGTATAATTCAATTAATTTCATGATTATAAATATACATCTACATGTAGTCACTCAATTGACAAACATTATGATGATAAAGTTGGTGTTGCTCTGCAGCGTGATTCCATGATAACATTAAGAACATGATCAACCAGTTTGTTATAAAAAAAATTGTCATACATTTAACAGTACTGTAAACCGATGTCCAACATGCTGCTAGTCATAGATGCCCCTATACTCCATATACCTTCCTCGAGTCAGTAATTTAGATTTTTTATTGTACCTCTAAATGTAATAATGATAAGTATATAAAAGTATACATTTTCAGAAAGGTAATGATGCAAGAAATTCAATTAGCATAATAGATACCTGCAAAAATGTGTAGCTTTTGAGAAAATCACAAAATTTGACTTTTCTTTACTGCCTCGATGAAGCATATGGACTAGGTATAGATTCAAGGTAGGGTAGAGGTGCTTTATTCATATAATATGTCCATCTTTTTCTCTGACAAGTGCTCCAAACAAAAGCAAAATGCAGACCGATATCCCCCTTATTAAATTGGTAAAGGACATGTGTATGTTCTGACAAGCAGCATGTCAGACTTATGCATTGCCCATCTAACAGGTTGTACCCCTATAAGCTATCCATGTTGGACATATTTTGATGGAATTTGATGTAAATTATGGACCACAGGTGGACCAATGGCGCTCTGGCAGAACCAATGTTCAACATTTCCAAGTTATTAGACACATTTCCAGTTTTGTTTCAATTTCCAAATTTCTCTACATATCTTAAAATGTTTTATATTAGTTATTAAAATTCACAAATTTCAAGTATCATCAAAAATAAAATACAGACTATGACTTACAATATTAAGATAATTACAGCGTAGATCTGTGATTATTCTGAATCATACAGGTAGATAGACAAATTAAAACCGTTCATCTGGACATACGATTTACGATGGCTACATCTGAGACGCATTATCGGGCCAAATGATCTGGCGCTGAACTGTTGACCTATGACACAGTTCGAGTGACATTACAGGAGAGTCACTGGGGAAATTTTTGATGGCTTCGTCGTAGGCCATGGACAGGTTTTGGCAAGTCCCCTCCTCGCTTGAGAGAAGTTTCCTCTTGCCTGATGTTCTTAGTTGAGCACTTAAAACATCCTTGTCCTCCAACTGTGTCAAGGGTCAACAGTTCAGCACCAGACCATCCGGCCTGATGATGCATCTCAGGTGAAATGTGATACTGTAGCCATCATAAATAGTAATTCCACATCAACAGTTTAATACTAACTTTAATTTACAGAGTAGGTTTTATAAAATTTACCATTCACATGAGTTGGTTTTGTTATAATCTACTATGACTTGTTCTTAACATTTGCTTCAATTGCAATCTAAGTACTCTTGTATATATGGGCAATAAACACACTACTAAGCAAGAGAGTAAATGAGAGGTTCAATAATAGAATGAAGGACATGATGGCTGAGGGCATACCTAAGGGTAATGCTCATCAACTTTGTTCTCCCAAACCATGTGATATCTATTAAAACAAGATTTCCATTTTCGCCAACTCGGTGAACTAGCAGTGAATTATATGGTTTTTGACGTTTTTGATTTGTAATGTAACTACCCTTGATAAATCATGCATGCCATTATCATCAGGTATATGGTATATTTGAATTAAACTGAGACTTTCAGACCTTCCAGCTGCGGAATCATAAAATAATTTGTAAAAATTATCCACACTATTACTTAGTATGAAATTAATTGCACTAGATTTTTATGTTCTCAAAACTATTTATGAAATTGATCAAATTGGAAACACAAACAAAAATTGAATAATAAAGAAATACTTCTACTTTAACCCTTTCACATAAGGGAAATTATATGAAAATAATATTTACAGAACATATTGAAAAAAATAACAAATATTTCAACATTTTACTTTGGAAACATTTGGAATTACAAATTATAAACAAAGTTATTCCTAAAACATGTTGATGAAAGCTACCTGTCCAGAGAATTAATTACAGTAGTATCTAATTGAGTAAATTCTGGATAAAGTACTAACTATCCCAACAAATGAGGCCAAAAATAGAAGAAAAAAATCTTGCAGACAAAAGAATAACATTTTGATTCCCAGTATCATGCTGCAACACTGCTTGTTGTAACAGGAATGCCACCTTTTGTATGATTTTATTTAAGAATTCAACTTTTTTTCCTGGTAACTTCTGAGTATAAAATATTGTGACATATGAAACAAGGGCTCAAATTCAGTGTGTGCTATGCCGTAAATAGATTCTTGCAAAGATTCTCATCAGGCAACTTTAGGGCTCATATTGCAATTCCTTACACAGGAAGGTGTGCGCCATCCTGCAGCTTTCCTGTGCTAGCCTTCTTTTGTTAAAATCCTGTGTGATTATAACACTGCAATTAGCCACTTAAAATAGGAGGGCGCTTTCCTGGGTTGTGCGATGAGCCGATTAGTTCAATTAGTTCAACAATCAATAAAATTGCCAGTCTTTGATTAAACTTTTATTATAATCCTTGTCACCAGACCACTTCAAAAGGCAGGGCGTATCACTGATGCATATCCATCCGTTTTATGACCGAGCTTTCCTGAGGCACGCGCTTAGCGAGGGGAATCCTGCCTTCTTTCTGTGTGAAAGCATGGTAGGGTATTTCAATATGAGCCCTTACTGTAAGGTAGACAATGTGGCAAACAGACCAGATGTATAAATAGTACTGCAGCTGGAGAGGGTGGGTCCCCCCTGGGCCAAAGCTCTTAGCCAACAATCGCCATCACTTATCTCAGCAAAAGTGCAGCTGCAGGAAATTATTATCCTGGGATTGCAACTTTTAAACTGTGTTGAATATCCATTACAGGCATTGATGCAGTACAAGGCATGAAGCTCCTACATCTGCCACTGTGTTTTAGTAAACAGTACTCTTCATTTAATTGTTTTTCATATGCATGTTTACTCTTTTTTTTTTTTTGAAATCTTTTTGCCAGTTATCATTTTGTTTAAATTTAGGAAATTTAGCTGTATAATTTGAGTTACATGTAGGCCCACTCTAAGGCAATAACTTTGTTCACGCGTGTTTAATTTTTTTTTGCTGCCTATCTTGTGCACTGTTGATACATCCTGTGTGCATAAGTTATGTCATAGAGTGTTTCACTCATTTTTTTTTTTTTTTTTTTTTTTTTTTCTACAAATGTGTCTGGTTTAATTAATGCGTATCTTGTATCTATATTATTATTATTATATGTTTGTACTTTAATATAATCAGGAAAGAAGAACACACTGTGCTTGGACTGTTTAGTCTATTTCTTCTTTCCTGGATTGTCATTTAAATTGCTTTTAATGTTTTTTCATGTTTGTAATTTATGGCAATTGAAATAAATATTATTATTATTATAACCTAACAAATTTATGACCGTGAAACTTCAGGTTTTTTGGTATATGGGACATGTTGCAAATAACAAGACATTTTAACTTTATATTCACCCAGATCTGGTTCTGCAAACCACAATGAAATTGAACCCCTGTTTTGACACAATATTACAAAACTATCATCTCTAATGCACCTAAACCAATACCCCTATACCATAGATTCTATGAAATGAAGTTTTAATTGGTTTAATGTGAAGCAGTACAAAAAGAATTGCAAATGAGTTTGCTACCAATATGATGCCACAGCATGCTGCCCAGCCATCCATCCCCTGAATGCATATATGGTCAAGTCAGGTGGTTAATGGCACCTACAGGCACATGACACACTTGATGAACTGAAATTAAAAAGCAAACACAATATCATCAGTAAGTAAGTGAAGTATTCAAATACATTTTATTTGTCTAAAGCAGAAGTTTCCAGAGATATGTGGTGGGTGGAGATAAGAACAACAAAAGATGTAACATGAAAATTTTTATATTTTGAGATGTGCAATTTGAAGATATATATGATCAATAAGAGGCTGCCGCTTGGTAATGAAGAAATCGTGCTTCTGAAAAGAGTTGGATAATTTGACAATCTACATAATAAATTACCCCTATATGGTGTCACTGTAAAGAGCATTGTGAAAAGATCTGGTGATCAGTAGATTGCTCCTGAAATACAAAAGCCAACTGTTTATATTCTCAGATTCATCAGAGAAAGGACAGAAGTTACCCCTGATTAAAATGTTCTCCTCTCCTTAAGCTTTCCCTGTGGATCTTTCATAGTGGTATCTATGCAGCAGGTATAATACAAGTGATAAGTTTGTATAATGTACTTATGCATACTTTTTTTCTTAGTTTTTGCCGCAGGAATATATTACATGGCAATCTTTGAAGATTTACAATTCACTCTGTATTTGGTCAACTTTAAGGGACTTGTGGCATGACACACAGCGCATGCCATCATAATTCATAAACCTTCAAGATCAAGTTTGCTGCCTAAACTAATGTCTCTGAAGTTGAACCCCCAACAGTTAGTTTTACTATGGACTTAGTCTTGGCACTGCTGAACAAATTCCAAGTTACCCCACTGTTATCTGTTATATCAGTGCTCATGTAAATTATTGATGGTTTAAGTGGTTTTGTAGAATACAATGTAATGGTACTGCAAGCAATGAAATGCAACAATGACACTGCAAATATGTATCAGCATACATGTAAATTAGACACGGCAACAATACTGCTGCAAACATGTGTCAGCATACATTAGACCAAGCATATTAGCAATGTTATAACTTGATCAGTATAAAATATATAAAATTATAACATTGCAGATTATCATCTATATTTTTTTTTATTTGGAGATATTCTTGTAACTTCTCACCAAAAGTAACAAGAATAATTAATTCATATCCCATGTGCCATCTGATTTATGTTACACACAAAATTATATATAGAATACATTGATCAACTACTGTAAAAACTTGATAGTTAGCATATGTGCTTACTATCGAGCGCAATAGAAAACATGAAATTGTACCAAAGCCTGGTGCTTTTCCAACTGAGCTAATGGGGTTGAGACACAAATTTGCAGGTTTACTTGTTCGTATATAACTATGTGTATCGATGATTTGCTCAAAACCCTTTACACTTTTGTGAATGGGGCTCTTCATGTTTGCATGTTTTAAAAACGCTCAATACATATGCTAACTATCGAGTTTTTACAGTATATCACTTTTCAAGTGGGTTACCTTTCAGCGTAGGACTAAAAACCTAACAATTCCCACCTACATGGTACTGATCAAAGCATACTTGTGATGCGATCAAGCAAAATGAGTCTGATGTCGATCAAAATTTAAATTCAGTTTTCAATCTCATTAGATGAGCCATTTTCAGAGCTATATTTTGCTGAAAACTGCATCATAATATGCTCAGAATAATAAGATATAAAGAAAATTTAATACTATTATTGGTTATATCTCAAAATCAATATTCCCGACGTCCGACTCATTTTGCTTGATCGCATCACATTTGTGACCATCCAGCACAACTGAGCCCTGAAGTCGCCAATCATCATTTTTGAGATATTCAACTAAAATATTCTGCTTGAAATTAGCTTTAAAATGATGTATATCATGTCTATAGTACTTGACATTTAAGTAGTGAAAAATCAATAAAACAGTCAATAAATTCTTTGTTTCCTATTGTTTATTGTTAAGTTCAATGGAGCATATCTCAATAGTGGCACTGGCGACATGCAGGCTCAGTTGTGGAGGATGGTCACATTTATCAAGTTCAGCCTGTATCTCAGGATTACTGCTGTCTAATGTTCTATAGATTGATCAACAACAAATAGGCAGGAATTATGAGGCTTTTGTTACTATGCTTCAAATATAGACCTTTTTGGTGCAACAATTGTCCTCTTTGTTTGTGAGTGTAGAATGAAGCAAAAATATGCATGAATCCACAATTGCCTACTTTATAGCTGATATATCACCAAGCAAGCCCATTCAGTGATCCCAGTGAAATTGTAAAAAAAATAAAATTTTATATAAATTGGAAGTGAAGGATTAGTCATTGTAATTGTCATTAGGTATTTTTGAAATGAGACATTTATCCAGAAAGAAGAGAAAAACAGCATAAGCCTGTTCAAATACACAAAGCTAATTTATCTGCTTACAGTTTTACAGTTTCATGTCAAATGTCCTATGTTGTCTTCAATACACAGCTTTCAGCTTAATAACTAGCAGGCTATGTTAGCACATCTATGGTACTAACAAAGGTGCAACAACCTGAATTTTAATTTTTACAATTTTCTGAAGGAGCAAATCACTGAATAGGCCTGAACATTGATATCAATCTGTAATGTAACAAGGCCTACTAGATTGGTGCTGATCATAGCATCAGGTTATGGTGTGTGTTAGGTTAGTATTAGTGTTTGATAAGGGTTAGTGAGTAGGCAACAGCAGGTATTCTCAGTAACATTCTGTAACTTAAAAATATATGTGACACAAACGGAAAAGGGAGACAAGTGCCTCCAGGAGCATTTAAATAGCCTTTGGTGTGGTTAATGTAGTCGGCCAATGTCCAGATTGATTACTGGGAAACTTATGTGTTAAAAGAGTGTCAGAATTTTCCGAGACTCTGTGGAATGGCGACTGCCCAGTCTTTTCCAAACTTTTGACCACATGTATTGTTGATCACAAATTTTTAGAACATCAAAGCGTGACCCTGCATAACAGCATGCCTTAAACATGCACACCAATAGGAAGTCGACCAAAGTCACTCGCGAATATTTTCATGAGTACGACACAATATGAACAGTAAGTTTTTCAGTCATCACTTCAAGCATAATTCAAATACATGAACAGATGTACTACCTATTCCAGAAAAATACAGAACTAATTTTTTGGGATTAAAAAATATTATCCTGTTTTGCTAAATGAAACATAGCTAAATCCTAATCCTTTAGTTGGTTCTAACTAGCAATAAAAGTCAAATTTTAATATTTGGCCAATTTTTGAAGATAAGGGCCAAAAACATGCATTTTAGGGAGTTTTTCGTATGCTGTAACAATCAAGCCAAAAGACTTATTTCAGTTTATGCATTCTAATTTTTGGAAAAGACATGTTTCTTTCTTATAAGCAACCATTTAATTAAAGTAACACAAAAAAGTGAAAATGTGACACAATCTGTTCCATGGGGGCCAAAGGAGGCATTTTTGAAAATTGATTTACTATAATTATTACCTTATACAAACATTACACTAGAATATAATGAAAACACCTTCAGGTCTAACATACTTGGTTATTAAGTTCTGAACAATGAAATACATGAAAAATTGTTTTTTACTCCATATTTTTGCCTTTATCTCAGTTTGCCGCCTTTGGCCCCCATGGACCAGATTGTGTCACAAATTAGAGCAAAATTTTGGCATATACTCAAGATGTTGAATGCTCAGACTTGTTCCAAGTCTTTGATTTTTGTGACTCGATTGTCAGAAAACATGTTGAAACTGCATGTTTTTGGCTCTTTTTTCAAGAAATTAGTAAAATATTGAACTTTTTCTTTTATCTCCAGTTAGGACTAAATGAATTATTAGGATTGAGCTATGTTTCATTTGACAGAACTTGATAATATTTTTTTAATCCCCAAAAAATAGTGCTGTATTTTTCTGGAATGGGGGAGTAGATGCTAAAGGATTTAGTATAGATGAGTTGACAACAAAGGCAAGGGACTGGTATATCTGTATGCTTGAGTGAACCCCATGCAACCACTATACTGTTCAATAGTCTTATTGTGATGTGGTGAGAGTTTTAAAAACATGAGCCCTGTACAAAATATGATGCACGCACATACTGTCAGGCAAAAAACAATGGAAATTGTGATGATTCGTGCGCATACTGCCAGGCATTGACGTCAGAAGTCAACTCATCTATAGGTTAATGGGTATGCGCAGTGCTCAAGCAGGTGGACAGGGCTCCAGTGCTTTACGCTGGTGGTAAAAATTTGCAAACAAAGTGCAAACACAATAAAAGTAGATAGATTTCGAGCCAGGTATACCAACTTGGTGTGGGGCATAAGACAAAGACAAAATAAAAACTAATGCAGTGTGTAAACCATGATGGTGTACACTGTTGCTGCACTAGTAAAAATCCAAAACCACAGGGATAGTAGATAAAATTAAACAACAAAAAAACAACCAACATTTTGAGCAGATAAACTGCCCTTCCTCAGGGACAAACAACAAAAATATATATACAAAGTTAAACAAAAAACAACCCAACACTTTGAGCAGATATCATATATTTATGTTGTTTGTCCCAGAGGTTGTTTTAAGTGCCCATCTGCCTGTCTAAATGACCCTGAAAACATAAACCAGGAGACCTCTGCACCTTTTGGGGCTCAGTCAGTTCAAAGAGCTATTGACTTATTAGTCTTGTTTTGAATTTTACAGAATTTATTCAAACATTATTTTTAGAATTTAGCTTATGTCACAGGTATTACGTCTGCCTGTCCAAAGGAGCAAACTGCTCTTCCAAAATGACAAGTGGTCGGGTGGCTAGTTAAGAGCCTGACTGTGATGCATGTTGTAAAGGCCACATCAAGATTATGACAATGGTTTGAATGTTCTCATCTACTGTGTTAATCAAAGCACATTATACAAATTTCCCTTATCAAAGATTGCTTGTCTGAATGTGATACAATTAAAGCAGCATGTTTCAACACTGGATGACTAGGTGACGAAAAGAGAAGATAAAAATAAAAATAATGAATATCAAAAACAAAAAAAAAGAAAGACGTTTTGGACAGGCAATAGACATCTTGCACATCCCTTTGTGTATTCTTCTTTGTCAAAATAACATGATAAAACTAGTGTTGCACTGTGCCACTAGGGGTGTGGGGGGGTGTGTAGGGGTGTGTGTGCATGTAAAGGGGGGATATTACACACTCATGACACTATACAGTATTTGTTGTTTAGACTTGTTGCTAATATCAGTAAAGGCACAAGTACGAAGGGTTTTTTATCCTAGGGAAAAGTGAATTTGATTTCAAAAATATATATTTTGTGTACGTATTTCCTTTTTACTACATGATCAGGGGATACTGATGGGAAATGCCTGTGGGAGGGAGAAAGGCTTAATGCCCAGATTTCTCTTAAAATTGGACAATTAAGTTTCTAGAATACCTGTGCCACCTGTAAGGTTAGGTTTACGAGGTTAGGTTTAATTTAACAGGTTATGGTTGGGTTTATAATCACTATTCTTAAGTTACTCCCAAACTAATACTACAGATTTGATGTTCCTTTACAGCCGCAGAGAAATGTGCAAGTTGTGTATAAAAATGTCTCTTCAAAAATTTATAACTGACAGACATACATGTTGTATAATATGGGTCGGCAGGTGGGTGCTATATGGACATCACACAACGGATAAACTGTAAGATGAGAGGAATAAAACAAATAGAAAATATCAAGTATGAGATTGTGTCACTTGAGATTATCTGCCTTGCACAAACAAAAAGATGAAAGAACTACAACTTAAAATATATCTATATATAAGTTCACTCTGAAAAACAAAATCACTTATCATCAAAATTGTGGCGGTACGGCTCAAATTGCAAGTTTGAGCCCCGGTGGCGCCATTGTGTTGTGCACTTCAATTAGGCATTTTACCGCACTTGCCTCTTTCCCCAGGGGTGAAATGGGGAACTGTAATGAATATTGTCCATTCAGCACTGCCCAAAGGTATGAGCATGCCTTGGGCATTGTATGGCAGCTGACATATTAACAACAGCAGAATCAATTTAAAGCGCTTTGATACATGTGAAAAGCATTGTAAATGTCAACATTTTATTAAAATCACAAATAATGATGTTGCTAGAGTGACCACTCTTTCCGAAGCCCATGGATTTTTTTTATAATAGTTATAGCAGTTTAGTTCAGCACCATTTTGATCCCTTGCTGCAATGCTCCATTTTGCATTAAGTTCAAATAAGCATTATTCAGATGAAAAGTTTTATGAATTGCTTTTAAGGCAAAGAAAGTTTTCGTGAAATTTGTTCGTTAAAAAAAAAAGAAGTTTTTGATCTCCTGGTAGAGAAGCTGTTCTCTGCTCCTATCTTTCTGATATAACCATGAATATTTTGACCATATGGTGACATGATCTAAACCAATCAGATTTAAGTCAGCAACAATTGAGACATAAGCAATAATAAAGGCAAAAATACAATAAAAACATACAAAATTAACATATTATACCATTTTCACCCCGATTTGCCAGTGACGTCAACTCATTGATGCAGCTGTTTCGCCTGCACATCTATGCGGCATCTTCAAGCACATGTATGTGTATGCCAGTGCTTAGAGCGAACTCTAGCGATTTGAAGCTGCGCCCAATGATATGCTCACTGACGACACAGCCACATCAGGGTTAATAATGGTATAGAAGTTCTTAACTTTGCATTCAAGTATACCAAGGATGTGGGATTTCAACAGCAGCGGCATAATTACTGAGAAAGTTAAAATTGGTAATAACTAAATTTTCCCATTCCCAATTTTGGTGATCCTGACTTTTAGACCACCCTCGCTAATTAAGGACTAAATTTTTACTTTTGCATCAAGGTTTAGTTTTGCATCATGTAATGATCTCCTTCACTTGTGTACTTGCGTAATATTTGTTTGTGTGTATTGTATACCACGACTGCTAGAACATTAGACCCAGCTTTAACCACCATTTATCAGTGGGAGCTGGTAGCCTAATGGATAAGGCGTCCGTCTAGAGATCAGAAGGTCGTGGGTTTGATTCCCATGCCGGCACATTCCCTTGCTTTTGTTGGGTTGTGTGCCGGTCGGGATTTGTGTTTATTTGTTGTCATGTTTAATTGGGTTGGTAAACTGTTCATTCTTTCTTATTAAATATATTCAGTTTCCTCTTGTAGCGAGCAATCGTTCCCCATTGTGTTTATTTGTTCTTGTGCAGGATGCGTTTCCCCTTCACCTACTTTACTTTGCATCATGGTTAAAAAGTTGCCAAACACTTTGGACTGGAGGTTTAATGTATTGGAAGGAGAGCAGGGCTTCGATAATGAGGAAAATTATGGGGTAAAAAACAAGGTCAAAACAAGATTTTGAAAACAAGTGAAAATGGCCATTTTTCTAGGGAGTTTTTGTCTTGAAAAATAGTTTTAAAATAATCAAAATAGCATGGAACGTACTTATCAAATTAGCATCACTTCCAACACATTAAAAGATGATCAAATGAGTGAAAAGTTGCAGAAAGTTTGAGAAATATAAGCATTTTCTAAGAAAAATACATCACATTTTTTGAGAAATGCGCCATCTTGAATAAATGCAGAACTGTGTCACGCAGTAAAAAGATGTCAAACGCGCTTGAAAATGCATGATTCGCTGGCGTATATTACCGGCAAAACGTGTGTACATCATGCGCTCGTGCTACGCGAAAGCTTCGGAGATGGTATCACCGGTTTTGCATCAAACTCTTTCACGTCAAAAATAGACACAAAAACATGAATTTTGGAACAAAATAAAGCTTGTCCAATGGAATAAAAGGTATGCTTGTACAGTTTAAGAAACTTGCAAAAGTTTAATTTGATAAATTAGTCATTTTAACCTTTTAGAGCTCGGGTGGTCTAAAAGTCAGGATCGCCCCAATTTTGGTCTGAGTGGGTCACATAATGTCACATATATAATGCCTACTTACATCATCATATTGGAAATTTGCAAACCCATTCCTCTGTGTATCTCTACCTTGAAAAACAGCTGAAAGAAGAAAGCACAAAAATAAAAGAAACATTAATTTGAATAACAGTGAACAGGCCACTGATGTTGTCAACTTCATGAGTAATATTATATTCTATAAAAGAAGTCACTGCTAACTGTCCCAGTTTACTTGTGCAAACCACTGAGTCTGAAAGCCAATACTGGGTGAGAAAATTATTCTAAATGTTAGCTGATTGGAGGGCTGATGAAGAAACATCTGCACTTTTGTATTGTTTATTTAATACTTAGAATATTATTTTTTGCTGATCTGAACAGGAACCGAAAGAACCCCGGCCCGTTAAAACTTGGCTATAACTCATCCCAACACAACCCGACCCGTCGATACATATTCCTTGATCCGTCCCGACCACAGATTTTGAACATTTATCAAACTGGATCTGCTGTCGGTCTGTGTTATTTCAAATTTGTTGGTTGTTAGTCCATATGAAGTCACACTGACTTGACTACTTCCTTAATGATACTCTAGCTCAGATGCAGCAGTCAATGCCAGTAAGATTGATCCACATGAAGTCACATTGATATGTTTATGACTTGACTACCTTGATTTACTTGTTACTGATCTCAGACACAAAGGTCATTGTCATTACACTACAAGATTCTTATTCTTGGTGCACAAGAAGTACCTACATAGTACCAATGCTGTTACTGCACAGGACCCACCAGCAGTGGTACTGCACTGGTACTACACTGGTACTGCACAGTACCAGCAAATACCTTGGCGATGGTGTACATGTGCAGACAGGCCCAATAGGAATCTTGTAGTGTTAGATTAATCCATAAGAATTCACACTGATATGTTGGTGACTTGACAACTTACATGTTAATGCTCTCAGGCGCACCACACAAGCAACAAAATCATCAAAGGCAATCCTGCCTCCTTTCTCATATCGCTTGACAAGAACAGTCAGGGCACCAGGTGAAAGGTTGTACCCTAAACAGAAAATCACAAAATGGTTGAACCAGACGTTAATTGGACAAAACAGTTTGACAAACTGCATAAGCTTACTGACCTAATCTACATGTATGTTTGGAGCTAGAAAAAAAGACAATTCTAATTAGTTTCAAAAATACATTTCTACAACAATAACTTCCAATATTTTCACTGCTTGAAGCTACCATATTCTGAGATGGTAAATTAAACTTTTCTTCTTGCTATAATACATAGTATCAGTATAAATGCACATCTGGACCCAATATGTCAAGTCATGTTTGAACAGTATTATTAGTCATGCATGTCAGTGCTGATATGTATGCTGTCTAGCAAAACTTCTTAGATCCTGCCATATTTTATGTGTACTAGTAGATCAAGCCATATTTTGTGTTTTCTATACTAACTTTATAATAATTGTAAAACATTTTAACTCGTAGGCCTACATGTATGAATCACCAGGACTCTATAAATAATAATTTGTCCTGTCTTAACCAATGTGTGATGCGATCAAGCAAAATCAGTCGAAACTCGGAAATATTGAATTTTCAATTTCTTATAGGATAGTAAAATACATTTACGAAGCTACATTTTGTAGAAAACTCAACTGAAATTGAACAACCCATCCAAAGATATGAGCAATTAAAGAGTTTCCAAAACAAGAGGAAACAAAAGGAAATATTTCCTTTGTTTGGCTCAAAATCAATATTTCCGAGTTCCGACTGATTTTGCTTGATCGCATCACATCGAAGCAGCATCGACGGTCGATCCAAAGATCGAACATATTTGTTTCTGGTGCCTAATTTTCAATTTTTCAATTTATTTCACCGAAAATACATAACATGATAAATATACAAAACAGTTCATTGGTAGGAAAACCAAAAGAGAGCAAAGCTCGTTATAAGTGATATATAGGCACGGTTTCGCTGGCCAGCGAAGCCCAAGACCTGTGGCAAGGTGTCGCCGACCCAGTGCTTGGCATGCGAGGGGTCTCGGGTTCGAATCCCACCCAGAGCAAACAAGTTCTTTCTTTCTTTTCTCTCTTTATTCCTTCCTTCTTTCCCTTCCCATCGCGAAAAAGCCCTGAGGGGGTTAGGGTTAGGTTACCACTATCGAAACTCAGTATAGGCTCAATTAACCCTAACAGGGGGTTAGGGTTAATGCATGAATTTTGATGCATGTTTCATATAAACAACAGAACAAGTCAAATTATGTCTAGTCAAAATAAGGTATCTACCAGGGTTTTCTTTAAGCATTTTGTTGAAGGAGTATTTTCAAATTTTTTGGACCCTTTCAATTGTGAATTTTTCTTCTGAAGGGGTCCAAAACATTGCCCAAAAGGTATTTTTATAATATTATTTTGAAGACATTTTTAACAATGTGTTTGTTTTGGAGCAGTGGCGGATCTAGACCAGTCAGAAGGGGGGTCCAATTTTAGAAGAAAATAATATAATGTAAAAAATTTCCACTGAGAAGTAAGAAACTTTTGCAAAATGAAGACCTAATTTAAGCGATTTGGTGGACCATTTTGGCACTATTAATGTGTACAATTTTTTAGTCTAAAAAATCCAAAAAATTGTCAAATGAGCAGTCCACAAAGCCTCTCGTGGACAGTCGGCAAGTTTTCTCCATTATGGTAGGCCTATAAATTGTGTTAAACATAAATTGGCAAATGTCAAAAGCAGAAGTGAAAGTGGCCATTTGTTTATCCACTACGCAGGGGGATGTCCCCCCTCAGAACTTGGAAAATTGTGCAAAATGAAGACCTAATTGAAGTGATTGGTGGACTATTTTGGCACTATTACTGTGTAAAATGTAAGATTGAACAGTTGAAAAAGCCGAAAATTTGTGAAATGACGGTCCATGAAGCCTTTCGTTAGGCATGTTTTCCCTATTATTGTAGGCCTATAAATTGTGTTAAACATCATGAACATAGGGCCTAAATTGGTAAATGTCGAAAACAGAAGCGAAAATGACCACTTGTTTATCCACTATGCAGGAGGGTGTCTGAGGAGGATGTTCCCCCCTGAGAGAGAATGAAGGTCCAATTGAAGCCATTTGGTGTATCATTTTTTGCACTATTGAAATCATTGCTTTAAACAGAAAAAAGGACCTGAACTCAATTTGCAAAATTTCAAATGCTACACAGGTCCACTGACACTATATAAGTCTTGAAACTCGCAATTACTAAAACATGCATGGATCGATGCTGACAAAATGTGATGGGCCCTGCACATTGGGAGTAGGTCCTAAATAAATGCCAAAAGCCATATATAAATGCACAATATCGGGTATTTCCCTATTCAAATCTTGCAATATTTGAACACATACATTTTCAAGATTTTGTACGCGTTTGACTTTGGATTTGAAGGGGTCCGCAAAGTGTCTGAACACGTAAATACACATGTTTTGTGCGTTAAAGTAAACCCTGGTATCTACTAAAGAGATTAGACCCAAGGAGTATTGACTCTGTCATGTTTGTGTGTTGCTCATGAAGGTGAAATAGTGTACCTCCAGATTCTTTGATTTAAAGTTAATGCTTGTTTGCATCGTGCAAGGAATTCTAAGTACTACACGTGCAAGAGCCTCGGGGGCCCATGGACAAGGAGCAGTGCAGGGCCCTTTTAAAATCTCCTTTAGCAGCTCTCATTTCATTTTTGCTCTTGCTCGGGGGCCCCTGAACCCTCAGGGCCCGTGGACGTCATCAACGTTAACCTTGCTACGCCCCTCTACACATGCACAGTCACACACCAAGCTTGAAGACACAAATTATCATTTGATATCGTTTTTTCACCCATCAATGCTGGAGATATACTATTTTGGTCTCTGTGCCTGACACACCATCATGGTAAATTTACCACAGCATTACGAGTGTAGTGCAATTCTGAGTTAGTACTCTTCAGGTTCAATCTCTTTGGTATAAAACAAAGACTTACCAAAGCTTGCAACGGCTTGATGCAATTCATGTGGTTCTACTGTCCCCGAGTGATCTGCATCGAATCTCATGAAAGTCTGCTTCCATGAATTCAACGCAGCCCATAATTCTTTAAACTCGGGGAAACCCATCGAGCCTGAACGATCCCTCTGTTATTGCATCATGTTAAGGAAATTCTGCTATGTGCAACGATAATGCAGGCATTCTCTACAATACTCATTACAAACTAACCTGTGGTATTGATTCTCAAGAATAGAGGATTTCTTTTAACATACTCAGTGAACTCGTCCAGTGTATCTTGAAGCTTGCTTGGTTGGGAATACGGATGATTTTCAACAAGTGTCAGGTCATCCACGTACTTCCAACAGTTGATGCTTGCATTTTTGGTCTGTACTGCATCATTAATGATAACCTGGAAGCCAATTGGGCCGTGTTTAGTCCCTTGTGGGAGGGCACCATTGAGAACTTTGAACTCAGAGAGTGATTGATTGAGAGTGGTGTATTGGCTGTCATAGTGCACGTTAATAACCACTGGTTACTGCTCCAAGCCTGGGCTCATACACCTGTTCCAAATGTTGATATGCCATAGGCTTTGTGTTGTGATCATTTTCATCTGTGGTTCGTAACAAAAAGCGTGATCCAGTTGACCTAGCAACGGTCATATTCTAATATGCACTACGACAGTGAATTCTGTAAAGTGGCTAGTATGAAAGGTCGCAATAAAATGAAAGAGATGGTTATCAATTAAGGCAACATATCAGTGAGTGAGTACAGCCAGCCCACCTGCTAGTGCAGGCTTGCTTGCAGTCTTGATAGGACAACATTTGGTAAGTTCACTAGATAAGTAAATGGTGCTTTAACACACAAATCAAGGATACATCCAGCATAGCTATCATAATACGACATGTCTCCAAACTGAAAGCTGAAATCATAAAAACAAAAGGGATGTCATTAATGGGTACTGTTAGATTTTAAGATAACAAATTACAATTAAAATTAGAAGAATTTTTTGACTTCAACACTACTTAAAATTTGATCGCTTACCGGGAGCGCTTTCACAGTACCAACTGCGTCCTCAGCCGGATGTTATGGCTCTGATGATTTATGGCTTGTTGACAACCTTCGATGACGTCACACTAGAACAAGATGACGTCAAAGGTGTTGTCCTCGTCCCCCTGGTGGTCTTGGGTATGAGTAGGTTGTCCCAAACTGGATCTAAATCCAGTCCAGTCAATTCTTCTAATTTAATTTATACCACTACGTATGAATATACAATTTTATACAATGTTTTACCAAATTCTTGCTAACTGTCCAGCATGTATCATTTTGCACAATGTACTACATGTATACGCACATGCTAGATGTTGCGCATGTATATGTGAGGACTAATGCTTATAAAGGGCTTGGCAAAACATTTTATTTTGTCCTGAAATGAGTTGTTGCACATACTTGTGAAAACGGATGCATCCAGAATTACATTGTCAGCTGGGTTTTTACAAACCCATGATTTTTCTGTTTTTTAAGGGAAACATGATTGAATAATTTGATAATTTGTAAAGAAATACTGATTCATAAGGCCAAGAAAAAAAAAATGGTTTGTTTGCCCTTTCCCGACCGACCGACGGAAAAATCACTAAAATCTTGGGTCACGTTTTTATTTTTTTTTTTCCTTTTATAACCTTAAAAATCATTAAAAAGATAATTTATACTTTTCTAAGATATTTTTGAGCGTTTTGAAACCCAAACTTTGGCAAATGATACCTCATGACTATGTTTCCATGACTGTTCTCATTTTTCTTTGTTTGTGTTTTGTTTTTGAAACAAATGTGGGACTTAAACATCTGTTGTTTACATCATATCAAAAAATTTTTTGTTTTTTTAAATCGACCTACCAACCTTTCTGATTTTTTTCATGAAAGGGCAAACAAACAATTTAATTTTCGTGGCCTATATAATATTGAATGCATGAATACAAAAATGACCCTAAGTCTATGACAGGTGATATTGAGAATTTAACTCAAAAAACTTCATTCTTTGGGTTTTTTCAGTTACATAACTTTGGTCACAAGGGTAAGACTTGCATGCGAATAAGAGTACATTCACATTATTGTGTGGGGGTCATTTTATTTGATGGACTTGTGTCGCTGTTAATTGAATTACATGAACTTGGTAATTTCTTGAATCACATTCTATTTCCCCAGTACAGGCCTAATCTCACACACATACCCAGCACCTATGCACACCCTCACTCACCACCAAACCAAGTGCCGACACCCATATATACATGCACATGAACTTGGGTTATCGGTTCAATCACATGGTTCACCCCATACAAACACATGGACTTGAGCTTTCCCACTCTGAAGTACATCCAGATTGAAAGCAACATTTTTCCATGACAAACTCAATTTGCCATAATATGGACTTGGGTCATTGTTGTATTCAGGTATTCAATACTTGTACCAGGCCAGGGCACTGGCAGTTACTCACGTTGATAATTTCCATTGATGCCAGACTGTGTAAGAGCCGTTTGTAGTTCAGATGCTTCAATCTGCTGGTCCTGTAAAAGAAAGTGATAATATGGTACATAAAGCATTTGTTTGTCTGTGTGCTATTTTTTGTACATGTTTTATCTCACTCCCAGCACATACCCTCAGGAGGGAAAAAAGAGTTCCTCAGAACTAGTCTTTGTTTACTTTTGTTGATGGTTGCTTACAAAGACTGAGTCCTTTGTTGATGGTTGCTTACAAAGACATGCTACTTAGATCTACATGTATATAGGTATGTATCATCAGTCAACCAGCATTAACAATGAGAGAACATTCCTAACCACATGGCTTGGGGGATGATTTAAAGTAACCACAACTTGAGATGCGTCTGGTGTTTATTCCTAGCAACTATGTAAACAGAGACAAATGTGGCAAGTGCATCTTTTTGATGTACATAAATACAACAAGGATTTGCTGCTGATCATGTTCTCATGCAGATCACACCTACGTGTTTACTACCGGTACGTGAACAGAGAGAGAGAGAGTTTGCTAAATGGGAGCATTTCAATAGATTCTGTAAATTAGTAAGTCAGGGCTCAAACTAGGAGAAGGATACTAGTTAACAGGATGAATAGGAAAAAATGTTCTAAAGATCTCATAAAACGTAACTCAGCCATTGTAAATTTGAAGTTACAGAACTATTAACCCAAAGATCTTAAAAGAAGGAAAGAAAAATGCAAAACTGGTTTGTTGATGCCAGTTTTTATATCCCATTTGCCCAATTTCATTCAATATTAACAAGACAGCAGTCTTTAAAGGAAAAAATCCCAAATTCAGAAGATGCAAAATACAGTAATCAGTGGTTATTAAACACAAGCATTAATTGTTATGTACAAACTTTTCATTATCTCAAATCAATACAAGTAACTGCAAAAATAAAACTGGGCACTTATTACCTTCAAACTTACACTGAGACCACACTAAACTCTGTCAGACAGTCAGTTGTAACAAATGAGGTGTCAAAATTACTGTAATTTTATTGTCTTTCTCATCATGTTTTCAAAGACCAAATAAAATCAATACAATATAGTTATGTGCCTATATAACAGTGCTACTTTTTTGTGAGGTCTTAAGTTGTTTAGTATCACCATTCAATTTACTGTACAACATGATACAACAAATATACTGGCACACTTACCTGACCTGCAACAGCAGAAAACCATGGCCAGAGAGGGTCCTGTACGTGTCAAAATAAAATGATGCAATCATTTAATCAATTAAGTCAACTCTAATGGAGGAGATAAGAAGAAGGCTGTACGGATGTGTAGCTTGGGGAGGGTACATGCCCCCGAGTGTGGAATTGGTCAATTCAGTATCGATTCTGTGCCCCCTCCAAGCAGTAAAAGTGAAAATTGTTGTGTGCTTCACATGCATTTCAGCACAAGTATCGATTGGGATGCCAGGGCAATTCAAATTCCAAAAGATATTAACACTAATAACAGCTATTAAATATCAAACTGAATGAATGGTAAACAAACGGTTTTCCTGTTTTGAAAATGGATTTTCATTTTCCCTGATTTCCTTGAGTTGCTGGGAACAGCTAGGTCAGGACTATACCATACTATATCATAAATCAATATGGTAGTCTTAACTTCAAATTGTATAAAATTGAATCTTGTCAACCAGAAAAAAAATCACTTTGGTTAGGTGGAATCACATCATCGACGTTGCAGCCAAAACCTTTGGCCTTCAGAGTGGGTGGATGATCTCTGGCCATCCGAGGTCAATCAATGAGGAAGTTGCTTGATGAACCGATCCCAACCATGAGACAGATTCACTCGTACCCACACTGCTTGGTTCACAATCCAAGATAACGGCATCACAACACACTTTAAGCCAGCCAATACCATGCGGCAAGATTTGCTAGTGCACCCAGAGGACAAGCAGCCAAAGGGCCGCATTAAATATTAGTGGTATAGTTTACATTGTCAGGTGCGCTGAAGATCAGGAGTGTCAAGAACTTTACATTGGAGAAACCGGCCAACTCCTGCAGAGTTGCATGTCCCAACATAGAGTAGACAGTGACACGCCAGTTCAACTGGCAACGATTCAACGGTCTACAAATATCTTGAGAGCAGCGGTCACAGTTTTGACATTGAAGACATTGTTATCTTGGATCATAAACCCCGTTGGTTTAAACAGGGGGTCAAAGAAGCAGTGTGGGTATGAGCCAAACAACCGTCTCTCAATAGGAGCAGGGGCATGAATCTGTCAGATGGTTGAGATTAGGTCATCAAGCAACTTCCTCATCGATTGACCTCGGATCATGACCCTAGATCATCCACCCAGCTGAAGGCCAAAGGTTTTGGCCACAACATTGGTGATTCCATCACATCTAAGCTATCCTGGAAGACTCACATCTCAAACATCACCCTCAAAGCCAACCGGATGCTAGGACTCATCAAGAGGAATCTGAAACACTGCCACCCAAAATTAAAAGAAAAGGCATACATCTCCCTTGTCAGGCCCCATCTGAAATATTGCTCCACTGTGTGGAATCCCCATCATCAAACTACCATCAGCCATCCAGAGGAGAGCTGCCAGTATAGATTTGTACAGAATGTGTACCAGCGTACTGAGAGTGTAACAGCATTACTCCAGAACCTACAATGGGCCTCACTTCAATCCAGAAGGGAAGAACGGCGGTATACATCATATGTATACCTAAAACTAAGCTACATAGTAGGTATGCCAGGCAAACCTTAGTTAACACATTTGCTAGTCAGCCAAATTCAGCCGACAATGTCAATGCATATTTACATAGAAATTTAAAACAACTGGTCAAGAAGGAAACCTACATAAATATGTTTTCTATACTTGACCCAAATATATGATTTTTTATGGTGATAAGACAATCGCACATGGAATTTTAGAGGATTTTGATAGCAGTTCCATTAAAAAAGCTGCTATCATAATGAGACTAAGATCTAGAAACACCCCGAAATGCCGTTTTGGGGAATTTTGCTAGCTGAATCTTTTTGATGAAAGTCAATCTTTGACAAGATGTAACTTTGCTACGGAAAGTGCTATGAAAAAAGGTTTTCAGTTTTGGCTTTGTTTACTCAAGGGCTTTAATTTGATATATAAATGATGCAGTTTGATGGCAAATTTGAATTCACCTATATCTCTTGGTCGGGCTGACGTCACAAAGGGGAAATAGCCTTGTAAAACCAGTGTGCGCATGTGCAGCGCATGTGCAGTTCCCCTTTCTCGAGCTGGTTGCTATGCGAGCGCTTGTGCAAAGGGGACGAAGGGGACAATGTTCCCGGATGACCGACCGAGTGAATACATGATAGTATACAAATATTAACTGTCTATGAGTGTGATGGTCGAAATATAATCACAAGGTGAAAGATGGATTGTTCCATTCCACGAGCCGGAACGGCGAGTGGAATGGTGGAATTGGTGGTTTGCTCTCATGCAGTGCAGACGTGTCTCTCTTGGAGCTCTGCATTTTCTGTCCATTTTCTTGGCTTTTTACTAAATTGTTGCTCTCTTTTTATCTGGATCACGCCTTCCTCACTATTGTTACCCTCTATGGAAGCCCGTTTCACCTTTCTGCAAGAATTTCGCTTCATTTTGGGACTTGGTTTCTACCTCCACATTGGCCATTGCATATCAGCACTGACTGGAGTTGAATTCAGCAGCCTTCATGCACAACAACACTTGGTGAATGGTCGAAATCACGCAAGTAGTATCAAACTTTCCTGTAGCCATCCATGTTCAATCTCAATCCTGAATTGTTCCTTGTTACATATATTGACTGATTATACATCTTTTTCTGTTATATTGGCATTATTATGGGTAATACTCACCTTTGCCATGTATGTGTATTGTAACTATGGAAATTGTTTACTGCGGCGGCCATCTTGTTTTTCCACCAAACATTTTACTAGCATCCGCCCTTTGTCATTTTATGAGCTTCATCAATAAACAGTCTGATCCAGTATGCCATATAAGCCCAAATATCCATGTGGTATTTGTAATCGCAAGAGTCAAATGGAAAAACACCTGCTGTGGCATGCGATGACTGTGACGTATGGTTTCATAAAAACTGTGTACACATCACTACTCCTGTATTTAACACCTTGTACAACCCAAATGTGTCATGGCATTGTCCTGCCTGTGGTATACCACATTTCACATCAAGCTTCTTTGAATCAACTTACATCGACGCGATTCCTCTTGTAATGAATCGAGCAAGCACTCTGACAGTTCTGGCTTAACAAGCCCTATTGGTCAACCCCTAGCTTGCTCTTCACCAAATGAGCCAAACCCCCGGCCCCATGTGCTCAGAAGTGCACATCCTGTGAACTTGGGAGTTCTTATCATCAATTGCCAAAGTATCAAAGGCAAGGTAGTTGAATTTTGGAACATTTTAGATACTGCCAAACCCGGCATTGTCATCCTTACCGAAACATGGTTAAATTCTAATGTATCAAACCATGAGATATTCCCTACTGGCTTGGGTTATGAAGTCTTCCGGAAGGACAGACCTGATAGCTGTGGCCGTGGTGGTATCATTATTGCTGTGGCCTCAAGCTTGGACGCAAAACTTCTCCTCTCAGCCACGGATTGTGAGGCCTTGTTTGTCAAAATCATCTTGAACAACGAACGGCAAAAGACATGTATTGGAGAGTCTCTCATAGTCGGTGCCGCTTATCGCCCGCCAAAGACAAATGACATCCACGAATACATGGACTGCCTATGTAACACCATACGTAACATTGCCAATCAACACAAGAAATCAGTCATGTGGCTGGGTGGTGACTTTAACTTACCAGATATTGATTGGAACAGCTTCACTGTTGTAGGCCATCAATACCCACAGAGCATCAGCAACAACTTCATCACCACCATGACTGAAACTGGGCTTGATCAAGTTGTCACCTTCCCTACTAGACTAGACAATACACTTGATTTGTTCCTCACAAACCGTCCATCGTGCGTCAATAAATGCCAACCAATTCCAGGCATAAGCGATCATGAAATTGTGTTTGTTAATACTGACATCAAACCTAAACTTCGCAAGCTATTGAACCTGAGTATATTTCTCTGTGACAAAGCCGACATGGACGTCATTCACAGTGCAGGTAACGACATGATGGAAGAATTTGTCGACAAGTATGACTCAACTTCCCCTGTCAGCGAGATGTGGTCTACCATCGAGTCTCGCCTTCTGCAAATACTTGACTTAGTTCCATCTAAAATGACTTCCTCCCGCTTCAACCAGCCCTGGGCTAATCGTAAAATCAAGCAACTGAGTAGGCAGAAACAACGAGCCTACAATAAAGCCCGTTCCTGTCGACGCCAGAAGAAAAAGCGCATGTGGGCCAAGTACAGCAAACTCAAGAAACGCATGCAGAAAGCATGTAAGGAGGCATATGACTCATATGTCAATAACATCATATGTCCTGACCTCAAGTCCAACCCTAAGCGGTTCTGGAGTCATATCTCTAGCAAACGCTGTGACACCACCGGCGTTGCTCCTCTTCGAGGTCCACTAGGTGCCACCTACACTGGTAGCATTGACAAAGCTAATATCCTGAACAACCAGTTCTGCTCAGTGTTCAACAAGGATGAAGATCCCGACAGCTTACCTGATCTCGGTCCCAGTCCGTTCCCCAAATACCGCACATTCAGGTTTCAGTCAACGGGTGATTAAGCTCCTTAAGAAGCTCAACCCATACAAAGCTTCTGGGCGGACAACATCCCTGCTCGCCTTCTCAAAGAACTCGCAGACAGTCTTGGACCTATACTCACCATCCTCTACCAAGCCTCTGTTGACTCGGGCACCGTACCAGACATTTGGAAGTCAGCCACAGTCGCACCTATCTTTAAGAAGGGGGATAGGAACAAACCTTCAAACTACCGCCCCATATCACTCACTGTCATCTGCTGCAAATTACTTGAACACATCATCCACAGCTCAGTGATGCGTCATCTTGAGTCATGTAATATCTTGACTGATTTCCAGCATGGATTTCGCATAAAAGCACGCTCCTGTGAATCCCAGTTAATCATCACTGTGGGCGACATTGCACACAATTTGGACAGTGGATTGCAAACAGACCTCATACTTCTCGACTTTTCAAAAGCATTTGACAAAGTTCCTCACCTTAAATCTGCTCCACAAGCTCAAATATTACGGCATTCATGGTAGCCTTCTCACCTGGATCGGAAACTTTCTTCATGGTAGAATTCAGCGTGTAGTCCTGGATGGGGAATCCTCAGATCAAGCTCCTGTATCATCCGGAGTTCCCCAGGGATCAGTGCTTGGGCCATTACTATTCCTGGCCTACATTAATGACCTGCCGGACTGCATTTCTGAAGACTCCCAGGTCAGATTGTTTGCCGACGACAGTGTAGTATACAGGGTCATCAATAACATCGATGATTCCTCCCAACTCCAACGGGACCTGAACGCACTGCAGGACTGGGAACGGAAATGGTTGATGGAATTTCACCCAGGTAAATGCCAGGTACTCCACATCACTAAACGCCGCAATCCCATCATCTCAACATACTCCATTCATGGCCATCCACTAGAGGCAGTCCCATCAGCCAAGTATCTAGGTGTCGAGCTCACCAACAAGTTGTCTTGGAACAAACATGTCGACAACATCACCAAGAAGGAATGAGATCCCTTGGCTTCCTCCGTCGCAACCTGAGCAAGTGCCCTCGAGACATCAAGACCACCTGCTACAACACTATTGTTCGTCCCACAGCAGAGTATGCCAGTTGCGTTTGGGACCCCCACACACAGAGGAATTCAGCCAAGGTCGAATCCATCCAGCGCAGTGCTGCCCGGTATGTCATGGGCGACTACTCCAGAGAAAGTAGTGTCACCACCATGCTTGGGAAGTTAAAGTGGGACTCCCTACAACATCGCAGAGCCACTGCCAAGGTCACCATGATGTATCGCATCACAAACCAGCTCATTGACATTCCAGACACTCAGCTCATACCTGTCAAAACACCAACCAGAGGGAACAACAAGAGATTCACCATACCAAACACTCGTACAACTTTACTGAAGGGGACGTTCTTCCCAGACACCATCCGCCTTTGGAACGCCTTATCTCAACAAGTTGTTGATTCACCATCTGTCGACGTCTTCAAGACCAGGGTCAAGGACGTCGTCTTCAGCTAAGCCAGTACCTTCCAGCCTGTTTTTTAACCTGTATATAGTATCTTTTTATGCCTTTGAGTCTCATGCCTGTTATGTGTGAGAGCGTGCCACCATTTGTGCGAGTATACTCCTAGGAGGTTTATGCACAGTAACGGAAAGAAGAAGAAGAGGAATGGAACAATACATCTTTCACCGAGTGATTATATTTCGACCATTACACGAATTTAAGACAGTTAATATTTGTTTTATATCACTCATGCATAAATTCTATTACTAAAATACTATTTAAGGTAAGAAATACATTTTTTCATCAACATAACACCATGTTTTGCCGTGATATACTTCACATTTTGGGGTCCACCCCATAACTATAAATCGGCGAGTCAAGAGTCAGCGCATGCGGGCGGCTTGGCGCAGGCGCACTCACGGCAGAGCACATGATGGTAAAGACTATCACACGGAGAGGGTGATAGTAAAAATGATAAATGGTAATCAACCAATGAACTGTCTAGAATTTATGCATGAGTGATATAAATAATGTATGCTATAATATATATTATCTTATGCATACAAACAATGTCAATGCACATGATGCATACATGTATGACATGTATGATATCCCCAGAGTTTTACTCACCACTGCGCCTTGAGGATAAGCCATTCTTCTTTTCTTTGATAACGAATTAAAGTTTAAAACAAGTCTTTTAAAATTAATATGAACCTAGTACTTCCTTCTTGAAACCCAATTCCTGTTTCGATTTCTATGCCTTGCAGAATTTGTATGTATCGATGATAAAAAAAATCTCCAAAGCCCAACCCTGATTGTTTTGAACTTATAACTATCACTTGACGCTCTAAAATTTAAGATATTACTGATTGTGATATTTATTTTCTTTAGTAAATCAATTTAATATTTAATTTAATTTCCTATTAATATATAGTAAAATATTATTTTAGTTTGTATTGAAGAAATAATTTACAAAATGTGGTATTATATAACATTAAAACGTTTATTTGTGGCTATTTTATTTAAAACTAATGAACACCAAATGCATGATCTATTTTGTATACAAAAACCTGACATTGCTACATCCCAATTCGCACAGGGTTGACATTTTTAAAAAAACTGTCTTTAAAAGGAGATACATGGGAATGGGGAACGTAGCTGATTAATTATTTTCATAGCTGTATAAAATGCTATAAATATTAAATAAATATATGATAATATCAAAATATTAAAAATCACAGACGGAACCAATATATGGTAAAACAAGCTGTAAAAGGATTTTGTTACCTGTACATATTTTGAAAACCCAATTTGTCAAGGGAAATTCTCATCCACTGTTGAAAAGAGCATAGATCCCGGGGGGATGGGGGATTTATCCCCCCCCCCCCAATATTTTACCAGGGGGGTGCTCCATACAATCATCCCCCCAATCCCCCCACATATCAAAACGTTAGGGTACCCTAAGCATCATTACTCATTTTCTTCAATTTCATTCCAACAACCGCGCGTACTGTCCACTGACATCAACAAAAATCAAACATTTTCTCAAAACATTTGTATTACTAAAATCACAACTTTGAAATTATTAGTCATATATCACAGTCGATATACCAAAACAAACATGAGAATGTCCTGCAATTTATGATCGCATCGAAAATAATGTAGATGATATTGTTTACTCGCAAATAATTTTTATTCACCTCCACCTTTGTATTAAAAATGTTTCGTTTTCTGCCTGAAATCCACGTTTTTCAACTTTTCTATGATTTTCTACGTATTTTGACCATTGATCTCAAAGCGGTATAATGACATGGAACCATTGTATACCTGGTCGAGGTATCCAATTGAAGCTTGGGATGTTTCCAAGCTTATCATCTAAGAAAGAATCTGATTCATTGTCAAGTATCTCACTCGCCGGATCGCGTACAGCGAAAAATCTGAAAAAAATTGGTACGAGCAAAAACCCAAATCACCTCTGCTTGAACTAGGTATATTGGTCTTTGCCGCATTCTGTACACAGTCCGTGCAGTGAGCCGGTTCGTATGTTGAGGTTTCACAAAGGTTAAAGATGGTAATCTGAGACTGCATTGAACTACACACAGAGATTGCGTTTGACCTTGTGATCCCTATAAGCAGTGTTGGAAAGAAGTTATAAGTCGCAGTTTGTAATGGGTCTCTCACAGCTAAAACGTTTTGATATGATGTTGACGCCTGAATAGGCCTATGGGTTTCTGATCAAATTAACCTCAAATTTGCCCATTTTAGCCCCAAAAGTGCAAATTTTAGCGCGCTTCGCGAGCATTAAACTAAGTTCCGCTTTTGCACCATATTTCATCAGTTTAGCTTCAAAATAGCAAAATAGAAAAATTCTCCAATTTTGCTTAAAATAGTTCAAATGATTCTTTCTGTGACAATGACTAGTTTGAACAACGTCGAAACTTGTTGGGTCATTAGCAATTCAGTCCTATAGGCCTACATATTGACATGATGTTGACCTTTATGTTGACCTAGGCCTACTGATACTTCCCTGAACTTTACAGGTAAGGACAGGGAAAATGTGTGATGCACAAAAAACGCCGAAAATTGCACATTTGGGTACAATCGCTCATTTTAGGTCAGACTGCGAATTTATTTGCCAAAAATAACCATTTTTCAAGTAGGCCTACTCATTTTCCAAAAACCTGAAGTTTTCACTAAAATCAAAGAATCCATAATGATGATTGATCTGCAACACAATTCATGTTTAAAAACAAGTATAGAAAATAGCTGTTGCAAAATTTGCAAGATAACATAGAACAAAAACAGTACAGTTTTTATAATAGGCTAGGCCTATTGAACTTTTTGGGGAGAAAAATCACACATTTTGGTAAAAAATGCACAAATTGCACATTTTTGCGCATTTTCAATAAACTGGCGCACGCATTTTACTCTCAAAATAGCGCATTTTCCCTATTGGTTACAGGTGAGTTAAACCCAATTATAGCTACTCTTTAGTACCGTAGATTTATGATAACTTCAGTACAACAACTTGAGACCATTTTCGTCAACTTATTGGAGCATAAGTTTATCTGTTTTAGCCGCTGTGGCAAATTTGGAGCAATTCGGTTTTGAATTTTGATCCATGGGCCGCATTACGTTTGGGAATTGGAAAGAACCTTCTGTTGAATCATGCATGACTCAATTACAAATCTCTACATCCCTTTCTTCTTATCTATTGATATTTTGAATAGTGTTTATCTTTCCCTAATAGATAGCGCCCTGATCGATTCTTCCTGCATATCAATATGCTTCATTTACATTACATTACAGAGATCGGACACTAATCCCTACCATAACAAACCATGTATAGACTCTACATGCAAATACAGGTGATATAACAGGTCTATATTACAGGATTAGATTAGTAAACTATGATCTATTTGCAAGTATTATATTGATTGAGCAGGAAAGATTTGATTTTTTTGTATAGTAGTCTAGTTGCCGGCGTGCGTTATTTCTTTCTGCAACCATAATGGGCCACAATGCGATAACACATAGTACATACATGTAATTAATAGGCCTATGAGGCTAGATATAACACGAGTTTGTTACCATTATTATTTCCTCTTACTTAATAAAATAAAAAGAAATCGATAGAATTAAAATTCTATAACGGTTTACCTGGGGTTCGAACCCACAACCTTTGTATCCATAGTCTAATGCCTACACGACTGTGCTATGATTCGTTGTGCAAGAAAGGTGTTTGTTTATGATACTTATTGATTACGGAATAAACTGCATACACACAATATACTATTACTAGTATAATAAATACGAATATAATCCTAACCCTAACCCCTAACCCTAACCCTTACCCTAACCCTAACCCTAACCACTAACCCTAACCCAACCCTAACCCTAACCCTAACCCTAACCCTAACCCTATAACCCTAACCCTAACCCTAACCCCTAACCCCTAACCCTAACCATAAGACCCTAACCCTAAGACCCTAACCCTGACAATAATGAACCTTGCCTCGGACTATGCGGTTAGTGATATATTGCGGCCCATTATGGTTGCAGAAAGAAATTATTTATGTCCTCTTTTGCACAATTACTGTATTTTTGTGGGACCTGAATTTTAAATTTTTATGATGATGACCAGAGAGTTGATATTCTTGAGAGGGCACTCTATTCACGTGGTTTCTTTTCCAACGCTAAAAGATCACGAATTTTGGTGGTTTGCAAATGAAAAGTGTCCGCACTATCGATTGATTACGTAACTGTTATGAATAATGTATTAGGTTTTCAATGCAATCGCCTCGACCCATCAATACATATTATCTGTATTTATCAAAGTACTTGGAATAGCAATCTGGTGAGTTCACTGAACTACGCCCTAATACTGATGGAGTTTTAATGGCGTTTAATGGCGCTAATCCTCTCCATACACAGATGAACAAATACAATAGGAGAAGGTCAACACATAATGACCTCCTATATGACATGTTATATGAGATGTACAACAACCTGAATATCATAAAGATCAGTGTTCGTTTGTGCATATGAACTGCATATTTACAATACTAAATATTAGTCGTTATATATTATGCCAAATATTGGTATTATGACAACACGGTATATGCATTGTATATAAAACAACTAATAGATCCTGCTATCATGGCGTCAGGTCATTGGTTCATCATATCCCGTATGTTTCTTAAAATTCATTCATATTTGAGACAAATTTCTGTGCCCATTTTATAGGCGTACAGGTGGATCCGGTTTTTTTGTTTTTTTCATTTCTTTTTGATGAAAGAATTAAGGTTTTCCACTGCACGGAGGCCACTATGTGATACTAATTTAATGCTATATTTATAAATTGAATACGTGTTCCTGATTGGCTCTATAGCGATTTCACAGAAAAGGTATTTCTAGTACAATGCAGCGTCGGACTCTAGCTGAGAGCGTAGTAGCCTAAGTCATGGACTCCAAGAAAGGCTCTCCATACACAAATGAACAAACACAAAGGAAGGTAGTCTCCTCCGTGACCAGCTTGATTTCGATGGAGCGAAAACAAATTGGCTGCAGAGGAGACGGGTAATTTTGCCATGCAAATGAGGTGAGTGTCATCCCCCTGATGATGACATAGACTCGCTTGCCATACGCCGTACCTATGTACACCAGGCACAAAAAGAAACTCGTCAGTTATATTCATCCTTGCGGTTCAATAACTTGATAATTTTTATTATTCTGAAATATACATTTTGTTAATTGGACTTTTTTTTCTCATTTGACACCCTGTTCGTGAACATTGAGCAAGAATTGACCAAGATATGCGCCTCCAAACTCTCAAACCCCAAAATGGAAAGTTGCAATTTTAACGATTCAATTGTGCATGTTACACTGTGTGCTTTATTGATTGGCCCGTGGTGCTTGTGTGCAATACAACGATTACGATGCGTTCCCATTGAAAATCGTTGAAAATGCAACTTTTGATTTTGGGGTTTGAGGCATTGGAGGCGCATATCTTGGTCAATTCTTGTTCGTTTTTCACGAACTGGGTGTCAAATGAGAAAGCAAAGTCCAATTAACAAAATGTATATTTCAGAATAATCCAAAATTATCAAGTTATTGAACAGTAAGGATGAATATAACTGACGAGTTTCTTTTTGTGCCTGGTGTATATTGAGGACTGGCTTACGCCATTTTGGATGTCAATGGGAAATACACACTTAACGATTTGCGCCGGTTAGAAACTTGAAAAAAAATCTTTTAAATTTCATCAATGTATATAAATGTGGTACCAACTGTATTGTGCTTGATAATTTAAGACTCGGTTGAAACAAAATTAAGGATCGAAAGCATTTAAGTGTCCAAAAGGCAAAATTATCGTCAAAGTTCTGTTGAAATCGGCACCCTTGCGAAGGGTTCAGAATTCGAATCGGGAACGAAAATATCCGATCTTTGCGATCAAAAACACAAAATTACAACTTTAAGCATACTATTGGCAAAAGACATTATTACCAAACAATATAGAATAGAAAATTTGACATCATTTTCTCAAAATAATGAAAAAATTTGCTCACTAGACATCGAAAAAGTACGCAATCCAATTCCCGTTCAAACGCGTGGGAAACTGAAAGTGCATAATCGTGACTAATGTGTTGTGCGTTTGGCAAGTTGGGAGGGGTGGGGGTTCAAAATGACCCCATAGGATTATAAAATTGCTCAAATACCTCTTTCAAATATATCAAATTATTTACATAAATAAACAAAAATAAATAAATAAATAAATAAATAAATAAATAAATGAATGAATGAATGAATGAATGAATGAATGAATGAATAAATAAATAAATAAATAAATAAATAAATAAATAAATAAATAAATAAATAAATAAATAAAAAAAAATAAATAAATAAACGAAAAAAATTGAACACATTTTAGCGTAGCATTAAAATCATAAATATAACCATTGCTGGCAGGAGGACTCGAACCAACGATATTGATATCAGCAGTCTGATGCTCTACCATTGAGCTAAATGACAGCATCTAGTGATGAGAGTCGAGTTTTTAGCTTATACAGTGTTTGTCTGTGATAATGTCGCCTCGTGAAAGAAAAAAATATAAAATCTCAATTTGTAATTTAAATTTATTTGATAATTTTCTAACCTATATTTTCTTTCGAGCAGGGACAAATATTTCCCCTTTTATCTAATTTGACCGCTATATAAGAATCTATTTCTTTTATTACTGATTTAATTCCGCGATTTGTTCCATTAAAGGAGTATTTCGTGATCCTAGCATCCTCTTTTTATGGCATTTTTCAGTACATATCCACGAAAAAATCCTATTCCCAAAATTTCAGTTGATTCCGATTTTGCGTTTGCGAGTTATGCATGATTATGTGTATTACACTGCTCCATAGACAATGTGTTGTAATTTCGTTCTGGTGCACCAGAACGAAATTCAAATTTCACGATATCTTTGCAAAACGAATTAATCTGCAAGAAATATTTTGTACATAAACATTATGTAGCCAGAGGTTTCCAGTGATATAAAAATCTCAACTTTTTTTGAGAAAAGTGGGGGATGAGGCTGTGGATCACGAAATGCCCTTTAAGCAATATCAAAGATTAATGTCACACATCTCACAACAGATATTTAGTTGGTCTAGTGGTCTTGCACAGTGCTGTTTAACCGGGAGGTACCGAGATCGATTCCCACCTCTGCCTGCAATTTTTTTAAAGACTGGGAAATAATAACCTGACATTCGCCGCTGACATTCGTACTTCAGAAGCGGAGTTATAACTTGTTAAACTTTGCTCCTTCCGTAAAAGGGTACATTATTTTGGCACTACATTATTTATTTTTTATTTTTCACATTGCTGGTATTAAATATCAAATGGTCATAATTGGCGGTCACTTCAAATCATCCCCAACTGAACTAGGTTCAGGAATTTCCTCTCATTGTTAACTGTTGGTTAACCCACCACTTGAGAATAAAGGACTATGATAGGTGCAACAGGATTACCTACGGGATTATCTCAAGGATATAATTCTGTTCTCCATCCTTTTCTTACATCTTCTCTGATATGTGCTAGTGTCAATGGTTATTGTTAAAAGGCAATAAGGTGTGTAATTGCAATATTTCCTCTGAATAGGAAAGACTCTCTACATCGAGTTATGTATGCTGGTGGTTCGCAATACTGTTATTTAAGAGAAGGTATCTTCCAAATCCAAATTCAAATGGGCCCTGTTTAACTTTCAACCTTGGAAATCCTGAATTTCCCAGGCGGTGATAGAGCCGACAACTTGTGAAACCGCCCGGCCGTATGGCATTTTCCATACACTCAGTTAGTTTTGTGGGGTTCGTTATCGTTTTAGCTTGTATTTATATTATTTATCATAGCCCGGTAACATAGGCCTATTTGTTTGTGATATTTGTTTGTGCCTTATGTTGGGAACCTCATGGGACCCCGGGCATGGGACCGTTAGAATGTACAAGTCAACAAATTATTGTGTTGATATGTTTTGTAAAAGTTACTTAAAACGTGCATGGTCCTTGAGATCCTCTGTCTTGAAAGATATTTAATGTCCATTAAAGGCCCTTTCAGTGATTTCACAGGAACATTAAAAAAATGGAAATTTGTCAGAGTTGCTTAGAAATAAAGAATAAGTCTACAGAATTTCATTAAACCACTTTTCCCTGAATACATCGACAAATTAGTCAAAAACAGAAGTTTTAGAAAGGTTTTCTACTTCAACTCAGATCGACTCGAGAAAATCGAGATTTTCGTACAGTGCGCCACCAATCGACTGGAAAACTTCCTAGTCCAGTGTTTCTAACACGGGGAAGTGAGTTATGTACGTCATCCACCAGTGGAGCTCCTGCGCCCCTCCGCAGAACTTCCGGTAGTGGATGTTCTGCGCTCGGGGCGCAGAGAATCCACTGTCGGAGTTGCTGCGCTCGGAAGCAAAATAATAGATTTTCGTATTATAATAACGGTGGATCATTTCTGCGCTCGGGCGCAGAACATCCACTATCGGAGTTCATGCGCTCGGAAGTAAAATAATAGATTTTCGTATTATAATAACGGTGGATCATTTCTGCGCTCGGGCGCAGAACATCCACTGTCGGAGTTTGTGCGCTCGGAAGCAAAATAATAGATTTTCGTATTATAATAACGGTGGATCATTTCTGCGCTCGGGCGCAGAACATCCACTATCGGAGTATGATGCGCCCGGGCGCAGTCCCTTATATGTAACGGTGGATCATTGCTGCGCTCGGGCGCAGAACATCCACTGTCGGAGTTGATGCGCTCGGTATCGGAAGTAAAATAATAGATTTTCGTATTATAATAACGGTGGATCATTTCTGCGCTCGGGCGCAGAACATCCACTGTCGGAGTTCGTGCGCCCGGGCGCAGTCCCTTATATGTAACGGTGGATCATTGCTGCGCTCGGGCGCAGAATATCCACTGTTGGAGTTGCTGCGCTCGGAAATAAAATAATAGATTTTCGTATTATAATAACGGTGGATCATTTCTGCGCTCGGGCGCAGAACATCCACTGTTGGAGTTGCTGCGCCCGGGCGCAGTCCCTTATATGTAACGCGGGTGGATCATTGCTGCGCTCGGGCGCAGAACATCCACTGTTGGAGTAACTGCGCTCGGAAGCAATATAATACATTTTCTTATTATAATACTGGTGGATCATTTCTGCGCTCAGGGGGCGCAGAACATCCACTGTCGGAGTTGATGCGCTCGGAAGCAAAATAATACATTTTCTTATTAGGCCTATATTAATAAATATACATGCGTATAATAACTAGTATTAGGCCTATTATAACTCCAAATTGAAAGCAAAATAATACATTTTCTTATTGAAATTACGGCGGATCATTGCTGCGCTCGGGCGCAGAAAATCCACTGTCGGAGCTTCTACGCTCGGAAGTCAAATAAATTATTTTCTTATTTTATTAATAAAATATAATTATGCATGCGTATAATAACTAAACTCCGAGAAGTTTATTGCTATTAGTATAACCGAATTGACAGCAAAATAATAGATTTTCTTATTATAATAACGGTGGGTCATTGCTGCGCTCGGGGCGCAGAGAATCCACTGTCGGAGTTGATGCGCTCGGAAGCAAAATAATACATTTTCTTATCAGGCCTATATTAATAAATATGCATGCGTATTTTTCATTGCTGCGCTCGGGCGCAGAAAATCCACTGTCGGAGCTTCTGCGCTCGGAAGTCAAATAAATTATTTTCTTATTTTATTAATAAAATACAACATGCATGCGTATAATAACTAATATTTTCTTATTATATTAATAAAAAATAATATGCATGCGTATAATAACTAAACTCCGAGAAGTTTATTGCTATTAGTATAACCGAATTGACAGCAAAATAATAGATTTTCTTATTATAATAACGGTGGATCATTGCTGCGCTCGGGCGCAGAACATCCACTGTCGGAGTTGATGCGCTCGGATTATAATAAAACTTATTATATTAGCGCTACGGAGAAGTTTATTACAAGTTTCATTTCTTTACTGTTTTCTTTCTTCTTCATTCTTTTTTCTTCATCTTTTTTTTTCGTTCACGTTTCCTTGTCGGTACTTCTCATGTAACCGCAAATAATTCCTATTCAAATATAATTCTGATTGACACATGACCACTTGCAATTCGGCCTTTGTTAGTCACCAGATAAGTAGGTGTCATTTTGTGGTTAATAGATAAAAGGAACCGATAAGGCCGCGACGAAAAAAGAAACCCTGTTCTACGGGCGGACGTACCTTTCAAGTAGGGTCACCCATTTAAAAAAAAATTTTTTTTTGGAAATAACCAAAATAACTGCGCTCGGAAACAAAATTACATATTTTCTTAATATTATAATATCAGTGGATCATTTTTGCGCTCGAGCGCAGAGAATCAACTGCCGGAGTTGCTGCGCCTAGTTATTATACGCATGCATATTATATTTTATTAACATAATAAGAAAATAGCGTTTATGATTTCCTTATTCGTCTATATATCGTAGGCCTTGGTGTAGCCTAGATGCCGGCGACATGAAACCACGTTTATCGGTTCCTTTAATCTCTAACCACAAAAGGACGGCGCATAATTATCCTCTGCCGTGGATTTAAAATTGACATTGATCTTCGCTTATGCTAATTTTTGGACCCCCTCCGCTTGTTTGGGAATCCAATGGATTACACCTACTTATCTGTTGACTAACAAAGGCCGAATTGCAAGTGGTCATGTGTCAATCAGAATTATATCTGAATAGGAATTATCTGAGAGAGCAATTGCGGTTACATGAAAAGTACCGACAAGGAAACGTGAACGGGAAAAAAAAGGAAAGAAAAAAAAGACAAAAGAAGAAAAGAAGGTGAGGAGATAAGTTTAAGTGACCGCTTATGGGTTCGAATTTCAACCGGCCTAATCATGAAGCTCCCGTGGCCAAGTGGTTAAGGCATAGGTCTCGTAAACCTGAGGTCCTGGGTTCGATTCCCAGGCGGGATCACTTTTTCTCCTTGTCTCCTTTATTATTTGCGACGGCGAACCTGATGAAAATTAATGTTTATTTATATAATTCCCGTCGATCATGCCACTGTTTTTCCGAGAAGAAAAGAATGTAGATGAAAGAAAACAGAAAATAAATGTAAAATGAGAAAAAACATATTATATTATATTAGACTCTAGACTCTTTTTTTTTTACTTCTGAGCGCAATTACTCCAACAGTGGATGTTCTGCGCCCGAGCGCAGCAATGATCCACCGTTATTATAATAAGAAAATCTATTATTTTGATTATTTTTTATTAATAATATAATAAGAAAATATTAGTTATTATACGCATGCATATTGTATTTTATTAATAAAATAAGAAAATAATTTATTTGACTTCCGAGCGCAGAAGCTCCGACAGTGGATTTTCTGCGCCCGACCGCAGCAATGATCCGCCGTAATTTCAATAAGAAAATGCATTATTTTGCTGTCAATTTGGAGTTATAGTTATTATAATAGGCCTAATACTAGGCCTAGTTATTATACGCATGTTTATTTATTAATATAGGCCTAATAAGAAAATGTATTATATTGCTTCCGAGCGGAATTACTCCAACAGTGGATTCTCTGCGCCCGAGCGCAGCAATGATCCACCGTTACATAGGCCCTATAAGGGACTGCGCCCGGGCGCATGAACTCCGACAGTGGATGTTCTGCGCCCGAGCGCAGCAATGATCCACCGTTATTATAATACGAAAATCTATTATTTTACTTCCTAGCGCAGCAACTCCCACAGTGGATTCTCTGCGCCCGAGCGCACCAATGATCCACCGTTACATATAAGGGACTGCGCCCGGGCGCATGAACTCCGACAGTGGATGTTCTGCGCCCGAGCGCAGCAATGATCCACCGTTATTATAATACGAAAATCTATTATTTTACTTCCTAGCGCAGCAACTCCGACAGTGGATTCCTGCGCCCGAGCGCAGCAATGATCCACCGTTACATATAAGGGACTGCGCCCGGGCGCATGAACTCCGACAGTGCATGTTCTGCGCCCGAGCGCAGCAATGATCCACCGTTATTATAATACGAAAATCTATTATTTTACTTCTGAGCGCAGTTACTCCAACAGTGGATTCTCTGCGCTCCCGAGCGCAGAACATCCACTACCGGAAGTTCTGCGGAGGGGCGCAGGAGCTCCACTGGTGGATGACGTACATACATGCTAAATTGATTTAAAACAGACGCTTAATTTTTGTAGTAGAAAACAAAATAAGCAATTAAAGGTCACCGAGGCAAACTAACGGTCAATTCAAATATGAAAAACAGTTAAAATTGTGTATTTTGTTTAAAATAGTAGCTACTGGTAATAGGCCTAAGTAGTAGAAACAATACGCAACGCGTGTTGGTACGTGGAGAGTGAGCTTCTTTCGATCTCGAGTCGGACTTTTGTACTGTCAGTATCAAAAGTCCAGAATCATGCAAATGCTTTATTTTGTCTAAAATACACGGCTTTCGACCGAACCACTAGCAGGCTATGTTAGCACATCTATGCCAATTACAAAGGTACCAAAATCTGAATTTTGATGATTTTTACGATCGTCCGGATGAGCAAATCACTGAATGGGCCTTTAATTGTCATGTCATACCAGTATATAATATAATTGTATTTTTTTTTTCATTATTCTATATTATGTTTTATTTTTCCTGCTAAGGACCCATTTCAAGCCAACTTGGGTTTCTTTTCCTTTAATTTTTGTACTAAGGCCATAATTTTGCATGTAGGCCTATATTCCATTGTATTATAATTCTGTTTCTTATTTATATATAATGTATATTTGTTGTTTTTGAACGCACCGCTGGTTAGGCGTGTGCCTCCACTGATACAAAAGTGTATGTTCCAATAAATAAATAAAAAATAAATATTTCAAGCATTTTAAAATTTCAAAATAATCCCATTCAATTACACGGTTGACGATGAAAATTTACTGATAGCTGAATTGAGAGGATGCACGGCGACCACCACCTGGAATTTCTCAGGGCTGCTTTTTTGCTCCTTCCTCCTCCCACCTATAGAATAATGGTGATCTTATAATATGAAATTGGTTACATTTTTTCGGCATAGAGCCTATTTGTCACCAGCAGTGGCATATAGTGACACACGCGCACGCCCACCCCCACCCCCACCCAATCGATTGCAAAACTCACATAGGAAAATCAGTCTATGCCGGTGGTCTATACACATGTCACTTAGGCCTACACGCCCCGCTTAATAGGCCTAATAGTATACCTAAATGGAATCAGCCAAGTGTGGCATTTGTATAGGTCAACACAGCAAATTGGACTTTTATCCCATAGAACTCCATGATAAACAAATAGCCAGTGCAATTGGCTTATCTTTCACTTTACCTTGTGATTTCAGTTTAAAATGGACCGTCAGACCTTAATAAGCCTCACTACTAGTAGAGCTTAGGCCTACAAATACCGGCCCGCTCTTTCAGCATTTTGGGTAAAGCCATAAAATTAAAATATGACAGAAATCGTACAATTATGCCTTTGGTTTTATCATACTGCAGTTATTGTCCGTTTTCCTATACACAATACACAGTGCTCTTACCATTGACGCGTGACCTCTAGAAATAGCGTACGTTAGAAGTATGGGGATTTGCCTATTAACGTCGCTGTGTGAAAAATAACCGGCCAATATTAAAAGTACTCTTCTAAAATTCTAGAAAATATAGTTTTGTAACATGTCCTAAATTTTTAGCTAATTTAGATGTTTGGAAATATGCGTGCTTTGGTGTTTTAGGAGGGATATGTAAACGAGGGATAGCACCAAAAAATATGAAGAAATTATTTCCAAACCGTGTTAAGTCACAATCATTATGTTGCTCATTTTCAAGAATGCTGGTTAACAAAAAGCAGACCATTGTCTCATTTCGTGAACAAACCATTGTTTCCTTGCGTTTCCTTTATAATCGGTTACCCAACTGAAGCTATAATAAGGCCTACCAGCTCATTGCGATACCGCACATATAAAACAGACACATGTGCACAACCAGAGAAGATCTAATCAGTTGAGCTGTTTTCAATGAGTGTTATGGGTTTAAGTCCTGCAAAGTCGTGGTGAATTCTACTGTAGACATGACTGCATCATGTCTGGCAAACTACATCGTATCTAACTTGATAAAACAAAGCTAAACAAGTAGGATGTCACATTCAAAAATATGTTTCATGGTTCAGAGCTGTTCAGTCCCTTCAGTTCATAAAACCGGGCATAAAACTCATAAAATAGGCTAGGTTTTATAAAATTAGGCATAGGCCTATGCCTATCCCCCGGGATGCCTACATGTGTCATTGTGTCACAATTTGTTACCCTCCAATAAGCGATCGTCGCCCCCCCCCCCCGGGTGCCGGGAAAATAACCCGGGAAAATAAGAATCTTGCCTTTGGGGCTGGTTTGGGCCCGGGCTTTGGGCCGGGTACCATGTAAGCTCATGTACCATGGGTACTAGGGATTTTGACAAGTGAGTTGAAGCTTCACTATCTGTGTGTTGGTTTGTCAATCACGCCGTGAATGATAACGATCTGGCAACACGTGAGGTGACGATGTCATCAAAAGCAGCTGTCGATCTGTCGTAAACACGGACACTGGGCAAGAAGAAAAAGGTAATCAAATTCACTCATCACTCATAATATTACATAGTTTTTGATGCATTTCATAGTAAATAATACATGCAATTAGCAGATGTAAGATCTGACGATATAAATAGGTTCTCCGATATACTGCAAATTGAGCTTGGGTTTCGATCAAGTTTGGCAGTGAATTCGGAAAAGTGGGCAGGTTTGCGGAAGTAAAGAAGCTCACTCGGAAACGCAAGGTGAGATAATAATGTGTACAATGCAATGTCAAATGTGGTGTTGCAAAGTCTACATGATTCTAAGCACTATTCATGTTTTGTAACTTTGTGTGGGACATTGAAGTTCTTCTAGATGAAGACTACACTGTACTTGGTCGCATTTTGGGGTATGAATTTTTTATGATGATAATTATTTTCCAGTCAGCAGTGTTCTGTGACTGTAGGCCTAGTGTCAGTGACAGTACAGTGCATGATGAGTGTTACCTTAGTACAAGGAACTTATACGATGTCCTCATTCACAAACTGATACTATCTGTCCATCGTATAAGACTGTTACCGCACGGTAGCTGGTTGAAGGAATATTACACAGTCAAGAATAGGCTCCATCATTTTTTTTTTTTTTTTTTGATCCCTCCCAGTCTCCCAAAATATCAACACATCAAAAGCGTTGCACTTATACTTACTTAAGACTGTCCTTTTTCATATAACGCAGACAAAGTAGGGCCAAGCTACCTAGAAATGGTCAAATTTTGGCAAGAAATATCTCTGTGTAATCCTATGTAAGTCCCATATCACATCGTTATCGGCGATCGTGATTTTTTTTCTTCTGAAGTTTGGCTGGTACCCACTAGCGTCATGCACGTGACATGGCACAGCTAAAATAATCGACCGGAAATCGAGGATCATTAAAACGTCAACAAATTTCAAAACACAGAAAGTAGTAAACTTAATGGCGAGCGGTCCGAATTTTGAGCCATACAAGTTTACGTGGTGAACTAGTTAGTCCTGCCAGCAAGACTTCAGTCTTTATCATAATATACAAATATTGACTGCTATGAGGGGCACAGTTAAAATTATAGGCCCGAGGTGATGTCAAAACCATGACTATGCCCGAAGCGAAGCTGAGGCATAGTCATGGTTTTGACATCACCGAGGCATATAATTTTAAACTGTGTCCCGAATATTAAGCAGTCAATATTTGTTTTATATACCGAATCTTAAGATTCTTGTCATCTGTTTGGTTAAAAGTATCGGTTTTGGGAAGAGACATTAAAAGTTTCAATGCGAACGGCACAGATTACAATCTGCGATTTCCGCGTAATTATAGCGCGCGAAAACATTAACGCGTGCGTAATAGCATTTTACGCTAGGAACAAAGCACACGCAGAACTATGCCCGGGGAATAGTTACTTTAGCGGGCATAGTCAAAACTATGCCCGCTCTTTTAACCAATCAGATGACGGGAATCTTTAGATGAGGTATATAATGACATCTATGGACCTGAAGTCATGCAGCGGTACATAGGGATGCACTGTACATTTAAGAAATCCAAACTTCAAGCATCAAGAAATATACCTTGTATTTGTCAGTTTTACCTCAGAGATGCTGTAGACCCTCTCTACACAGTGTAGAAACATCACAAGTAGAATGCTGCTCAATATGATAAATCCTAATCATGAAAATTAAGACAATTTGCAGAGCAATATATATTTTGACCACTTTTGCACTAAGTAAATTACTCCCATGCAGATTGCAGGTTTTGCCAACTCAGGGAATTTTGAACCCACCCAAAAGATGAGATCAATGTAGATCAATTACCTCAACTTTGTGAGTATAGACTAGTACAGTGAGATTAAAATCATCAGTGCACGCCCAAACCCTGGTACAATGGGATTAAAATCATCAGTGCATGCCCAAAATGTCCTTGAGCAGTACGGGCGCATCACAGAGTTTTTACGAGACATACTTACTTGTCCCGCAATAACGGGAATTCCTTTACCAACCGGACTTTGCTGTCCTGCAATATCGGGTAATCCTGTCATAATGAGACATTATGTTTTTAACATGCTCTTCGGGCTAAACGATTGAGTATCGCATGTCGTGAATAGCGCCATCGTGTTCAGCGTGAAAAGAACCCCTAAGTCAACCATGGCGGGGGTTACGGCAAAATGGGATGTTACTGATATCTTGCTATTTCTTGTTTTCCATTGAAATATCTATAGACAATTCGAACAATGCAATACGTATAGCAACGTAATATAAACAATTTTTTCAGGGCTGTCAACTCTCACGCATTAACATGCTCTTCGGGCTAAACGATTGAGTATCGCATGTCGTGAATAGCGCCATCGTGTTCAGCGTGAAAAGAACCCCTAAGTCAACCATGGCGGGGGTTGCGGCAAAATGGGATGTTACTGATATCTTGCTATTTCTTGTTTTCCATTGAAATATCTATAGACAATTCGAACAATGCAATACGTATAGCAACGTAATATAAACAATTTTTTCAGGGCTGTCAACTCTCACGCATTGGCCGTGAGTCTCACGCATTGGGTCACTTTCTCACGCCAAGTTACTGAAATTTGAGTTACTGAAATTTCAGTGTAGTAATTGGATCCCTTGCCCCAATAATATACATAAATTTTGTTACCAGTGTGTTATTATTTTTTGAGAAAAATGCAAAAATAGTCACAAATTTACCACAGGGGTGTAGTACCCCCTTAATGAGTTTGTGTTTGCTTCAAGAGCGCCAAACTACGCCGACCAACGTTTTGACTCGTAATCGGCCAATCAAATTATCGGTCTGTTGTTATGATTGTCAGACCATGGCATTGAATCTGCCAATCAGAACCCCACTTCCGGGTTGCCGTTCTTCTCTGAGAAAAACAATAATTCACAAGATGCATGGACTAAACATAGTTGTAGTAACTACAAATTTCGAACATTTGAGGACTTGTTTTCAGGTTGTAGGTACTCACATAGTCATAGGGTGCCTCCAGGGTTTTATTTTGGAAAGTTTGCATTAGTATATCTAGTAAAATACTCACTTTAGAAACTGTGTCACTGATGTATGTCATCTGTGATTGCTCAACTTATTCTACGCATCAGCTTTTGTCCAAAGAAATATTTAAAAAGATGATTTTTGAGTGATTTTTATGAGCAGCGAAAAGTCCACTCCACGATGTACATGTGAATATGGTGATGGTGATGAATGCATGCTAAATCGAGGCGACACATACACATAGCTCCTTGGAACTCACGGTCGGAGCCGTGAGTTCCAATAGAGGCCGTCAGCGTGACGTCATATGCCGCCATCTTGTGGGTACACGCTGTGATGGTCGTTCGATCTTCATGCATGAACAGCAAAATCACCGCGTTGATGCGAGATGACAGCTGCGTGGCAAGCTGCGCCCTGCGCGTAGTGTCCGACGCATGAACACACAGATCATTTGTACCCACAAAATGGTGAAAGACTGTCGGCCTCTATTATTGGAACTAGGACTATAAACATGCACTTGATAAATGTGATGATGCAGGTCTACATGTGTTTGAAGTTCTTCTGATCATGCATAGCCATAGATCTGGTTCTGTATGATCTGATTCTTTCTGACCGTCTGACTCCAGGAGTGTTGGCCAGTATTCGAACAAATACAAAAGACATTATATATATACATTATATATGATCAGGGTCTTATTTAGGTACAATGTAGGAGTACTTGAGAACTCTAGCTTTGAATTTGCACATTAGTATTACATTTGTACTTGTTATGCTTTCGATGCTTGTACTACATTGTACTATGTAGCCTTAGCTTTTCGGTAGATCAGACTAGATTTTTATAGCAGTGCACTCTACCCTCGAATGTAAAGCTATCGGTGAGCAAATTGGAAGCTAGACCTCTCGAGCAAAGGTAGAATTTGACAAGTGTCCATCATTTTCACCAAAACTCCCACCAAAATGTGACCCTGATACTGAGGAATGCATCCTCCCTCAGACACCCTCTGGCTCCCTCCGCTTCTGTTTTGGACCAGACGTAGATCAAAGGGGCTACAGCCGGGAAGAAAAAAGGGAGAAGAAGATGGAAAAAGTTAAATTGCACAAAAAAAAAAAAGGTTTTTTTTGTTTGTTTTTTTTTAAAGTTATTTATTTTTTCGGTTTTGTTGTGTCCCTTGACCTAGACCTAAATGCTAGGATCATTCATGGTTGACCCAAAGCAAAATGGACCAGCAAATGGCTTCAATTAGGTCTTCATTTTGCAAAAATTTCTCACTTGTCAGGGGCGTACCCCTCAGACACCCCCTGCGTAGAAAATGTATGCATAAAGCAGTTGCCCTTTTCGCTCCTGGTTTGGGCATTCCATAAATGTTTAAAGCAATAATTTATGCAATAATATTAATAGTGAAAACTTGTCCACGAATGGCTTCAATTGGGCAGGGCTGTCAACTCTCACGCATTGGCCGTGAGTCTCACGCATTGGGTCACTTTCTCACGGTCTCACGCCAAAGTAGTATAATCTCACTCCTATGTAGTAAATCTCACGCAAAATGCTGGAAAATGATTAAAATCTCACGCATCGTCTAAATGGTCTGCCAAAATATGCCTGTGTCCTCCCACATGACATGCCAAAATACTCCCCCCCCCCCATCTGCCAAAAATGACTTACTCCCCTTACATCTTGTCAAAAAATCTTTACCCCCTCCCAATGCAACCTCTTTTGGGAACCCAATTTGCAAATATTAAATACAAGCAGGAAATATTGCAATTTTATATTAAAACATTTCCATACTGTATGAGCCTTTTGTGCCAAAAATCGCTTTCCCCCTCCCCTCTTGATTGGCCAGAAATCTGTTTTCCCCCATGACCTGCCAAAAGATTGCTTTCCCCCTTCTGCCCTGCCAGACTGCCACAAATTGGTACTATAATCTCACTCCTATGTAGTAAATCTCACGCAAAATGCTGGAAAATGATTAAAATCTCACGCATCGTCAAAATAATTTGTTGTCCCTTGTGACTGACTTTTGGAATCTGCTGGAGAGCATTAAATAACTCTTCTGAAGCCTTCAAGGAAGCTGTTTAGAGCATTTACAATAGAATGTTAGGAGAGAATGGTCATACTAAGGAGAGATAAAAATCACTCTCCTATATCAGGATTTAAGGAGAGCAGTAGAGCGCGATTGCTCTCCCTCTCCTCAAATGGCTGTCCCTGCATACATGTATCCCCTCATCAGATACCGGCCTACCGTGCAGATGATCCTCCTTTTGTGCCTCCCTTTTCAAAAATCCTGGATCCGCGACTGTGTAGATTCGCGTAAATATTGACAATGATATGTGCATGGCATTCATCGTTTGCCAAATATAGCTAAATAGAAACAATTCTTACAAAAGTCTGTCAAAGTATTGTCCTGCCATGTAAAATGAAACATGTAGTTTGAAGGGCAAAAGCTATGGAGAAGTTATAGGTTGATTTAAGAGTTGTGCAATAATTATCTGCCCCCCCAGGTGAGCAAATTTCAAAATGGTCTGCCAAAATATGCCTGTGTGCTGTGTCCTCCCACATGACATGCCAAAATACCTCCCCCCCATCTGCCAAAAATTACTTACTCCCCTTACATCTTGTCAAAAAATCTTTACCCCCTCCCAATGCAACCTCTTTTGCACATATGCCAAAATTTAGGGAACCCAATTTGCAAATATTAAATACAAGCAGGAAATTTTGCAATTTTGCATATATATATTAAAACATTTCCATACTGTATGAGCCTTTTGTGCCAAAAATCGCTTTCCCCCTCCCCTCTTGATTGGCCAGAAATCTGTTTTCCCCCATGACCTGCCAAAAGATTGCTTTCACCCTTCTGCCCTGCCAGACTGCCACAAATTGGTTACCAGCCCCTCTTTTTTTGATGGGGGGGGGGGGAGATAATTGTTGCATAACCAGTATTCAAAAAGGACTGAATGAACAAAGAAAAACTCATTCTTTCTGTCCCAATTTCACGCGTGTCACAGCCTGCAAAACTGATTACTACCTGTGAGCTGCCAACATGTGTAGGAGTATTTAATGGTGAACTGAAAACCTAGCTTATAAATCCTCGGTAATCCTGCTTACAATCTATAGACTTAAAGGTAAATGTTTAGTGGAAAATATCAACAAAAGTATGTAATCTTGTGCATGCCACCCCTTAACATACACCCCCACATACAGCAACATGTACTGTTGTATACTGCTCAAAATTTAAGTCGGCATACATGTACAAGCTGTATCAAAATGATTGTTACCCATTTTTTAATTGATAATGGATGCGTCAGACACATCTGAATTCAACACAAGATCCAAATAATTTTATAGATTTTAATTTTATAACAAGTCGTAACTATAAGAGGCAGGCTTTTTATAATATCAAAATTGATGGGTACCAATCATTTTGATACAGCCTGTATTTAGCTAATATAATTGAACTAGTCTTAATCAGATTTTGTATGATCACAGTGGCTTTCAACACTGGCAATGAGCTGTGAATATAGGCAAATGCACTTGTCACTTCAAATAACATTCATATGACGACATTGCCCGTCAATATCTGAGTGGATTAGTCATGTTGAGTATGTGCGGTGCATGTTCTCCGCCAACATAACCACGTCTTTCATGTGTGGCTCATTAAAGTGTGATTCTAAAAAATGTTTGATACTTGGCCATTTGCTTGCATTTCTGTGTTGGTTATTAGTTAGTGATATTCTGATAGGTAAATGCAATACTTTTACTCACTCACAGGGGTAGCGTTAACCCCCGATCAGGGGTGAATGACCCCCTAAATTAAAAAAATATTAATTTTTCACCCTCCATATATTGGGAATGTGCAAGCTCGGGGGTGAACTCTGACCCTCTACTTTTGGACCTTACTCCTACCCCTGACTACACTGCAAAATATTTTTCACCCCTGAGATTTAATTTTCACCCCATGTATTTGGATTTTCTGCAAGCTTGAGAGTGAAAAACACGGGAAAACAACCCCCGACTTTCGGGCCTTAATGCTACCCCTGCTCATTCACTATGGACCACAATAGCTTCATCGTAATGGCATAGTTCAATAACCTCAATTAAACAATCATAGTGCAAATTTGACCTCATGTTGCAGAGTATGAGTTTTTGTACTCAAATTTTCAAAGGTCATTCAATGAATGTGCAAATGTATTGGGGTTAAAGAACTGCACCCTGATAGATGAGCATGTTGTGGATCCTAGTGACTATCCTCATCTTTTGATGACAATGGGTTATTCCAGTTGAAATCCATACACCCCCTGTGGAGGATGTGGCCTAAAATTTCCCATACAGGGGGTGTTTATTTCAAATGGAGTCACCCATTCAAGTAACCCCATTTGAAATGCATACCCCCCTGTGTGAGGGAGAGTAAAGTCATGGGTATGGATTTCAACTGGAATAGCCGAATGTGTGAGATCTTGGTGAAAAGAGAACACCAATTGTTAATCACAGGTGACAAAAATACACAAACACACAAAGATCATAAATCCAGTAATGAACAAAGAATGAGAGGGGAGGGTGACTCTTGTTTACATGTGACTAATGGTAGATTAGTCATGCAGGACAGGTGACACCATTGACTAGACCACCTCCTTTATTTCATGCATGAGTGACTTCACTGTGGCATTAATCTACATGTACGTGCTGCCATGGTGCTACAAATAAGGCAATATCATTTGGAAGTAAGAACCTGTGGTACTACGTTCAGTACTTTTGGTAACACAACGATATTAATTATTTGCACTTGTGAAAGTGAAATGAAACAGTTTGTTTTTTCAATATATTTTTCATTGAAATGATTACACCATTTTGAGGTTATGTGTGGCTTTTTTTTTTAACACACAATCTCATACAATGAGAGTATTGCTTGAAAAACACTGGGGGTGGCACTTGTATTCATAGTTGTATATATCACCCACATACAAGAACTTTCAGGAAGTACCCAAAGCAAGTATTTTGCGGGTGTTTTCTAACCCTAAGCAAGTATTTTCCTAACTTTTATACCCAAAAAAAGAATGGTTTTTTTAAATACCCTAAACAAGTATTAATATTTATGTGTACATTTGTAAATGACTAGGCCTAAATGTATTAACCTTCCACTTTTCTACTGGGTAGAGTTGCCGCATTAAATAATGCTTCGCTCGCTATTCGAGAGGCGTCATGGTTTGTGACAGGGCTAGTTCTACATCGGCATGAAATCAACAAGAGCCGGACAAAAAAAGCTAGTTTTCATTTTTTGAGTGGAATTTCACTTGAAATTTTACAGAATATTATTAACTGATTTTTAATTTTTTTTTTGCATGCAGGTGAACTTGAAGTAGGCTACCCTTTTCGAGTATTGACTGTGTGATTAAGGTGCCCCTTTCCAATTTTTGTTGTTTTTGCTACCCTTTTAGAGATTCGCAGGTATCGCCCCTGGCAGCCTGGCTGTGAAAAAGGGCCCCTTTTCCTTATTTTTTTTGTATGCGGGTGGTTCTCTGAATACAAGTGGCCCCCCCTGAGGAGAAACAAATGTGCAGTACAGTCATTTTCAATTAAAATATTTGTCCTACATATATCTTGTGTTCAAGTTCAGAAACTTTGTACATACATGTGTTTACACCACTACAATAATACATCTAATATTATATTTTATTGTAGTAGAGTGGTGCAATTTTAAACCTTGCATATTGGAGCATACACTGCTCAATCAATGTCAAATTTGTTTTATATTAAATGGAGCATTTCTTAAGTCCGTAAATAAATTCATCAGGTTTGCAGAAATTCAGAATACAAAGTTCGTTTTTCAAAACCAATTAAATACTGTTATTTTACTGACCTGACAGTTTCGAGTGTCTTGGACACTCTTCAAGTCAAGTTAGCTCAATCGACAAGGCATTCGACTATGGTGCGAGAGGTTGCGGGTTCGAACCCTCTTGGTGCCTAGTATGCTCTCGTGGAAAAATTGAGTTAGCTTGAAATTCCCCTGGACAAGGAACTCACTGCTAATTTGTCTCGTTGTAACCCGGGGAGCTGATCCGGGTTGCGATGGTTATTTGTGATATGTCTAGGGTGTGCGCTCTTGAAGCAGCAAAGTCCCTGAATTGTTGTTTAATGGTTTATGGAATGATGTGGGGCCATAGTGGTCAGCGACAACCTGTAAAGTGTGCTGAGGCTTGTGGATCAACGTCTAGGCGTTGTGCCTGTGCGTAGCGCACTATAAATCACTGCACTTTTTTTTTCTTCTTTTATTTCTTCTTCAGAATGTCCACACACATACTACAACTACTACACTGGAGATTTATTTCAGCACAGACAACAGTTGTGGAGTTACAGTAAAAAATGAGGGAAAACCAATATTTGATCAATAAATCAATAACTACTCGCCTTGAGTTGCTTAATTTTCAGTGCAGTAGTTGTAGTCATTGCCCTATAATATACATATCTTACTTGTCACCAATGTGCTATAATTTTTGAGAAAAATGCAAAATATGCACAAAATTGACCAGGGTGTATTACCCCCTTAACAAATATAGTGCAAACTATATATTTTATGAAAGGACTAATATTCCAAATATCAAGTTCATTTTCCAATTATATACTATGTAGAAATATTGGAGTGGTAAAGAAATGTTATTTTTAGGTATTTTTTAGTGGAATCACCCTATATATTTTTGGCACGCCCTGTATATCCACTCAAACTTTACAGATTTGCAATCCTGACAATATATGCTTTCTAAAAATGTATACTTTTACATAGTTTGGGTGAAAACTTTTTGAAATATAATCAGAAATACGAAAAAGGAGTTTATTTTTGACAAAAAGATGTGACGCAATTGGGTCCCACCTCCAAAAACATGACCTCATGTAGTTTTATGTGATGTTGTGATACATATATCAAGCGAATTCAAGCACGTAAGCAACCTCTTTTGAATGGGCGCACACTCCCTAGGTACCATCAAATGAAATCATACACTTCTTGTTGATCAGTGTAATATGGGTCACCAAATGGCTTCAAGGCCTTATCTTAAAATTTTCAAACTCCTTATGTGACGCGATGGTCACTTCGCGACGGTCTTTACTAATCATAATTTATCTGGCCACCAAATAAATTTGTGCTCCCCGGTTGCTGGAGTGATGTATTCTGGAATACATTGTATGTTGTTGAAGTTGCTTTTACTGACCAACAAACTCGGGATGTGTGCAAATGTAATTGTCGGGCAAGATCTTCATTTTATGATTTGCAGTAAGTGCTAGAACTTTGACCAGACAAGAACAATAGAACAGAAAACGTGTGAATGTACAGGAGAGGGAACATGTACTGTTTGTTCTAGATCAACATGTACAACAAGACATGGGAGTAGGAGAATCGGTACAGATACATATATGCACATTGTACAATGTACATGCACATCTCACTTGAGTAAATATATTGTATAACTACCAGCTCGACTACTGTTAATTTTTAGACAAATTAATAATAATATGGTTATCATTTTGGTTGTTATATTCATGATAATTGCATGGTTTGCACACTAATACGAATATGGGTTTTAATACACTTTGAGGAGATCACTATGCAATGTTGTCACTCACTTTGCCAAATTAATGTGTTTCTGAAATTAGCAAGGCCAGAAAGCCTGCAATTTATTATACAATGTAGTATATTATATACTCATTCTACTGTATGTGGTGATTTTCACGAGGGTTTTATTTAATGTCGCAAATTTCACAAATAGAGGTTATAATTCATCAACACAAAAATATGAAATCAAAATTTGTTATATATCTGTATGGTCATGTAGAACAGATGACACAACACCGCACCAAATATTCGCCCTACCATATTGTAACTTTCAGCTTTGAGGGCGCACTGCCATTTTAAGGTGTTTACAAAGGCAATGATTCATATTCCTGTACAGATTTAATCAAGGTTGATTGAAGTGATATGTTTTGAAAATTATTTTCAAATTGTTTGGATAAAGATGTCATAGTCCAGACTGGTTGTCTTGACATTAGGCCTACATATTAGCAACCTAGCAAACAATCTGCTATTGCTATTTGAGGGCCATGTGCATTTCAACATGCTCTTGGACACTCACTTTGTGAAAAGCATGTATACCAAAAATAAGTATTTTGCTATATTTTCCCATCATAAACAATATAGGTGCATTTTGCTATAAATAAGTTGACCTCAATGTTTATCAACAAAGACAAGGGACTGGTATACTGATTCGCTTGAGCGAACAGCATACAACCATTACATTTGTACACTGTTCAATGGCCTTATTGTGATGTGGCAGGATTTTCTAAAACACGAGCCCTGAACAAAATATGAAGTCAACTCATCTGTAGGTCAGGACCATGGATTTTCCAGAGTTGTGTGGCCTCTGCAAAACAGGATGTGATGCGCTGCATGGAACTCTCTGTGTGGGCAACAAGAGCGGTATCATCAGCAAACAACAACTCCCGAACTAGCAGATCCATTGTCTTGGTACGGGCCTGTAGGTGCCTCAGATTAAACAGGCTACCATCAGTTCGGTAACGAATGTAGATACCGTCATCATCATCATCATCAAGATCGACAGTGGCCTGATAGAGCATCATGCTGAAGAAGATGCTGAATAGAGTTGGTGTAAGAACACAGCCCTGCTTCACCCCATTGGTAATGGGGAAGGGCTCTGTGAGGTCGTTATTCAGTCTAACCTGACCAAGCTGGTTTTCATGAAGCTGGAAAAGTGACAAAAAGTCCTTTGTTTTGACTTTGTTCACAACATTTTTCCTAGAGCTGGCGAAGAGAAAACACCATGTCAGTAGTTCTTCTGTTGGATCTACATTGTAACTTCATTATTGCTGTAAATCACACTGTTTTGTTCATGCAGTTTTATGTGATCTTGATACATATATATGTATATCATGCAAATTCAGGCATGTTAAGCAGCCTCTTTTGAATGGGCACACGCTCCCTGGGTACCATCAACTAAACTATACACTTTTTGTTGATCAGTGTAATATATGGGTGCACCAAATGGCTTCAAGGCCTTAATGTCTTAAAATTTTCAAAATATGCTGAAAAGCATTAAGCTAAACATCAAAGTTTTAACATCGGCTGATGACGAGGAAGTTCCTCGAAAGCACTCCAGGTAAGCAAAATAAGCAAGTAGCGTTGAAATTAAATTTGAATTACTTTCACGAATTGTTTGTGTTTTATTTCAAAGCAATTAGCCTTTTTCATTATATGGTGGACACAATAAGATGGTACTGCACGAAGTGGGCTAAGTCTTTTGAATATGCCAGATTTTGCCCAGATTGAAGACTGCCCTCCTTTTGTGTATGCCATACTTCAAAAAGGCTAATGAATGATACCAACATGATTTGAACCCAATTTTGTGATTATCTTTACAGATTTTGGATATACTGTGGCCTTTTTCTTGTGTCTGGATACATTATTGATGAAATAATGACATCATGAGCTGAATCAAAGGCACATGATGTGCTGAACACCATCCTGCTAATCAACCTGTGTAGTATCTACACATGAATGTTTGAAATGACTGCCGTAATGTCACAACGACCAGTGGAATTAGTGTCGGCAAAGTATGAGTACGAGTATGTCTCAGGTGACGGGTACCGTCCAAGATGGTCCCGGGCGACATCTTTACTCTCATCAAAAAATCAAACAGTGACTGGTGGTATGTGCGAAAAGACGGTGACCAGAAAGGCGTCTATCTTCCAGCTACGTACGCCTGGAAGAAAAAAAAGAAAGACAGCTCAATCGCAAAAGTGCCAGGGCATATATTACCACATGCACATATGAACCATGATAGGGAGGCTGTTCCGCAATATCGACAAGATGGGTTTAGCGCCCTTGCAAGACAGTTGGATGAAAGGATGAGAAATAATGTTGTAGTGTCTGAACCAAATGTGCCAGATTTTCCAGATCCGGATTATGAGAATGTACAAAGTAATCGACCATCACGTTTGAATATAAGGAACAATGATAGGCCTTATTCTCCAACATCAAATACTCCTGGGGTAAGTTTGTAAATAACCTTGTATACTTACAAAATACAAAAACTTTGCATACAACTTATTGGATTTTAACATGAACCAATTAAGACGACTTGAACCAACTAGTGTTCACCCGATCGAAGTCAACAACCTATGGAAAAGGGTCAATATGAAGGATATTCTGACATGGTATCGGTTTTGTTGCGCAAAAGACCCAGTAAAACTGTACTAATTGCAAACATTAGATATTGATTGAATTATTTGAACAAAAATAAAGCAATTTAACCATTTTCAGAAATAAAGCTGTAATGATTTCCACATAGATGTGGACAACTTTTTTTTCTTCAAAATTAGCCTTTCTTTTCAGACCGTTTCAGACGTACCAAATCGGTATTCACTCTAACCAACACATCTTAACAACCAAAAATTACCGTTTGTATCAAATAACTTTTATATTGTAATCAAGATTTAAGAGTATAAGCATGGGTAATTTCAATATTTTGGCATGTAAAAAAAAAAAAAAAAGGTTTGTCTCAAAGCTCACGAGAAATTTAAAAAGAAATGCGAAATGCGATTTTTTTTTTTTTTTTTATTCCCGACTTTTTTCATGGTATTTTGAGAAAAAGTCTATGATTTTCGCCGATTTTTTCTGGAAAAAAATTTTAAAAAATAAAATTTCCGCATTTCTTTTTTGTCAAATCATGCGATTTTACAAATCCCCGCGCAAGCTTTGAGACAAACTTTTTTTTTTTTTTTGGCCTAAGATAACAGAGATAGTGATGATGGAGGATGGAGGTAGAACTTTCTGAATGACCCTTGTGCATGATTGAGAGCCAAATACAATCAGTGGCTGGATTTGGCCCCACAGGATATCTGTTAAGATCCCCTGCATTAAAAGTTCAAATATAACCCCTATACTTCAATGGCTAGATAGTGTTTGAAATGGCCAAAAAGTTATTGAACCTTCAAAATTTACATCATCTATGTCACCTTTCCAAGCAGATGTTTACCCTTTTGCTAGCAAATTGTTGTATATTTTACTAAATTCACTTTCACATACATGTGCGGTTTTTAATAGCTTGTCTATTCAAAAGCGTTTTTGTCTCCATGGGGTCTCCCTGTTTGGTTTGGTTTTGGCTGGGTTTTTCTTGCTGTTCGGGGGGAGTAAGTCAGGTTGTATTAATTGCCCCAGCTCAAGCCATATCAGTAATGTCACCCTTGTGAGGTAGTAACTGTGGCGGGCTGTTCCCTTTCTTGATTGGCTGCCTTACGACCTTGCCAGGCTCGGACCAATCAGATCTCTTGTTAGTGAGTGTCTGGTACTTCGCGGTTTTTTCCCTTTCCTCCTCATTCACTTTTTCGGCTGAAGCGGTCAGGTTCGTTTGAAAATCCCGCCCAACCCGCCCAGTTTTGTAGCTGGGGAGGGTTCGGTGGGTTGTTCCCAGACCAGTGGTGTTTGGGGGTAGCTGGCCAGGTCTATGCGCAGTCCCCGTTCCGGGTGCGGGGGTGGGCTGGCAAGATATCTTGCAGTCGTGTGCTCAGCCAGGTATGGCATGTATTTCAGGGGGATCAGGGTCTGGACCGTTTCTTTTTTGGTAGTTTCAATGGTCGTGTCTGGAAAATATTTGGAGGTGTGTTGCCCCAAGTGGGATCCACCATCCAAATCATCAAATAATATGTCCAGAATCTGTTCCCACCTTTTTGTTCCCCATCAATGGGAAATCTCTGTAGATAGTCCTACTTGTTCGTGCATCAGTGTGGTGCTCTGACCGTTTCAGCTATTTCCGCAAAAAATAAAAGTTAATTGGGTGGTATTAAAAATTGGCTGTGTGATGAGTTATTTTCTCTCTGTGCATGTAGCCTAAGACCCTCTGAGGGATAAGTTTCTTTTATAAATACTACATGCTCTTTATTTTCTTACACAAAGACATGTACACATGACATAAAAAATGTAAAAAAAACCCAAATTCTAAAAATCAGCCACTTCAGTGATCATGGCTTTGAAATGTTGAAATATTCAATGTCTTATTTCTGAGTATTTATTTGTCAATTTTGCATTGTGACAGACATCCAGCACTTCATCGTTACTATCACCGAGCTTCCCATCATCACAGCCATCAACTGGCCCTGCAACAAGAGATGACACACCTCCAGGCTTATGGGAAGCACACAAAGATGACAAAGGCAGGCAATATTTTTATAATCCCAGCACTAATGAAACTACATGGACAAAACCCAGACCTCTAACCCCTAACAGTCCACAGGTGAGTGCTATACCATGTTTACACGGGTACACCCCGCCGTCAGTCCGAAACCCTGTCAGTCTGAACCACTGCTAGTCCAAATTTTAAGCTTACCTAACCCTAAACCTAACCCTCACCCTGACCCTAACCCTAAAAATTAGGGACTAGCTGTGTTTCGGACTGATGGTGTTTCGGACTGACAGGGAGACCCCGTTTACACATTCAAAAAGTCAGCAGTAAATTTAGGCAGTTTCCAATTTGTTCTGTGTATCTGAAACTGCCCGGCTATTAAAGCCGGTGAGGGTCACTTGTCACATGATCACTTTCCTTCATCGAACGAAGCGAGCGTACACATTACAAAATTAGCTTCGTCGAACGAAGTATTCCTTTGTCGAAACGACCTTTTTAGCTTGATTGAACAAAGCAAATTTAATTTTCGTCAAAGGAAGAAAAGTGCGTACACAATAGGAAAATACAATTTTTTAATCTTCGTTTGAGGTTCACCGAAAGAAGAAAATTTTCCAATGTGAACAGGGTCATTGTTAAAGTAAATTAATTTTTAAATGAATTTGTAACTCAAATGTATTGTACCTTTTAAATGTCAGAAGAACTACAAATTGTAGTAGAGTTCATAATAGCTTTCTATGCATTAATTAAATACTAATTTGTTCAATTATTTGTTACGCTTATGGGTCAATAGGAGGAACTGGTTGTTATCAATATGTACAAAGTAACAAAATAATATTTCTACTTTCAAATGTCATTGTCAATTATTATGGAATCTGCTTACGTTCATGTCAGTGTAATTTCTCGCTAAGTGGCAAATCCAATATCTGTGTGCTATGTAATATACGTTATGTAATCAACTTGCAGGACAAGTAACAAATGTGTTTTCTCTAATGTATTTTGGAGCAGAGTGATTTATAATGAATTCGCAATTAAATTTGAACTAGAACAGGGCTTTAGGTGGTTATGGAGGCATTATGGAAGTGCTCTAAGCATGTTTTAAACAGATTAAAGAGCAAATCACACTGACCAATGTGCCTTTTGTTTGAAGCAAATCGGACATACGGTTTTCAAAATATATCAATTTATATTTTCTTAATATCTTATTGTTTTTATCAATAATCAATAAAGTTAATGAGTTAAAATGACTGGAGAAGCTCATTAACATATAATTTTTGCCAATATTTTGTTAAAAATCCATCCAGTAAATTAGGATAAATATTACTTTATAGTTGGGTTCTCATTAGTCTTGACTCATCTTGTCTTGCAGACCTCTCTGGCTCTCTCTTAGTCTTTGTCAAAGACTACTTGCGATTTAGGGGGACACAAGCCGCGAGTCACAAACCGCGATGCCCCATGAATAGCGAGCGGAGTGAGCATTTCCAAGAGTGTGTGGTTCCCAGTAGTTTATATCCCTATGGATAATATAGGTACACAGTCTGTAGCACAGACTAGCTCTCTCTATATATAGCTAGTAGTACACACAAGTGTTTTACCGAACAACTTTCATATACAATGTATCTCAATTTATATCATGAAATTAACTCAAGTTAGTTAACCAATTCAGGTGCCCAAAATACCATATTAAAATTAGATCACAAGAAATTAATAAAGGTTTATGAAGATGCAAAAATGCTGCAAGATAGTGCAAGATTTCACAAATGACTGCACAAAGCAGTGTGAACCTTTAATTTGTAGTACCAGGCTTGGATTTCACAGTGGGCACTGAACCATTGATGATTGCATATACACATCTGCTGTCACTGTATATAGACTTGGCCTGCTATGTTGACTCTATTAGACCAATACAGTACACAAAAGGGGATCCTTTTAATGGAGTGTAAAATATAAAAATATAATGAATGAACTGTTTTGATTAAATTTAAAACTCATCAACAGTTTGCCAAGATTTATCGATATCAAAGAGACAGAGCAAGGGAGAGAGAGATGGTTTAAATAATGTACTACACTAAACCCACTAGCATGATCACACTGTTGTTACAGGAAATCATCACTACATGCCCAAGACACACCATAATAAACTATTTAGTATCATACAGGTACGCATCTATATAGGTGCAGTTTAGATGCTTTGAAATAGCAATCGCAACCCAAAGTTTTTGCACAGGTAAACCAAGGCAAAATAATCATATTCATTTCTTGTTCAGGGGAATATCAAGCTATCTGAATTTATCACAAGGTTTGGTGATGTGGGGTTTAATTTTAATTTAAGCTCGTTACATGTATGGTTAATAGTAATACAGGCATGAAGGCATCAGAGTCCAGCCTGTTATGCAATGAGAAGAATGTGTTAATAGTAATACAGGCATGAAGGCATCAGAGTCCAGCCTGTTATGCAATGAGAAGAATGTGTTTGTATCGATTTCAAATCATTTTTATGTATCATATATATTGTTTCATTTTGTAGGCCTACTTATTTACTTCATATTTTCCATTATTTTAAAACAGGCTACACCACATACCGTATTGTTTGTAATAAACGCCCCGGGGGCGTTGCATTTTTCCAAAAGGGGGGGGGTTATTGGAAGTGAATTGTCGGTGAAAAAAACTTAAAAATCGGGTTCAATTTCCCGATGGTGCTTCTGTTAAAAGGAGGGATTTACAACCATACAAGATGGCGACGCCCACTGAAAATTACAATTTTGTGGGAAATACAACAAAATTACACCTGTAAGGCTGTAAAGTGCATGGAATTAGTGAATTTTTACCATAATTAGGCAATGAAATGGATGGGAGTTGAGTCAAAATAGGTTTTTTCCATGCAATTTAGCGATCGTGACTGACATGACTGATGCAAGTTTTAAGCTTACCTACACGATATGGCATGGAAATGTTTGCATTTTTGTCAATTTTTTACAGAAAAATTGGAAGGGGGGCGTTTATTAGAGGGGGAGCGTTTATTACAAACAATACGGTATTTAGTTAAATAATGTTTTGACTCTTTTTAATCATCATCTAAGCTTGACTATGTGTATGTAACCCTAAAGAGGTTATTGGTCAGGTCATATCTCTACTTCTAACATACATGTATATATGCCAACCAAACCAAACCAAAAGAAAACTGATAAAATGATGTACTTAAAATTTATCAAAGGGAAATTTCTTAGTTCCAAATGGCCAGTTTTATGTGTCGTAATTTCAAGGTGTTGAAATTATGGGTGCAAATTATGGAACCATTAGGAGCCACTTTTCTGTCCAAAAGTGTCTCCTACATGCAGTTCAGGTTTGTTGACAGAAACCAGGAGCTATTTTAGGTTTCACAGGAGTCAAATGGCTCCAGCTTATTTTCACCCCTGATTTTTAATGGTATTCAAAGAAATATAACAAATTTGGGCAACACAGCAAGGTGTATTGATATTTTATTGATCACCACTAGGTGACCGATGAATAGAATAATCAATTCTTTATTTATAGAGGAAGGTGTATTAACAAAAATATTACTTCAATAAAATATGCAGAAAATTGATTCACATTTACATGTAGTTTTTTTGATAGCCAGGATTCATTGCATCTAGAACTTTAAGTCTACAGAAGTAATTATGCAAATCATGGCACTATTTTTATTAATTTTATGTTTCTTGTAAAGGGAAAGTGTGACATTCTTAGAATGCCCATTAATTTGGGGTAAAGGGGGTACTTCACCCTTTGATAAATTTTTGACTATTTTTGCATTTTTCTCAAAAAATAATAACACACTGGTAACAAAAGTAACATGTAGGCCTAATATAGGGGCAAGGAGTCCACTACACTGGAATTTCAGTGACTCAAGACAAGCGGTACATTATTTATGATAAGAAAAGAGGTACCACTAGAATTATGCCCAGCGTGGTCACGTCACACTTCCGGTGTGGCATGCCCAGCATATCAATAAAATTGTTAAGTTACCGATAAATTCCAGGACGGACGGCCAATTTAAGCTTCCTATAATATGTTATTGCACATAACATACGAAATCACAAACTTACAAACTTCAACATGCACTTCAAATAAACCAGACCAGCTGTTAATCATTACCGATCCTTCAGAACATTTCACTCTTGCGCCTGTTTGATGTAAAATGCCACTGCCATATCTCCATTTTGTCAAAATGTCATGTGTTATTAACCATTTTGCCGGAAATGTGCAAGGTATTGTGGGAAATTGACAGGCCTTCTGCCGGAAATGCGCAAGGCATTGTGGGAAATTGCCAGATCTGTACACGTTGTGCGCAATTTTGTCAGTGTTGCCAGATAAAAATGATGTACGAAAAAAAATTGCCCCTGCGAGACCGCTGCACTCGTTAGTCGTCATCCAAGGAGTGTGTTTGCCAGCCATTAAGTTGTTTTATTTCGCAAAAGGGGATGTTGTTTTGTTAATCTCAAGAAATTATGACAGGATTTGTCTGGAATCAGGATTAGATACAAGATAATTAATAATTATATACAATACACATTCATTTTCTGTATCATTTTTAAAACGACTGGACTAGAAGACCTATCAAGGTGTTGCTATACAAGCTGTTTGTGCAACGCTACAAATCTTTGTCACCCAATGTAACTCGGTTAATTGCGAATCGGTCTGACAAGGTCAGGTCATATCCGCGTCATAACAAACCTCATTGTCGTAGCCGAGAGAGCAAGCGTGAGAGTTGGACACTTTTCGTGTTCTGGACACTTTTTGTCATAAATATATTGGCGATGTCCAGTGTTTATGGACACTTTTGACATACAGGTATGTTTGTACGTGATAGGGTAGATTCGATAGCTGTACAATTTGTACAAAATACGAGTTTGACATAGGCCTAAAATTATAGGCGCAAATCAAACTCCCACCCACTGCGTAAGTATGGAGATGTGGTATGTGTACCCAAACTAGTCTTTATAATTCGGTCTAATGTACATGTATGGTGCATTTTTGATTGGTAATCTTTCAGTATAAATATCTTCGGGTAATGCACAGACACACACACAAACATGTACTACTATTACTAGTGAGGTCTGCCTGTGTAATTAATGGGAATATCGGCTAGCATGTACATGTTCATACATTGAGGACAGAGAGTGAACTTTGATAGTCCCTATTCTACACATGATTACACATGATGTCAGGGTTGTCTATTCACTACCATGCATATTGTAAAACACTTCAGTTCCAAGGCAACTATCTTTCCAGAATCAAACCCACCACCTATTTATACTAAATGTATGTCATTATATGCTATTGAACAGTTCAAGGACTATTTTTAGGGACTAAATGAAAAACCTGAACCAAATGTAGTTGATTTCAGAAGAATTCACATAAGGAGAACAGATATTTTGAATATAAAAAATTATAATGTCAACATTGAGCCTCAGATTTACAGATCCAAGATTAATTCTTTGCACTGTATGACATTTTGATGGCGCATTCATTTCAGTGCAGCTTTAGTTTTGATGCTGTTGATAAAGGTGTGATTGAGTTGGATGTAGTTTTCAACTCATGGAAAGTGAGAGATTATTTTATCAGTACTTTTTGTCACAATGTGTAAAAAAAAAAACAGAACCCTCATTGCGCCCTCTTTTTCTCTTATTTAAGAAATATTGATCATGTCATAATTTAAACCTCGCTTGACATGTGTGGTTTGATATATATATATCTGATACATGTACATGTATTAATTTGTCAACATTGTCCGTGGATATCTTGTATTTCCGTGGCCATAAGGAAATAATGGGATATTTACACCAGTTAGTGAAGTTTCCTATACATAGGTCACTTCCAGTCAGTGTCTCTGTTCATCATTGTACCAAGCACATCCAATGACGTTTTTCAGTACATGTATCTATTCTAACTGATAACTAGGTGTCACTTACCATCTCGCATTTTTGGTCAAAAATTGCAGTTTTTCTCTAAGCCTACAATGTACCCATATGTAATGGACTAGCAAAATACAATGAGCATAGTAAAATGTAAATTCATACCACCTTTCTGTGCCTTTGATTGCATGTCAGATAATTGGAGTCCTCTCAAGACCTCTCAAGTTTCTTGCACACCCTGCCCATCAGCCTGCAAAAATACCTCCTCCTTTGCACCGCTGTTTAATCCCCTCCCTGTCTCTAGGCCTGTGGTATATACATGTACATGTAATGGCACTTCTTCAGTGCATAGCGACAATATGACAGGCCCTCTCTGACATTACAAAATCCAGTTACGCCCCTCGTTGGCCACTTCGCGGCCATGCTCGCTTCGTGCGCACCCCCCTCGGGCAACTAGAATTAGTTCAGGGTATGGTACCAAAATGTAATTTAAAATTCAATAGAGCAGATGATGATATTGTATGTGAAGTAACATTTGGCTCTTTTGCTTAGTTACATATATATATATCCAAGACACAAAGATTTTGAAGGGAAAACTGGTGTATTTTTGTGTGTGCAGTGCACACAATAAAATCATAAGCCATGGCTAGGTAAAGAAAGTTTCCTTGGTCATGTTTACTTGAACTCCCACAAGCTCTATTGTCCTGAAATATAAACTAAAATTATATGATTATAATATTCTCTGCATTAAACTACTACAGTGGGACAGTACTTGTGACATTCTTTTTTCAACTTATTGCCAAACAATTCAAAGCGATCAATTTTATCTTGTTGATATCTCCTTGCCTGTTATACTGTATTTTGTGTTGAAAATATGTGTCATTGATGCATTCAAAGTCATGCATATACCTCCTATTTTCATCATCATTGAACATTAAAGGCTTATTCAGTGATTTGCTTATCCGGAGGATCGTAAAAATCATCAAAATTCAGGTTTTGCACCTTTGTTAATGTCTATGCCTTAAGCCAAAGCTGTGTATTTAAAGGGGCATTTCGTGATCCACCGCCTCATCCCCCCCACTTTTCTCAAAAAAGTTGAGATTTTTATACCACTGGCTACATAATGTTTATGAACCAAATATTTCTTGCAGATTAATTCGTTTAGCAAAAATATCGTCAAATTTGAATTTTGTTCTGGTATACTAGAACGAAATTACAACACATTGTCTACGGAGCAGTGTAATACACATAACTTGCAAACTCAAAATCGGAATCAACTGAAATTTTGAGAATAATATTTTTTTGTGGATACAAAATGTATCTACTGAAAAGAGGATGCTAGGATCACGAAATCCTTTAAGACAAAATGAGACTTTTTATTTTGATTATAATCTACAATGCAGGTCATGCATATTGTGCGATATGATAGAGAGATTGTGATTTCTGAACATTCGTATCAAATTCCCGTGCAATCTATTCAAAATCACTCTCCTGTGATGGGATTTTCGATACATATGTTTGGAAATCGCGATCTCTCTAACATAATGTCATTCATAATTTAAAATTAAATCATGCATTTAACTTAGTTTAAGAACCATATTGACATATTCAACCAACCTAATTAGCAATAAATAAAAAAATAATAAATAAATGTAGATATTTATATAGCGCTTTATGCCGTAAACAGCCTCAAATCGCTTTACATTTATTCCGCCGTCATTAGATTATGCCGGAACCACGTTTGCAGCCTACAAATGGCGCAGGGTTCATCAGTACAACGACTGTGACTAACCCTAACAGCTTCCCATTGCACCTGGGTGGGGTGAGGCAAGCGAGGTAAAGCGCCTTTCCCAAGGCGCAACACGGTGGTGGGACGGGACTCGAACCCACGCACGTCGAGCAAGCTCTCAAATTATGAGTCCAAGGCCGTAACCACTGAGCCACCGTGCCCTCGCAATGAGGGCATGTAATCTTAATAAATAATAAATAATAATTACCATAATGTCACACTGGACATTTTTCTTGCAAACCAACATTGTGGTGTATGTGGGTATGGAATGAAAATACTACAATTTTAAATATAAGGGCCAAATTACATTACATTTGAAAGATGACTTCAATTTATAATGTTATGTCAGTGTTTAAATAATAGTGTCTTTCAATCAATTTATGGGAATTAGCACAAAGTGAATCAATGTACATTTATGTAAATGTAGCAAACAGGAGGCTATTACAACCTGTTGTAGAGCTCTTTTGTTTTATACATAGATGTGTCATTTCACCCAAACCATCTCTTCAATTGCCAATCTGGTGAATACCTATTGTATATTGATTTGAAAGATGTGAGTCACACATTGAAACTGCTTGGTGATACCCTAGACATCATCAAGTACACATCATGCAAAATGTACCTAGTTTGCTAATCGCCGGGAAATGTTAGGCTTTTACCACTACGCAAAAAAGTAGACCCACGTTAAGAGTGGTATATGACATGTAAACAAATTATAGGACTTGAATTAATAATTTGTGATGCTTCTGGCGAGATGTCACAAGACAATTCTCAAAATAAAATATATTGATATTAATCTGCGATGTTATAAGGCCCGCTAATTATGAGCTGATCAAAGTATACATTATTCACTGTGAAGAAGACTAGATGCAAAGATTCATAAGATTGGTTTATAGATTTAAATTGGAGAAGAAGAAAACTTTAGAAGAAAAGAAAACAGAATTCTACAAATGTATCTTGTTCAAAATCCACTTGTATATATTCCATAATAGAAAATTAACTGCGTCGACATTTAATGAAGAAAGCAAACACGTAGAAGAATAATTATAATGTCGTAAAAGAATATTTATTACACAAATTTTCAGGCCTCGCCCTTCGTCAGATGACAATAATGGTGTTGTGAGGCCTACACGAGAGAAACATTTAAAACATGATTAAAACATGAGTGCAGGTGAATGGTGGGAGCGACACGCAAGCGACACATGAGCGACAAGCGAGCAAGCGGGCAGAGCATATACAAATCCAGCGCGTTAAACATATTTAAGTTGGAAAACATAACGCGCAAGACGGAAAATAAAATATAATTATAAAATGCGCAAATGCGTGTGCGAGTACAAAAATATTATAGGCACCGCGCAAGCACAAGCGTAGGCCTAAGGGTAAAAACGCGTAGAGCGTATACAAATAAAGAGCGTTAAACATGTTTAATTAAAAAAATGCACGCAAAACGGAGAATACAAAAAATATATTAAAACGAGGCGCAAGCAAGCGTTACAAGCGAGGCCTAAAGGTTGAAACGCGTGGAGTGAAAAAGGGGAAAAACCGTGCGAAAAAGTGAGAGAAAAAGGGAGCGCTGAAGAAAATTATGATTAAAATTTAAAACTGTTGAAACTAGCATTGAGTCCATTGGGTTGAAGGGTGCTGAGTCTGAAGATTAATTTCTGTTCCATGTCTCTTCTGGCTTGGTCGTCACCGTGGCATTTGTAGACTCCGGAAATCTTGATGTGTGTGGTTTTGTGTCCACTGCCGGAGAAATGTTGAGTTACTGGCAAACCTGGCATCCTGAGGCGGATTGATCTAATCATCTAAGGTGTTCTGTAAATCGATCCGCCATTCGTCATTTGGTCTCGCCTAGTACAAGATGTTGCACTTTGTACACTGAATAGCGTAGTCTTATTGTTTATGATTTGTGGACTAGAGCTTCCAAAGCAACCCTAGAGAATGCACCTGAATCGTACGTGGCTCTCTATTTTGTACATTATCTTGTTGAAAACTGCACTTTATAGCTTAAATTAATCACCTTGAGTTTGGTGTAGGTGCATATTTCGCTTCTCACAGTATCAAATTGCACACTAACCTAGTCCCGCAGAATGTATCAGTGGTGGATTTAGAGGGGTGGCAGTAATTTTTGCAGAGTGGCGCCCCCGGTCCCCGCACTCCGTGCATCCGCGGGTATTCATGCTTGTCGGTGAACTTTAAAAACACCCCTTTTTTTAGCGATTTCGCGAATTATTTGCCCTTCGACAATACCCCTTTTTTCGCTAAAACGCGAACGATATTTCTAATATGCCCTTTTCTGGCAAAAACGCGTAGGCTGCTCGATCAAAATACCTTTTTTTTTTCAATTTCGCGAACTCGTGGTTTGAAAAACCCCCCTTTTTTGTGTGTTTCGCGAATCGCGTTTTTTCATCTGAAAACACCCCTTATTTCGCGAAATTTTCGACGAGCATGAATACCCGCGGATGCACGGAGTGCGGGGACCGGGGTGGCGCCACACCCCCTAATTTTAGCAGAGCGGCGCCTGGCTTTGTGTGGGCACCGAGCTGCCGGCGGTTGCTCGGCGCCCATGTCGCCCTATTGAAAATTCCTGAAACCACCCCTGTGTATACATGCTAGACTTAGCTGTGGTCTAACCCACGAACACAGCCCTGTTGTGACCCCTAATGACCTTTTGTTAGCACACTTGCAGAGCACTGCCGCGTAAAGGCACTGACGTCATTACCAAGCTTTAGGTGAACCGATGTGTAATAAGTATAGGAAAATGGGCGATTTTTGAGAGCAAATGCGCATGCCAGTTTCGAAAATGCACCTTTTTTTTCCAAAATGCACAAAATTGTCTTAATTTTACTTTTTTTCTGAAGTCTATAATTCTTGCAATATTTTGCGATGGCCTATTTACACAGCCGTTGACGTTAGTCACGGCTGTATGTTTATATATGCCTGTGTAACAGGGCATATATATTCTCCTTATGCTCTTTAGTCTTCTCCTTCTTATATATGCCTGTGTAGCAGGGCATATATATTCTCCTTATGCTCTTTATATATGCCTGTGTAGCAGGGCATATATATTCTCCTTATGCTTTTAGTTATATATGCCTGTGTAGCAGGGCATATATATTCTCCTTATGCTCTTTATATATGCCTGTGTAACAGGGCATATATATTCTCCTTATGCTCTTTAGTTATATATGCCTGTGTAACAGGGCATATATATTCTCCTTATGCTCTTTAGTCTTCTTATATATGCCTGTGTAACAGGGCATATATATTCTCCTTATGCCCTTTAGTCTTCTCCTTCTTCTTCTCCTTTTCCTCCTCACGCTTCACATTAACAGGGCTAGCTCCAAAACTACAAGGGCCCCAGGGCTCATACTTGGTACACTTAATGCCCCCACCCCAAAGATGTGCCTTTTAGGGTCAAGGTCATGTCAAGGTCGTCTAAGTTTATATTGTTGGATTGTCATCATATTTGGTGGATGTGATCACAATCGAATGCCGAAAAGGGTCAAGGTCATGTCAAGGTCATCCGAGTATAGTTTGTTGGATTATCATCAAACTTGGTTGATGAGATCACCATCGAGTGCCAAAAATGGTCAAGGTCATATCAAGGTCATACTGAGTATAGATTATTGGATTACCTCCAAACTTGGTGCATGGGATCATCATCGAATGCCAAAATGGTCAAGGTCATGTCAAGGTCATCAGAGTAAAGATTACTAGATTGTAACCAAACTTGGTGAATGAGATCACCATCGAAGCGCCAATATTGGTCAAGGTCATATCAAGGTCATCCGAGTATAGATTGTTGGATTGTCACCAAGTTTGGTGCATGGGATCACCATCGAATGCCAAAAATGGATAAGGTCATGTCAAGGTCATCAGAGTAAAGATTGTTGGATTGTAACTAAACTTGGTGGATGATATCACCATCGAGTGCCAATAATGGTCAAGGTCATATCAAGGTCATTGGTGGTTAGGGTGGGAATCACAGGCATATATATTCGTGTTTGCTCAAACACAACAGTGCCATCTAGTCCTTCTTATATATGCCTGTGTAGCAGGGCATATATATTCTCCTTATGCTCTTTAGTCTTCTCCTTCTTCTTCTTCTCCTTCTTCTTCTCCTTCTCACTCTTTATATTAACAGGGCTAGCTCCAAAACTACAAGGGCCCCAGGGCTCATACTTGGTACACTTAATGGCCCCACCCCAAAGATGTGCCTTTTAGGGGTCAAGGTCATGTCAAGGTCGTGCTAAGTATATATTGTTGGATTGTCATCATATTTGGTGGATGTGATCACAATCGAATGCCGGAAAGGGTCAAGGTCATGTCAAGGTCATCCGAGTATAGTTGGTTAGATTATCATCAAACTTGGTGGATGAAATCACCATCGAGTGCCAATTATGGTCAAGGTCATGTCAAGGTCATCATGGCAAAAATTGTTGGATTGTTATCAAACTTGGTTGATGAGATCACCATCGAGTGCGAAAATGGTCAAGGTCATATCAAGGTCATCCGAGTATAGATTATTGGATTGCCACCAAACTTGGTGCATGGGATCACCATCGAATGCCAAAAATGGTCAAGGTCATATCAAGGTCATCAGAGTAAAGATTATTAGATTGCCACCAAACTTGGTACATGGGATCATAATCGAATGCGAAAAATGGTCAAGGTCATGTCAAGGTCATCAAAGTAGAGATTGTTAGATTGTATCCAAACTTGGTGAAGGAGATCACTATCGAGTGCCGAAAATGGTCAAGGTCGTGTCAAGGTCATCTGAGCATAGATTGTTGAATTGCCACCAAACTTGGTTGATGATATCACCATCGAAAGTGCCAATAATGGTCAAGGTCATGTCAAGGTCATTGGAGGTTAGGGTGGGAATCACAGGCATATATATTCGTGTTTGCTCAAACACAACAGTGCCATCTAGTTGTCCTTCTTCTTCTTCTCCTTCTCACACTTCATAATGACAGGGCTATCTCCAAAACTACAAGGGCCCTGGGGTTCATACTTGGCACACTTAATGGCCCCACCCCAAAGATGTGCCTTTTAGGGGTCAAGGTCATGTCAAGGTCATCTAAGTATATATTGTTGGATTGTCATCATATTTGGTGGATGTGATCACAATCGAATGCCGAAAAAGGGTCAAGGTCATGTCAAGGTCATCCAGTATAGTTTGTTGGATTATCATCAAACTTGGTGGATGAGATCACCATCGAGTGCCAATTATGTTCAAGGTCATGTCAAGGTCATCAGGGCAAAATTGTTGGATTGTCATCAAACTTGGTTGATGAGATCACCATCGAGTGCGAAAATGGTCAAGGTCATATCAAGGTCATCCGAGTATAGATTATTGGATTGCCACCAAACTTGGTGCATGGGATCACCATTGAATGCCAAAAATGGTCAAGGTCATATCAAGGTCATCAGAGTAAAGATTATTGGATTGCCACCAAACTTGGTACATGGGATCATAATCGAATGCGAAAAATGGTCAAGGTCATGTCAAGGTCATCAAAGTAAAGATTGTTAGATTGTATCCAAACCTGGTGAAGGTGATCACAATCGAGTGCCGATAATGGTCAAGGTCGTGTCAAGGTCATCTGAGCATAGATTGTTGAATTGCCACCAAACTTGGTGGATGATATCACCATCGAAAGTGCCAATAATGGTCAAGGTGATGTCAAGGTCATTGGAGGTTAGGGTGGGAATCACAGGCATATATATTCGTGTTTGCTCAAACACAACAGTGCCATCTAGTTATCTATGCCTGTGGAACAGGGCATAGATATTCTCCTTATGCTCTTTAGTCTTCTCCTTTTTATACCCGCATGCGAAGCATGAACGGGTATATTGTTATCCTTATACCCGCATGCGAAGCATGAACGGGTATATTGTTATCCTTATACCCGCATGCTAAGCATGGACGGGTATATTGCCATCCTTGGGTTTCATCTCCATCTCCTTCTCCTCCTTCTTCTATCAAACACATCATTCTGTCAAGGCTAGCGCTAAAACTACAAGGGCCCCAGGGCCCATATGTAGTACACTTATGGGCCCTACCCCGCAGATGTGCCTTTTGCCCATCTCGGCCCCAGAGGTCAAAGGTCACGGGCCCCAGGGGCTCAAATGTAAAAACACAAACCATGCCGTTTCTCATCAGATGAAGCAGCCTCAGGGCCCTGAGTTGGTACACTGATAGCCCCAGGGGTACTCTATATATACAAGTTTACATGAAACGCATATGTCATATATTATGGGCCCCAGGGCCCCAAATGTTAAAATAAGGGGCAACAGATTGACAAGGCTAGCTCTAAAACTATAAAGGCACTAGGGCTCATATGTGGTACATGTATGAGCCCTAAGTTTTCAATGTGCCTTTCGCCCATTTTGGGCCCAGATGTTAAAGGTTAGGGGCCCCAGAGGCCCAAATGTTAAAACAAAGGGCCGGCCATTTCTCAGCAAATAAAATAGTTACAGGGTTCAGATTTGGTACACTAAAAAGGTCTTAAGCATTATACTACTATATGTATATATGAGCCCCATGTGTCACATAATATGGGCCCCAGGGCCCCAAACGCTAAAACATAGGGCCGGTCGTTACTCTGTAAATAAAGCAGCTACAATGCCCAGCTTGAGTCTACTGATAGAACTAGAGAATCATACTTCAACATATGTACATGAGTTTCATAAGTCAAATATTATGGGCCCCAGGGCCCAAAATGTTAAAACAAAGGGCCGACCGTTTCTCATCAAATATAGCAGCTTTAGGGCTCAGTGTTTGTACACAGATTGCACCTGAAAATTATATTGTTATATGTACATGTGAGCCCCATATATCACATTATATGGGCCCCAGGGCCCCAAACGCTAAATCATAGGGCCGGCCGTTACTCAGTAAATAAAGCAGCTACAGGGTTCATATTTGATACACTAAACGGTCTTCAGCATTATATTGTTATATGTGTATATGAGCCCCATGTGTAACACAATATGGGCCTCAGGGCCCCAAACCCTAAAACATAGGGCCGGCCGTTACTCAGTAAATAAAGAAGCTACAATGCCCAGCTTTAGCCTACTGATAGAACTATAGAATTATACTTCAACATATGTACATGAGCCTCATAAGTCAAATACAATGCGAATGGGCCCCAGGGCCCCAAATGTTAAAACAAAGGGCCAGCCGTTTCTCATCATGTAAAGCAGCTTTAGGGCTCAGAGTTTGTACACAGATTGCACCTGAAAATTACATTGTTATATGTACATCTGAGCCCCATATATCACATAATATGGGCCCCAGGGCCCCAAGCGCTAAAACACAGGGCCGGCCATTACTCGGTAAATAAAGCAGCTACAGTGCCCAGCTTGAGTTGCTTGATAGCACTAGAGAATTATACTTAACATATGTACATGGACCTCATAACTCAAATATAATGAGCCCTAGGGCCTCAAATGTTAAAACAAAGGGCCGGCCGTTTCTCATCAAATAAAGTAGCTTCCGGGCTCAGAATTTGTACACAGATAGCACCTGAGAATTATATATATATTGTTACTAACACCCACACCGCCACCACACACACATAGGACTAAACAGACAGATCCGTATTATAATATAATAATTGGAAATACCAGCGTGAAGCGTTAAGGCTGTTCCAGTTAAATTACATATCCATTGGCTGTTCCATTCAATTTACATACTCCCTCTGAAATGGCCCCAAAATAGGCTGTTCCGTTTAATTTACATACTCCCTCTGGAATAGTTTTCCCTAATCATATTGCATAGCCTCACTGTGAATAAGAGAGACTGACAACAGCAACATATGGAGAGTAAGAGAGACGCCTCCCCTGGGAGGGGACTTTTTACAATTTCTTTATTTTAAGTGCTACGACAGTGCAACCTACATTCAATTAAAGCTTGTGACTTGGACTTTCACTTTTTACACATTTTCCGCCCAATTGGGCGACTTTTTAATTTCTTTATTTTAAGTCCTCAGCAAAATAAGGACTGTAAGTTTGGGTACACCGATAACATGCGGGTATAGCCGTATTTGTGTACAAATATATAGCCTTCTAGTTTGGTTTCTTCTCCTTCTTCTTCTCCTCCTCCTTCTCCATCAAACACATCATTCTGTCAAGGCTAGCGCTAAAACTACAAAGGCCCTGGGGCCCATATGTGGTACACTTATGGGCCCTACCCCGAGAAGTGCCTTTTGCCCATCTTGGCCCCAGGGGTCAAGGTCACGGCCCCAGGGGCCCAAATGTGAAAATACAAAGCACGCCGTTTCTCATCAAATGAAGCAGCCTCAGGGCCCTGAGTTGGTACACTGATAGCCCTAGGGGCACGCTATATTTACAAATATACAAGAGCCCCATATGTTATATATTATGGGCCCCAGGGGCCCAAATGTTACAATATGGTGCAACAGATTGACAAGCCTAGCTCTAAAAGTACAAGATCACTAGGGCTCATACATGGCATATGTATGGGCCCTAAGTTGTAGATGTGCCTTTTGCCCGTTTTGGCCCCAGATTTACAAGGCTAGGGGCCTCAGGGGCCAAAATGTTAAAACAAAGGGCCGGCCATTTCTCAGCAAATAAAGTAGCTACAGGGTTCAGATTTAGTACACAGGTAGGTCTTTAGTATTATATTGTCAAATGTATGTATAACCCCATACGTCACATAATATGGGCCCCAAGGCCCCAAACGCTAAAACATAGGGCCGGCCGTTACTCAGTAAATAAAGCAGCTACAATGCTCAGCTTGAGTTTACTGTTAGCACTTGAGAATTATACTTCAACATTATGTACATGAGCCTCATAAGTAAAAAAAAAATATGGGCCCCAGGGCCCCTCATGTTAAAACAAAGGGCCGGCCGTTTCTCATCAATTAAAGCAGCTTTAGGGCTCAGAGTTTGTACACAGATTGCACCTGAGAATTACATTGTTATATGTACATATGAGCCCCATATACCACATAATATGGGCCCCAGGGCCCCAAATGCTAAAACATAGGGCCAGCCATTACTCAGTAAATAAAGCAGCTACATGGTTCAGATTTGGTACACAGATAGGTCTTTAGTATTATAACGTTATATGTACATATAATCCCCATATGTCACATAATATGGGCCCCAGGGCCCCAAGCGCTAAAACATAGGGCCGGCCGTTACTCAGTAAATAAGGCAGCTACATTGCCCAGCTTGAGTCTACTGATAGCACTTGAGAATCATACTTTAACATATGTACATGAGCCCCATAAGTCATATATATTGGGCCCCAGGGCCCCAAATGTTAAAACAAAGGGCCGGCCGTTTCTCATCAAAGAAAGCAGCTTCCGTGCTCAGAATATGTACACAGATAGCACCTGAGAAGTATATTGTTACTAACACCCACACACCCATCCACCTCACACACGTAGGACTAAACAGACAGATCGTATTATCATAATTGGAAATACCAGCGTGAAGCGTTAAGGCTGTTCCAGTTAAATTACATACCCATTGGCTGTTCCATTTGATTTACATACTCCCTCTGAAATGGCCCCCAAAAGGCTGTTCCGTATAATTTACATACTCCCTCTGAAATGGCTGTTCCATTTAATTTACATACTCCCTCTGGAATAGTTTCCCTGAATCAAATTGCATAGCCTCACTGTGAGTAAGAGAGACTATTACCAATTGGCTGTTCCATTTAATTTACATACTCCCTCTGAAATGTCCCCAAAAAAGGCTGTTCCGTTTAATTTACATACTCCCTCTGAAATGGCTGTTCCATCTAATTTACATACTCCCTCTGGAAAAGGGGACTTTTTACAATTTCTTTATTTTAAGTGCTACGATAGTGCAACCTACATTCAATTAAAGCTTGTGACTTGGATTTTCACTTTTTACACATTTTCTGCCCAATTGGGCGACTTTTTACAATTTCTTTATTTTAAGTCCTCAGCAAATAAGGACTGTAAGTTTGGGTAGACCGATAACATGCGGGTATAGCCGTATTTGTGTACAAATATATAGCCTTCTAGTTTGGTTTCTTCTCCTTCTTCTTCTCCTCCTCCTTCTCCATCAAACACATCATTCTGTCAAGGCTAGCGCTAAAACTACAAAGGCCCTGGGGCCCATATGTGGTACACTTATGGGCCCTATCCCGTAGAAGTGCCTTTTGCCCATCTTGGCCCCAGGGGTCAAAGGTCACGGGCCCCAGGGGCCCAAATGTGAAAATACAAAGCACACCGTTTCTCATCAAATGAAGCAGCCTCATGGCCCTCAGTTGGTACACTGATAGCCCTAGGGGCACGCTATATTTACAAATATACAAGAGCCCCATATGTTATATATTATGGGCCCCAGGGGCCCAAATGTTACAATATGGTGCAACAGATTGACAAGCCTAGCTCTAAAAGTACAAGATCACTAGGGCTCATACATGGCATATGTATGGGCCCTAAGTTGTAGATGTGCCTTTTGCCCGTTTTGGCCCCAGATTTACAAGGCTAGGGGCCCCAGGGGCCAAAATGTTAAAACAAAGGGCCGGCCATTTCTCAGCAAATAAAGTAGCTACAGGGTTCAGATTTAGTACACAGGTAGGTCTTTAGTATTATATTGTCAAATGTATGTATAACCCCATCGTCACATAATATGGGCCCCAAGGCCCCAAACGCTAAAACATATGGTCGGCCGTTACTCAGTAAATAAAGCAGCTACAATGCTCAGCTTGAGTTTACTGATAGCACTTGAGAATTATACTTCAACATTATGTACATGAGCCTCATAAGTAAAAAAATATGGGCCCCAGGGCCCCACATGTTAAAACAAAGGGCCGGCCGTTTCTCATCAATTAAAGCAGCTTTAGGGCTCAGAGTTTGTACACAGATTGCACCTGAGAATTACATTGTTATATGTACATATGAGCCCCATATACCACATAATATGGGCCCCAGGGCCCCAAATGCTAAAACATAGGGCCAGCCATTACTCAGTAAATAAAGCAGCTACATGGTTCAGATTTGGTACACAGATAGGTCTTTAGTATTATAACGTTATATGTACATATAATCCCCATATGTCACATAATATGGGCCCCAGGGCCCCAAACGCTAAAACATAGGGCCGGCCGTTACTCAGTAAATAAAGCAGCTACAATGCCCAGCTTGAGTCTACTGATAGCACTTGAGAATCATACTTTAACATATGTACATGAGCCCCATAAGTCATATATATTGGGCCCCAGGGCCCCAAATGTTAAAACAAAGGGCCGGCCGTTTCTCATCAAAGAAAGCAGCTTCCGTGCTCAGAATATGTACACAGATAGCACCTGAGAAGTATATTGTTACTAACACCCACACACCCATCCACCTCACACACGTAGGGACTAAACAGACAGATCGTATTATCATAATTGGAAATACCAGCGTGAAGCGTTAAGGCTGTTCCAGTTAAATTACATACCCATTGGCTGTTCCATTTGATTTACATACTCCCTCTGAAATGGCCCCCAAAAGGCTGTTCCGTATAATTTACATACTCCCTCTGAAATGGCTGTTCCATTTAATTTACATACTCCCTCTGGAATAGTTTCCCTGAATCAAATTGCATAGCCTCACTGTGAGTAAGAGAGACTATTACCAATTGGCTGTTCCATTTAATTTACATACTCCCTCTGAAATGTCCCCAAAAAAGGCTGTTCCGTTTAATTTATATACTCCCTCTGAAATGGCTGTTCCATCTAATTTACATACTCCCTCTGGAAAAGGGACTTTTTACAATTTCTTTATTTTAAGTGCTACGATAGTGCAACCTACATTCAATTAAAGCTTGTGACTTGGATTTTCACTTTTTACACATTTTCTGCCCAATTGGGCGACTTTTTACAATTTCTTTATTTTAAGTCCTCAGCAAATAAGGACTGTAAGTTTGGGTAGACCGATAACATGCGGGTATAGCCGTATTTGTGTACAAATATATAGCCTTCTAGTCCTTCTCCTTCTCCTTCTCCTTCTTCTCACGCTTCATATTAACAGGACTATCTCCAAAACTACAAGGGCCCCATGGCTCATATTTGGCACACTTAATGGCCCTACCCCATAGATGTGCCTTTTGCCCATTTTGGCCCCATAGGTCAAAGGTCACGGGCCCCAGGGGCCCAAATGTAAAAATACCAATCGTGCCATTTCTCATCAAATAAAACAGCCTCGTGGCCCTGAGTTGGTACACTGATAGCCCTAGGGGTACTCTATATTTACAAATATACAAGGGCCCCATATGATGGACCCCAGGGGCCCAAATGTTAAAATATGGTGCAACAGATTTACAAGCCTAGCTCTAAAAGTACAAGATCACTAGGGCTCATATGTGGCATATGTATGAGCCCTAAGTTGTAGATGTGCCTTTTGCCCGTTTTGGTCCCAGATGTACAAGGCTAGGGCCCCCATGGGCCCAAATGTTAAAACAAAGGGCTGGCTGTTTCTCAGCAAATAAAGCAGCTACAGGTTTCAGATTTGGTACACAGATATGTCTTCAGTATTACATTGTCATATGTATATATGACCCCCATATGTAACATTATATGGGCCCCAGGGCCCCAAACGCTAAAACATAGGGCCGGCCATTACTCAGTAAATAAAGCAGCTGCAATGCCCAGCTTGAGTCTACTGATAGCACTTGAGAATTATATTTCAACATATGTACATGAGCCTCATAAGTCAAATATTATGGGCCCATGGCCCCAAATGTTAAAACAAAGGGCCGGCCGTTTCTCAGCAAATAAAGTAGCTACATGTTTCAGATTTGGTACACTAAATGGTCTTCAGTATTATATTGTTATTTGTATATATGAGTCCCATGTATCACACAATATGGGCCCCAGGGCCCCAAGCGCTAAAACATAGGGCCGGCCGTTACTCAGTAAAATATATAGGAGCTGCAATGGCCAGCTTTAGTCTACTGATAGAACTAGAGAATTATACTTGAACATATGTACATGAGCCTCATAAGTCAAATACAATGGGCCCCAGGGCCCCAAATGTTAAAACAAAGGGCCAGCCGTTTCTCATCATATAAAGCAGCTTAGGGCTCAGAGTTTGTACACAGATTGCTCCTGAGAACTGCATTGTTATATGTAGGCCTACATATGAGCCCCATATATCACATAATATGGGCCCCAGGGCCCCAAACGCTAAAACATAGGGCCGGCCGTTACTCGGTAAATAAAGCAGCTAGTCAGCTACAATGCCCTGCGTTCGTATACTAATGCATTTTTTCTGAAGTTGATATTCCAGAGCGCTAATACCCGTTTAGGGGCTGTGCAATAATTCATATGAGCCCGGGGGGGGAAATTTTTCTAACGGCTCGCCAAAATCACTTGCCCCCCCCGCCTGCCAAAAATCGCTTGCCCCCTCTCTCGGCCCGCCAAAAATTCTTTGCCCCCCCCTTACACATGCCAAATTTTGGGGATCCCAATTTGTAAACCTTAAATGGTCTAGGTATATGTTGCGAGCGCAGCAAGCAGGAAAATTTGCATATTAAAGCATTTCCGTACGGTTTTTCTAAGCCTTTTTATATTTAAAAGGCGCTCCATGAATGTGTGCCAAAAATCACTTGCCCCCCCCCCTCGGCTGGCCAAAATTGCTTGCCCCTCCCCTTCGGCTCGCCAAAAGGTTTGCCCCGACCCCAATTTTACCCTCCCCAGGGCTCAGTAATTATTACAGCCCCTTAGGGACGCACCATTTGATATTATGGGGGGGCGGGGCTAGGGAGTTTGAGTCAGGCAGAATTTTTTTTTCGGCCGCCGAAGGCAGCGAAATTTTTTTCCCCTGCCTTAGGAGGCAAAATTTTGTTGTTGTCTTTTTAAGTTGTCTTTTTCAATTTTAATGTATACCTTTATACAGAGCTGGGTAGGGGAAATTTTTTTTTTTTTGCTCATCAGTGAGGCAATTTTTTTTTTTTTATTCATCAGTGAGGTAATTTTTTTTTACTCATCAGAGAGGCAAAACTTTTTTTTCAAAAAACTCCCTAGCCCCCCGATAATATCTAATGGTGCGTCCCTTGCATGGTTGTATGGTATTAAAATACTGAACATAAAGTTGAATTTTATACTACATCGCTGAACGATAGCGATTACTTTTTTTTTTTTTTGTTGAGAGGTTTTTTGTTGTGTTGAGAATAACGCGCTATCTTACTCGTCTCAATACCAATCGTTCGTCGCTTAGCGATTGAGTATAATACAGGTCACGCGGCTCTGGACGCCGGGTTCTGACCAGTTCCGACCAGATTTGCAGCGTAAACAAAAACATTGAACGTGGCGTGGGAAAGCGATTAAAAATCAACGACACGCGGATCGTATTCGGGATCGTATATAAATCTCATCATCTGCATCATCATCTCGGATCTTGGATATTTATTTGTTTGTTTGTTGGAAAATACACTTTAGCCTGATTGAGAAGTCTATTTTTGGAGTTGGGTCCTGCTTCACATTCAGCCCAGAGCAACGGATTTCAAAACTGAAGTTGTCTGATTGATCTGCTGGTAGCCGGCCGGCTCGCGGCTGATGATACCGAGTAAAACGGTGGATGAAGTTGTTCCACATAGACACGAGTAACAGAGTGAGTATACATTGAAATTCTTTTCTTTAAATTGTATTTATTTTGCCGTAAATATGTTTTTGCAACGAAGAATGTTACCAAACGTTTCGGCGTTAAGTTTTTAGTTTATTTGATAACGACAGATCGGCCAGAATTAGATTGCAAAATGAATGAAATTGATGATTTTGGGGGGATTTTTGCTCGGAAAATGGACGTGTCTTGTGGCATTTAGCTCGTTCACGTAGCGGTTTGACTACAATACATTGTAGTACTTTAACAGAAGCTGGATCTTGGTAGTAGGCCTACAACCTAGAATATTTTCTCAATTTGAATTTTATACTTTCTAGTAGTAGGCCTAGATGATAAATACCAAAAAGAAATCACCATAATAGCTCCCTGTACTAGGATTTTGGTGTGATGGGGCAAAGCCAAATTTTCATCCCCATAGTGTCCATTTTTTGTCCCATTTGTAAGTCATTTTAAAGACACTTTACTCTTTGCATTGCTGCCCCATTTTATTTCTGGGGGTGGGCCCCCTCTGTGATTTGCTCATTCAGACATGACATCCGAGGGGCCTCAACTTTATGTGCCTACCGGCCTCGCGAAGCAGGTACTGTAGCGGTGCAAAATGTTATTTAACAAAACAGGGGGTCATTGGGTACAAATAAAAATGTAAAATAGGTTCAATGGATATAATATTTAAAAAAAAGGGGTCAGTGGGTATAAACATTTTTAAGCAGGGGCCATCGGGTAGAGAATTTTGAATTGAAAAACTGGAGCAAAATTCTATTTTCTTGTTTCAAATTTTCAGTAGAAATTTGTTGAAATAAGAGAATTTGAAAGTTTCGGCATTATTTTGTGGCATTTTGATGATACTATTCTAGGAAAAAATGGGGGGTCATTGGGGTAGCCGCAACTACAGTACAAAGAGTTAGGGCACAGCACACCATGTGATATCGAGGCGGGGTGGGAATTTTTGAAAATACAAACTTTGCCCACTAGTGAGACAAAATAAAATTTTTAGGTATAGGCCAACATTAAAATAAAATAAAAAGATCCAGCTGACCCACGCTCCCAGATGCCCCTTCCTGAATCTAATGTTGCATAGCTATTTTGCTCATCTGATTTGGAAGATCATATTCATCAAGTTGTTTATGCTGTCATCATATGTATAGGCTACTAACATACAATGTAGGTACACGTATTTTAAAAGCAAAAAACTAAGACATTTTGCACAAATCTGTAATTTCTGTACTTATGTTAAAGTAGAGAAATTATCTAGGCCTACATGTATTTGAATAGGACTTCCAATTTGTCAATAATGCCATTTCCTTCATTTTTGCTGTTAAATTCTTTCATTTTAGGGGGTACTACATGTACACCCCTGGTCAATTTTGTGCCAATTTTTTGCATTTTAACGAAGTTAAAGCCTCATTCGAATACATGTTGCTGATTTAGATACTGTCAGTATCTAAATTACAGGTTCATTTAAATTCCTTATTTTTTTCTTAAATACACGGCTTTCGGCTGAACAACTAGCAGGCTATGTTTACATTTATGACAATGACAAATGTACCAAAATCTGAATTTTGATGAGCAAATCACTGAATGGGTTGTTTCTTCTGGTCCTTGCAAAATTTCCCACGAGTGCAGTAAAAGTGCCAGTAATCATGATTATGATTTAATACCCTTTGACTAACCCTGACCTCTCACAACTCACCACCACTGCACTGCTAGTGTGTTTAGAATATGTTTATGAACATGGATTAATAATTTCACTGGAATATTTGACAAGTTTATGGCCAAACCCCCAAATCACGTAAATTTCCACTTTTTGCGGCAATTTTGGGCAAAATTTTCCAATTTTGCCCCCCTGAAATTCACTTTGCCCCCAATGCCCCCCCGAAAAAATTTCTGCCATGGCCACTGGGTATTTACATCGATTCTGCGATAAAAAATAAAAAGGCCCCTCCTCCTTTTTTCAAAAACCGGACGTGAAACATGTTTTTTATTTTACTTGGCCTTATTTCTGATGGTCATTTTCATCACTTTTAAAACAAGGTCCATTGGTCATGGTCAAAAACTCTGGCAATTTTTTGAGTGGGGTTCAAGGTCATATACTGAGGTCAAAGGTCAATCTGAGGTCAAATTACAAAAACTCGTATGGGCATGAAACTTGGTGGGTACAGTCAACATTTAGCGCCAAATTTTTGGAAGGTCATTTTGAGGTCATCCAGGGTCACCAAGGGGTCATTTGAGGTCAAATTGCTAAAAATTGTATGGGCTTGAAACTTGGTGGGTGCAGTCAACATTTAGAGCCAAATTTTTGGAAGGTCATTCGGGGTCATCTGAGGGCAAGTTAATAAAATTGGTTGTATGGGCTTGAAACTTGGTGGGTATAGTCAACATGTAGAGCCAAATTTTTGGAAGGTCATTTTTGGGTCATCCTGGGTCACCAAGGGGTCATCTGAGGTCGTATTAATAAGATTGGTCGTATGGGTTTGAAACTTGGTGGGTACAGTCAATATTTAGAGCCAAATTTTTGGAAGGTCATTTTCAGGTCATCCGGGGTCATCTGAGGTCAAATTGCTAACAATTGTCGTATGGCCTTGAAACTTGGTGGGTGCAGTCAACATTTAAAGTCAAATTTTTGGAAGGTCATTTCGGGGTCATCTGAGGTCAAGTTAATAAAAGTAGAGCCAAATTTTTGGGAGGTTATTTTGGGGTCATCCGGGTTCACCAAGGGGTCATCTGAGGTCAAATTAATAACATAAGTCGTATGGGTTTGAAACTTTGTGGGTAATAATAATAATAATAATAATATGGAGGCGCTTTTAAGTGCATAAACAAAACATGTCTCTATGCCCTTTACAAACAAGAAAATAAATGCTATCTTAAACTACAAACTTACACTACAAACAATAAATACATATTAAATGACATTTGAAATAAATAAGTGAGTTTTGAGTTGCGATTTGAATGAGTTCAGAGAATGTGCTTGACGAATATGAATTGGTAACTTATTCCATAGTGTGGGAGCGGCAACTGAGAAGGCACGCTTAGCATAAGAAGTTGAAAATCTTGGTACAGTCAACATTTAGAGCCAAATATTTGGAAGGTCATTTTGAGGTCATCCAGGGTCATCTGAGGTCAAATTGCTAGCAATTGTCGTATGGGCTTGAAACTTAGTGGGTGCAGTCAACATTTAGAGCCAAATGTTTGGAAGGTCATTTCGGGGCCATCTGAGGTCAAGTTAATAAAATTGGTCGTATGGGCTTGAAACTTGGTGGGTACAGTCAACATATAGAGCCAAATTTTTGGAAGATCATTTTTGGGTCATCCGGGTTCACCAAGGGGTCATCTGAGGTCAAATTAATAACATAAGTTGTATGGGTTTGAAACTTTGTGGGTACAGTCAACATTTAGAGCCAAATATTTGGAAGGTCATTTTGAGGTCATCCAGGGTCATCTGAGGTCAAATTGCTAGCAATTGTCGTATGGGCTTGAAACTTCGTGGGTGCAGTCAATATTTAGAGCCAAATGTTTGGAAGGTCATTTCGGGGTCATCTGAGGTCAAGTTAATAAAATTGGTCATATGGGCTTGAAACTTGGTGGGTACAGTCAACATGTAGAGCCAAATTTTTGGAAGATCATTTTGGGGTCATCCAGGTTCACCAAGGGGTCATCTGAGGTCAAATTAATAACATAAGTCATATGGGTTTGAAACTTGGTGGGTACAGTCAACATGTAGAGCCAAATTTTTGGAAGATCATTTTGGTGTCATCCGGGTTCACCAAGGGGTCATCTGAGGTCAAATTAATAACATAAGTCGTATGGGTTTGAAACTTTGTGGGTACAGTCAACATTTAGAGCCAAATATTTGGAAGGTCATTTTGAGGTCATCCAGGGTCATCTGAGGTCAAATTGCTAGCAATTGTATGGGGTTGAAACTTGGTGGGTGCAGTCAACATTTAGAGCCAAATTTTTGGAAGGTCATTTTCGGGGTCATCTGAGGTCAAGTTAATAAAATTGGTCGTATGGGCTTGAAACTTGGTGGGTACAGTCAACATGTAGAGCCAAATTTTTGGAAGGTCATTTTGGGGTCATCCGGGGTCACCTGAGGATAAATTAATAAGTCATATGGGCTTGAAACTTGGTGGGTAGTTCTAGTTCTAGTTGAATACTTCTCAACACCTATAAGGGCCAAGCGAGAAGGACTCTGGAACCTAGAGACAGTCAACATTTAGAGCCAAGATTTTGGAAGGTCATTTTGGGGTCATCTGGGGTCACCAAGGGGTCATCTGAGATCAAATTAATAAAAATTGGTCGTATGTGCTTGAAACTTGGTAGGAACAGTCAACATTTAGAGTCAAATTTTTAGAAGGTCATTTTGGGGTCATCTGCAGGGACTGCCTTTTGCGAAAGTTGCAACTTTTCTACATGTTTATGGAATTCCCTATACACTATTTGAATCTTATTTATGTGACTATTATAATAATTTTTTGCCCATATTTTTGTTTGTTTACCACTCTGACTTTTAGCGCTATAAGATATGTACACATTTAATTCGCCCCATGGTGGAGGCATTAACATTTCTAGTTGATTTTTGATTTCCAGACTTCAAATAATTCGCTAATGAAAAATATTTCTCAACTTTCTTAAACACATGTATCATAATTAAAGGGCTATATATCATAGTTTTGATTGCACCATTTTTCAATTCCGATTACATTTTGTTACAATCAACTCACAAATGTACCCATGGATGGAGGATATTTCAAGCCACAGTAGAAATATCGATTATTTCCCCTGGATTTATATTACAAATCAAGTACATGTACTGAGGTGGACACTTTGGCAGTGCTCAGCAAGTGAAAAAAGTTGAAAATCGAAACAGATATTTTGACAAAACTGTAATCCACACGATGTGCCTTGGAGGTGGGCAAATCTTTCTTTAGCAAACTATATTAGTTTGAAACGCTAAAAAGTTAATTCCAAAAAAGGTCACGGGCGAATTTTTGGCCTAGATACAAATCAGAAATTCATGCCTAATTTTAACACTGGGTTTTTGTAAATAAGGTATATATCCAAGTGCCATGTTTTTATCCGACATTTGTAAAAAAAAAGCAAAAAGTGTATTCCTAAATTATGCTGCTTTAAACATGTACATCTATCAATCGACCTTTAGCATGACAATACAAAACAATAGAGGATGGTCACTGGTGCACTGAGGGTATTGACCATGACCTGTTACAAATACAACACATTTCAAATTTATATTGTATCATTTCTCAAGTTTTCAGTATGCCTTCGAAAGACAGAAAGAAAAGAGATGAAAGAAGAAGAAGCGAGAGGAGAAAAACGCAAGGTAAGTATCACTTTTAGTCCAGTACAGAGTAAATTTGTAAATGCACCAATCCTCTTCGCTTTTATTAGCCTTGGTTCAAGGCATCAGACTGATTTTCTATCTCACTCTCTTCTCGAAAAAAAATTGTTTCTAAAGTTTATACACAATGGGCTATGGTTCTATTTAAGTATTGTGTCTTGTTTCGGCTTTTCTACAAACCATTGATCACGGCAAACTATGCTAGACCAATTGTACATGTGTGTTGTGTAAAATTCTGGTGTAGGCCTACCCTGCACTATATGAATATATTTTAAACAAAAGGTAATCTGCAGTAATCCTTTTTATTAATTTTTATTAAATCAGCCAGTTTATTCTCATTAATTACATATATAAAGACAAATAATAATACATGAATAAAATAAATATAGCAACAATAAAATACATATAGAAATACAAACTGGCAGTGTAAAATCTAGGACACGGAGATACCCGACCAGCGAGTCTCCGGCAAGATAAAATATTTAAAAAAAAAACACAAATGTTAAAAGACATTATAGTTTAAACAGTGGTGGACCAATCCATGATGGTTCGGATTTGGAACAATATATATACTAAAAGATGTGGTTAACGTAAGGTACTAATATACTTGTTTATTTCTGTGTTTTTTTCATATCAATCTGATGTTTTGTATGTGATCAACCCTGGTTTATGGTAATCCGGTTATCATCGCTACTTACCAAACAATATCTGACGAATACATCCTTCATTGTTGATGAAATCGGGACATTATGAATTATACTTTGCTTATTGTAAACCAACATTAATGGTACGTATATCATCCACCCATCTAACACTATCTTACCACCATAATATTCCATTTTACCCACTGGTTAACCTTCTTCCACTTGTAATCCGTTAATTCACTCGCCTATCCACATGTGCTCAAACATTTGACAATGTCAAATAAACATTTCACACTGCCTTAATGATGCACCTGTTAACCAACCAATCCATTTCACATCCAACTACCCATGTACTCTATTTTGTTCTCATTGTTCTATCTGTGTTTGAATCCCATTTCTTATGACTAATCCACTTATTTGTCATCTTAATAATGTACCATCACTGTGTTATACTCTTCCTCCCCATACATAATATATTCATTGATCCACTCTTAACTTACCCAATGTTCTTTCACCACTTTCTTTTCCTAACTTACCTGGCATTCTTACACCATTTTTAATTTCTTAACTTACATGGAATTTTTCTCCACTTTCTTTTCCCAACTTATCTGGTGTTATTTCACCACTTTCTTTTCCCAACTTATCTGGTGTTATTTCACCACTTTCTTTTCCCAACTTATTTGGTGTTATTTCACCACTTTCTTTTCCCAACTTATCTGGTGTTATTTCACCACTTTCTTTTCCCAACTTATCTGGTGTTATTTCACCACTTTCTATTCCCAACTTATCTGGTGTTATTTCACCACTTTCTTTTCAACTTATCTGGTGGTATTTCACCACTTTCTTTTCCTAACTTGCCTGGTTTTCTTTTACCACTTTCTATTCATAACTTACATGGTGTTCTTTCACCACTTTCCTTTTTCTAACTTGCTTGGTGTTCTTCACCACTTTCCTCTATAACCTCCTGTAACCTCGGTTCAGGAGGGTGATACAGAATTGCATACAGAATCTCATACAGAATCTCAAGCAAAGAATGAATGTGAAGTGATACCTCCTGTACCTTCGGGTGAGGTGCGTGATACAGAAATTCCTACAGAATGCCTTACTGAATCGCAAGCAAAGAATGAACGTGAAGTGGTTCTTCCTGTCCCCTTGGGTCAGGAAAGTGATACAGAATGCCAATCAAACAATAAATGCAATGAATCTGCAAATCAAACGTCAATGAATGTTCTTTCTGTAATTGAATCGACAGATCAACCTTCTACACATGCTATCACAGATGCACACAGAGATGAGACAAGTTCAGTACATACTATAGCTAGTATTGAAAGGTCAGTACCAAGTGTTATTTCTAATCCATGTATAGATCAAGACAAGTCCGGTCAAAATGTATCAGAAATTATGGGCCTTACTACAGGCATGCAGTGCAAGTTTACAAATAAATTAAATAATTCCAGTGATAATGATCAGCCAGGTTGTTCGTTTTGGACAGAATATGATACTAAGAAAGCAAAATGTCAAGCCAGGAGTAAAAGATATTATGCCAAACACAAAGAGAGAATACTAGAAAAGAGAAGAGCGCATTACATGGCAAACAGGTCATCCTTACTGAAAAATAGAAAAGACCACCATACTTCAAACAGACCATCTGTACTGAAAAACAAAAAAGACCACTATAGCTCAAACAGACCATCTGTACTGAAAAATAGAAAAGACAGGTACAAAACAAACAAGTCATTGATACTGAAGAGCAAAAAAGGCTATTACAAATCAAACAGACCATCTGTACTGAAAAATAGAAAAGACCACTATACCTCAAACAGACCATCTGTACTGAAAAATAAAAAAGACCACTATAGCTCAAACAGACCATCTGTACTGAAAAATAGAAAAGACAGGTACAAAACAAACAAGTCATTGATACTGAACAGCAAAAAAGGCTATTACAAATCAAACAGATCATCCATATTGAAAACCAGAAAAGAGAACTACACAAAAAACAATGATACAATACTGGAAAAGAAAAGGATGAATTACATTAGAAACAAAGCTTTGATGTTGATTAAAAGGAGCATATACTACTTGAGAAATAGAGATGCAATTTTGAACCAAAGGAGAGAAGCCTATCAAGAACCTGAAAGAAGAGCTAGACAAATCCAACAAACTAAAACCTCTCACGAATCTTCTAGAAGTGAGATTGCAAAGGTTGTTCTGAAATTTAAGACTGAAATCAAAAATGAAAAGCCAATCTACGCATGTCTTATATGCAATCGTTCATTATTCAGAAATCAAGTTGTATCATTCAACAAAGCAAAGTATAACAAAACCACCTTGTTATCAGCACTGCCATCCAATGCTAATTATGAAACACTCCCAACTGTTGCATGGATTTGTAAAACATGTCACAATAACATCAAACAGAATGTAGTGCCACGTTTATCACAAGCCAATAACCTAGAACTGTGTCCACAACCTGCAGAATTGTCAGAACTTAACATCCTTGAAAGACACTTGATTGCACCTGTGATTCCTTTCATGAAATTAGTTCCTTTATACAAAGGTTGTCAGAAAGGTATCCATGGTCAGGTTGTTTGTGTGAAATCTGATGTAGATAGTACAGCAAAAGCATTGCCACGTCTTCCCAATGATGACAGTATCGTTCGAGTCAAACTGAAACGTAAATTGCAATACAAAGGTCACGTTATGTACAAGCAAGTTTGTCCCAGTAAGATCAGAACAGCTCTCAATGTACTGAAGCAAATAAATCCAGTGTTTGAAGACATTGATATAGATGCTAATCAATTGGATGCAATTGACAATGATCCAATCATAGCTACTGAACATACTGAAAGCTTGGAATCAGAAAATGACAATATTATTAACGTGGAACCAAATCAGATTGCAGACCTCACAGATCAACAAGAACCTTCAGAAATAGCAACAGAAAATATCCATGATGAGATCAATGATACTATTAGTACGACTGCATCTATCATAACAAATGAACTTGAAGAACCTGTTGATATGGAAATCAGTGACTCTGAAATTGAAGAACCTTTTGATATGGATATAAGTGACTCTGAACTTGAAGATGACATTTCTGAATCAGTGCATAATAGAAATGATGAAAACAAAGATGAAGATTTAACGAAACTGCATCCACAGAAACCCATGAACCGAGATTGATAATACAAGACATCAAGATCAATCTGAAAATGCAAATGAGGAAGTCTGTGAAACTAATCAGAATAACAGTGAAAATGATCATGAAGATGTCAATGAGGAAAAGTGTGAAACAAATCATGCCAGTGATAATGATAATGTCAATGAAGAAAACTGTGAAACTAATGAGAATGACAGTGAAAGTGATGATCACAATGATGACGATGTCAATGAGGAAAACTGTGAAACAGATCATAATGATAGTGACAATGATGATCACAATGATGACGATGTCAATGAGGAAAACTGTGAAACAGATCATAATGACAGTGAAAATGATGATGCCAATGTCAATGAGGAAAACAGTGAAACAAATCAGAATGACAGTGACAATGATGATGATATCACTCACACATCGGTTCCACTCATATCATGTTTGCAGCCAGTTGACTTTACACAATATGTGGCAGATCACCTTGATGATTCCATACTTAGTCTTGCACCTGCAGAAGGCAACAGACCTATCAGTGTTCTCAATGTAGAAGCAGAAGCATTCCCAGTTCAATTTCCTGATGGCAAGAATACATACAAAGAACAAAGAAATCCAAAGGTTTCTCCAAGCAGATATTTCAATGCACATCTTTTTCGTCAGATACTCGCTTTGCTAGTGATCCACAGTATATTTTCTTTGCTCAATATGCCACAGAATTGAACATGATAACATCTCAGATTTCAATTGCTATGAGACAAGGCCATACCAAAACTCCTGATGGAAAGCGATCACACCTGACATGCTTGCAGACAAAGATCAAGTCAAACAAATGATTGAAAGAGATTCAGCATTTCGATATTTGAGACAAATAAGAGGAACACCATCTTATTGGGATGCAACTCTCAAAGATTTATTTGCAATGATTCGACAAATTGGCATTCCCACATGGTTTCTAACCTTTAGTGCTGCTGACCGTAGATGGATTGAAATTGACAATGCAATTCTTGAACAGCAAGGCAAACAACCTCTTACACCAGAAGAGCACAAAGATATGGATTGGAATACACATTGTGAACACATCTATTCAAACACAGTAACCCCTGCTAGAATGTTTGAGCACAGAGTAAAAAAGTACATCAAAGATATCCTTAAATCACCTGCTGAACCTATTGGCAAAGTTGTTGACTATTTTTATCGTACAGAATTCCAGCAGAGAGGTTGGCCACACATTCATATGCTAGTTTGGGTAGAAGATGCTCCTGATGTATATGATGTATCAGATTGTGACATTGTTGAATTTGTTGACAAATATGTATCATGTGAACTACCATCTGAAGATGATGATCCAGAACTCCATGAAATTGTCAAATCATGCCAAATGCATAGCAAGAATCATACCAAGTCTTGTCGCAAAACAGGCAAAACATGTAGATTCAACTTTCCAAAACCACCTTCAGAACAAACTTTCATAGCTAGAAACCTAGATACATATGATGATTCAGATGATGATAAAGATGAAAGTAATGATGACACTCCTGATGAATTACATGTACTTGATGATCAAGGAGAGGCAGATGCAACAATTGAAGCTAAAGAATTGATCCAGAAAATACATGATACTCTGACTGACCCAGATATACAAATCACAGAAAAGACATCTGTTACTGAAATCTTTGATGCTGCAAATGTTTCTCAAGCAGAACTAGAAATGGCACTTGTAACACTCGCATCACGATCTACCATCTATCTGAAAAGAAAACCTGCAGCAGTTTTGATCAATAACTACAATCCTCACCTGATACGTGCTTGGAATGGCAATATGGACATTCAACTTGTACTTGATGCTTATAGTTGTATCAAATATATCATGTCAGATTTATCCAAATCTGAACGTCAAGTAGGTGATCTGTTGAAAAATGCACAGAAAGAAGCCAGACAAGACAATAGTGATGCTATTACAGAGCTGAGAAAAATTGGAAATGTATATCTACACAGTCGAGAGTTAAGTGTTATGGAAAGTATATACAGAGTATGTAGCATGCACTTGAAAGATTGTACAAGAGAAGTCATTTTTGTACAGACAGATCCAGATGGTCAAAGAATATCACTGCCACTATCTCTGATGCAAAATAAAGACCCCACAGAGCCAGTATGGATGACAAATTTGCTTGAAAAGTATTATGGCAGACCTGACATGCCCAATTTCAATGACATGTGCTTGGCAACATTTGCATCAAGTTTAAGCTTTGCATCATCAAAAACTGGAAACAGAGCTAGTAATGATGAATCGGATGAAGAGGAAGAAAGTTCAAGAAATACAAGCAGAAAGTATGATCTTGAGTATCTAGGCAGAGATCTTGGAATTGCAATAGAACGTGTAGGCAAACCTGCAATTGTACGCTATCCAAAGATAAAGCTTGAAAAAGATCCTGAAAAGTACTATATGAACATCATACGCATGTACTTGCCACATCGTAACATTGAGCTCAAGCCAGAAGATTTTGAAAGCTTTGCATTGTACTATCACACTGGTTGTGTTAGAACACCTGAAGGTGTGAAATCTGTCAAACAAGTCATCAAAGACAACATGAAGAAATATGAACCTATCAATGACAAAATAGATACTGCATGGAATGAATTGCAAAATGCAAATGATAATCTTGAAGATGCATGGGCTGCATTAGCACCACAAGCTGAACAGCAACGTCTTGATGATCTTGAAGACAAAATCATGTTAAACAATGAATCTGATGATGATTTCAATGAAATTGAAATTCCTGAATTGCAAGCAAATCCATCCAACAAATGCAATGATAACCTATATCGATCACCAGTTGAAACAATAAGATCAGTTCCCTCAGATGACCAAGTTGCATCAATGATCAGAGCTCTCAATGATAAACAGTTACAGCTTTTCAAGTATGTCCACCAATGGTGTATGAAAAAAATGAATGGTGAAAACCCAGAACCTTTCAGAATATTTCTCACTGGTGGAGCTGGCACAGGCAAATCTCATGTAACAAGATGTATCAGATATCATGCAGAGAAAATCTTTGACACCTTACGTGAAACACAACAAGAAAAGACAGTACTGGTTGTTGCACACCTTGGCACAGCTGCTTTCAATGTTGAAGGACAAACAATTTGTTCTGCTCTGAATATCAGTATCCATGCTACTAAAGATTACAAACCACTTAGAGAAGAGTCACTCAATACTATGCGTACACAGTTGCAACACTTGCAGTTACTGATCATAGATGAGATCTCAATGGTTAGCAAAAAGCAGTTACAATACATTCACGGTAGACTACAGCAAATTAAGCGAGCTTCAGATCGTGCATTCTTTAGCAATATTTCAGTATTAGCTGTCGGAGATTTCTATCAAATACCACCCATCAATTCCACTTCATTATGTGTACCTGATGATAATCCATTGAATGACATGTGGACTGACAATTTCCAAGTCTGTGAACTCACACAAATCATGCGTCAACAAGATGATCTTGAATTTGCACAACTTCTTAATCGCTTAAAAAAAGAAAAAAAAAGGTGATGCTATAAATCCAGATGATAATAGGAAGCTTTTGTCACGAACACTTGAATCTGAAACAAATTTGACTCCACCAAAGGAAGCACTTCATATCTATGCATTCAATAAAGATGTTGACAAACATAACCAAACAATGCTAGAATCTCTTCCAAGTCAAAAACCACCATCCTTGCTCTTGATATCAAAGAACGTGCAGGACAAAGTCAAACCAGGAAAATACCATACAAGTCTGAAGAAATTGGTAAAACAGTGCTGCAATCTCAACTATGCTTAGCAGTGGAAGCTAGAGTAATGCTTACAACAAATCTAGATGTACCTGACGGTCTTTGCAATGGAGTCACTGGCACAGTCAAATCGATCCTACCTGATGATGCAAACAATCAACCAAGTGCTATCTATGTACAATTTGATAATGCAAAGTGTGGTGCAAATGCAAGACAAAAAGCCCTCTACCAAATGAATATGCTAGCTGTGTTGTCATAAAACCGCATAAAGAAAGCATTGAAATACATGATGAATATGGCCATCAAACTAGAATACGGAAGCAATATCCACTGAAACTAGCCTGGGCAATCACTATGCACAAGGTACAAGGACAGTCAACAGATCAAGCAGTTATTTCGTTGAAAGGAATAAAAGCATGCATGGCCTATGTTGCAATTAGTCGTGTCACACACCTCACTGGTCTATATCTCTCAGACTATGATCCAAAGAGAATTTTCTGTAATGAAACACTTCAACAGCACTTATCAAATATGTTACCATGTGACCTTTCAGTTGCTAACCCGATTCTGCACACCAATCACAGAGAACAATTTATAATAGTTCATCACAATGTACAAAGTCTTCCCAAACACATTGATGATATCAAATGTGACTTTGAAATCAGGAAAGCTCATATCATAGCCCTATCAGAAACATGGTTGAGTACTGATCATAAAATGAGTAACTATGAAATACCTGCATATCAACTTGTTGCCATGAGAAAACAACCTGAACATGCTAAAGGCAGAGGTACTGCAATGTATATTCATGAGAGTGTTTCATTTACTGCACTACCACTTGAAGTAGATGAATGTGATATTCTTGCTATAAGAACCAATGCCAACCCATCTATTGTTATCATGACAGTCTACAAGCCAGTCAGTACCAGCATTACAGTTCTTTCCGATGTGCTAAACAACTTGTGCACCCAGATAGAGATGCTAGATGTTGATTATGTTGTTATTTTGGGCGATTTCAATCATGATCTACTGAAGAAACCACCAATTAATGCATTACAGACATATCACCAATTGATAACCTCTCCTACCACTGCTAAAGGAACTCTGCTGGATCATGTGTACATTAAGCCAATGCCTGTAGAATATAATGCATCAGTGTTAGCATCACATTTCAGCTACCATGAACCAGTTGCTCTTTGTATGAAATCATAGGAACCTCTTCCACAATCAATGTAACAGTGAAACAAGTGTTTATGGCAAACATACCTAACATACAGTCTTCTGAGTTGTATGTCATCCTCAGTTCTGACCAGAAATTACAAGCTGACTGAACTAAATTACAGTTAGTAACATGCTAAATCACATGCCCAATCAGTTTCATAAAGAAAGATGAAGTGGATTTTTGTACACAGAATGTCAGCATTTTTCTCTGCAAAATGTGAACACAATGTTGACAAAATATCAGACCTACTTCTATGTTTATTGTCCTCAGAATGTCAGCAGAATGTTAAGCCTAATTTTCTGTAAAATGTTTTATAGAATGTAAACCCCATTTCTATGCCGACTGTTAAACATATTTCTAAAATGTTAACAGAATGTCAAACATATTTCTATGCAGAATCTCGAATGCCAATTCTTATTACTGTGCATAATGTCAAACCTATCTGTACAGAATGTGGACGATTATTACAGAATGGCAAGCATATTTTATCCAAACTATTAACATATTGTAATTGCCTTTATACCTACAGAATGTCAATCCTGTTGATACACAATGTGAATAGAATTTTAACTGAATGTCAAGCTCATTTATTTACAGTACATCAACAGAATGATAGCAGAATGTTCAGCATATTTCTCCATATATAATGTTGAATGTTGACAAGATCAAACTTAATTCCTTTACAGAATGTGAACAGATGACAGAATGTGAACAGACCACAGAATGTGAACAGATGTCAGAATGTGAACAGATGACAGAATGTGAACAGATGACAGAATGTGAACAGATGACAGAATGTGAACAGATGACAGAATGTGAACAGATGACAGAATGTGAACGGACAGATGACAGAATGTGAACAGATGACAGAATGTGAACAGAAGACAGAATGTGAACAGATGACAATGTGAACAGAAGACAGACTGTGAACAGATGACAGAATGTGAACAGATGACAAAATGTGAACGGACAGATGACAGAATGTGAACAGATGACAGAATGTGAACGGACAGATAACAGAATGTGCACAGATGGCAGAATGTGAACAGATGACAGAATGTGAACAGATGACAGAGTGTGAACAGATGACAGAATGTGAACAGATGACAGAATGTGAACAGATGACAGAATGTGAACAGATGACAGTATGTGAACAGATGACAGTATGTGAACAGATGACAGAATGTGAACAGGTGACAGAATGTGAACAGATGACAGAATGTGAACAGATGACAGAATGTGAACAGATGACAGAATGTGAACAGATGACATGTGAACGGACAGATGACAAAATGTGAACAGATGACAGAATGTGAACAGTTGGCAGAATGTGAACAGATGACAGAATGTGAACAGATGACAGAATGTGAACAGATGACAGAATGTGAACAGACGACAGAATGTGAACAGATGATGTGAACAGATGACAGAATGTGAGCGGACAGATGACAGAATGTGAACAGATGGCAGAATGTGAACAGATGACAGAATGTGAACAGATGACAGAATGTGAACAGAATGCCAAGCCTATTTCTATATTTAGTATTTTATCAACAAAATTGCAACTAATATGTTGCACACAACACAATGTCACCATCAGCAGTCAAAATGTCCAAACTCAAGAAAATACACAGTGTCACAGCATTGATCCTGAATCTTCAATGTCACTATACATTAAGATGAACTACAGCATTGCAGGTGCACTGCATGTTCTTGCAGTGCCAACTTCATGCCAACCCAGTTACATCTGACCAGTATCAACTACATCTCTACAAATCTCCGACTGACCAAATTAAACTTTCTAGTACCATCTTCACAACTTCTCAACCAGTTTCAAATCTACTCTTCTTGTTCACAAGGTAAGTAAGCATCTGGTTATCATATTTGTATGCCTTTCGCTTTAGCTAAAGGTATGTCGGAGGGAATCGTGACTTGGCAGTTTACACTCAAATATTGAGACAAATAAAGTTGACACACAAGAGGGATGGTATGAGTTCTATAAAAAGAAATCCCAAGGCTTCACCCCATGTACATGAATTTTCTCATTTAATAATTACAGCTGGACTCTACAAGTTGTATACTGAGAGCTGGTTCTGTTTTTAATCTCTTGAAAAAGAAAGGTCATTACTCTTGTCTTTTCAAAACGTTTTTAACTTTATTTATACCATTTGCATTTTACATACATGTATTACCCCAATTGGATGTTGTTTCACATTTTTCCTGTTTTTACTTTGTCCATTGCTAATGTGACCGAGTTGTATCCTTTTGGATCCATCCATGGTTCCATGTTAAAGTGGCGTTTCCCTGTTTTTATATTTAAAACGGTCAGACAAAATACATTGGATTTGCTCACCAAAACTATTTCAATCCTGCTATATGTAGGATATCAATATTGATGGGACTAAATTTCTAATGTCTCCATTTTCCTATATCCCTGTTTTTGGGTGTTTTTTTTCTACAGGTAGTCCTGCAAGGGAAATCATCTTAAAATTTCACTGCAAAATTGGAAGCTAACTATATTATTCAAGACCATTAAGAAGTATCACCATAAACAATAAAAAAAAGTTAATTCACGATGACACAGCTGTCATTAGTATGCTAAGAAAGCATCAATCCTAACTCCTCATTGTCAGTACACACTAAGGTGGACAAGAGCATTGCAGAAGCACTACTTGCAGTACCATGTCTCCCCAATTACATCTGTAGCCAGTATAAACTACATCTCTATCAATCGCAGACAGTACCAACTTCATGACAACTCAATTACATCAGAGCATCTCTACAACTTTTCAACCAGTTTCAAATCTACTCTTCTTGTTCACAAGGTAAGTAAGTATCTGGTTACCATATTTGTATGCCTTTCGCTTCAGCCTTAAGGCCCATGCTTATTTACTAGTGTACAGCCTTCTCCAGCCCAGCTGCAGCTACAATGTATTGAATGAAGGATCCCCAGCCAAACTGCCCACTGGTAATTAGGTATGGGCCCTGCTCACCGACATTAACAGTTATTATGTCCATAATAGTCATTCAGTATACCTATATCTGTGTGTACAGCTACCTCAGTATGTTGTGGCATGCTGTTTGTATACGTACACGCCTCCGCAGACCGCAAGGTGCTTTCTTTTATATAACCATTACATTTTTTCGGCCAAAAACCCAGCAAAACGACACATTTAAATGGCACATGAATTTCACTTCGTCTTCAGTCTCAATACCAAACCAAACCACAACAAACAGTATACTTACAATTTTAGGATATTAGTATTGCTCCTGATAATAACGTGTAATTAATCATTTTATTTCAATGTCCAGGTGTAGCAGCACTACGGAGGATACTGGCTTTATGGCACAATTCTTAAACGACAGAGGATGATGATTTGGAAATCAAAAGCTGCCATCTATTATCTGTCACATTCATTCAAAACTTTCCCAACATGTTGCCAGACTGAAATGGCAACAATTCAACTTTGAAGAAAAATCTTTATGTTGATGGTGAACATTTTATGAGAACTTAAATACTTGCATAGTAATTTCTGTGGTGCATCAACTAACTACATGCATAGTGCACTAGTAAATGTGTGCTCCAATTATAAATACAATAAGGACCTCAACAAGTGACACTGACATTTGATGCATACAAGTGCAATGCACTACTAAGCATACCTTACAATCTATAAAAGTAGAATTAAGGCACTATTCTTTGGTTCACATCAAGTTAGGTAGTAGCGTTAATGTCTTTTAGCAATTGTGCCACGCTAACCACCCTTATGCGTAATGCGTTCTGTGCAATTAACTTAACACACACGATTCAATACTGAGCCCACCAAAATCGCACTACATCACTACCAAACTTGAGGCAAACCAATGTGTACTGAAGATTACTAGTCCAACATATGGTTCGCTAGCCATAAAAATAATAACATGGTTCAGATAAGTTTAAGTGACCGCTTATGGGTTGAATTCCAACCAGCCTAATCATGAAGCTCCGTGGCCAAGTGGTTAAGGTCCTGGGTTCGATTTCGGCGGGATCACTTTATCTACTTGTCTCCTTTATTATTTGCGACAGCGAACCTGATGAAAAATAATGTTTATTTATATAATTCCCATCGATCATGTCACTGTTTTTCCGGGTTATGGTTCATTTTAGTCCAAAATATATTTGCTTAGAGAACCCTATTTTTTATTCGGACTAGCAAGTCTTAGGACTAACGACCCACACTTTTTTCTCAGATTAGTGACACTTATAACTACCACACCTTGGGATTAGCTGATGTATGATGTAGAGTAATTGTAGACCAAAATGTTTACCGGCTGATCCATAGTGTAAGGTGTACCTTAAGGGTAGATGAGGTATTGTTGGTTGTAGCAACCAAAAAAATCTATTGTCATTATCTAAATCAATATATTATTGAAAAATAACACCTTGATATTTTGCACAAGTGCATTCTACAAATTATATACTTGAAAACTTGCTTAATTTATTATTGCTAATGAGTTATGTACGTTTCACAATAGTGTTATTGTTTCAGCCCTTTTTACAACATAACTCAAGAACCACAGGACCTACAACAGTATATCTCTGATTTGAATTCTTCTACACGCTTGCTATGAATTGAGCAATGCAATATTTCCCAAAGCTCACTACTATTCGCAATTTCAAATAGTTGCTAAAACCTTAATGCCATTAATTAAAAGTTGACTGCCATAAAATGATGAGTTTTCACTTCAAGGATTTAGAACCAGAATGCAATAACTGCCCCATAGACATCTTGAGGGCCCCAAGAAGCTAAAGCAAGGGGGTTAACCGCTTAAAGGAACACTCCGTTTTGGGCTTCAAGGGGTATTCCGTGATTTTTAATTACATTTTTTTAGTCGGTATACTAATAGCATTTTAGCATTAAACATATTACGGGGTGTCATGATGGGTTAAGGGGGTTGGGGTGGGAAACACAGGCATAGATATTCGTGTTTGGTCAAACACAACTGTGCCATCTAGTTCTCCTTCTTCTCCTTCTTCTCCTTTTCCTCCTCACCCTTCACATTAACAGGGCTAGCTCCAAAACTACAAGGGCCCCAGGGTTCATACTTGGTACACTTAATGCCCCCACCCCAAAGATGTGCCTTTTAGGGGTCAAGGTCATGTCAAGGTCGTCTAAGTATATATTGTTGGATTGTCATCATATTTGGTGGATGTGATCACAATCGAATGCCGAAAAGGGTCAAGGTCATGTCAAGGTCATCCGAGTATAGTTTGTTGGATTATCATCAAACTTGGTGGATGAGATCACCATCGAGTGCCAATTATTGTCAAGGTCATGTCAAGGTCATCAGAGCAAAAATTGTTGGATTGTCATCAAACTTGGTTGATGAGATCACTATCGAGTGCCGAAAATGGTCAAGGTCATATCAAGGTCATACGAGTATAGATTATTGGATTACCACCAAACTTGGTGCATGGGATCATCATCGAATGCTAAAAATTGTCAAGGTCATGTCAAGGTCATCAGAGTAAAGATTACTAGATTGTAACCAAACTTGGTGAATGAGATCACCATCGAGCGCCAATATTGGTCAAGGTCATATCAAGGTCATCCGAGTATAGATTGTTGGATTGTCACCAAGTTTGGTGCATGGGATCACCATCGAATGCCATAAATGGTCAAGGTCATGTCAAGGTCATCAGAGTAAAGATTGTTGGATTGTAACTAAACTAGGTGGATGATATCACCATCGAGTGCCAATAATGGTCAAGGTCATGTCAAGGTCATTGGTGGTTAGGGTGGGAATCACAGGCATATATATTCGTGTTTGCTCAAACACAACAGTGCCATCTAGTCTTCTCCTTCTTCTTCTCCTTCTCCTCCTCACGCTTCATATTAACAGGGCTAGCTCCAAAACTACAAGGGCCCCAGGGCTCATACTTGGCACACTTAATGGCCCCACCCCAAAGATGTGCCTTTTAGGGGTCAAGGTCATGTCAAGGTCGTCTAAGTATATATTGTTGGATTGTCATCATATTTGGCGGATGTGATCACAATCGAATGCGGAAAAGGGTCAAGGTCATGTCAAGGTCATCCGAGTATAGATTATTGGATTGCCACCAAACTTGGTGCATGGGGTCACCATTGAGTGCCGAAAATGGTCAAGGTCATGTCAAGGTCATCAGAGTAGAGATTATTGGATTGTCACCAAACTTGGTGCATGGGATCACAATTGCATGCAAAAATGGTCAAGGTCATGTCAAGGTCATCAGAGTAAAGATTATTGAATTGCCACCAAACTTGGTGCATGGGATCATAATCGAAAGCCAAAAATGGTCAAGGTCATGTCAAGGTCATCCGAGTATAGATTGTTGGATTATCACCAAACTTGGTGGATGATATCACCATCGAATGCCGATAATGTTCAAGGTCATGTCAAGGTCATTTGAGGTTAGGTTGGGAATCACAGGCATATATATTCGTGTTTGCTCAAACACAACAGTGCCATCTAGTTATATATGCCTGTGTAGCAGGGCATATATATTATCTATGCCTGTGAAACAGGGCATAGATATTCTGCTTATGCTCTTTAGTCTTCTCCTTTTCCTTCTTCTCCTTCTCCTTCTCCTTTTCCTTCTCCTCCTTCTCACCCTTCATATTAACAGGGCTATCTCCAAAAGTACAAGGGCCCCAGGGCTCATATTTGGCACACTTAATGGCCCTACCCCATAGATGTGCCTTTTGCCCATTTTGGCCCCATAGGTCAAAGGTCACGGGCCCCAGGGGCCCAAATGTAAAATTACAAAGCATGCCGTTTGTCATCAAATAAAGCAGCCTCAGGGCCCTGAGTTGGTGCACTGATAGCCCCAGGAGTACTCTATATTTACATGTATACATGAGCCCCATATGTCATATATTATGGGCCCCAGGGCCCCAAATGTTAAAAAAGGAGCAACAGTTTGACAAGGTTAGCTGTGAAACTACAAGGGCACAAGGGCTCATATGTGGCACACGTATGGGCCCGAACTTGTAGATATGCATTTTACCAATTATGGCCCCAGATTTTTAAGGCTAGGGCCCAGAGGCCCAAATGTTAAAACAAAGGGCCGGCCGTTTCTCAGCAAATAAAGTAGCTACAGGGCTCAGATTTGGTACACAGATAGGTTTTCAGTATAGGGTGATGGAACAGCCATTAAAGGGACACTCCGTTTTGGGATTAAAGGGGTATTCAGATTTTTTGATTTTTTTTTTTTTGATTTTTTTTTTTGTATGGAACATGTTTGTTGCATTATTTAAGGAGGAGCGCCCTCAAGCGTTTTACACAGCAAATGCAATTAAAGGGCTATTATTTGATTTTTAATTAATTAATTTTAATTTTTTTTTTGTTATACTGATAGCCCTTTTAGAATATGGGGTGTCAGTGGGTGTTAGGGTGATGGAACAGCCATTAAAGGGACACTCCGTTTTGGGATTAAAGGGGTATTCGGATTTTTGATTTTTTGTTGATTTTTTTCTATGGAGCGTGTTTGTTGCATTATTTAAGGAGGAGCGCCCTCAAGCGTTTACACAGCAAATGCAATTAAAGGGCTATTATTTGATTTTTAATTAATTAATTTTAATTTTTTTTGTTGGTATACTGATAGCCCTTTTTAGAATATGGGGTGTCAGTGGGTGTTAGGGTGATGGAACAGCCATTAAAGGGACACTCCGTTTTGGGATTAAAGGGTATTCAGATTTTTTGATTTTTTTTTTTTGATTTTTTTTTTGTATGGAACATGTTCGTTGCATTATTTAAGGAGGAGCGCCCTCAAGCGTTTACACAGCAAATGCAATTAAAGGGGTATTATTTGATTTTTAATTTATTTATTTATTTCAATTTTTTTCGTTGGTATACTGATAGCCCTTTTAGAATATGGGGTGTCATGATGGATTAAGAGTGTCATGGTGGGTTAAGGGGGTTATGGTGGGAAACACAGGCATAGATATTCGTGTTTGGTCAAACACAACTGTGCCATCTAGTTCTCCTTATGCTCTTTAGTCTTCTCCTTCTTATATATGCCTGTGTAACAGGGCATATATATTCTCCTTATGCTCTTTAGTCTTCTCCTTATATATGCCTGTGTAGCAGGGCATATATATTCTCCTTATGCTCTTTAGTCTTCTCCTTCTTCTTCTTCTTCTTCTTCTTCTCCTTCTTCTTCTCCTTCTCACGCTTCATATTAACAGGGCTAGCTCCAAAACTACAAGGGCCCCAGGGCTCATACTTGGCACACTTAATGGCCCCACCCCAAAGATGTGCCTTTTAGAGGTCAAGGTCATGTCAAGGTCGTCTAAGTATATATTGTTGGATTGTCATCATATTTGGTGATTGTGATCACAATCGAATGCCGAAAAGGGTCAAGGTCATGTCAAGGTCATCCGAGTATAGTTTGTTGAATTATCATCAAACTTGGTGGATGAGATCTCCATCGAGTGCCAACTATGGTCAAGGTCATGTCAAGGTCATCAGAGCAAAAATTGTTGGATTGTCATCAAACTTGGTTGATGAGATCACCATCGAGTGCCGAAAATGGTCAAGGTCATATCAAGGTCATCCGAGTATAGATTATTGGATTGCCACCAAACTTGGTACATGGGATCACCATCGAATGCCAAAATGGTCAAGGTCATGTCAAGGTCATCAGAGCAAAGATTATTGGATTGCCACCAATCTTGGTACATGGGATCATAAATGAATGCGAAAAATGGTCAAGGTCATGTCAAGGTCATCAGAGTAAAGATTGTTAGATTGTAACCAAACTTGGTGAATGAGATCACAATCGAGCGCCAATATTGGTCAAGGTCATGTCAAGGTCATCCGAGTTAGATTGTTGGATTGTCACCAAACTTAGTGCATGGCATCACCATCGAATGCCAAAAATGGATAAGGTCATGTCAAGGTCATCAGAGTTAAGATTGTTGGATTGTAACCAAACCATTGAGTGCTAATAATGGTCAAGGTTATGTCAAGGTCATTGGGGGTTAGGGTGGGAATCACAGGCATATATATTCGTGTTTGCTCAAACACAACAGTGCCATCTAGTTCTTCTCCTTCTTCTTCTCCTCCTTCTCACGCTTCATATTGACAGGGCTAGCTCCAAAACTACAAGGGCCCCAGGGCTCATACTTGGCACACTTAATGGCCCCACCCCAAAGATGTGCCATTTAGGGGTCAAGGTCATGTCAAGGTCGTCTATGTATATATTGCTGGATTGTCATCATATTTGGTGGATGTGATCACAATCGAATGCCGAAAGGGGTCAAGGTCATGTCAAGGTCATCAGAGTATAGTTTGTTGGATTATCATCAAACTTGGTGGATGAGCTCACCATCGAGTGCCAATTATTGTCAAGGTCATGTCAAGGTCATCAGAGCAAAAATTGTCGGATTGTCATCAAACTTGGTTGATGAGATCACCATCGAGTGCCGAAAATGGTCAAGGTCATATCAAGGTCATCCGAGTATAGATTATTGAATTGCCACCAGACTTGGTGCATGGGATCACCATCGAATGACAAAAATGGTCAAGGTCATGTCAAGGTCATCAGAGTAAAGATTATTGGATTGCCACCAAACCTGGTGCATGGGATCATAATCGAATGCCGAAAATGGTCAAGGTCGTGTCAAGGTCATCAGAGTAAAGATTGTTAGATTGTAACCAAACTTGGTGAATGAGATCACCATCAAGCGCCAGTAATGGTCAAGGTCATGTCAAGGTCATCCGAGTATATATTGTTGGATTGTCACCAAACTTGGTGCATGGGATCACCATCGAATGCCAAAAATGGATATGGTCATGTCAAGGTCATCAGAGTAAAGACTGTTGGATTGTAACCAAACTTGGTGGATGATATCACCATCGAGTGACAATAATGGTCAAGGTCATGCCAAGGTCATTGGGGGTTAGGGTGAGAATAACAGGCATATATATTCGTGTTTGCTCAAACACAACAGTGCCATCTAGTTCTTCTTCTTCTCCTTCTTCTTCTCCTTCTCACGCTTCATATTAACAGGGCTAGCTCCAAAACTACAAGGGCCCCAGGGCTCATACTTGGCACACTTAATGGCCCCACCCCAAAGATGTGCCTTTTAGGGGTCAAGGTCATGTCAAGGTCATCTAAGTATATATTGTTGGATTGTCATCATATTTGGTGGATGTGACCACAATCGAATGCCGAAAAGGGTCAAGGTCATGTCAAGGTCATCGGAGTATAGTTTGTTGGATTATCATCAAACTTGGTGGATGAGATCACCATCGAGTGCCAATTATGGCCAAGGTCATGTCAAGGTCATCAGAGCAAATATTGTTGGATTGTCATCAAACTTGGTTCATGAGATCACCATCGAGTGCCGAAAATGGTCAAGGTCATATCAAGGTCATCCGAGTATAGATTATTGGATTGGCACCAAACTTGGTGCATGGGATCACCATCGAATGCCAAAAATGGTCAAGGTCATGTCAAGGTCATCAGAGTAAAGATTATTGGACTCCCACCAAACTTGGTGCATGGGATCATAATCGAATGCCAAAATGGTCAAGGTCATGTCAAGGTCATCAGAGTAAAGATTGTTAGATTGTAACCAAACTTGGTGAATGAGATCACCGTCGACCGCCAATATTGGTCAAGGTCATGTCAAGGTCATCCGAGTATAGATTGTTGGATTGTCACCAAACTTGGTGGATGATATCACCATCGAGTGCCAATAATGGTCAAGGTCATGTCAAGATCATTGGGGGTTAGGGTGGGAATCACAGGCATATATATTCGTGTTTGCTCAAACACAACAGTGCCATCTAGTTCTTCTTCTCCTTCTTCTTCTCCTTCTCCTTCTCACACTTCATAATGACAGGGCTATCTCCAAAACTACAAGGGCCCTGGGGCTCATACTTAGCACACTTAATGGCCCCACCCCAAAGATGTGCCTTTTAGGGGTCAAGGTCATGTCAAGGTCATCTAAGTATATATTGTTGGATTGTCATCATATTTGGTGGATGTGATCACAATCGAATGCCGAAAAGGGTCAAGGTCATGTCAAGGTCATCAGAGTATAGTTTGTTGGATTATCATCAAACTTGGTGGATGAGATCACCATCGAGTGCCAATTATGGTCAAGGTCATGTCAAGGTCATCAGAGCAAATATTGTTGGATTATCATCAAACTTGGTTCATGAGATCACCATCGAGTGCCGAAAATGGTCAAGGTCATATCAAGGTCATCCGAGTATAGATTATTGAATTGCCACCAGACTTGGTGCATGGGATCACCATCGAATGACAAAAATGGTCAAGGTCATGTCAAGGTCATCAGAGTAAAGATTATTGGATTGCCACCAAACTTGGTGCATGGGATCATAATCGAATGCCAAAAATGGTCAAAGTCATGTCAAGGTCATCAGAGAAAAGATTGTTAGATTGTAACCAAACTTGGTGAATGAGATCACCATCGAGCGCCAGTTATGGTCAAGGTCATGTCAAGGTCATCAGAGCAAATATTGTTGGATTATCATCAAACTTGGTTCATGAGATCACCATCGAGTGCCGAAAATGGTCAAGGTCATATCAAGGTCATCCGAGTATAGATTATTGAATTGCCACCAGACTTGGTGCATGGGATCACCATCGAATGACAAAAATGGTCAAGGTCATGTCAAGGTCATCAGAGTAAAGATTATTGGATTGCCACCAAACTTGGTGCATGGGATCATAATCGAATGCCAAAAATGGTCAAAGTCATGTCAAGGTCATCAGAGAAAAGATTGTTAGATTGTAACCAAACTTGGTGAATGAGATCACCATCGAGCGCCAGTTATGGTCAAGGTCATGTCAAGGTCATCCGAGTATATATTGTTGGATTGTCACCAAACTTGGTGCATGGGATCACCATCGAATGCCAAAAATGGATAAGGTCATGTCAAGGTCATCAGAGTAAAGACTGTTGGATTGTAACCAAACTTGGTGGATGATATCACCATCGAGTGCCAATAATGGTCAAGGTCATGTCAAGGTCATTGGGGATTAGGGTGGGAATCACAGGCATATATATTCGTGTTTGCTCAAACACAACAGTGCCATCTAGTTAGTCTTCTCCTTCTTCTCCTTCTTCTTCTCCTCCTTCTCACGCTTCATATTGACAGGGCTAGCTCCAAAACTACAAGGGCCCCAGGGCTCATACTTGGCACACTTAATGGCCCCACCCCAAAGATGTGCCATTTAGGGGTCAAGGTCATGTCAAGGTCGTCTAAGTATATATTGCTGGATTGTCATCATATTTGGTGAATGTGATCACAATCGAATGCCGAAAAGGGTCAAGGTCATGTCAAGGTCATCCGAGTAAAGTTTGTTGGATTATCATCAAACTTGGTGGATGAGATCTCCATCGAGTGCCAATTATGGTCAAGGTCATGTCAAGGTCATCAGAGCAAAAATTGTTGGATTGTCATCAAACTTGGTTGATGAGATCACCATCGAGTGCCGAAAATGGTCAAGGTCATATCAAGGTCATCCGAGTATAGATTATTGAATTGCCACCAGACTTGGTGCATGGGATCACCATCGAATGACAAAAATAGTCAAGGTCATGTGAAGGTCATCAGAGTAAAGATTATTGGATTGCCACCAAACTTGGTGCATGGGATCATAATCGAATGCGAAAAATGGTCAAGGTCATGTCAAGGTCATCAGAGTAAAGATTGTTAGATTGTAACCAAACTTGGTGAATGAGATCACCATCGAGCGCCAGTAATGGTCAAGGTCATGTCAAGGTCATCCGAGTATATATTGTTTTATTGTCACCAAACTTGGTGCATGGGATCACCATCGAATGCCAAAAATGGATAAGTTCATGTCAAGGTCATCAGAGTAAAGACTGTTGGATTGTAACCAAACTTGGTGGATGATATCACCATCGAGTGCCAATAATGGTCAAGGTCATGTCAAGGTCATTGGGGGTTAGGGTGGGAATCACAGGCATATATATTCGTGTTTGCTCAAACACAACAGTGCCATCTAGTCTTCTCCTTCTTCTCCTTATACCCGCATGCAGCGCATGCAGGGTATCTTCCCATCCTGTGGTTTCTTCTCCTCCTTCTCCTCCTCCTCCTCCTCCTCCTCCTTCATCAAACACATCATTCTGTCAAGGCTAGCGCTAAAACTACAAGGGCCCCAGGGCCCATATGTGGTACACTTATGGGCCCTACCACGCAGATGTGCCTTTTGCCCATCTCGGCCCCAGAGGTCAAAGGTCACGGGCCCCAGGGGCCCAAATGTAAAAACACAAACCATGTCGTTTCTCATCAGATGAAGCAGCCTCAGAGACCTGAGTTGGTACACTGATAGCCCCAGGGGTACTCAATAAATACAAGTATACATGAGCCCCATATGTTATATATTATGGGCCCCAGGGCCCCAAATGTTAAAAATATGGGGCAACAGATTGACAAGCCTAGCTCTAAAGCTACAAGGGCACTAGGGCTCATATGTTGCACATGTGTAAGCCCTAAATTGTAGATGTGCCTTTTGCCCATTTTGGCCCCAGATGTCAGAGGCCCCAGGGGCCCAAATGTTAAAACAATGGGCCGGCCGTTTCTCAGCAAATAAAGTAGCTACAGGGCTCAAATTTGGTACACAGATAGGTTTTCAGTATTATATTGTCATATGTATATATGTACCCCATATGTCACATAATATGGGCCCCTGGGCCCCAAACGCTAAAACATAGGGCCGGTCGTTACTCTGTAAATAAAGCAGCTTTAGGGCTTAGAGTTAGTACACAGATTGCACCTGAAAATCACATTGTTATATGTACATGTGAGCCCCATATATTACATTATATGGGCCCCAGGGCCCCAAACGCTAAAACATAGGGCCGGCCGTTACTCTGTAAATAAAGCAGCTTTAGGGCTCAGAGTTAGTACACAGATTGCACCTGAAAATCACATTGATATATGTACATGTGAGCCCCATATATTACATTATATGGGCCCCAGGGCCCCAAACGCTAAAACATAGGGCCGGCCGTTACTCTGTAAATAAAGCAGCTTTAGGGCTCAGAGTTAGTACACAGATTGCACCTGAAAATCACATTGATATATGTACATATGAGCCCCATATATTACATTATATGGGCCCCAGGGCCCAAACGCTAAAACATAGGGCCGGCCATTACTCAGTAAATAAAGCAGCTACAGTGCCCAGCTTGAGTCTGCTGATAGCACTAGAGAATTAAACTTCAACATATGTCCATGGGCTTCATAAGTCAAATATTATGGGCCCCATGGCCCCAAATGTTAAAACAAAGGGCCGGCCGTTTCTCATCAGGTAAAGCAGCTTCCGGGCTCAGAATTTGTACACAGTAGCAACTGAGAATTATATTGTTATTAACACCCACATACCCCCTCCCCACCGTACACATGTAGGACTAAACAGACATATCCGTATTATAATTATTAATGTAATAATTGGAAATACCAGCGTGAAGCGTTAAGGCTGTTCCAGTTAAATTACATACCCATTGGCTGTTCTATTTAATTTACATACTCCCTCTGAAATGGTCCCAAAATAGGCTGTTCCGTTTAATTTACATATTCCCTCTAAAATGGCTGTTCCATTTAATTTACATACTCCCTCTGGAATAGTTTTCCCCTAATCATATTGCATAGCCTCACTGTGAATAAGAGAGACTGACAACAGCAATCTATGGAGAGACAACTCCCCTGGCAGCAGACTTTTTACAAGTTCTTTAAGTGCTACGAGAGTGCAACCTGCATTAAATTAAAGCTTGTGACTTGGACTTTCAATTTTTACACATGTTCCACCCAATTGGGCGACTTTTTACAATTTCTATATTTTAAGTCCTCAGCAATTTGTACACAGATAGCACCTGAGAATTATATTGTTACTAACACCCACGCACGCACCCCTCCACCCCACACACGTAGGACTAAACAGACAGATCGTATTATATCATAATTGGAAATACAAGTTCTTTAAGTGCTACGAGAGTGCAACCTGCATTAAATTAAAGCTTGTGACTTGGACTTTCAATTTTTACACATGTTCCACCCAATTGGGCGACTTTTTACAATTTCTATATTTTAAGTCCTCAGCAATTTGTACACAGATAGCACCTGAGAATTATATTGTTACTAACACCCACGCACGCACCCCTCCACCCCACACACGTAGGACTAAACAGACCGTATTATATCATAATTGGAAATACCAGCGTGAAGCGTTAAGGCTGTTCCAGTTAAATTACATATCCATTGGCTGTTCCTTTTAATTTACATACTCCCTCTGAAATGGCCCCCAAAAAGGCTGTTCCGTTTAATTTACATACTACCTGAGTAAGAGAGACTGACAACAGCAACCTATGGAGAATAAGAGAGACGACTCCCGGGGGACTTTTTACAATTTCTTTATTTTAAGTGCTACGACAGTGCAACCTACATTCAATTAAAGCTTGTGACTTGGACTTTCACTTTTTACACATACAATTTCTTTATTTTAAGTCCTCAGCAAAAAAGGACTGTAAGTTTGGGTACACCGATAACATGCGGGTATAGCCGTATTTGTGTACAAATATATAGCCTTCTAGTTCTTCTTCTCCTCCTTCTCACGCTTCATATTGACAGGGCTAGCTCCAAAACTACAAGGGCCCCAGGGCTCATACTTGGCACCTTAATGGCCCCACCCCAAAGATGTGCCATTTAGGGGTCAAGGTCATGTCAAGGTCGTCTAAGTATAAATTGTTGGATTGTCATCATATTTGGTGGATGTGATCACAATCGAATGCCGAAAAGGGTCAAGGTCATGTCAAGGTCATCCGAGTATAGTTTGTTGGATTATCATCAAACTTAGTGGATGAGATCTCCATCGAGTGCCAATCAAGGTCAAGGTCATGTCAAGGTCATCAGAGCAAAAATTGTTGGATTGTCATCAAACTTGGTTGATGAGATCACCATCGAGTGCCAAAAATGGTCAAGGTCATATCAAGGTCATCCGGGTATAGATTATTGGATTGCCACCAAACTTGGTACATAGGATCACCATCGAATGCCAAAAATGGTGAAGGTCATGTCAAGGTCATCAGAGCAAAGATTCTTGGATTGCCACCAATCTTGGTACATGGGATCATAATCGAATGCGAAAAATGGTCAAGGTCATGTCAAGGTCATCAGAGTAAAGATTGTTAGATTGTAACCAAACTTGGTGAATGAGATCACAATCGAGCGCCAATATTGGTCAAGGTCATGTCAAGGTCATCCGAGTTAGATTGTTGGATTGTCACCAAACTTAGTGCATGGCATCACCATCGAATGCCAAAAATGGATAAGGTCTTCTCCTTCTCACGCTTCATATTAACAGGGCTAGCTCCAAAACTACAAGGGCCCCAGGGCTCATACTTGGCACACTTAATGGCCCCACCCCAAAGATGTGCCTTTTAGAGGTCAAGGTCATGTCAAGGTCGTCTAAGTATATATTGTTGGATTGTCATCATATTTGGTGAATGTGATCACAATCGAATGCCAAAAAGGGTCAAGGTCATGTCAAGGTCATCCGAGTATAGTTTCTTGGATTATCATCAAACTTTGTGGATGAGATCTCCATTGAGTGCCAATTATGGTCAAGGTCATGTCAAGGTCATCAGAGCAAAATTGTTGGATTGTCATCAAACTTGGTTGATGAGATCACCATCGAGTGCCAAAAATGGTCAAGGTCATATCAAGGTCATCCGAGTATAGATTATTGAATTGCCACCAACTTGGTACATGGGATCACCATCGAATGACCAAAATGGTCAAGGTCATGTCAAGGTCATCAGAGCAAAGATTATTGGATTGCCACCAATCTTGGTACATGGGATCATAATCGAATGCGAAAAATGGTCAAGGTCATGTCAAGGTCATCAGAGTAAAGATTGTTAGATTGTAACCAAACTTGGTGAATGAGATCACAATCGAGCGCCAATATTGGTCAAGGTCATGTCAAGGTCATCCGAGTTAGATTGTTGGATTGTCACCAAACTTAGTGCATGGCATCACCATCGAATGCCAAAAATGGATAAGGTCATGTCAAGGTCATCAGAGTTAAGATTGTTGGATTGTAACCAAACTTGGTGGATGATATCACCATTGAGTGCTAATAATGGTCAAGGTCATGTCAAGGTCATTGGGGGTTAGGGTGGGAATCACAGGCATATATATTCGTGTTTGCTCAAACACAACAGTGCCATCTAGTTAGTCTTCTCCTTCTTCTTATATATGCCTGTGTAGCAGGGCATATATATTCTCCTTATGCTCTTTAGTCTTCTCCTTCTTCTTCTCCTCCTTCTCACGCTTCATATTGACAGGGCTAGCTCCAAAACTACAAGGGCCCCAGGGCTCATACTTGGCACACTTAATGGCCCCACCCCAAAGATGTGCCATTTAGGGGTCAAGGTCATGTCAAGGTCGTCTAAGTATATATTGTTGGATTGTCATCATATTTGGTGGATGTGATCACAATCGAATGCCGAAAGGGGTCAAGGTCATGTCAAGGTCATCCGAGTATAGTTTGTTGGATTATCATCAAACTTGGTGGATGAGCTCACCATCGAGTGGCAATTATTGTCAAGGTCATGTCAAGGTCATCAGAGCAAAAATTGTTGGGTTGTCATCAAACTTGGTTGATGAGATCACCATCGAGTGCCGAAAATGGTCAAGGTCATCCGAGTATAGAGTATTGAATTGCCACAAGACTTGGTGCATGGGATCACCATCGAATGACAAAAATGGTCAAGGTCATGTCAAGGTCATCAGAGTAAAGATTATTGGATTGCCACCAAACTTGGTGCATGGGATCATAATCGAATGCCAAAAATGGTCAAGGTCATGTCAAGGTCATCAGAGTAAAGATTGTTAGATTGTAACCAAACTTGGTGAATGAGATCACCATCGAGCGCCAGTAATGGTCAAGGTCATGTCAAGGTCATCCAGTATATATTGTTCGATTGTCACCAAACTTGGTGCATGGGATCACCATCGAATGCCAAAAATGGATAAGGTCATGTCAAGGTCATCAGAGTAAAGACTGTTGGATTGTAACCAAACTTGGTGGATGATATAACCATCGAGTGCCAATAATGGTCAAGGTCATGTCAAGGTCATTGGGGGGTTAGGGTGGGAATCACAGGCATATATATTCGTGTTTGCTCAAACACAACAGTGCCATCTAGTTATATATGCCTGTGTAGCAGGGCATATATATTCTCCTTATGCTCTTTAGTCTTCTCCTTCTTCTTCTTATATATGCCTGTGTAGCAGGGCATATATATTCTCCTTATGCTCTTTAGTCTTCTCCTTCTTCTCCTTCTTCTTCTCCTCCTTCTCACGCTTCATATTGACAGGGCTAGCTCCAAAACTACAAAGGGCCCCAGGGCTCATACTTGGCATACTGAATGGCCCCACCCCAAAGATGTGCCTGTTATGGGTCAAGGTCATGTCAAGGTCGTCTAAGTATATATTGTTGGATTGTCATCATATTTGGTGGATGTGATCACAATCGAATGCCGAAAGGGGTCAAGGTCATGTCAAGGTCATCCGAGTATAGTTTGTTGGATTATCATCAAACTTGGTGGATGAGCTCACCATCGAGTGGCAATTATTGTCAAGGTCATGTCAAGGTCATCAGAGCAAAAATTGTTGGGTTGTCATCAAACTTGGTTGATGAGATCACCATCGAGTGCGAAAATGGTCAAGGTCATATCAAGGTCATCCGAGTATAGAGTATTGAATTGCCACAAGACTTGGTGCATGGGATCACCATCGAATGACAAAAATGGTCAAGGTCATGTCAAGGTCATCAGAGTAAAGATTATTGGATTGCCACCAAACTTGGTGCATGGGATCATAATCGAATGCCAAAAATGGTCAAGGTCATGTCAAGGTCATCAGAGTAAAGATTGTTAGATTGTAACCAAACTTGGTGAATGAGATCACCATCGAGCGCCAGTAATGGTCAAGGTCATGTCAAGGTCATCCGAGTATATATTGTTCGATTGTCACCAAACTTGGTGCATGGGATCACCATCGAATGCCAAAAATGGATAAGGTCATGTCAAGGTCATCAGAGTAAAGACTGTTGGATTGTAACCAAACTTGGTGGATGATATAACCATCGAGTGCCAATAATGGTCAAGGTCATGTCAAGGTCATTGGGGGTTAGGGTGGGAATCACAGGCATATATATTCGTGTTTGCTCAAACACAACAGTGCCATCTAGTTCTTCTCCTTCTTCTTCTCCTTCTCACGCTTCATATTAACAGGGCTAGCTCCAAAACTACAAGGGCCCCAGGGCTCATACTTGGCACTTAATGGCCCCACCCCAAAGATGTGCCTTTTAGAGGTCAAGGTCATGTCAAGGTCGTCTAAGTATATATTGTTGGATTGTCATCATATTTGGTGATTGTGATCACAATCGAATGCCGAAAAGGGTCAAGGTCATGTCAAGGTCATCCGAGTATAGTTTGTTGAATTATCATCAAACTTGGTGGATGAGATCTCCATCGAGTGCCAATTATGGTCAAGGTCATGTCAAGGTCATCAGAGCAAAAATTGTTGGATTGTCATCAAACTTGGTTGATGAGATCACCATCGAGTGCGAAAATGGTCAAGGTCATATCAAGGTCATCCAGTATAGATTATTGGATTGCCACCAAACTTGGTACATGGGATCACCATCGAATGCCAAAAATGGTCAAGGTCATGTCAAGGTCATCAGAGCAAAGATTATTGGATTGCCACCAATCTTGGTACATGGGATCATAAATGAATGCGAAAAATGGTCAAGGTCATGTCAAGGTCATCAGAGTAAAGATTGTTAGATTGTAACCAAACTTGGTGAATGAGATCACAATCGAGCGCCAATATTGGTCAAGGTCATGTCAAGGTCATCCGAGTTAGATTGTTGGATTGTCACCAAACTTAGTGCATGGCATCACCATCGAATGCCAAAATGGATAAGGTCATGTCAAGGTCATCAGAGTTAAGATTGTTGGATTGTAACCAAACTTGGTGGATGATATCACCATTGAGTGCTAATAATGGTCAAGGTTATGTCAAGGTCATTGGGGGTTAGGGTGGGAATCACAGGCATATATATTCGTGTTTGCTCAAACACAACAGTGCCATCTAGTTCTTCTTCTCCTTCTTCTTCTCCTTCTCACGCTTCATATTAACAGGGCTAGCTCCAAAACTACAAGGGCCCCAGGGCTCATACTTGGCACACTTAATGGCCCCACCCCAAAGATGTGCCTTTTAGAGGTCAAGGTCATGTCAAGGTCGTCTAAGTATATATTGTTGGATTGTCATCATATTTGGTGAATGTGATCACAATCGAATGCCAAAAGGGTCAAGGTCATGTCAAGGTCATCCGAGTATAGTTTCTTGGATTATCATCAAACTTTGTGGATGAGATCTCCATTGAGTGCCAATTATGGTCAAGGTCATGTCAAGGTCATCAGAGCAAAATTGTTGGATTGTCATCAAACTTGGTTGATGAGATCACCATCGAGTGCGAAAATGGTCAAGGTCATATCAAGGTCATCCAGTATAGATTATTGAATTGCCACCAAACTTGGTACATGGGATCACCATCGAATGCCAAAAATGGACACGGCCATGTCAAGGTCATCAGAGCAAAGATTATTGGATTGCCACCAATCTTGGTACATGGGATCATAATCGAATGCAAAAAATGGTCAAGGTCATGTCAAGGTCATCAGAGTAAAGATTGTTAGATTGTAACCAAACTTGGTGAATGAGATCACAATCGAGCGCCAATATTGGTCAAGGTCATGTCAAGGTCATCCGAGTTAGATTGTTGGATTGTCACCAAACTTAGTGCATGGCATCACCATCGAATGCCAAAAATGGATAAGGTCATGTCAAGGTCATCAGAGTTAAGATTGTTGGATTGTAACCAAACTTGGTGGATGATATCACCATTGAGTGCTAATAATGGTCAAGGTCATGTCAAGGTCATTGGGGGTTAGGGTGGGAATCACAGGCATATATATTCGTGTTTGCTCAAACACAACAGTGCCATCTAGTTCTTCTCCTTCTCCTCCTCACGCTTCATATTAACAGGGCTAGCTCCAAAACTACAAGGGCCCCAGGGCTCATACTTGGCACACTTAATGCCCCCACCCCAAAGATGTGCCTTTTAGGGGGCAAGGTCATGTCAAGGTCATCTAAGTATATATTGTTGGATTGTCATTATATTTGGTGGATGTGATCACAATCGAATGCCGAAAAGGGTCAAGGTCATGTCAAGGTCATCCGAGTATAGTTTGTTGGATTATCATCAAACTTGGTGGATGATATCACCATCGAGTGCCAATTATTGTCAAGGTCATGTCAAGGTCATCAGAGCAAAAATTGTTGGATTGTCATCAAACTTGGTTGATGAGATCACCATCGAGTGCCGAAAATGGTCAAGGTCATATCAAGGTCATACGAGTATAGATTATTGGATTGCCACCAAACTTGGTGCATGGGATCATCATCTAATGCTGAAAATGGTCAAGGTCATGTCAAGGTCATCAGAGTAAAGATTATTAGATTGTAACCAAACTTGGTGAATGAGATCACCATCGAGCGCCAATATTGTCAAGGTCATATCAAGGTCATCCTAGTATAGATTGTTGGATTGTCACCAAGTTTGGTGCATGGGATCACCATCCAATGCCAAAAATGGATAAGGTCATGTCAAGGTCATCAGAGTAAAGATTGTTGGATTGTAACTAAACTTGGTGGATGATATCACCATCGAGTGCCAATAATGGTCAAGGTCATGTCAAGGTCATTGGTGGTTAGGGTGGGAATCACAGGCATATATATTCGTGTTTGCTCAAACACAACAGTGCCATCTAGTCTTTCTTTCTTCTTCTTCTTTCTTCTGTCAACCATTACATTTACTCTAGCACTCACATGCTTACATCGATTTTGACCTAACTTGGTCACAATGATCATTGACCATGCCCCTACATGTCACATGAAACTCGTGGGGTCAAAGGTCATGCAGGGGTCTTAGGGGTCAAAACATGATTTCAACTCAAAATGCATCTTCTCTTACAAATTTAAACGCCACTTGCACACATGCATTGTAATTACCCAGTGTCTATATGGTGTACACAGATTTGGGGTCAAAGGTCATTAAGGGGTCACTTCCGGTATAAAACGAAATACGTTTAAAATGCATCTTCTCCCACAAATTGCGTAGGACAGTGACACCACTTGCACACATGCATTGTTATTACCCAGTGTCAATGTGGTGTACACAGATTTGGGGTCAAAGGTCATTAAGGGGTCACTTCCGGTATAAAACGGAATACCTTCAATTTTTTTATTAGCTAAGAAAAACATAGGAGAGTGATGGTATGTTCACATATGAATTGTGTTTATGTATATGGTATTTTTTATTTGGGGTCAAAGGTCATTAAGGGGTCATTTCCGGTATAAAACGAAATACCTTTAAAAGCATCTTCTCCCACAAATTACGTAGGACAGTGATGCCACTTGCACACATGCATTGTAATTACCCAGTGTCTATGGGGTGTACACAGATTTGGGGTCAAAGGTCATTAAGGGGTCACTTCCGGTATAAAACGAAATAACTTCAAAAACTTTATCAGCCAAGAAAAATATAGCACAGAGACGGTACATTCACACATGAATTGATGTTTTCATTGGGGTTTTCATATATATTGGGGTCAAAGGTCATTAAGGGATCACAACACGGCTGTGTTCGTGGTCTTAGACTACAGCTAAGTCTAGTTTCTATCTTTTTTTCCAACATGGATTGTGTTCCAGGTCACTATGAATTCTTTGATATCAGTGAAAAGTTTTTGGAAAAAGAGTACTTGAAAAATGGTTATTTTGGAAAATCTTAAAATTTGCGGTCGGATCTATAATGTGCAATTATACCCAAAATGCACAAATTTCTGTGCTTTTTGCACATCGCACATTTGTACATGAAGCTCTTCTTTTTTTTTCTCTTTTAGCTTTCAAAGATGCATTCAATAATTCCTCTAATGTGAGCCACTTTAAGCACAGACCCTAGAAAGATGCTTTAAGACTGGTGCCAAGCACTGGTAACTTGATGTCTCAATTAAACAGGCACAGCCAACATCACCGCCCGGCCAAGTAGCTCCTCCAAATTGGTTGGATTTTAATTTAGATAATTTAGTTATGGGTAAAATGCATTTCCTTGCCAAGGAGAATGGAGTATGAGTTGTAGTAGCTTCAATTGGGTGATGGGGTTATAAGGATAGGCATGCAAGTTAAAGGTGACAGCTTCATTTTCATCACATCATGCTGATTTTCTACTGAGAATGAATCACCCATAGATATTAGTAGTTATGCATTATCATGATTATTGCATTTCTTAAATCAGAGACATAATTGTGGACATACTGTACAGGTAAAACTTTCCTGAAAAATGTGTGGAAAAAAAGAGGGGGGTAAGAAATTTCATAGGGGGTGGAAGATTTTTGGTAAGTTAAAAGGGAGCAAGAGATTTTTGGCACACATTCATATAGGTACGGTACTTTAAAATACAATGCTCTAAAAAAGGTTTTGGAAAACAGTAAACTTTTCTGCTCTGACACTTTACTTGCATTGCATATTTAGCCCATTGCAATTTGAGTTCCCACCAGAGATGCCAATTTTCCGAATTTATTCGGATTTCCAAATTTTTATAGATTAAAAAAAAAATTTAATAAGAAATTTTATTATTAAAAAAAAAATTGAAATTTTTTGTTGGATTTATGTAATATCAATGCATGCATAATATCATAAAATATTATGATGTGGGCCTATACATTCTACATGTATACCATTGAACATTGTTAAAACAAGCAATGAATACTGTGTTGTCCAAGTCAATGTTCTGAGTTGCTTAATTTCAAAGGTTACTGTATGTATTGCAGAGAGCTAGCTATATAGCTGTTTGGTGAAGTTGTATTAATTGTCAGTAAAGGTGACATGTTTAACGGTTCAATTGCAGGTAAGAATTGACTGACTGTATTAAATGCTATGTGTCTACATTAAGTTGCTTGATGTGCTCCATAATTGCCAAACCTGTGATTTCATAGCCCAATTACATGGATTTAGAAGATTTTGTCAACAAAATTTGGGGCCATTTTCTATCCTATTGAAACCAATACTTAATGACTTTTGTCTTCTTTGCAACCATTGCTACAATGTACAAGCTGCTACATGTACATCAAAAGTGTGTCTCATAGAATCAGATGGTTAAGAAAAATATTGGGTGACTTTTTTATTGATTTAGCCCACCATTTGGGCTGGAATTCTTTGCTACCGTGTAATCCTGGCTGATTGTTTGGGTTGTGTATAACTATATGGAAGTGGGATAAAATGTCTAAAGTGTACACACCCCTTAAATAAAGCATCCTGTTTAGAAAGCAAGATTTCAATGTTAAAACATAAACATTTTTATAATAAGGCCATGTTTTTTATACTGGGCACCTAAAAAGGGTGGCTTTGTAGCATTCTTACTCATCAAAACGTGTTTACATGCATGTAGCTTGTTTATTTGATATTTATTATGAGCTTGTTTAGTACTATTTTTTCCTTAGACATTGGTCTTTCAATTTCTGAAACAAAAATTAATGATTTTCATTTGTACTAATTACTGTAACTCGTTAAGTCTAATTAGTCAGGGGTGGCTCATGTGGTGGAGGATCATGTGGCGGAGGATCACAATACTGTACAATGGATTTCTACTTGTTTCTGTACTTGATCTCAGCCAAGTGATATCATGTTTAGTATTCATTGCCTCAGTATTTGTTAATTAGACAATTAAAAATTACTAATTACTTGTTTCTTCATTAATAAAGTTCGTTGACCTAGCTGTATTTGAATAGGGATTTAATGTAGGCAACATTCAAAAGGGTGCCATGGACAAACGAAACATGATAAATGGCTCAAATTTCTTAAGCAGACCTTGGTTGTGATCCTCTTTACTTCATTAAACTAAAAACTAGTAAAACATATAGAAAGTTTGCGACAAATCTGAAAGAGCGCCCTCATGCTCAATTTTGATCCAAAAAGTCAATTTTTACGAGATTTGTCGAATTGTCTTTTAACTTTCAAAACTGGATTGTTGAGCTTATTTTACATCTCTAGAGTTAGATGCCTCAATCATGAAAATTTGCATCTCCACTGCCAGATAAGGGGTGTTTGAAAGAAATTCATATAAATATTGATAGGTTTTTGACCACCCTGTATCTACATAATTGAAGTACTTGACCCCTAAAAGTTCCATATGGCTGGGTGGGCAATTAAGTTACCTATATTAAACATGTGTCAAAACTTTACATTATTAATGTACATCCAGGGGTGACACCCCTAACTGAATTGATATTTTCATCCTTATTTTGCTTGTTACACCCTGTATATTATATGGGTCACCCTGTATAAGGGTTGTTTTACAATCAGGGTACACAGATTGTCTCACTGGGGGTGAAAAATGAAGTGTCTAGTTTTTCCTCAATTTATTTGTTTTTGTGTTGTAGATGGGTCAAATAGGAAATCTGTAAAATTTTAGGCGTCAAGTGTTCAGAGTTTCAAGTTATGCCAGAAACATGTTTTTGATGCACATGTTTCTGTATACCCAATTTTTCGGAGAGGACACATTTTGACGGAAACCTGACGTCCAACTTTCAAACATGTGATACATGGAAACTAATTGTAAATGGACTAAGTGGTTTGTAGAGTTTGTAGGATATATATAAGTGTTTTTCAAGAAAATATAATTTTAGTCTTGGGTCAATTTTAACTATGTATTACGAGCTTATATTCGGAGAGGACATTTTTTGACGGAATTTTCAACATAAATTTGAAGAAATGGTACAATTAATAAAACAGTCGCAATCTTACAGGGTTCTCAATTTTGAACAATCATGTTTCAAACATTACTTCTGAACTGTCAAAATATGTTTTTATGTTATTGCTGGCAGTGATATATCATTTGCAATGTTCACAAAGGTCAAATGAGACGGCTATTTTGTCCCAAAATCATACAGAAATGTATATTTTCATCATTTTCTAAGCATTTCAAACAGTTTCTTTGTGGCTGTAGGTGGAACTAATAGGGGCCAATAATTAGGCATGGCAACTTTTAATCATAAGTTAATCTAATATTTGAAACAGGGCACAATATGGTGCTCAGCCCAAATGTACCCTGATTGTAAAACAACCCATAATGACTCCCATTGTATTGTTTCTGAAATCGTCTGAGTATATGCTCTCAGAATATATACTTTTATTGGGTTCTAATGTAAACTTTTGAAGTTATATTACCAAATCTGTAAAAGCATGTGATTTGTTTGAAAAATACACATGCAACGCAACTGGTGCCCAACATAAAAAACATGACCATAAAGAAATAAATAAATAAATTTCGGTATTTATATAGCGCCTTACCACAGATCACGGAGTGTTCAAAGCGCTGTAATTTTGCTGCCATGGTGAATCATCACAATCAGATCGCATCGACTAGGCATTGTGCAGCCGGAAAAATGGTCACGAGTTTTATGTTAAAACATAGACTTGCATGGAATATATTGGTTTAAAGATGGACAAGTTTGTTTTCTCGCATGTATTCTTTGAATATGCTGCGACACTCGTATTCAATCCCTGTATAAAAAGTGAAGTCACTTCGCCAGCAGTTTGATTGACAGTTGCTAGACTGGTTGCTATGCAATTCAGTGCGTAGCCTAAAACTTACGTACTTGTGCATGGCTATGATTCGCGTTACTGCTTTATCGGTCGAAAGGACTAAATCCTGTATTTGATTGACAGTTGTTAGGGCATTTCAATGCGTAAATTAGTCTTAGTTCCAGACCTGCAAGTACAGGTACGATTGTAACGCAATTTGAACGTATGTTTTAAGAAAGAAATATCATTTTCATCAAATTTTATGTTAGTAGAGAGAATATTAGATCCATATTCTACTTGTTTTATTGAACTTCAAGCTAATTTTTTGTATGAAATGTACATTTAGCCTGATAGAGTGCAAACGACACTCTGTCTCGATCAAGTCTAACATCATCAGGCTAAATTCTCCTCAATCTTGAATGACTGTCGAGGAAGTCTATTTAGAGCTATTTTTCCATGATGGCGCACATCGATTGCCATTAATTCTGACCCATTCCGGAAGTACAGCTTATTCAGCCAAAGTCAACATTCGGTTTGAATATTTTCCTAGCATATTGAGCTAACTTCTGAGCTATTTAGTTTTTCATAATATGATAGGAATGGAAAGAAACAACCAATTGTTTATTGTTTTTTGCCATTTAATTTTTTTTAAACAACGACGTAAACATGCATCACCTCTTCCACAGGTCAATCTCTTACACAGCGCATGCCATCACATGTAATTGTATGATTGCGCATTGAGTGTGTGACTGACTTCATTTGCGTAAACGTGTGGCTTATCCTGTAGTACAGGGTGTCCCAAAAAAAAGAGGCCCCACATTGCGCCCTCTTTTTCTCCTATTTCTGAAACCTTGATCAAATATATTTTGGTATGTGAAGAAACCCTAAATCGTTAGCTTTAATAAACCAAAACAATTCTTTCAATCGGCTCACAATTTTTGAAGATATGCCCTCTTTAAGAAATGTACCCGATTTTCACTCTGTCCACGGATGAGATTTGGCTACATCAAAGATTTAAACGAAACACACGGTTAATGACATGGATAGATAATAGCATTAGTCTTGGGAAAGCATTCACTATAAGCGAGGATCACCAGCTAGCTTCAAACATCTTCGCAACCTCAGTATTACTGCTGCATTACATGCAAGTATCCGGCGCACAAGGCCTTAAGGATGGAACGCAACGAAATTAATGCAATGAGAACTAGGGCTGAAACCAGACATTCGTCACGGAGGCAACCAGGTAGAGAGCAGAGCAGCACAGTAAACATACTTCAAAAGAACCAAAGACAAACTAAACAGCCCTTTTCAGGGCTACCTTTTATTCCAAAAAGAGAAATGACTTATGTTGTCAATAAAAAGAAAGCAAGAAACAAGAAAAACATAAGTAATTGCAAGTATAGCAAAAGAAGTCCCATCCCACATCAATTTCGCCCAAATTAATGACACTTAACAAAATCCATAACCCATAAGCCCACCGGTAAAGCCAATTCCCTTAAATAAAGTTGTTATTTTATAAAGTTATCATCGAGGAATTTTTTATATTCATGCATGGTATATGCACTTTTCAATCTTTGAAGTATAACCTCCTCCGTGGACAGAGTGAAAAACGGATACATTTCTTTAAAAGGACATATCTTCAAAAGTTATGAGCCGATTGAAATAATTGTTTCGGTTTATTAAAGCTAACGATTGAAGGTTTCTTTACATACCAAAATATATTTGATCAACTTTTCGGAAATAGGAGAAAAAGAGGGCGCAATGTGGGGCCTCTTTTTTTTGGGACACCCTGTATATTATTACTCGAGAATCCTTGGTTGAGCTTGACTCTTTCAATTAATATTAGCAAGGGTTATAAGCTACCTCCCCTAGGACTACAAATTATATACAGTAGACCTCTTTTTATGATTATGGCAAACATGGAGGGGTTCAGGGATGAACCACAGGCCCTAGAAAGAAAATGTATCTGGAACACTTTAAAATTGTATTAAATTACTAGTAAAAAAATCTTTGCATCAATACTATCCAGAAAGAAAAAATTCCATATTCTCCAATCATTTATGTTAATTTGTTGCTTCATCTTCATTATTTCCCTGGGTCCTATCATGACCCCATCAAAGGTCATACCTATAGGGTTTATGCTATTTCCATATGTCCATCTAAAGGGTAGTATTAACCCAGGAGTATTAAACCCTAAGCCAAGGGATTTCCACAAGAGTGTAAAACTAGCAATCAACACCAAGCCCAAGTTCATTTCTTTTCAGGGAATGTGACACCAAACAAGCTGTGGATAGTTTCTGGAAAATCAAAGTTTTATGTATTATAAATAGATAATATCCACTTATCCAGTGGCATGCCAGAAGGGAGACAAAATCACAAATCATCCCCCATACTGACCTGCTCACTGAATGTGAGTGTGTGTGAGCATTAGCTAAATGCTTTTAGGGTTAATTTATCATGTGGTCTAAAGCATACCAAAAAGGAAGATAATGCACATCTCTCAAGTTTAATGCAAGTGTGTGTCAGATGTAAGACTGTCACAATGTATGTTTAATACAGAGGCTTTTTCACATCATTTCTTGCTCTTGTCAATATATTTTTTAGGATATTGTGGACTGGCTCACAAAATCAACATTGAATCAAGGAAAATTGTTGCTGATTTTAAATATTTTGCCTTATTCCCTTATTTTCAGTTTGTCTCAATCTCCATGTCATTTGTGATCCAATCTCAGCCTAATCTGATCTACTCAGGCCAAAGTTAGAAATTTTGATTGAGTTTTGAGTTCAATTGAGTTAACTGCCATTATACCTACTAACCTGATCAGTAGCTACACTTACTGATGTTGAATCCCCAGGTCTCTTGAATACCTGGTTGCAAAGTTATGAATCTTTTACTTATATAACAGTGTACTATATATCCATTTTCTCCTCGCTTTTTGCCCCGTTTCATTATTGCCAACTTTAGCCTGATTGGATCAGATCTGGTCACATTTTCAAATTAATTTGTGTAATTATTTATACCATTTTCATCTTTCAAGTGCCCCTAAATTCTCTTCATACATGTAAACATTGAATTCTCTCAGAACTCTTCCAGTAAATATGCATCCATATATTTAAGGGTTGGTGATATAATGTTATGTCAAAGTAACACACTTTTACATTTCTATGCACTGTGTTCCAGAATTCATAAAACATAGTACACAAAAGTTTGTCATCAATTGAGTGTGGCATTCTTGTTAAGAATCCATAGACCTGTGTAATTGGCTAATGGGTTTACTTGCTGGAAATCAGGTCATACATGCCTGTCAGCAGGCTGCAAATGAACAACTTACTTGGAACCATCAGTGTTTGTGTAAGCCTAATTTGCTACATGCATGCCCTTTTAAAGGGACACTTTCTAATCACATTCCCATAAGCCAGTCTACGGGGCAGGCACATCTCTAATATCCAGCTCACTGAATGGCCTTTGAATGCAATGACACCAACGGGGACACCACAATATTTGAGCTGTGACAGTTGAATGGAGGCTATATTAATACCACGGGAAATACACCACTATAGTGGTCTACAGATGTAGGCAAGATCGATCCTGTTTGGTGGGGAATTTTGAACTTTATTTACACTCTTAACTTAAAAAGTTATGAAGATATAAGCTTGAACAAGTTGAGTATCTCTGATAAAACCTCCAAAACTATCCATTTTGGATTTGTTGTCTTTCTGGAGTGGACAGTAATGTTAATTATGTTTAAATTAGGGATTCAATGATGTTTCACCGTTGTTCATCACCGTTTAACAACGATGCGGCCGCGTCGTCTGCATGGTTTACTCAGCGAGGGCAGCTTTAGCTGCCCGAGCGGGTAAACCACGCAGACGCGCCGGACGCGAAGTTGTTAAACGGTGATGAACAACGGTGAAACATGATTGAATCCCTTTCAACAACGAAAAGTAAGCTAAATATCGTATAATTCACGATTATTTTACGAGGAATGTCAGTTAATCATTGCCACTCAGCCTTACAAAAACTTCGATGATTTCTCTTTTGATATCAGCAATAAAACTACAGAATAAAACGGCAATGTTTAGCCGCTACCTGAAAAATACTGAATTCAACTTGTAAGCTGGCATACGCACAAAGCGTTCCAGGCATGACGAATTTTACGGCGCTCTCAGAACGCGTAGTCTCGCTTCGCGTTGGCGTATACGCTACAGTAAAAGTGTGGGTTCATCCTGAGAGTACTGGTTCATCACGGTTTAACAACGGTTGGCTCCTGTACAAAGGTATAGGAAGAGTTGTTGAAAATAAGGAATTGTTGTTCTTGTTGTTCTTTTTGTGCTTGAACATGTTCAACTGTTATCCAAATCCAATAAAAAATTACGCACAAATCTGAGCTTTCACCACCTGGAATTGGCTGATGGCTTGATCCCCGATGATATGGTCCCCTGCTTCTCCCGCGAAACTTGGTTGCTGATGATGCATCCTCATTACCCGAAAGTTTGGATTCGTAATTTTTTTATTGGACAAAAAAATTAACCATTTTATCTTGACAATCCTACTCAAAATATTTCATTGAAAATGTTGAGTATAGGTTAAACCTCCAGAACTATTTTGTTGCATATCAAGCGCTTTGGGATGGATCGACAAAGTCCAAACCATCATTACTTAAATTAAGACCCAAAAATGTTATCTAAGAATCATAGAAATAAATAAACACCTTGAAAATATATCACTGTTGCTTTTGAGGTATGGTTGTGATGCTGAAGAAGATGACCAAAATGAGGAAGTTATAATTATAAAAAATAATGTTTGCTTATAATGGTGGGTTTCACTACATGGCAATGTTATTTAAAACAACCAGGAAATCCAATAAAAACTAACAAATATATGTTAATTGTCAAGAGCACTTTCATTCCACTATTATTATCAACATATCGACTCATTTGAAGACATCAGTTGGAAGTGTTGTAGGGTATGTGTGTGTGAGAGCAGCTCAACAGAACAGAAGAAAAGAATACAGAAAATCTGCACATAAGTACGTATGTATGTATATTTTACTATTTTATGGTATATATTTGGTATAACAGGTAGCTAATGTGCATACACATGTACGTGCCATATACATATACCTATATTTAGGTCAATAATGATATAGAAGGGAATGAATAAATGTACTAATCACAACAACTACCATTGATACTGAGTGCCAACCAGAATGAGCTAAATATGATGGGAATATGCTGCGGGTTTATGCCTGCTAGGCACTTGCAATTTGCTGTAAAAGTGACATAATAATGGAATTAACTACCATAGCTATAGATCGCCCTGCACTACAGGCAGGTTGCACTCATCACCTGTGTATCTGCAATCATAGATCGAATACAATACCGCTCTTTTCAAAGATACTAATCTTACAGGTGTGAGTGATTAGCATTTCTTTGACATAGATAGTTCAATGCATATAGGTACTGCATGAACGTTGTAGTGCAGATTGATCTATTCAAAAATTGTATCCCTCTATTGCTATGGTAGCCTTACGTCACTTCTACAGCAAATTTTGATGTAGGAACTCCATACATGTAGGCCTATCATAACTTATGCAATAAACTTACCCATAAATAGGATTTGTAAAAAAACATCCTATTGTTGCATCACTCATATTCCTGAGATGTGTTAAGCTACAGGTCCACACGAGCAAGCTTGATGAACGAGAAGATAGTTGGTGGCAAAGAATTGCACTGTGCATTAGGCCTTGGACTGTACACGGATATTATCAGTAAGGGGTTGATGAGGAAATAAAATATATTGGTCATAGGCCAAACAAAAATATTTGGTGACAAGGAATTTGTATTACAGCCATTACCTTATGAGCAGTCTTACAGGCCTTGTGGGTGGATATCTTGACCAGGAAATAAAATATATTGGAAAGAGGCCAAACGAAAATGTTGAACCTCATGAAAGATGTTGGGTTTAGGATGGCAGCTTTCCCATTGACTATACAAACAGATGTAAGTATAAATGACAGCGATGAAGTATAATTATACAACATTGATTTCACCATATATCAAACTGGACTTGCATGTTAATGTGGTTCGAAAGGAAAGGTTTAGGGAAATCATGAATTCCAACATTTTTGCAAATATCTCAAAAACCTTTCATGATACAATCTCAAGTGAGTTTGTGCTTATGTAGGGATATGTTGGCCATGTTATAAAAGGTAATAAAACCGTTGCCATGGTAACCAAGCAGTCGCTATTGGCTTCTGACCAATCACATTCAAAGTTGGTTTTTCCTGTTTTTTACTTAAATCACTTCATTTTCCCAATAGAAGTATACTCACATGTTGAGTCATGTTCCTGCACACCTCCACTAATTTTCCTGTAAAAAAAATCCCAGTGGAGGGGGGGTCAAAGTGAAATTTTCGTTTTTTGGCCAAAAATTCCATATTACTTACAAACTTTTTACGGGAAAATCAGTGGAGGTGTGCAGGAACATGACTCAACATGTGAGTATACTTCTATTGGGAAAAATGAAGTGATTTATGAAAAAACAGGAAAAACCAACTTTGAATGTGATTGGTCAGAAGCCAATAGCGACTGCTTGGTTACCATGGCAACGGTTTTATTACCTTCATAACATGGCCAACATATCCCTACATAAGCGCAAACTCACTTGAGATTGTATCATGAAAGGTTTTGGAGATATTTGCAAAAATGTTGGAATTCATGATTTCCCTAAACCTTGCCTTTCGAACCACCTTAACTTGTCACAACTTGGCACAAGTCTAAGCATTCAAAATCTTGAGTATAGACTAAGACTTAGCTCATTCTTGTGTTATTTTTGATAATTGGTTAAGAAAAAACATTGGAAAATGTGTTGTCCACAAATTATAATGATTAACTTGAAATTATTCTTTGTACAAGTCTTTAGGCTTGATTGTCACAGCATACGAAAAATGCTCTAAAATACCACATTTTTTTTGGCCCTTATTTCCAAAAATTGACCAAACATTAAAATCTGACTTTCATTGCCAGCTAATTAGGATTTAGCTCCTTTGGCAAAACAGAATAATATTTATCCAAAAAAATGTGTGTTGTATTTTTCGGGAATCAGTATCGTTGTTGGTTTTATATTATAAGACCAATCCAATTCCTATGTCCGGGACATGAAAATGGCATAGACATATACCCAAATTGCTCTCTGGTAAAGGTACATGTACTATACCATGATATTCAGAGTGCAAATTTCCAATCTGTTTTACTTATTCTTGATGAGAGATGATGACTTGAGGCATTAGAAATGAGAATATCTTGTGCCTGTTAATGAGCCAATTGCCTCTTGGTCTTTAGCGTTATATATGGGGTGGGATGTAGGGATCATCATCAGCCATAGGGAAAGAGAGGGTTTTAATTAAAAGAGCCCTTGCTTGCCTTATCATACTGATCCGTTTTTTATATAGCGTGTTATTCTTATGCGATATTGTACAAGGGGTAGCGAAATTGAAATTGTACTGGGAAAGTCAAATTATTTGCACTTTAATTTTCATACTGTCTGCATAAACCTCTCGCTTAAATTTTCACTGATTATTAATTTGTCCGCTTGTGCATAAAAGCTACTAGTATATAATTTTTTTTTTTAATGTTTCAATCATGGACAAGTTTTGAGGCAGACTTAAAATTTTTGTAGCGTGAAAGATTTACAGCACATTTATTTCATTGCTATATCATGTACAACTGTATACTGCAGGCGCCATGCTGCATTCAGTGATATGCAATTGTATAACTTCTTTTTGTACTGATTTCTTGGGGAGTCTGTGAAGTCTTATTGTTTGGACAAGCTGCAAACGGTGCACCAAAGGTGCATTAAGTCCGATCCTGACTCCACTTCGCATCGCGATGCGATGCTGAGATGCTTTTCAAACATCGCAGCATTGCGCGATGAAATTAAAATGTACATTTTAATTTCATCGTGCAATGTTTTAAAAACATGTGGGGTTCTGCATCTCCTTTTAAGGTCATTCTACCGACCTTGATTTTCCAGCAGCCAATCACAAGCGTGCACAGCTGCGATATCGCAGGGCGACGCGAAAAAGTTGAACATGGCTCAGATTACAGTTTTATAGCATTGCAGTATCGCATCGCGCTGTGATGTGGAGTCAGGATCAGGCTTTAGAGCAGCAAAGCTTTGGTGAGAACCACTTTGGTTTCTTTGAGTTTGTAATACCCAGTAGTTTCTCTCCCTATAGATATTATAGCAGTTCAGGGGTTCATAAACAACATGAATGATTGCAATATATAAATTTTATCTATATTTGCAATGCATGATATTAGTTAAAACACCACACACAGACATATTAGCATACACTCTATCATCCTATTGATTTGACAAATTTTGGTTTAAGGTAGATGGTACCCAAACAAATTATCTCAATTTTCTGAAAAAATAAGGATTTTTGTTTTTTTGCATATATATAGGTACTTTGAAGTATGAGAAATCCAAAAATCACACTACTTTATCACCAAACCCCCTGGAAAATTAATTAATTTGAATTAATTAATTAGTGCCTAATTAGCATATTTACGACAAAAATAAGTCCTTAGCAATGACTTTAGGCCTTAGTTATCATATTTCAACTAAAAAAAATAAAAAACTGAAACAGTAAATACATGGAAATTGCAAAACTAAGCATTTCTGTGAAAACTAGAAGTGCAGGGGATGTTCGGATCATGAGATATCATGTTTCAAAAATAATCCAATATCGGGGGCCATATTTTACTTTTTCTCGAAATGTGGTTTTTCGTGATTTTTCAAATTTTGAAACATGATAACTCAAGATTGCCACATTCAATTGCTTAGATTTGCTCCACATTTTTATGCCTCCACCGGAGGTATTATGTTTCCTGGTTGTCCGTCTGTCTGTCTCTCTGTCTCTCTGTCCGTCCGAGCTTGCAGTGCAATTTCTCAGAACTGGTAAGCGTACAGTGATGCAAGTTGGTGGAGGGATGGTCATTGGGGGTCTTCAAATTATAGGAGGTTTTCTTCGCAAAATATGGTAATTAAGTACCTAATTTGCATAATTTATGCGTAATATGCGTAATAAGCAAAAATACCTTGTGAACAGATTATCTGGAGATCCGTATGGGGTACAGTGACGTAACTTGGTGGGAAGTAGCGTGGCCAGATGTTCTCGACCTGATTAGATTTTCAGCGCATAAAATATGCTAATTAAGTACCTAATTTGCATAATTTATGCGTATTTGATGCGTATCAAGCAAAAAACCTTGTGAACAGATTATCTGGAGATCCGTATGGGTTACAGTGGCGTAACTTGGTGGGGAGTAAGCGGGGCCAGAGGTTCTTGACCTGATTAGATTTTCAGCACAAAATATGGTAATTAAGTACCTAATTTGCATAATTTATGCGTAACAAGCAAAATACCATTTTCTCGGAGACTAGGGGTCGCACGTTCCTCAAACTTGGTGGGTGGGTGCATCTTGACCCTAGAAAGAACAAGTTTGTATTGGTCAGTGGGTCAAGGTCATCCAGGGGTCATCTGAGGTCAAATTAGCAAAAACTGCCTTATGGGCATGAAACTGGGTGAGTACAGTCAACATTTAGAGCCAATTTTTTGAAGGTCATTTCGGGGTCAGCCAAGGTCACCCAGGGGTCATCTGAGGTCAAATTACTAAAAATTGTCATATGGGCATAAAATTTGGTGGGTACAGTCAACATTTAGAGCCAAAATTTTGGAAGGTCATTTTGGGGTCATCCGGGGTCATCTGAGGTCAAGTTACTACAAACTGTCGTATGGGCATGAAACTTGGTGGGTACAGTCAACATTTAGAGTCAAATTTTTGGAAGGTCATTCCAGGGTCATCCAAGGTCACCCAGGGGTCATCTAAGGTCAAGTTACTAAACTGTTGTATGGGCATGAAACTTGGTGGGTACAGTCAACATTTAGGGATGGCCAGCTCCTAGTGAAATTGCACCGGTTAAAATGATACGCCTCAAGGTGGAGGCATTGCGGCCGACGCTTTGCGTCGAGAACCGCGCAAGTCGAGAACCGCTCTAGTTTCTAATGTTTGTCAGGTATTGACTGGATAGATTTTTAATTTTCATCATCATTTCTGGTCTACGGGGTGTCGAATATATAATTAGGCGCCAAATATAGCGTAAATTTCACTTTTACCATATTTCAACTAAAAAATTAAAAACTGAAACAGTCAATATCTGGAAATTGGTTTAATACTACCAGCTACATGTAAAAAAAAAAAAATAATAATAAAATTCCCTTTAAAAGGAAAGCCAGCCTCAATGTAGAAGAGGTCTTGTAATTAGTTTTGGTCAATGTGAAAGGCATTTTTAGGATCACGACTTACTACATCCATGTTACATGACAGTCCACCAAACCATCAACGGTGAGAAGATGTACACTGAAACTGCAGAAAACATTAACTCCTAATCTCCTGCCAACTCTTTAATTCATTATTAATTCATTATTGTTCTCTAAATTGTTCTGTTCTGGTTTTATTTGTCTTTTCAGCTTTTTACCCACGATATTTCAATTTCCAATTTTTAATACCATAACTTACTTAACTCAATTTCTTCGCTTAGGAATGTCCGATTTTATTGGGGAAAACGGCGTTGTGGAGCAAAATAGCTCTTTATGTGAAAGCCTCCAAATTTATAAGCTGTCCAAAAGATGTCTGTTTTTGACATGATACGCCACATTTCTTAAAGACCCATTCAGTGATCCCAGCGCAAGAGTAAAAAAATTAAAATTGTTTATAAATTGCTTAAAAGAAAAGATAGACTTTGATCCACAAGCCTCAGCACACTTAAGGTTGTCGCTGACCACTACGGCCCCACATCATTCCATAAACTATTTAACAACAACTTTGCAGCTTCAAGAACGCACACCCTAGACATTCTACAAATTTCTTGGATTTGCCAAGTGTGAGTATTTAGGGAGAAATGCCTTTTCAATTTAAAACACAAACAGTAGCATCTAGATAGAAGACACAGTCGGCACACAAAGTAAAAGATAAAAGTTGTTTCCGTAAAGTGGCGGCTGCGAGCCATTACGACTATGTTTGTGCTAATATTTTGTCATCAGAAGCAAGTCTCTGAGTATTTATACTTTGTAGTACTGGGGGTGAGGATGTCTTTTGAAAAGGTCTGCATTTGGAAAATCTGCACCCCCCCCCTTTCGAAAAAATTATGGCTTCAGGCCTGCTCAACATAGTTGAAGGGGAGTTAATGGATGTATGAAATGCATCAAGTATCCCAACATTTTCATTCCCCTAGTGCCGTGTACCATGCTTGTACATACTTTTTCACATTCACATTTGTGGAGGTACTTGGAAAGTGTGAACCGATGTATGTTATGACCAATTTGAAAGTCTTCAAATTCTTGGAAAATTGGCGTCATAATTGTGAACGTTTGTTATCATGAATCATATATATTGGAAGGCGAGAGTCATTAATCAACAGACAGTGAGAACAGCTCCATTTGTTGTATGTGCTTGTCTGCCACGTCCATATTGCTCTAATTAAAGTCAGTATACGACTCAAAAGCATTTCATCTTTATTTGGGTTTTTTTTTTTTTGAATGTTGGAATAGGGACATATCGTATGAGTCATTCAGTTTGCTGAATTCTGGGACTGTGGATGTAGGATTTACCAGTTGAAACATTGTCCAATTTTGACATTGATACAGAAATGATTATGCTCTGCCAAGAGACAGCTTTTCAGGCTATTCGCAATTACAATTGGGGATAAGGTTAAGTTAATGAGAACCAATTGATTGTTTCCGATTAGAGGCCCACACAGCTGCACTTATACATTCATGATATGATATTGATAACAAATATAGGATTTGAAGTCATGAAAGGGAGGTAAATAATAATAATACTGGGTGTGCAATTTATTTATTTACATATTTTTATTTTTTTTACCTTGCATCAGGGAATATAATTTAATGGTGGGCAGCTGTATAATGGCATCCAGTCATTTAGATTTTCCCAAATGTACATGTTTTTGCGACAAAGTCAGCTTCGATGAGAAAAGTGGACTTTACACCTGAAATGAACCTTTGGTGGTTCGTTCTTTTTATCATATCTCAAGAAAATAGACCTTTTCTAATTTTTCCCAAAGTAAGAATTTTGTCAGGTAGTTTCTCATTTTTCTTTTAAGAAAAATAACAGTGTGGAAGTGCATGGTTCACACAATGAATCGGATTGATTTAGTTTTAGCTATTATAAAAATCCTATGATTAACCTAAAGCACTCATATGTGACGTGCCATATAAAAAGGAGACACTTTTGGGCAGATTATCAATTTTGAGTGTTTTACATATCTACTATTCATAAGTATTTTGTGATTTTTTTCAAAATTTTTAGGCTTTTTGAGTGGTACTAAGTATATGGCACAGTAAATGGTCAAGCCTGAATTGTGTTGACCTATTTCCCAGCTATATTAAAATGTTTATTTTACCCATTCTTACATATATGTTAAAGTAAATATGTAGACTCCAATGTTGCGCAAAGACCCAGAAGATAGATGATGGATTCTTTCAACATATATAGTGTAAATTGAATTCCGGAAATTATTTTCAAAATTAATACTATTAGCTATTTTTACATACTCAAAGACTTGAAATGAGCCAAATATATATCTGGATTTTTCAAATCACGTTTCAAATCTATCAAAAAACACCACATTCAAGATTTTTATTTTATGGGCTCAATAAATTCATTCATGTTTTGTGTGGAAATTGGGCCAAAGATTTTTGATTAATTTCAGCATCCTATGTCATAGTGTTCTGTGGTATTGTTCCTGCTCTGAAGTTGTCACTGAATAATATTGGTATACTTTGATCAGCTCGTAATCGGCGGGCCTGATAACATCGCGGTTTAATATCAAAATATGTTATTTTGAGAATTTTCTCATGTCACATCTCTCCAGAAGCATAAAAAATTATTCATGCAAATCCTATACTTTCTTTAACACACAAAATAAAGACCGGACAGGGCAACTAATAGCACTCTTAACCATGGGTCTACTTTTCCCAGTAGTGGTAAAAGCCTAACATTTCCCGCCTATTAGGAGCTGATCAAAGTACAATGTATAAATGTTTTGAATAGATACATCACTTTCAAATAGCAACAGTTGATTTCAATAGATATCATTATGGTACAAGTTTTATGGTAATTATATGGTGTCCAATTTTTGGTGGGCAAAATAATTTACTAAGTGGGCATTTTGGGGGGCAATGGACAGGTTTAATTTACTGGGTGGGCAAATGTCTGTCTCCTCTTTGTGCTCAGAAAATTATTTTATTAACATGCTAACACAAAAATTTTTAATCTATTTGCAGATCATATATTTGACAAAATGTAATATATACATGTTTTGCATTATCAGTGAAAGCATAGTGAAAGTACTTGTACTCATCCGACATAATTGCCTATAGCAGAATTCATAGAACATAATTAGACTAAAGAAAAAGGGTTTGTTTGCCATTTCCCGATCGACTCAAAAAATCCAGATATCACCATTTTATTTCTTTTTAGGTTTTAGGGGTATAGATTTTTTTTGAAAAAATATAGTATTTGTATTTACCTTTAAATAAACGAAATGAAGTGTCAAAACTACTCTTAGCCTTCATTTATGCCTACATTTATGATGTAACCCCCCTATTCGCCGGCAAAGTGGTGTAGTCAATCAGATTGACTACCATAGCAATAGATGAATGTAATTTTGACTATATCGCCCTGCACTACAACGTTCACATAGTACCAATGCATTAAACCATAGATGTCAAGGAAAGGCTGATTTACTCGCACCTGTAAGGTTAGTATAGAAAAGAGCGGTATTGTATTCAATCTATGTTTGCTGACATACACAGGTGATTAGTGCAATCCAAGCCTTGAAATAAGCGGGCGCGGGGAGCAAATTTGCTCTCGTAAAGCCACCAATTGCTCCTGGTCCTTGTAAAATTCACATGAACCAGGAGCAATTTTCTAGAACAAATTGCTCCTGGTTCCAGTTTTGCACTTGATGCAATAGTGCTGGTATTATATTTGAAAATTGCTCCTGTTTCTGCAGAAATTGCTCCTGGTTCTTGTAAAATCCCATTGAACCAGGAGCAATGTTCAAAAACAAATTGCTCCTGGTTCCAGTCTGCTTATTTGGCTTGGTGCAATCTGCTTGAAGTGCAGTGCGGTACATTCAAAAATTGTATTCATCTATTGCTATGGTAGTTACTCCCATTATGACGTCACTTCGAAGGCGAAATGGGTGAGCGGATTATAGTTCAAATCAGAGACGTGCACACTTATTATTTCCAAATAAACCATGATTAGCATTGTCTGATATATATATCTAAACAAATTGACTGATCGACCCGCTTTCTTTTTGCCTTGAAAGGGCAAACAACCCTTTTTTTAGACCATGCAGTGTAGGTTGATGTTTTTGTTTCTTGTGTATTACCATTGAAAGCATAGTGAAAGTACATGTTGATACAAAACCTGTTTCCTATCTGCAATATCGCAGTGAGGCAGTTTCCTGAATGAAAACTAAACTGAAATAAATTGGTAAATTATATTTTGCAAGTCCTGATGAACTTATTCAAGGAGATAAGCTTTGAAATATAGATCTGTTTGAGATATGATAGCCAAACTAATTATACATATACAGTTTGTTTAGTTCAAATAAAATTTGTAAAAACAAATGCAAGGTTGAGTGATTTTTATGCCTCCACCGGACCACCGGAGGTATTATCTTTCCTGGTTGTCCGTCCGAGCTTGCGATTGAAATTTCTCGAAACTGGTAAGGCGTATAGTGATGCAATTTGGTGGAGGGGTGGCAATTGGTGGTCTCCAAATTTTAGCAGGTTTTCGTCTCAAAATATGGTAATTAAGTACCTAATATGCATATCAAGCAAAATAACCTTGTGCACAGGTTATCTGGAGATCTGTATGAGTTACAGTGATGAAACTTGGCCAGAGAGTAGCACAGCCAGAGGTTCTTGATCTGATTTGCTTTTCAGCGCAAAATTTGCGTAATCGGAAGGTCATTGTGAGGTCATTTGGGGTCATCCGGGGTCAAATCGCCATATATTGTTGCAGGTTCATGAAATTTGGTGGGAACGACTATTGTAGGAAAAAAAAATGTCAAGGTCATTTTGGGGTCATCCGAGGTCAAATTGCCATAGATTGTCGCAGGTTCATGAAATTTTGTGGGGATGACCACTGAAACAAGGCAAAAATGACAAGGTCATTTTGGGGTTATTCTGGGACATCTGGGGTCAAATCGCCATAGACTGCTGCAGGTTCATGAAATTTGGTGGGAATGGCCACCTTAGTGAGGCAAATAATGTGAAGGTCATTTTGGGGTCAAGTGAAATTGCACCGGTTAAAATGATGGGCGTCAAGGTGGAAGCATTGCGGCCGACGTTTTGTGTCGAGAACCGCGCAGGTCGAGAACCGCAAAATTCTAGTTGTACCTAATACATGTATTGCAAGGAAAAGTTTTTCCTGGAAACTGTCTTATTAAATACAACATGTGACCCGCTCCGACAAAACCAGGATCAAGTTACATTTTTTGACACTTCATAATTTGAATAAATATGTAAGCACTAGACAAATAAGCTTTAAAATGATACCAAAATTATATAAATAGCATCAATACTATGTAAGATATGGATAATTTTGTATATTATATTTTTGCCAAATTGCTATTCTGAGTAATGGGCCAATTAGTTTCCTGCCATACACAAGATTGAATAGAGATTATAATAGTTCAACTGTTATTTATTGATTAAATAAACCTCTTTTTAATAAGTACAGGGTGTTCCAATAAAAACAGAACCCTCATTGCGCCCTCTTTTTCTCCTATTTCTGAAAAGTTGATGAAATATTTTGAGTATGTAAATGTAAAGACACCTTAAATTGTTAGCTTTTATAAACCATGTTTTTTTGTCCACGGATGAGGTTTAACTACATCAACGATTAAAATGAAACACATGGTTAGTGACATCGAAAGATAATAACATAATTAGGTTTTGAACGCATTCACTATGAGCGAGGATCACCAGCTAGCCTCCAACATCTTCGCAACCGTATTACTGCTGCATTCGCAAGTATATCGCTCATTCTACAAAATCCGGTGCCAATCCACTAAAAAAATAGAAAAAATAAAAGTTGTTCAAAAAGACCTGCTTTTTGTGTTTTTTAAAAGTAAATGTATCACTACTTTCAGATGTAAAAAATTGCCAACACCACTTGCATATTTTTCTTTCAGGAAGTCATGATGTTTTTTAACACTAAACCTCAATGTAATGTGAGCTACGTTACCGACTATAAAATGGGCTGTTTTTACTCAATCCAAGGTCATAAAAAGCAAATTAAAGATCACTTGAGTGAAATGTAAAACAGATTTCACCATTTCATAGAAGTTTTGAAGATGCGTAAATGAGTGTGTAACGTAGCTCACAGTAACGTAGTTCACTGGTTTTAATGTTTTAATGTGATTTCGAACGTCAGAACGTTATGTCGGTTAATTCTAATATAAATGGGGTTCGACCACTGGTAGCTTTCACATATTATAAGGAAGTACATGTAATACAAGTGCATACTATAGAATCCTGGTAACGTAGCTCACCAATCTTAACATGGTCGGTCGAAATTTCAATGTTTACAACATTTCTATGCCAAAAATGCTACAGCATCACGATTTTTACTGTGATTTTTAAAAACCTATGAGTGTTTCCTTTCAAAAACCGCAAATTTACATTGATACCTCTGTTTTACTTCTTTCCAATAACATGTGTTAAAAAGGGGTAACGTAGCTCACAGCGTTTTGGTGGAAAGTGCAATTTATTTTAGAATTACACAAAGACATTTTAATCACTAAAAAATAATATTGATAAACAATATGACGGTGCGTTATCTAATTAAAAAACAACAAATATATAATGAAATCGCATTTATTCAAAGAAAATATTTAGGGTTAGATGTGACACTTGAGCTGTGGAAACGCTTTTTTAGCGATTTTTGAGCCTTTGCAAGGTTTAATCAGGCTGAAGAAAGCATTGAAAGTATGGAAAACTATATATGTCCGTGTAGATCTCGTTGAGTTCTACCAGAAAAACAACATATTTGATGCCCTAAATGCTCGACAAAGTTTTTGTGGACCAAAGAATGGAAAAAAGGCTATTGGCACGGGATTTTGTAGAATGAGCGATATGGCACACAAGGAGGGTACGCAATGCAATTGATGCAATAAAGACCAGGGCTGAAACCTGTATTCGTCAAGGAGGCAACCAGCTCAAAGCAGCACAGTAAATTCACTTCAGAAGAACAAGGTCATACCAAACAGCCCTTTTCAGGCTACCTTTTATCCCAAAAAGAAAAATGGTATGTTGTAAATAAAAAGAAAGCAAGAAACAACAATGTAAGAAAGTAAGAAACATAATAAAACAAAAAGGCATAAATAACCAAGAAAAAAATAATTTTTTTCGCTGTTTTATTTATTTTTTTTCCACACAAGATCTCACATCTGACATCGCCAGACGTCAAAATATTCGTAAATCTCAATTTCTTCATCCTGACCAGCAGTGAAACATTGAGAGATGAAAAGGTGGTCTATTCTTGTCAAGTAACTCGTGCCACAGATTAAAACAAATTGAAGTAAAAAAAAACCTCTAAAAAAGAAACGCATTCCGCATTAGGTTTTGAACTTTGAGACAAACTATTAAATTAAGATGGCCTAATGTGACATGCAGTAATGTTATTTCTTCACTTGTAAATACTAAGTTGTCACTCTGATTCAAGACCATAATAGTTTTGTGAAACTAATCAGAGAGATCAATAAAATCATGTTGTTGCAATACTGTTTTTGTTTATGTGTACTACATGATCATAATATTAGCTATACTTCTGTAACTATACCATATGTGCACTAGAGACTCAAGACTTCATCCATGCCATTTCAAAACTCCAGAAGGATCTCTTTTACTTTTAGAATGTATGTGTGAACTATAGAAGGATCTATTTTAGAATGCACATGTGTCTATGTGCATAATGATGAGGCTGATCATTTGTCATTTGATAACCGTTAGTTATATTTGCTCTCTGTTTCCATTTTTGTTTTTGCAGCCAACATCGATCACTTTAACTTCCAATAAACTTCCAGCCGGATGGAAAGAAGAAACAACTACCAATGGGGAGACAGTGTATACACATGACAACAGTACAGAAAAGGTTAGTCAGAGGTGACAATTTGATGCCATTAGTTTTTCACGCTTAGTAATTTGAACTGTTGCACTTGTTTTTTAGTTCAAATTTGTGTTTGCTTCAGTATGCAGTTAGGATAGACCTATACACACACAAAAAAAAGAATATATTCACCTTGTGTTTTCACAGAAGATGCTTAAAGTGAAAAGTTTGAAAATATCCACTTTGAGAGAGGCTAGTAGTATAAATAGATTACATAGGTTGCACATGTGATTTTGCCAGGCAGGTATTATGATCCTGTTACATTCTTATGTTGGGACCACCATGTATTTGCCATTATTAAAGCGGTATGTTTGGGTTGGCATCTATGAATGATGATGACAATTTGCATCATTAGACATCAAAAAACAAAGTTACGGTAAGAAAATATTGTGTGTGACTGCATGATAGTTGATAAGATTATAATATTATGCATGTTGGGGCAGAATTCCTTGGACATATCCTGAGGATGCAGGAAGATGAACCATGCAGAAGATTATGCTCTCTACACCCCATTGCATGGTAAAAGAAGACCTGGAAGGCAAAGAACATCCTACTTATCTTATGTCCAAACAGTGTTGGGATTTTTTTTACTGCCTGATATCATAACTGCTTTGGCTTCAAATCGAGTTATGGAGAAATATTGTAGTCACTTGCTTTGCAACCTAATGAAATGAAATGAATGGATGAATGTGACAGAATTCCCTAAAATGCTTAATGTCATCCAGTGCTGTACGGGGGCAAAAAACTGATTGAGGAGCCAATGGCTCCTAACTTTATAAATTTAGGCGGCCACATTTTGCTCCCAAGTAAAAACACTTGAGGCACCAACTCATCGTATTCCAACTGCTTGAAGTCATTCTGCCACAGTGGTTTAAATCTATGTTCAATTTTAAGTTTTTTAGGCTTACTTCCATTTCCAGTTCCATGACCTTACATAACACCGCTAGTACTACTGGCATCATTAAAAGCATCAGTAGCTGTTGGATTCCCTGATTTTATTGTTTCATCCTCCTTCTCCTTGTTCCCAAAGTTCATCAAATTCAAAGTTCTGTTTTACCATCTTGAGTTCTTAAAAACAATCAAAACTTTTGACCTATCCTATCCTATTTGCTGGAGATTAAAAGCTTCAACAGTTGGTCACCACCATATTGGCGCCAGGGATTGAAGTTTTAGTCGCATCAGAAAAAATTTAGTCGCTAATGCGACTAAAATGGTCACACCGAACAGCACCGATGTCATCCTGTTATAGAAGTGGTACACTTTCTGGGTAATATAGGTAGGAATAAACATTGGTACAATTGACCTGAACTCACAACTATTTTTACTGATATATAGCAGGTGGGTGTGCAAATGTAGATGTGATCGAGGTCTTGTTTGGTTGAAATGTTGGAATTGCATTAGCTTATTGGGCAAATTTGCATGTCAGTGCTTCTATCAAATCAGGGCTATGATCATTGTACATAGGTCGGCAAGCACGAATTGGCAAAAATGGCAGAGTAATCAATGTTGTCTTAATTAACCAAGGGGAATATGTGACCCACTCTGACGAAACCCGCCATAAGTTGCACTCAGCCATTTGGAGATATGGCGAGTCAAATTTGAGGGAGGGGTGAAAAACCTTGCAGATTTTGTTTTTCAGTTTTTAATATTTTTTGATTCCTTAATATGTTTGCTTTAACCTACCATTGAAATAAAATATTCTTTTACGTCTAAAGCACCCAAATCTAGCATTTTCTGTGCCAAACCAAGTCCTTTAACATGTCATTTTACAACTTTAAATCCATTTTTCTAGCATTTGCCTTTTCTTTATGTGTTGCTTCCCCCCTTCCCGTTGAAAGACAGTAGAATGAGGACCATGTGTCCCAGAAACATAATTTTGGTATCAAATGAAAGCTGAAAACCTATACTAAATGATGACATCAAAAACTCAATTTTCAAAATTAGTGCCTTATGTCTAGTTTTGTGGGATCAGGTCACATATATTTTTGTCCTTTTAAAGGAAGGTGACCTGATATATTTGGAAAATCAAATTCTTTAAAACTTATGTATAACATAAACTGTAGTCCCTTTCAAGCATTCATGCAAAAAGATCATGTAAATGTTCATTGTAAATTCGACTAATTCTTCATGGAATTACTGACATTTAATACAGCATAAAACTGGTAGTCTACAGTGTTTTTATTAATGATACTCGTCATGATCATGTAATAAATTGATATCAAATAAGAGATCATATTTTTCTAATTAACATACTGAAATTAGGAGTTCCAAATCGGTGCATTTCCGAAGATATCATCAAAAAACTGCTGAATTAGTAAAAAATGTGGTATACCATATTTGAGACTTTATTGGGCAGTTTTTGACGATTTCTTCGGAAATATACCGATTTGGAACGCCTAATTTCAATATGTTAATGAGAAAAATATGCGCTTTCGCCTGATACAAAAATCTGCATTTTGATAGGGTAAAGTTGGGGATGAGACTGTCAATCACCTTTAAGAAGAAAAGAAAAAACTTGGAAAAACTAAGCAAGTAAACAATATCTTTTTAGTACTTCCTGGAGTGCCAGCCATTTCTACTTTAATTGTATAGGGATTGGATCAGACTTCACATAATGTTGCTGTCAGCAGTCAGTAATACCAAATTGATAAATCCTATCAAGCAATTCATTGATGTCAGTACTGGTGGCAGCCATTTATTTATCTATTTCTTCTTTAACCTGAGACAAGCAATCAGTGACCAGCACTGTTCTCCCTTGCTGCCCAGGATACAACACAAACATATATTAAAATACACATAGAAGGCATGCAATTATTACCATAAAAATTATACACATACTAGCTACAAGAAAATAAAAATACATATGATAATTACATTTACAAAATGATGCATAAAAGAATAAGAAAATGTTTAAATTTACCCCACATAATTATGAAACGACATTTGCCCAAAAAAACGCATCGACTCACCCAGTGGTGAACATAGGCTCCCTCGCCAAGAAGAGGAAATCATGCACAGACAGAAAGCCCCCCCCCCCCACCAAAATCCTGAATGGCAAGGAAGTCCATATGCACCACTAGGTGTAACAGGAAAATGAAGCAATAAAATTACATGTTACTACATGTTCTTGAAAACATTTGTGTTGGCAGGTAGGGGATTTTTAATGTTTCGGGGAAGATCATTCCAGGCTTTAGCCACCCTGAACAGGAAAGTTCTCTTGCCAGTGCACATCTTATGAATAACCAAATTCCCAGAGGTTGATGATCTGAGAGTGTAATTACTATATATATGCATCAATACACTTAGTGAAAATATTGCACAGGTTGGGGGTACCAGCCCCCTAGACATTAAAAAACATTGAGACAGATTTGATATCTGCGACGATCAGAAAAAGTTTCCCAGTTTAGGGAATCAAAAACAAAGTGAGTTGGAGTGCACATTGGGACACCCAATGACTGCCATGACTGCTTGTAGACAGTAAGTGTGAAACGGTGACTCTCATGTTGTGGGTGATCTTCCTGTACTAACATATCTAATGGCGGTGCCCATGTCCAATTGACAAATTAATTAATATTTTTAATTTGATATTACTCACTGTTCAGTCAGGGAGTCGCTAGTGTAACTTGGGACCCATTTATACACCAAGGGAGGGGCAAATCACAACTGCACAGGTATGCCTGTGCTCAAACTAATTACAAGTTGTATGTTCTACTGCTATGCCACTCATGCTCACACGTTGACAATTACTACAGTAAGCCAAAGAATTAAGGTACCAGTTGTGTTCACCCCTGAATATCCTAAATAAAGACAAATATGTCCAAATTACAACAAACAGCCAATACCTGTACTCTTTAGCTCTGATTTAAGCCAAAGAATTAAGGTACCAGTTGTGTTTACCCCTGAATATCCTAAATAAAGACAAATATGTCCAAATTACAACAAACAGCCAATACCTGTACTCTTTAGCTCTGATTTAAGACCTTATTCGTTGAAATTGGTTGAGAATTAAAGAAACGGTGATTTAAAACCTAATTAAAAGTTGCACTTTTGTGTTCTAATCAATGCGAGCCCGGCGCTAGTTTTAACGTGCTAATCAATGGAAGCACGACGCTAGTTCACTTGTTCGCAAACACTTTCTGTACAATCAATACGGCATGCAATGGAGCAAACTGCAACGTTTAAATTGCCATCTTCTTGGGTTTTTGGATCGTTGTGCCTTTATTTCTTGAACAATTTCAACGAACGAGGTCTTAAATTTGAGCTAAAAGATTCAGCTATTGACTGCTGGTTCCAATTATGACATATCTGTCTTTGGTTAGGTTATACACTGGTGAACGTAACTGGTACCTTAATTTTTTGCTTACTGTATATTTTTTTAAACGCTACTAAAGAAAAGAATTTTTGTTGACAATTTTATATATATCTTTAATTATTAATTTTTTTCAGTGGTATTCATCAAAAAATTCAAAAGGAGAAGTGTATTACTACAGTGCAAATAGAGAGCATACTACATGGGAACTTCCAGCAGTGGTAAGTCATCCTGGCATCATAAGAAAATGCGTATATACGAGGGGGTATCCAAAAGTTTTTGACATCACCCAGAAGTGAAAGAGCTATACCAATGAAATTTTGTCAGTGTAATCACTGGTCCTTATGTACATTATGGTCCAAAAATGGTCTCATAAGTATGTTTACTTTCTTCACAGGTGACGCTAGATGGGAAGTAGGCGCATAACCTTTTCATGATAAGATCCTCCAATTTCTTTAGTTTTTTCACTTGTGGCCGCATCATCCGTAAGTGATGGACGTCCACTTCTTGGCTCATCTGTGAGGGACATGTGGCCAGTTTGGAAATTCCTATTTCAAAAAGCAATAGTGCCATATGATGTGCAATCATCACCGTAGATTGCTTTCATTTCATCATAGATTTTCTGAGCATTGTAGGCCTAACCCTTCAAATGCAGGAACTTAATCACGCTGCGTGCCTCAATTTTCACCATCTTGCAGGTTATGCGCCTACTACCCATCTAGCGCCAGTGATTACACTGACAAAATTTCATCGATATAGCTCTCTCACTTCTAGGTGATGTCAAAAACTTTTGGATACCCCCTCGTATAATATTACCTTTGATTGGTAAATATGATTGCAGCCACTGGCCAGGGGTAGTCGGCAAAATGTGATGTGATCAAGCAAAATCAGTCAGAAATCGAAAATATTGATTTTGAGATGTAGCCAAACAAAGGAAATATTTGCTTTTGTTACAAACGCAAATTTCACAGGGGTCAGATCAAAGGTCATGCAGAGGTCAAATTTTAGAAATGAATTTTCTGTACATTTGTAAGGGGTGCGAGACTCAAACTCTGTGACAACAAACTTAATGACCAGGGGAATATTTTGGAACACTTTGCAGGGGTCAGGTCAAAGGTTATCTGGGGTCAAATCTTATCATTTCTTTTTCTGAACATCTGTAAGGGGTATTTATGGGGCTTAATTTCAGTGACAACAAATCTCATGACCAGGGGAACATTTGGCAGGGGTCAGGTCAAAGGTCATGCAGAGGTCAAATTTTAGAAATGCATTTTTTGGATATCTGTAAGGGGTACAAGGCTCAAACTCGGTGACAACAAACTTAATGACCAGGGGGAATATGTTGGAACACTTTGCAGGGGTCAGATTAAAGGCTATCTGGGGTCAAATCTTATACCGTAATTTCATTTTCTGTAAGAGGTATAGGGGCTCAATTTCGGTGACCCGGGAAACATTAAGGTCAAAGATCAGGTCAAAAGGTCATTAAAGGGTTACATGCCTTGCGATTCCAAATTATCTCTAGTTTCCATTTGTTTTAGAAACTCTTTAGTTGCTCATCTTTTGAACTGGTTGTCCAATTTCAATGGAGTTTTCTGCAAAATGTAACTTAATTTTGCATAAGCTTTTTACTGTAACTGAACATTGAAAATGACTGATTTTGCTTGATCACACCACATATATCTATGCAGGTAATGTCCATTGGTATATCCTGGGGTTGTGGAAGATGCTCCAGCGTTCCATAGGCATAATCATTGAAATTACTATAAATATGGTCATTTTTGCGCACATAATTGTTTGCACTTTGCCGATTTTGAGTTACTTAGCCAGGGCTGTCAACTCTCACACATTTTCACATTCCCGAGCGCCGTGGCTCATATAATCATGGTACAAAATGAACATTGGAGTCTGCAAATCCCGGTACGCCTCTGTCTCACGCCAAGCAATTCCAAAAAGTTGACAGCCCTGACTTAGCTTGTTTTTAAATTTGTGATTTTGTGCATTTTGTTCTTGCAAAAAGCGCAAATATTAATCTTACACAAATATTTCCACTTTTACAGTATATATTGATATACAGTAAGTACCATAGCCATTCCAATAAGCGCCCATACCCCAATAAGCGCCCAAATTTTCAATTTACTAAAGGGTACGTTGAAGTGACAGTGATGATACAGTGAATAGCTGGAGGAGTAGAAGTGCTGTGTAAACATTTTTCTGCATAAAAGCTACAAAACGTCTTGCAGGACCCTTTTATAACGTATGTAAATAATTTGTCTCTAATAAATGCCCCTTAAAAAAAAATTAGGTAAACCAGGTAAAAAATAAGCACCCACCCAAAATGACTTTGTTAAGCGCAGTGTGTATGTGTTAAATATAAGCGTGATCCAATTTTGTGTTCAGGTTACCTTTTTTCCTTGGGCCATGTTACAGTTTACTTTTGTAACTGAAAAGAACGCTTAGATGCAAAATTAGATGCAAAGGCCTGTCTAACCGCAGAAAAATAAGCTTCTAGATTGAAATGAATACATGGATCCAGGGTTTCTGTACCGGAAGTCAGTTTGAATGAAATTACCCTATCATTGTATATCCTGGAACAAACTGTAATGTATGTCGCATGGGAACGCATACTGTTCGCTCTGCTGATCACATGGTGATGTGCGAACGGACACACTTTTAGAGCCTGCATGTTGTATTTTGGGAAGAAATTTCAATCAAACAGACACCCAGGATTCATGTACATGAATTCATGAAGTGAGGGATAGACGAGAAAGAGAGAGAGAAAAAGAGAGAGAGAGATGTAATACATTTTCAATTGTATGCTGTAATGTGTTGGTAGACTTAGAGGTACCAAGCACCCTGTTTTCAATTTGCCTCATTTCAATATCAATTTCTCAATAGATTCCTAATGCACTAAGACGGCAACACTCTGAAGACGAAAATCAACAGCAGTCATCACAACTAAGAGCTGGAATCAGGAACAGTCGTGGGGAGGGTCAAGTACGGCCTAATACCATATATGGTACAGGTACCTTTGGTGGTCCTGTATTGCTGTCAGGTCAAAGACCTGCATTTCCTACAGATAGTAATTTAGTACTGGTAAGTCTATGAAAGTGTTTACCCTAACTATATCGTATGTTCACCTCATAATGTCTTGCATGTACATCTAGTGATTTTTGTGTGGGACATATATGAAGAGCTTATTTCCAAACCATGTCCACGACCACATGTTTCTCATTTACTTGTGTGATACAATCACAATTACTTTGACAAGTTTGACATTAGCAACAATGAGTTGTACCATCAACAAGCCATTATTTACCATAATAATGCTGCATAACAATATGCAGTCTATTGTTCTCATTTGGGAACCAAAGGCATTACACAGTATTGTTACTGTGCATCCATCCACTGTTTGCTTTGTAATGGTGCATGAATCTGAAATTATAATACCTATAGCATCACAACCCATTGCAATAATTAAAAATTCAGGTAAGGGAAAATAAGTCCTACTATAAATATAAATGTATACCCCTATCTGTAGAAATTAATCAATGAGTTGCATATCAGTTGGATTATAAGATGACATTGTATCATATTAATTCTAGGTCACTTTTAATTGATTGATTTTTTTAAATTAAAGTCACAAAATGCTGTTTTTAAAGCTCTTTTTAATTACCCCATATGAAGTATGTGCTACATGAAAAGTATATAGTGAATTAAAAAGATATGCAAAAAACTGCATCCTCCCCCCTTTGTTGAAGTGTGATGCCTATACATTTGTCCAACTAAGAACATTGTTTCTCATCTCTAAAGTTAGAGTTCTGTAGTATGGCTCGTCTCAAGTTGAGAGTAATACCATGTTGGATGTCGCATTTACGCGGTTGTGTCACCAGCATATGGACAAACTAACTTCTATGTGTGTGACATCCAACATGGCATTATTCTTAACTTAAGAGAAGACAGACTTTAGCAAAGAGATTAGACATCAACAATTTGGACTTTGCCATATTTGTGTGTAGCTCATTGAGGAAGTACCTTTGGATTGTTTTGCCATTGTCATGCCTGACAAACCCTGATTTGAAAAGTTTGCAAGTTTGCATCCAACATTTAATTTGTTGTGCAGATAATGTGCCCAAAGCAAATAAGCTTACAGACACCAATTATTGTTCAATAAAGGGCATATTGCTGATAAATGTTGGAGGTACTTTTGGTCCCTTAACATGACAATCCAATATGGCATATTAACCAAAGAGTTCTTTAAATCTTATCTCCTTGAGTCCTAAATATTTCTCTTGGATAAAAGGAATTTTGCTCCTCCTTTACATCCATCGTATTTAAACTGAGTGAAATTGTTAAATGTTATCATGGTTATTTGATTTTTGGTTTCAGTCGTCACTTAATACTCAGGTAATTTATTGATATTTGTTTATTGGTGGTAGTAGTGGTGGTGGTTTTATGTTATCCATTTATTATATCTGTACCCTCATCACATTATTTCTTATTACTATCACATTATATTACTCTATTTGTTCTAATGTACATGCATCTTTCTACATTATGAAATTAAAACATCATACTAAAATTGTGAAGGGACATAATTTGAAGACATCATGCATGTGAAGATGTAAATCTGTGGATAAAAATGCATCGTAACCCTATCACCCAAAAATCTTAAAAGGAAAGCCACTGCACATGCATGCATCTATCCCATGTGTTGTCATGATACAATCACCCAAAGTCATATGCACAGAATTACCGGCTGAGCCCCTGTGGCTAGCGGTCGGTGATCTTATGCTTCACATGTGTGGGGGTCCACTTTGTTCATCTTCTATCCTATTCTGTTTCTTCTTTCCCTTGGTCCGTTTTAGGGTTAATGTGCTTATTGACTGTTTGTGTGTTCTCTTGCTTTCTGCAATCACAGACTTTTTAATTTCCATAGTATCAGACCTCAAGTGAATCCATTTAGCATTGCAATTTGCATGTCAAAGTTGCGGCTCTTACTGAAATGTCAACACACAGGAAGGTGCCAGGAGCAGTTGCTCGTCCCTCCTGTGTGGGGAATTCTTTCATTGATGGTGTGGGTGCCAGGAACAGTTGCTCCTCCCTCCTGTGGGGAATTCTTTTATTGATGGTGTAGGTGCCATGAACAGTTGCTCCTCCCTCCTGTGTAGGGAATTTTCTTATTGGTGGTGTAGATGCCAGGAGCAGTTGCTCCTGGATGGGGAACTCTGTCATTCATATTGTGGGTAAATCCCTTGTCATTTTAATTCAATCCATTGTTTACACACACACAGGCAGATAGATGCCAGCAAGGAATTCCCATGCTGTCCTCAGGTGTGGGCTAACTGATATGCGGTGGAGAATTACGGGCCCTACTTTAACATGGTGTAATACAAGTTTCAAAGTGGGGTGCTTTCGTGAAGATTAACATTATAATGGATTTCATGTTCCCTCTTGAAATGGATTGACAACCTGACTTCAATTGCAGAGTTCAATGTTGTATCAAAGATGGGGGAAACAATGTTGAGGTCTACATTCTGGGGACTGCTGGGAACATGCTGCACTTTGCCCATTAAGCTTGGATCAGTTGAGTTGTTTCACAACTGGCCCATCAGCAGTTCAACTGACCCAGTTCTTGCCAGACTCCAATTCTTTTTGATATTGCAAGCCCAATGGAAAATGCTAATGACCAGGGGAACTAATGGCTGTTTACAGCTTGGGTTACATCTCTTCAATTGACATCAAGCAAGTGCCACATTCATGCATTGTCTGGGTGGTATATTCTAACTATTGTTTTACCAATTATACTTACCAATCAATATGCTCTTAAAGGGACAATCCATTCAGTGATTTGCTAACCAAAAATAATCTTGATTTTGTTATTTTTTCAAAAAGAAAAAATGTCCTTATAAACTGTTTAAGTGGCGATATGTGTAAGCAAACCTGATATTTACCATCAAGGTGGGTTAAAAGTATGCACATACTTATGGCGCACAATTGAATCTGTCAAATTGGAAACTATAACAAAGGTACAAAGGTGATAACTGGGGATAACCACTGTTAAATTGATGTATTTGTGCTCGATCATTTGTACTTTTTGGGGCACTCAGTATTTTGCACAGGAATTTGCAGCATGTTTATCCCTTCTCTGTATACTTGTACTAGATACCTAGATAAAAAATTAGGATAGAGGACGGTATATTTAGTGTGTGTAAAAGTATGTAACAATATTCATAATTTAAGCAATTTCTCTTATTTATTCTTATCATATAATTTATTTAACCCAAGATTGTACCGTTAACGACACCTTCCTATAGCTGAGGTGACATGTGACAGCTGGTTGGCAATGAGCACTCCATGCTGCTTAATATGCAGTGCATCATATATTGTTGTGGACCTTTGCTTTGAAAACGTGCCTCAAACCAGATACAAAGCAATAGACCTTTTCAAATCTTAAGTTTTCCGAAGACAGCTGCCGTATGTTTTGGATGACCCCAATATATAATTTGGGTCATCAACTCTAACACAAATGCAACTATTTAGCCTGAACACAAATCTACATGAAAGACACGATTAAGCGTGGGGTCTGTTTTGTGGAAGAGGTTGATGTTTATGTCAATTTGTCCAAATCTTTAAGTGCCGAAAAATGAAGACAATTTGCATTTTTCTTTCTATTCTTGTTATATGTAGCAAAATATTTGACCTGATGACCCCATGTTGACATTAACTAAATAGCTGTATTTTCACTCAAAAGGGTACCGTGATTTGTGACATTTCCTGTCCGCCAATTTGACCCCCTAGGTTATTGAATAAATACCGCTCACTGCAACTGGTTTTCAAACTTATCTGATCTTGATTTGAAATGGTCTATAAGTTTATTGACCTGTGAAGTTGTCTTATGCTGACATTACTTGAAGCATGTCAGTAGATAGACCAGTTATGTGTGTATTAAACACTGCAAGCTACTGCATTCATCTCATCTATAGGTTCATCTCCTTCAGGTTACATTCTTATCTCAACAAATACAATTAATTACAGGTAATGACAGGGAGAATCTGTATTCGCGCAAAATTATGTTATTTGCAGAATTGGGCTTTTGAATCAGAATTGTCCCAAAAGTGCAGAATTTTTTTAATTTCCACAAACAAGCCATTTTCACTTCAAGAAAATCAGCTGGACAGGTTCATTTGATCATGGAATATCACAGAATCCTGCACATTTTACCATGGAAACATGGAAAACAGAATTTGTGGAAGCAAAATGAGCAATCCATTCGATCCAACCTGATTCTTCCACAGAGGGAGGGTGATTTTCAAATAGAGTAAGTTACTGTGTGAATTCCATTTAAAATTTGTACTCCCCCAGCGGAAATACTCCCCCAGCGGAAGATATTAAAAAATCTTGCACAGGGAGAGTGTGGACTTTAAATGGATTAGCTCAGTTTAGATTCTCCCTAGCCTTAATTCAAGGTATCATCTTGATTTGGGGCTATTAAGGAGGCTGTGTACTCTCAGACATGCATGTAGTAAAAGTGCAATAACTTTGTAATTATTAGCGCAAGATATAAAAGTATACATTTTATGAAGGCAAGACATCAATAAATCTTAATATAAATACAGATTTGGGGTAAAAACAACAATTATGAAGAAAATCACAAAAGTGAGTTTTTGGCAATATTTGTTAGGTACATCATAACAAAAAAACACTCTTTCCAAAATATTTTATTTTGTTTTTAGCTCAATCTTGAGGCTCCATTCCAAAAACGTTTTTTTTTTTTTTTGATATTGGCCTTATTTTTTGAGATATTGACCATATAAGGCATCAAATTGAACTTTTAAAATTCACAAGCGCCTATTGCACAAAATGATGCCTAAAATCGGAATTTAACCAAAATATACAAAAATGAGAAAACTGTTTCTTGAGTCGATCATGCTTTTTACGATGATCATATTTGCTTACCTATAGATGCAGTATTTCTTGAGTTATCGTTTACCTAAATCGTCATTTTACCGAGAAAATGAACATTGAAATAATGGCCGTTGAAGTTTAAAGTGGTCACATTTTGCACTTTCATCGAATCTCGCAGGAGAATGCAGCAGTTTTTATTTTTCTACTTTACATTACATAAACATTGGGTAAATCCACGGCCCTTGAGAAGTTTGAGCGAAATCCATTCATAACTTGATATTTAAATCGGGAAAGAACTTGAAAACCCACATTTTATCAGCTAAAAGCGGAGCCATTTGACCACTAGGTTTTGTGCTTCCATGGTGTTTCCATAAGATGCGCCACGCATGCAGATAAGCGTCAGCGTGATTTGTGCGTTAACAAATTTATGCTGCATGCAACGCGATGCGTTGTTCTTGCTGGTGTACCCTGCTGGTACAACAAAGATTTTCTTTCCTTTTCAATTTCAAACACGAGTGGAATAGTGAAGTAAAATCCTAAAAATATTGCAGTTGGAGTTTACAAATCTGGATTTTCATTCCTTGTATTTATAAAAAACATAACTAAGTACAAACATATCAAAAAAAACTCAATTTTGCGAAAGAAACAATGTCTAGAGTACACAGCTGCCTTAAGAGAATAAAGGTATTGTTTCAAGAATCTGTTGTGCATCCATCCTCTCATATAACACAGGAGTTTTTGTTACATGAGATACCAGGTGAGTTGTTCTTCACCAAAATGAATGGTGTCATGTGTTATACAAGATGATACATGTACAACAATGATTACAAACAATACCTTTATTCTCAGTCTTAAACACTTTTATGCAAATAAATAGGGTGTTAATATTAATAGATTATGGCTATGTGTCCCAGTGGTTAAGGTCCTGTGTTTGATCCTGGTGGAGGCAAATATCATTAACAATTATGCACTCTCTGCATTACTGTGTTTGAATATGTATACAGTGGCTGACAAAGACCTTGCAGTCAGTTCCGATCATTGTAATATGCCTGGCTGTTAATACACCTTGCCTTACCCTGAGCATCATGGGAGATAAATGTAGTGCTGTTTTAGACTTGAATCAAGAGTACTTAAACAATTTTGTTGTTTCTATTTGTAATTTGTTAGAATGTGAGGAGGCGATACTCGGATTTAGACGGGAACGAGTTGTCTCCAGAAGCTATGGCCAGAGAAAAGGAAGGTATCTTAAATCGTGCCAAGCTAGATGATGGAAGAAAGTCAACCAAAGTGAAATTTGTCAACTCATATGCAGTCCTCACAGGGTCAACATTAACTTTCTACAAAGACCAAAAAATAGCTGAGGTGAGTGATAGCAGTGATAGTTATATCATCAGTCACATAGCGTGAGTCATCCTATTTGGAGGGGACCAGCCATGATTCTAATGATTCTGGCTACTAATACAAGGAATGTTGTCCTCATTCATAATCTGATACTATCTGTTAAATGACGAGCGGTCAGAAATTTTGAGCCATATTATGTTTACGTGGTGATCTTGGGAGCACTGGCCCTGATTGGGGGCACAAGCCGTTTTTCAGCAATTATCCTATGCGATTTACTACATTTTCAAATTGATTGGGGGGCTCATGCCCCCCTGTGCCTTATGATGCTATGCCACTGTAAGTAGATTTTACAAAGTTGTAAACAAGAGAGTTGTTTTAGAGTGTTTAGAAGACTAGTCTCACACAAATCACTGCTGGAATGATGTCCCTTGACTAGACTGGGACTGGTCTCCAGGTTTCTGATTTGTCAGTATTGATAGGTATGTCATTTATTATAGTACAATAGTTGGGTTACAAGAAGTATCACAGGGACATTTCATTCAGAAGAAACCTGTATAATATTGGTTCTGGTTTGAAAGTCAAATTCAAAAATACAGTGATCATGGGGGATAATTTTGTTTTGAATGCTTCTGTTTCGCCTTTCATGATTCCAGTTCCACTGTCCGTTATTTACTGCCTTTTAATTGTACATATTCTGTTTCATTTATAAGCAGCAGTGAACCATTTTATTTTAATACAAAGTTTCTCTTTGTAAGCTTACTGACTTAGTCAGCTTATGAACGTCTGTAGCTCCTAACTGATGTGGCTATATTGTTCATACTTGTATTCTCTGTAAAAAAATCACTTTTGTAAAGCAAACTATCATTAATAAAGGCTGGAGGAAACTTGAAACATATGATGAAGTGCTCATTTTGATTGCTAATTAGCCCCGATATAGTTATGCATTAGAATTTGTATTGCATTTGGGGGAAAATGCATAACAAAACCTATAAACAAAATGTCCATGGCTACTCCAACCACCTCTTTTTGCTCAGTCCTGCATTTATGCTGGTATTTTTTCCTATTTCCATCTCTTCAACAGAGAGCTGGTTCTCCCATCGGCACACCAGAGTACAGTACAGCATTGTGGGGAGCTGAGGTAGAAATGCCTAATAAAAAACATGGCAAGAAATCAGGGACATTACAATTTGAGGTAAGAAAAGATAAACCTCAACTTCAGTTGGAAGTCCTCTTCTTGAAGATATTCATCAGGACTGCATAGATAGATTGTTATTTGTAAATTCCTCTTACATACAACCGTTTCGAAAACTACCAGTTTTCATTATCGATGCTATTGTTGCAGTGCTGATCTGCATACAGTTGATGTTTTCTACTGCTTAGCAACAGAGTTGCCAGCTGATTTTCCGTCAGTTATCAAGTCGTCAAAAATATGACTTCTGTTGTTATGCCCTTCATCTCAGTTCATGGTTGTGCCATGTAGTAAGAAAACTCCAAATCTCCACACTTTGATATCCATTTTGTTGTTGTAGGCTTTCCTTTTTGTATACTGTTTATATATACCGTACTGACACAAGTAAGTCCCACCTTTGAGTAAAGTCCCACCCCAATATTTCAAAAAATGCCACAAATTGTAAAAAAAATTATATATAAAAAAAAGTCTATTAATAATTTCAAAATGCATTGGATTTGTATCCATTTTGAAATCATTAATATACTATGACATGAACACAAATTATAACTTAACATATTGAAGACACTGTTTTTTGTTTTGTTTTTAAATTCGAGTATAATCCCACCCCCTAATTTTTGTAATTTTTCACCTAAAAAGGGGTGGGACTATACTCAGGTCAGTAGGTATGGTAAATATTTAAGATACATGTACTATAAATGAGAGAGAGAGAGGAGGGGTATATATAGTATTGAAATTCCTAATCTTGATGATACTGTGTACTTAAATTCTTGGCCCAAAGGTAATTTATAATGAGCATCCATAATTTATATGTACTTCAATTTATTTTTGTTCCAAGCTTCGTGAATTATCAGGGCAGACATTACTACTGCAAGCTGAAAATGACAGGCAGACATATGATTGGTACGAGGCTATCACAGGAGCAATTGAAGCTTTGGTAAGTCTGAGAATCCATCTTACAATTAATTTATCACACATATTAAATCAACTGTAAGATCAATCTGAAGTCAGGAAATCTTTAACATCATAGAGGATTTAAAGAATCTGGGCTTCGCCATGTTTGTATGTGGTTCTTGTTTGTGTTGTGCCGATAACACGTGCTAATTGCTGCTTGCAAAACCTTTGTAACACTCTAAAGCTTAAAGAAGCAAATTATCGTTGGCTATCGATATCAGGCTTGTGCCAATAAATGCTGAAGGTGCCCTGTGTTGGTCTCCATGCGTAATAAACCAATATGACAGATTTACCATAGCATTACACAGGGCTATTCTGAGTCTGTCCTTTTTGGGTTTAATCTCCTTGGTTACTGCACACATCAGGAATGTTCCAACTTCATACCTGCCAACTACTCCGATTTTCGCGGAGTCACTCCGATTTTCCGAGTTTTAAACCCCCGAAATTCGATGTCTTCAGTGGTCAGCCTGAATCCTCTAACATTCTATTAAATTTAGTAGATCCATTAAATTAGAGTTCTGGAACAAACCATATTTATTTTCTGGGAATTTAATCCACAGATTTATTCACAATATTTCGGCCCTAGTTGATTTTAAATGGGTGTTGACAAATTAGCAGCCACACCTTGATATAATTTGAGCCATCTGCTTATAGCTGTATAGTAGTGTAATGTAAATGTACTATAGCTTTCTATGGGAACTGAGTCTGTAACATTTGAGGTGGCATCAATGGAACAGTAATGTAGCACTTTAATGTGCAGGGTACTTTCTCAAGGATCCATTAGGTTTTATGAAACCAATCATTCTAGGGTGCTCATTATTTAAAGGGTTCTTATGGGCTACATGTTAATGCTTGTAGTCCAAAATGTGTGCTGATTTGTTAATGTGTCATTAGGGAATTGGGTTATTCCTGTTGAAATCCATACATCCCCTATAGGGTGCACAATAGTAATAAATTTCCCTATACTTTGTGTACAAAATGGCCTCTATTCAAATGGCTCTACCTACCTTACGAAGCGACTCAATTTTTCAAAGTGATGTTTTCCTGACTGACAAACAAACAAGCAAGTAAACAAACTAAATTAAATATATTGGTGGCCATTGAATTTTCGACCTACCGGACCACGAATGCAATACACTTTTTTCACCCAATTTTCAAAATAGAAGCACTTGTGATTTTACCTAGAAGCAGCTGGTTTGAGAAATACATGAAAAATCTGAATAAAAGACCAGAATCTTTTCCAATCTTGGCTGATGCTTAGATTCAAGCCTACATTTATTACCTGGCACAAATTTTTACCAAAATCTGCACAATTTTTTTGGTTTTTAATATTGATTTATAGGTGGGTAACTTTTACCGAAATGTAAAAACACCGCAGATCAGGACGGAATCCCACAAGAGACATTATTTGGTGATGTGAAATCTTCAGAAGACATGACCTTAATCTCCCACACAGGGGGTGTAATTTTCAAATGGAGTCACTCATTTAGGTAACCCCATTTGAAATTCACACTCCCTGTGTAGAAGATTAAGATCATGTCTTCCATGGGAGATGTATGATTTTCAACTGGAATAGCCCATTGGGCATCAGTAGTAATGTGGTTTTTAAAATTACAAGAAAAGAGGTTTGGGATTTTAATTTGATTTGATTTGATTTATTGATAATCCAGGCAAACATACATACAAAAGCAGAAAAAAAGCCAAAAAAATAAATAAATACAAATAGTCAACGGGGTCCCTGGTGGATTCCCTAATAGCGAACTAAATCACTTTTAAGTGGGTCTCTGATAACTCCGATGTTGACGAAAAAGAAAATATTTTATATGCAAAAAAAAATTGCAATATGAGTCATCAAGGAGACATTGAATTTATTCTGAAAAAGATCTGCCATTTAATTTAACCCCCTGAGCATTACCTGCCGATTTAACATTGCCGCTGATTGGTCAGTTACATGACATTTTCACTTTAATCACCAACCAGAATGGAGCTTTGCAAATAATGCACCCAAATTTTTTGCGTGGTGAAATTATTCTTACAATGTTGCTGATTGGGCCAATTGATAAGGCAAATTTTTTTTGGCCAATCGGCAGGTAGTTCTCATGGGGTTAACAATTGAAAGTGGAAAAGTGTCTATTTCAACCTCTTTGTGAGTAAGTAATTTAGGGCCATAGTATTGAGGAGTAGCTATCCTGCGGAAAGAAGATGAAATAATGGGGGTTAAGTTTAAGTTGTTGTTATTTGATTTGATTTATATTTTGTTGATTTAGAATCTCATGATATAAGTTGTTATTTTGAGCTAGTGACTCTTTGTAGATGAAGAAGCCTGCTACAATGCTGTCATGTCCTTATGTTTGATTTGTTTTATATTACAGGGACCAGGCCAGAGCAGGTATCATGCCCAGTTCAGTCCAGAAGAAGGAGAGTTTATGTTTTCCCACTCGGGCCCTGGTAGCGGTAGCTCGGCGGTCCTTGCGCCGGTGAAACTTGGTGAGGTTAACTTAAGGGATACAGTAAACCGCAATCTGATTGGCAACAAGGGTGGTTTGTATCGACGGGAGAGGCCTAGATCGGCGTATGATTTGCGCCAGAAGGATCTTCCCCCTGTATCCAAGTCTATGTCCAAGAAGGATCACCCCCTGTGTTCAAGAAACTTGGTAAGGATATTGTGTCAGGTGATATAGGCCTGATGTGTCTTGATTTTGAGGATTTGGGTTTTTTGTCGTTGTGGATTGCTTCTTATGTATTTGATGGTGTAGTTATGGTGGTGGGCTGGCGAGCATGGCAGGTGTATGCACACTACTTTCCACTAGCTATCTGCAATTAATTACAAATAACTCACTCATAAAGTTACTCACTTAGTACACACTCAATTACTATAGTATGTATAATATAAATGGAAGGATGGCCATAATAGAGCAAAGCTCCAAAGAACTATGACCACCCCATATAAAACAGCTACTCTTTTCCTGAAACATTAAAAATGATGGCATTTATACAGCACCTTTCACATGTATCAAAGCGTTAGAATATGTATGATCATTTCTCTGCATGGCGCTCATTGGACAATAGTCATAACAGCTCCCCATTTCACCCCTGGGTAGAGAGAGGCAAGTGAGGTAAAGCGCCTTGCCCAAGTGCACAACACGATGACACTCCCGGGACTCAAACTAATCCTCTGACATTCCTCATTCAAATGTTTCTCAATGAGAGAATTTAGCTTTTGGTGATGTATTTTTTTTTCATTACTTGCAAATGAATTTGGCTAATTTTCTTTACAACATTGAACAGGGATCCCAGGTTCAAATCCTGTAAAGGAATTAACCCCATTTTCGGCATGGTTTCTGACAATCGAGTCACAAAAATTAAAGACTTGGAACAAGTCTAAGCATTCAAAATCTTGAGTATATGCCTAAATTTTGCTCTGATTTTCACTTTTTTGTGTTACTTTAATTAAATACCGGTAGTTGGTTATAAAAATGAAGCATGTCTTTTCCAAAAATTAGAATGCATAAACTGAAATTAGTCTTAGTACAAGTCTTTGGGCTTGATTGTCACATCATACAAAAAACACATGTTTTTGGCCCTTATTTCCAAAAATTGGTCAAATATTAAATTTTGACTTTTATTAGTTAGGACTAACTAAAGGATTAGGATTTAGCTATGTTTCATTTGGTAAAACATGATAATATTTGTTTAATCCAAAAAAATTAGTGCTGTATTTTTCTGGAACATGGAGTAATTTCATATCTGTTCCAATACGAAAAGTAACAATTTCATACATGTTTTTCAAAGGTTACACCATATACTGCTAATTGTTGTGCTTTGGGTGCTTTTGTAACTGTTACACATCACATACATGATGCTTCTTGTAACACATAGGATACACATAGTTCACTAACCACATGCACTGCTACAAGCACACACTGCTTAGCTTGTATGAATGGAAACTTTCCGCATTTAACTATATCTTGCTATTGATTATAGGTTAATGAACGAGTATTACTTGTTGGGAGTGAAATTAGACAAAATAATGCACGAGCCCGAAGGGGGGAGTTCATTAGACGCATCAACATCAGCGCAAGTGCATTATTTTGTCGAATTTCTCGAGCAACAAGTAATACACGTTCATTAACCTATTTCATACACGAGAAGGAAAAAACATGTGATTTTTGCCGTTTTTATAACAAAATTATCACTAAAAATATTGGAAAAAAGAACCAAATATAAATGCATCAACCCGCCCAAATATGAATCAAGCCTACGCAACGCGAACACGTGTGCAAGCACTGCACGTGTAAGTACGCAATATACACAATCAATGCATGGTTTGGATTTTTCTAATGATTATTTTGATTGGTTCGCACTATCTAAGAGTGTATGAAAAGTAAAATAATGGGCATTTTTGGATGTGATTTTAAAACAATTTCTTTCTGAAACTTTTGCACTTTAGTCATGTTTAACAATGGTCAATTAAAGATCAATTATGAATGTTGAAATGACAACTCTGTATGTGTTTATGTCAAAGGTCAAATGTATGTGGACGAAACTATTAAGCAGATGCAAAGGGAGATAATGTTGATTTAACTTTAGCATAAAGAAGGAAGAAATTTTGATCACAAATAAAAAATATAAATGGTTTTATATAAAGTCACAATATTTTTGGGCATGAAATTTCCTTGATTTTAATAAAACATTCATTTTAGCAGCATATAATTGTCTTAAAAATTGATACATTTTCTTAAAGGTCTTCAGGGAAAAATATTTGGGAGCAGGAAAATTTGTTACAAATCCATGTCACTCATGAAATTGATGACATTTTAATGCATACAAACATTTCATGCTTTATAGTGGATCCAAAAGTGGATTGAAATGAAAACAATTTAATTGTGAAAGAAGATTGAGATTTACAAGTGAATACTTGATTTTCTTCATCAGATCTGCAAGACCCCTCAACATTGATGATTGATAGGATGATCTGTTTCAAATACATGGCACACTTGTGCAACTCAACTGCAAAGTTGTGATATGTACTCATTTGAACAAAAATTCCCCAAATATGCCAACCATTTTTATTCTTGATTGTGCTGGGTGTCACTGAAAGAACTGTACCTTGGGAAAAAGAATGGAATAGTGTATGATAATTGAGAATACACCAGCTCTCATATATTTTGCTTAGCTTATATTTAGCACCCGCCCCATTTACAGGTTGCAAGTTGACAGGCACCTGTTGTATAGTAGCTCAATCAAACATCACACCGTCACCCTCATAACCATAACTACATCTCTTTTGATGTATTCCACAAGTTAATGAAGGATGCAGCTGGAAATTTGATTAATTATGTGTTTATTACTCAGAAAATCAAAATTGCAAATGAGAAACATGTAATAATGACTTAGGCAGTTTGGTTATAAGGGTGACGACACACTTTCTTTCCCGCTTTAGCATTTTGGTACACCAAAGTATCCTTATGCAAAACAGCCCATTTGCAAGAATTTGCAAATTTCATTGATTGAGAGGGGTACTTTTCTTAAGCAAAAATCACAACATAAGGCTTCAGAGTGAACACTGATATGCATGCAATTGTTATTTTCTATTTAGATTTCAGATTTGGTTATAAGAGACCTGAAACGAAAAGTGGTTAACTTTTGTTGCCTTCACACATAACACCCAGCTGATAGTCATAACCATTCACTCAATATAGTTATTGGAAATGTAGTTGTAGCACCTTGCCTGGCTTTGCTATGTATTTCACATACCAGTGTTGTGTCATGTGTGATTAATCCATCATCCCATAGTCAGTGTTAGTCTTCATGGTCCATGTCATATTCCCTGATAACAGTTGTACATTGTGTACTCCGATGGTTTGTGTTAGTTGTATTTAGTCTGTTGTTAGTTGTGTACTATCATTAGGAGGTTACCTAAGGTTTATTATATATAAGTTATACTGGATGTGAGCTTGATTGTACCAGATTGACCTAATGATAGGACTGTTTGCAGCTGCATTCCTCTTGTGCACAAGATCAGATTTTACTGCTTCCCTGTGATGGATCAACTTTGTAATTTCAGGGCATCATATTGTTTAATTACTTGGTCCAGAAATGCCCATTGTGGTTGATTCCTGTGTTATGTCTCAGATACAATAGTCATAATGAGGAGAAAAGGTACAAATGTGGCAAACGGATGTAGAGATTCATGTTACTCAAGAGGTTAGTCTGAATTATATGAACAAATGAGTGACTTTTCTGTCTGGTACACAATATTTTGGGCTATCTTATTTGAGATCCCCCCCCCCCCCCCCAGATGAAGATGAGTTTACTATTCCACTTTCATGTGAACTAAAACTGGAATGTTTTGCTCAATTTATCGTAAGATTCAGTTTCAGATTAGGATTTTGCCCATTTTATTTGGAATTCCAAAATTGTCCATACCTTTTACACTGGTTTGGATGAAAATTGCCCATTTCATGAAGACTTACGATCAATCTTACACTTGATATATAATAGGGGATTACATGTTGTAAATCAATCGTAAGGCTGTGTAAAACGGGCCCTGTAATGACTAAATCTGTTGAATCAAATTTGAATTTCAAAATCTTTTGTAAGGGGGATGTGGTTTACAACTGCATGGAATAGCCATTTCATGTTCTGGATCCAACTTCTATGCCCATCATATGGATTAACTTATAGTTTGATAAGCTCATAATTGGCAGGAATTGTTAGGCTTTTACCGATACGCTGACGTGATGCTTCTGGCGAGATGTCACAAGACAATTCTCAATATAAAAAAATATTGATATTAAACCGCACTGTTATAGGCCGGCTGATTACGAGTTGATAAAACTAGTAGTGTATTTTCCAGTTGAAACCTTCACCTGTGCTATGTAGATCTGTAAACTTGAATTGTCAAAAAGTGAATAAAGCAATTATACATGTGTACGGGGCACAGTGACATCGCCCCGATATCTTCATAGTAGAAATCGCCATGGTAGGTTGAATCCACAGCCACCTATGACCATTTTATTAGGACCTTATGAGATGCATATTATTAGCGAAGTGACTTGACTAAGGCTACTGACAATCCGGGTAATTGATTTCTCGCTCTGTGAGCAAGCTTGTATACGACATTGCGGTCAATGGTTATACTCTCTCCACTTGAGTGAGTGCCGCTATAGCCTGCTGCGCGCTGTAGTCCATATAGGACCAACGCAATATAAAATTGAGAGTTTTGGTCAAATTTTGACTTCAAAGCGCACGGCCAATTTTCAAAGCGCACGCTAACGACTATAATATCTGTTCAACACGTATTTTCAAGTGTATGAGACCACATCTGGTTTCTTGAGAAAAATTCATTTACGGAGATATTCATCATTTTGTAACCCAGTATCCGAAGATTTTCGTCTGATATCAAAATCGTGCATAGCAATTCACGTGTATGGATCCCGTGTATTCATTTTAATGTCTCTGCTGCACCAAATAATTATTAGCCAGGCGATGTCGGTGTGCGGGGGGCATGTACAGTAAGTTGTAGGTATTATGTCTATATCATTTAACATTGGGTCTGTCTCAGTGATCCAGATAGATAGATATTCACCGTGTCCCATGTCTCATGTGCCTGATTTGTGGGTGATGTGTGATTTGATCTTGTTGGACTCTCTGTGGTTGAACCTGAAGACAAGGAAGCTGTCATGTTTGGAATTAAGGAAGCTGTTTGTCATCCAGTGTATTCTCACATATATTCACCATGTTGGTTACATATCCTCTCTCTTTATATATATTACCCCCATATCCCATTCATTATTACCTAACTCCTGTCTACCCAACTTACTGGTAGGTATAGTGTATGCATTTACTTATTTATGGGGATGTTATGATATGAAGAGTCCAATTAATTCTCATTACACACATGCAAGAAACAATATATCTTCAATTGTTGCAAAAACTCTTTAGAAATGTCTCGGTTTCAAAAACTTGTATCAAATTCAAGTTGGATAATAGTGATCTGATTTTTTGAAGCATTGAAAGCAATATGTTGAGCATACAATATTAAAAAGTGTGAGAAAGAAGGGCAATCATTTTAAGGTATATTGTTGTTGCAAATAACATTTACAATGCTTTCCAAAACGATGATTACATGGATTTGGTTCCTACATAATTGATTTGTGAAATCAGATAAGAGATTAAAAGGATCGCCTGACCATCATATCTTGAATTCTGTATCCAATGTTTTTTTATTAATAAATGCAAATAATTAAAAACAGATAACCCAATTTTTATGAACATTTGCTTAAACACGACCTAGGATATCAAATACTCCAGAAAGCATTACATTGTGTGTGCAGACTCCTTGCCTACTCAATAAGAGAATTAAGTGAAACACTTCATATCAGAAAACAAAGCAACTTATTTCATAATATTCATGTTGTTGATGAAGGAGTATTTACAAGCTGTGTCAAAATGACTGGTACCCATCAGTTTACAGTGATTATGGACAAGATTTACACATAAAATTCAACATAAGATCAAGTTATATTAGAAAAGGTGATAAAACTATCAATTACATATCGGGAGTAAAAAGCAGGCTTGTGCATTAAACATCAACACTGACAGGTACCACGATTTGTGATACAGCTTGTATTGTTTTATTTACCAAATATAACTATAAAATATTTAATTCATTTAACGGACACTTCCTGCTAATTATATTTAATCATGCTTCTCATTTGCAAGTATATATTATGTTCACATTCAGTACTCACATTGCAATATTTATATATTTATTTTAATCATTTCATTGCTTTTTAAATACTTTTGATTTTCAATTTGCATGTATTGCTATTAAAATTGACAGCTTATATAGTTAGTAGATAATTGTGAAGCAAAGTTGATTTATTTCCCTAAGATTTCATTTTTTAACTGAAACATATTTTAGGTTTCTGAAAATATGTGGTACAGACCAATTAGTCAAATTTCTTATGTTATAGTCATTACTCAAATTTAATGGAATGGTGACAGTTTTACATATGCTAAATAACTACCAAACAAATTCAAATGTACTCAAAGCCTGTAGTTCTCCAGATATATCTCAAAATTTGCATATGTGACACGATCTGGTCCATGGGAGCCAAAGGAGGCATTTTTGAAAATTGAGTTTCTGTAATTATTACATTATACATACAATAGGCTATCATTTACTGAAAAGGTCTAGCATACGTGGTTCTAAAGTTATGAAGTTTTTTGATGTCTATTTTCTTATGTATTTCATTGTTTTTTACTCCATATTTTTACCTTTATCTCAGTTTCAAATTTGCCGCCTTTGGCCCCCATGGGCCAGATCGTGTCACATACATGTATGAGCTCTATACTGAACAAGATCCACTAAAATAAACACAATAAAATTTGGGTTTTAGCATATTTTGCTCTCAATTTGGAGTAATTTATCATTTAGAAAAAAGCAAAAAGATTAATATTTTTATTTGTCCATATTTCTTTTACTTATGTTGCTTATACGTGTATATATCAGATCTTTTTTATCATGAAGTTTAATTTTAATTTTAATCACATTTAACTGTTCCAGTTGGTGACTATCTGTACATGCATAAAGCAGACTTGAATCAATTTTGTTATGTCTCAGATGACTCTGTGGAACAGATAGTAAATGACTTGTCATTTCATTTTGCCAGCAGTTTTCAAGAATTATTTAAAATCATCTGCAAAGCTATTATGCTCACTTTATGTTTGCTGATTTCCTGCAACTTTCTATTTCATCACTTCTGCTGACTTCAGGCAATCTGAGCAATCAATGGAGCAGTAAGGTGCAGGGAACCAGTATGACTTAAATGCTGTGTACTGTAGATTATGCCACTCTGCATATACATGTAAATTAACAATTCATTTCATTTCTTGCTACCTTTTCACCTCCAACAGAGAGTAATGATAAGGAAAAGAACAAGATCAAAAACAAGTTAAAGAGCTTCATTACACGCAGGCCGACAATAGAAAGCCTTCAGAAACAAGGCATCATGCGGGGTGAGTGAGTTCATTGATTGGTATTTGTGAACAATAGTGTCCACATTGATTTGAAATCTCTCTGAAAAGTGAAGCAAGATTAGTTGGTTTTAAGGTTCTTTTAAGTGTGATTGAAAACAATTTCAGTGTTCACACCAAATACATGCTTACAGTATATAGGCGAATTTGGCTTCAAATTACCCATGATGCATCACCACCGTGATTTGATGGATATTTGACAGCCAGAAGGGAAGGAATGTTGCATCCTACAATCGAGAGTAAATGCCGAGTGATAAAATGCTGAAAGCAGCCATGCACCAGGGATTGTTTCCCTGATCAGGGGTTGCTGAATGCGGCCATACACCAGCAGCGATCAGGAGTTGCTCTACTTTATTTGGAGTTAGGTAGTGACATAACTGCATGATTCCATGGTTTACAATATCTTATCGTGCGCGATAGCCTATTCTTGCAGAGCGTATACACACACATACAAGGGCGGTTTGTTGACTTTCTTGTGGTATAACAGTGTTGACTTGACTACCAAATTTGAGGTGATGAATCAAGTTCAGAAGCCGCTGGTATAAAAATATGCCAGCAAATTAACATCGTATCAATAAACAATGAGTGGGATGATGGAGTGACCTAACTGAAAATAGTGATCCTACTCTAGTGACTGGTTAGTATGATAGCATCATGATTGATAGAAGCTGCATGCCCATCACAAACAAAATGGTCTAGCGTTTAGCAGTCCTACAATACTTATATGACACACTAACAGGACACTGAAGAATCATGCATGGTAAAGTATCTGTATATTATACTTCACTACATATAATGTCCAAATATTCCTTGCCATGGAATGCTATAATTCCTTGCTTAGATCATGTAGGCCAGTCTAAGTAAGGCACACACAAATTGCTTGTTGTACATGTACATACATTATTACTGACATCATCATTGAAATATGTGTGTGCTGCTTAAAATCATTCACAAACCATATTACCTTAGTGGACTCATGGACTCAAGAATACTTATGAACTTAACAGGATTCATTTTTCTTAGCATATTTTACAGCTGTGTTCATATGCAAATTCATATAGAATCTTTGACTCATAATCAAAGGGTTTGCTGTACGTAGGTATACAATCAGTACCAAATAGACAGGAAATGTTGGGTTCTCATATCTCCATGTGGAATATAATGAAAGACAGAGATAAAAAGACTTGATCGCGTCTGACGTCATCAAACTCGAGCAGGGTTTGTTTTCAAGTGTCGTGATGATGACTTGCTGAACGTGTTGGTATAACTGGGTGCCTTATTGTTAATTTTGCACCTTCAAACATACAAACCATCTCACAAGTTATGTCTTTATAGTAGGAAACTTTCTTTCCTGAAGGCACCAATGCCTAGAAAAGTTGCTTTTTGCCTTGTAAAGTATGTACTTTTTCGCCATTTTCTGCTATTCCTTTTCTCTGATCGGCACCAGATAAATCGGCCTTCCTTTTACGTGCTATTAATCAATCAAGAATCGTAGGGAACTTGATTGACAGTGACGTCAGATGCGATAAATCTTTCATTATAGTGAACCAAGTGATGCGTTTTATTATATGTTGCATTTTTTGTTGCGATTACCCTGTTAAGTATAAATTGCCACCGTAACGAAGCCTGATTAGTTACACCAATAAAAGTAGAGCGATAGGGTGCATTACTACATGGAAAAGGGTGCATTACATTTAGGCAGTTGATATTGCTGGCATCTCTACAGAAGTATTGGCATGTAATACCTGTGGCAAATAGTATAGCCCCAGGTTTGTGGAAACTGCTGCAATAATGGGTATCAAATTAATTATGCCTTACAATTTGACTATTATTTTCTTTTCCATTTCAGAGGAAAATGTGTTTGGTAAACAGCTTGCTCATCTGTGTGAGAAAGAGAGAACAATGGTGCCTACTTTTGTGACTAAGTGTATATCAGCCATTGATAAGAGAGGCCTACAAGTAGATGGTATCTACAGAGTCAGTGGCAATCTCTCACTTATACAGAAACTTAGATTTCAAATTGATCAAGGTAAGGTTTCTTGGTATTACTAACTTTTCATATGCAGTTATTGTCCTTGTATTATTCAATAAAAAGAGAAAGGGTTTTTAAGAGCCAGTATGTAGCATTTTGCGGTTGACACAAGCACAATGACAGTTTTCCACTGCAGGTGAAATATGTGCAAAAAACATTGAGAAGAAGAACAAAGCCCAAATAAAGGTAATCGCTTAAAGGTTACCATCAAAATAAAGGTTAACATATGCCGACTGCTCAGTGCCAGAAGTGGGTAGGTGCCATGTGTAGATGAGTACAATGCACTTACCCACTTCTGGCACTGAGCAGTCGATGTATATGTGAAGTTGGTACATTAGTTAAGGGCATATAATATAAACATGAATAAATGCATTGTTTTGAATAAGTTGAAGACCCCATATTAAAATGAAGTTATAAAATCACACATAGTTTTTGTTCTCATCAATGTTATATGCTTATTTATACCTGTACTGGCCAAGGAAGATATAATATACCAGGGGTCCAGGCTCAAATCCTGGTCAAGCATCTGTTGTGTCATGTAACACGGGCGACATCATTATTTTTAGCGTAAAACAATGAGGAGAATTTTATCCTCATTCTTAAACACTTCAATTCAAATAAAAATATCATATGTATACCAAATTTTAATCAAATTAAATCCTGCATTTTACAAGGAATTACCTAGGGCTTAAAATCGATCAGTCCTGTTGTTGCTATGGGCCTCCAATTGGTTCAAATATCGAGTACGCGTATAGCGTCAATGCACAGGCGCTGAACCATGTTATATCATGTCATATCACACCGGGAAGAACCAATAAAATTGCAGATTAAGTGTTTTATTTTGTAAAGCATTTGAAATAAAGCCTGCATAAATTTATTTCTGTATTTTTATTATTTTGTAGAAATTCCAGTTGACTTTGATTCATCCCCGTACAAAGAAGACATCCATGTGCTCACAGGTGCCCTTAAGCTTTACTTCAGGGAATTACCAGAACCAGTGCTCACCTTTGGTGCCTATGATCCACTCATTGCAGCAATTCGTAAGTTATTTTTAAAATTACTCCAAATGATGTACAGCAGTTTGTGATCTGTTATGCTTCTTTGTTTGTTTGTTTGTTTGTTTAACCAGTCGGTCCGGGCAGATTCACACTTGGGTTCTGCTGGGACCAGGCTCGAGGCCAAGCTGAAGTTGCTATAAGCAATTAATGAAGAGGAAAAACAAACAGAATTGAAGAAATGCATCCGGGGCATCTGCATGGTTTGCTTTGCTTTGCAAAGTAAACCACACAGATGATGCGAACGCATCATTGTTAAACAGTGATGAACAACAGCAAAAAATAATTGAATCCCTTTCAACAACAAAAACAAGCTAAATATAATTATGATAAACAGAGATTTTAAACAAATCTCTCATCAAATATTTGACTTACTTGATATTTCATCCCACATCAATTTCATCAGAAAGTGAGGTAGAGCGGTAAACACCTAGTTGTGTGACCCACAGGGTAACCTATGACTTGATGATCGGTTTGTAGATGCCAGATAGCACATGTCTCCCTTGTCTTGGTTGAGGTCTAAATATATAACTCGCGTGATTATTTCATGGGAAACATGAGCATTTATGTTATAGAAGAGACCTTGCTGAAAGCAAAACCACATCAGATTGTCATTCTACCATGCATTAAGAATTTAGGTGCAGACAGTTTTCAAACTTCACCCCTCCTTTCACATTGGCAGTTTTGATATTTCCTGCCCAGAGATGATTCAAGAAACCAACTTCAGGTCACAAGACATTGTATAATTATGTCATAAATCAAGTGATAATCATATACACCTTGTTGTACTAATGCTGGGCACTTACTGCATTATTTGTTCCTGAGGCTTGTGGGTTTATTCCTGTGCATTATACACTATAAATCACAGAGTTGTTTTTTTTATATGTGGCAGTTAACCTGCTTTTTTACTTTAATCTTGTTAAGGGCTGGGGTATGAACGTTTGGACAGTATTTATTTTGGGACATCAGAGCACATCAGACATATCGAATTGCATTCTGAATACGAAGAATGTCATTCTGATATCAAATAATTTTCATTTTTGAAATTCGCAATTTAATACACATTTTATGGCAAATCATGAAAAATTGATATTTTTGATATTTAACAGTACTTGAAGTAAACTTTATAAATCTGATGATTTATACTTAAAGTGTATGTAGGTGGGATGAAAAGCCGACGATCAATTGAAAATTTTGACCTTTCATTATTGAAGATATGGATTTTTTTTCCCAAAACACCAAAAAAAAATAGGTCTTTTTGGGAAAAAATCCATATCTTCAATATGAAAGGTCAAAATTTTCAATTGACCGTCGGCTTTTCCTCCCGTATACATACACTTTAAGAATATATCATTAGATTTATATAATTTACCGAGGACTGTTATATATCAAAATTTGAAAAATATCAAATTTTTATAATTTGTCATAAAATTTGTATTATATTGTGATTTTCAAAAAATGAAAATTATTTGATATCAGAAAGACATGCTTCGTATTCAGAATGCAATTCGATAGGTCTGAGGTGCTCTTATGTCCTACAAAAAATGCTGTCGAAACGCAATAAACGCTCATTTTAGATCCCTTAATGGGGTAAATAATGGAATGTGGGTGGGATTTTAAACAAACTTCACAATGAAACATCTGATTTGGACAAATATCTTTCTTCATTTGATGTGTATTACAGGTTTACCAGACAACAATGTTAAGTTGAATATATTTAAAGAAGTGATGCGGACATTACCCAGGGTCAATTTAGAGTCACTTAAAGTGCTACTAGAACATCTCTCACGGTAAGTCAGTCAATCATAGAATAAATAGATTAAATAGTATAGAAACATTCTGTAATCTCAATTGCTCCTCAAATTCAAACAAAGACAACAATTTCATCTCTGTATGTTATTATTGATTATTGGGATAATACATAATGAGATATTGCTTTGAGTATAATACCTTATATCCTTGAATAGTCGCCCTTGGGGGGCGTTGCATTTTCCAAAAGAGGGCGTTTATTAGAGGTCATTTATAGAACAATAATTCCCGTTAAAATCATTAGGTAAGCTTAAAACTCATGATGAACTATGAACTTAGGAACGATGACTTCCGGTTTGCTTCCGGGTTTACGGACAATAGTGATCGTGTGTGCACCTTGGTAAAGTTACTACACAAGATAGCATGGAAATATTAGCATTTTTGAAACATCTTGGTTGGAAAAAAAATGGTGGGGGGCGTTTAATTGAAGGGGGCAACTATTTGAGGATATACGATGTGTAAATATATATGTCCCTGTTTGCTCATTTTAGAATTATAAAATGTTTTTTGACAACCAGGAAACTGTTGTGTTTGCTGGGTACATTTACATGAAGAAATTTATATCATATTTTGTGATTTCTGACACTGCAGAGTAAAATAAAAATCTATTTGTGTGAAAACATGTTGACTGTTAAAAACAAAATTAAAAAAATATTACTGCTAATTACAGAAATGTTTGTTTACTTTCTCCAATTTCATTTTGACAGCATCGTAGCCAATTCTCAGCATAACCGTATGACGGCTCAGAGTGTAGCCATAGTGTTTGGTCCAACGCTGATGTGGTCACAAAAAGAGTCCTTTAATATTGCAATGAATATGGTCCAGCAGAACCAGTGCATAGAATTCTTATTGACAGAGTACAAAAACATATTTTGACATGGCTGCGGAATTTTGCAACTTGGACACTAGAGCATGGATGCTGCAGATGGGTGTGGTATGGCTACTTGAACCAGACAACATTGCCTTACATCGGTGCAGAATTTGAGACGGACGAGTATACCACACGTAGCAAATCACAAACATCAAAAAGTGATCAGAAATCTTCAAGTTGCCCAAAGCATTTTATTGTGCGGTGGGTGGCGTTATGCATGTCATAAGGTTGCTGTTTTAACTTAACCGTGTGCCTTACAGGTTTATAATCATTCAATCAGGTCTAAGAAACATACAAACTTTTGTGATATATGTATGAGGAAGCATTGATGTATTAACAGTCATACAATTCACGCTACTGGATGATTTGAATAGTTAGTTGGCATTGTAAGCATTTGATTTCCTGTAGTTGAATGATTTTACCAAGTGCTATAAGTTATAATGATCAAAGAAGTTAGACTGTGTGAGTCTGCTCCAAATAGCCCTCTGTGTAATATCATGAGAAATCCACTGGCCAGCTTGGATTGTCACACATAAGGCTCAACATAAAGTACATCTGTTATTTGTAGTCTAAAAGGCTCAAAATTGGCGTCTTTAACACAGAGGCATTATATACAAAGGTTTACCCAATTATTGCTTCATAGCAAATATAATGTGCACAGTGCTTTACAAGTAGATAGCAAACCAATGTACACTAGGAAGCCAATTGTGCTGGGCAAATGGGGGAAACAATCTGCATGTACATTATTGTGCCCCAGTGGCGTAACTAGGGGGCAAGGGGGGCAACGTGCCCCGGGCACCACTTTAGGAGGGTGCCGAATTGACCAATTCATCATCAATTCTGCACCCCTTCAAGCGGTGAAAGTCAAAATTTTTGCATTTCAACACAAATATTCATTTTGATCAATTTATGACTGATCAACTTCATTATAACCAAAATTAATTAGTGGTATTTGTGCAAATTTTCTTGTGCTCCACGCTCAATAGTTTTCAAGATTTTTTTGGGAGGGGGGGGGGTGGAGGGGCGCCACTATATATCCTTAGCCCCGGGCGCCACAACCCCTAGCTACGCCACTGTTGTGCCCTGCATGAGTACAGATTCTCCTTGTCTATACCATTTTCACCCTGATGTGGCAGTGACATCTGGGCACATTTCATTGGGCACAGCTTCAAATCACTAGCGGTCACTCAAAGCGCTGGCACACCTAAAGACACTGCAATAGATGCGTGCACGATTCGGCTGTCTCAACATGTTGACGTCACTATAACATCGGGGTGAAAAATGGTATAGCCCCGACATCTTAGATAGATGGATTCAGGATCGGTTGGTTCAGGCTTGAATATTTTGTTAAGGTTTGATCACAATTACTCTTCCCTTCCATCTGGTAGAAGAATGTGAAACAAGAAATTCCAAGATCAGTGATTGTTTCTCATTGCTTATCACAAGAGAAGCTGAGAACTAGGATTTGGAGTATTGTGTCTATTTATTTATACCATATATTGGTGTCAGCACCTGCTCTAGCTTCTTAACCCCATGAAAACTACCTGCCGATTGGTCAAAAAGAAGTTTTCATTATTAATTGGACATACTTCCCCTGTAGTATGGCTTTATCTATATCTTCCACATCTGGAGTGAGTATTTTAAATGGAAGTTACCCAACTGTCTATTCTATTTGAAACTTATACTCCCTCTGTGGAAGACTTAAGCTAAATCTTCCACAGGGGTAGTGTGGATTTTAAATGGAATAGCCCATTATGAGTAGGATTGTTGTAGATAATAAATAAACTGGTCCCAAAAAGTAACTTACCAGGTAAGAAATTCGTCTGTCAAGTTCAAACGACAAATCGTATTATACTGAATAGCATATGAGTGGAAGCGGTGTACATTTATGCGGAGTTTGACACCTCATTTGTCGCAAACAGATCAAAACTTTTGAAGTTATGCTCATTTGAACAAGCCTACTATCAAATTTGAAAGTTGCAGGTCCGCCCCAATGAATTCACACAATAAACAGACACATGAAAGGATGTTCAGAACTTTTATTCTTCATCCTCACAAGAAGCAATAGGAAAGTTAGCCATGCAAAGAAGAAGAGGAGAGCACTGATTACACCTGTATACTGCCAACCATCTCAAGTGGTATGAGTGCAACTTTCATTCCAGTGGATAGGTTCGGTTAAATAAGCATAACTTCAAAAATACTCATCCGTTTGCAACAAATGAGGTGTAAAATTGGCGTCAATTAACACTGCTTCCACTCATATCCCATTTAGTGTAACACAATTTGTCGTTTGAATTTGACAGACAAATTTCTTACCTGGTAAGTTTCTTTTTTGGAGCAGTTTAGTTAATTTTGTTAGCCAAATCCATTTGAATTTTGTTAGAACATGGCACCATGTGCCACCACATTTCTGGGTAGTCTTGTGTTGGATTCTGTGTTTGGGCTTACAGCCACAAATAATACTTTGCATGAGAGACAGTGTAATTGTGATCACATCAGTTACAAAGAAAATCACTAATAATAACAGGGTTCCTATGGTCCTTGAAAGTCCTTAAATTTGAAAATACCTTTTCAAGGCCTTGAAAGTCCTGAAAATTTGCACAAGGTCCTTGAAAGTCCTTGATAATTGGAATTTTATAATTTTCACAAAATTTAGGGAGTGGAGAGGAGCTGTCACTTTCGTTAATACACAGCTTTTTGTGTTGTAGTAAGTCCTTGAAAATCATGCTTTTGGACCTTGAAAGTCCTTGAAAAGTCCTTGAATTGTAAAGGCTTCAAGGTGCAGGAACCCTGTGTGATATATTGATTTCCTCAAAAGGAGTACAACCCCCACATACACACTTTGCTCTTAATTGAATTTAACAGAGATCTATTAATTGTTTGTTGTGTTTGCAACATATATATTTTTATCAAAAAAAACTATTTTGGTGTAAGTTGATATGTATATGTTATTTACAGTAATTTATTATATGAGATGCTTGGAACAAAGTGCATAGTTCACATTGAAATTTTAATGATTAAATCTATGCAGCAAGTTTGTTCTCTATTGGAAGTTGACCTTTGACCTTCAACCTACACCATGAGGTCACTTATACTCAAGATTAAAAAAAAAAAAAAAGAAAAGAAGTTTGTCTCAAAGCTCACGAGAAATTTAAAAACAAATGCGAAGTCCGATTTTTGCAGATTTTTTTCTGGAAAAAAATATAAAAAATTTTTGTTAAATAAAAAAAATGTCCGCATTTGTTTTTTGTCAAATCGTGGGATTTTACAAACGCGCTTTTTTTTGGCCTAATAGATTTTAGTTGACTCTTTGGTACTTTTCAGAATGCTTTGCCAAGTATGTGTTTATCAATGCACACATTGTCACTGACTTCAATTTCAATCGCCAGTGCTTTCTGGAATTCAGTATAAAGCTGAAATGAGAATAATCCATGGGTATATGGTATAGGGATGTACCTGTTTTAATAGGTTGAAGTGCGTATCTCTCTTTTGAAGTGATTAGTGACGAAGGAGCACAAGCCAGCTGGTACCGAATAGAATCATGATGCAAATAAGAGAGATTAGAAAGCAAGTATAGATGCAACCAGTATGTTTGTTTGTTTTTTGGGTTTTTTTTTGGGGGGGTGTGACTTGTAACGCTAAAAACCGCAAAGCTGCTGAATATATGTGTCCAGAAGTTGATAGCGTTTTAGAGAGAATTGAAATGTGGCACTGTCTGATCCAACCAGAGCAAATGCACCAATTGTGCAATTACATTTTAAATCTGCCATACCCTTGTGGAAGATTTAAGACAAATCTTAATCTTGCACAGGGGTAGTGTGGATTCAAATGGACTAGCCCACTGTGACATTGAGGCACAAGGAGAGAGGGAGGGAGGGAGCAATCAAGTATCATCAAACATTTTTAAGGCCTTAAATGAAGTGTAATCAATGGTTGCATTTGCAGAAGCCAATGTTTTTAAACAGTTAATTTTTATTGCTATTTTTCTTAAGGTATGATGCAAGCAAACTATATTTTATTGTTTTTATGAACTTCTTTTCAAAAACCAAATTGTGTATTGGTGTTTTGAAGCATGAGAGAGGTTTCTATCTGCTTCTTATGTTCTTTCATAACCATGTGCAGCCTCGGTTACATCCAAAGTGTTGTGTTTGTACTTTAAAGCAAGATTTCTAGAAAAGAGGGAAGATTTTATTGTTGGAATTTTATATACCCATAGATTAATAACATAAGATTGTGCTCCAACAGGCAAAGTCCAGCATCATCTGTTCATTCTACACCTGTTATAGCCCTCATGAATATTCTCATTGCATATACAAAGTATTGGGATTTTGTTTGTTGGGTCGCTATCCATTTCTATTTATTAGTCTATGCGGGTTCCACTAAGCAGTGTTACAGTTTGTTCAGCTTCTAATTGGCAAAAAAATGTGACTCATTACACAGTTGGGCGCAGCACTTACGCTATTCGCAATTTGCGTAATGTGTGCCTGGCGCACGCTTATGCATATTTCCGCAAGCATAAGCTGACTGGTTAACAAAGTTCTTTGTATCTGATCCAGAATGTTCACTTGTTTGTGTATGTTTCAACAAGACCTGTTGTCTTTTTCAACACTTGATGGGTAGTGACTGCTATTGGCAACTGACGCTAGAAGTAGTTCCAGTGTTGATCTTGGAGTTGCCAGTCTGTTTTCAGGAACTCATCAAATATGTGAGATATAGTTGGTACTGCCCTTCGCAGTCACTACCCATCAAGTGCTGATAAAGACAACAGGTGTTGTTGAAACGTACACAAGTATGTGAACATTCTGGATCAGATACAAAGAACTTTTTTAACCAGTTTAGATAGATAGATAGATAGATAACAATCTTTATTCAGGTTATTTCATACGGATCCTGATGAATCTGTTCAATCAAGCATAAGTTGAGTCTATATTGACACACACACAGTAATAAAAACATTACAACAAAAAACATTTTTCCAATTATAAGCCGAACAACCTATAATACCCTTGTGGTGTTGTAACTAGAGAATAATAAAAGAAAAGCACGAGGCAGCCATTTGATTTTCTGTTTTTTGTGTGTTAAATGTTGATGTGCTGCCTGCAGTAAGACTTGGCAGGTGCTCCTTGTAGAGTGACAGTCATATTTCATTTGTAAATAGAATTACCTTCTGTAATTTTTGTTAAAAAACTTTATGATGTATATACCGGATTACTATTGTAATTATGTGTATGTAAACAAAGCATGTTACTCCCTCTAATTATTATATCCCACCATGTTGTATTTCTTTTCTGCTGTCCATATATTATTCTTATTGATATGATGCTATTTTATTAGTTATAAACCCGGAACCTGAATGAATGTTGTTTTATGCATTGGATAAATTCAGCCGCAAGCACGCTTATCAAATGTTTGAGGTTTTGTTGAGTTTATAGATTATGAGATTTTCCATGCATATTTGTGTTAACCCCATGAGAACTACCTGCCTATTGGTCAAAAAGAAGTTTTCATTATCAATTGGACCAATCAGCAACATTATTAGAATGATTTCACCATGCAAAAAAATTGGGGTGAATCATTTGCAAAGCTCCATTCCGATTGGTGATTAAAATGAAGATATCACGTAATTGACCAATCAGAGGTAATGTTAGATCAGCAGGTAGTGCTCAGAGGGTTAACCAATAATGTAACAAGTAAATGGGCGCACATCTGTATCTGAACACATGCATGATGGGTCTCTAGAACAGTTTTTGATTCTGGGTTCTGATTTTCTGATCAAGTGATTACAGGTAAATACTCTAACATACCTGTTGTGTCCATGTAGCGTACTAAGCATGTATGCAATGCAAGGCGCATGTATGCTTTCTTCTGTACCACGCTATGTGTGTGTGTTTATCGCTGAGCCACTAACGTTCCGAGTGTTCGAGCTTTTCCAAGAATTAACTAATTTACCTGTAGCTTTGTTTGGGGCTCTGTTCGTCTTCTCGATGTTTGTAGCAACTGCAAAATGCATGCAAAACATTAAACTATATATATTTATATATTTTGGGCTTTGACCTCTTTAAAAATTGGGCAGGACAAACCAAAATTGCTGGTCACAAAAAAAGTTTCGCATCATTTGGATATGGGAGATTACTTATATATGTAATTATTGATTTGTTTTACTGGCTTCTCTGTAACTTGACATGGCTTAATTCCACAAGCATCTGTGGTCCTTCGACCTCTCAATCAACCCCCTCCTCTTCTGTCTGTCTTGGGCCTGATGTTGAGCATCCTGCAGCGGCATCCTGATGTTTTCTTGCCTTTGGGCTTTCCATCTGGTAGGCAGGCAGCCTGGTGGCCTAGGGACAGTGAAGTCAGAGGTGGTTATTGCAAATAACAATAGCTAAAGACATGTGATATTTACATGTGTTTTACAAGAAGATGTGATGATATATGCAATGAGGTTTGTTGTATCCCGATTTTGTCTCTTACCATGTGATCAGTATAGAACAAGTAATGAATGATAAACCCAAGGTTTGAAATGTGTCCTCTTGTTGCAATTATTTAGGCCATCATGGTGAACTATGTGATAAATCTTGAGAGTGTGTGATGAGCATTCAAGAATGACATATGGTGTGTGACACTGTCTTCTAAACCTAGATATAGAACTAAGTATGCTCTATCACCATAGGTTTTGTAATCACTTTCTCCTCAGGTCTCTTTTCATGACCCACCTAGATCTTGGATTACTTCACTCAAAATGGTGTCCATGATTAGTTGTTATATAACTCATACAAATATTCTTGTCATTTGATTGGTTAATTAACATTGATTTTGCTACTTTTTGCATCAGCTGCAAAATGACTATTGCACTCCATGTGGGTGCATTTTTTTATTTTCCAATTTACCCTGTGATCCCAGAGTGCTCAATGCTTAAGTTAGCCTTTAGCACATTAGGGCAAGATTGAGACTACGCACTGATCATAAACTTTACCACCTGGACTCTGAGATATTTGAATTTACCTATTGTCATGTTGAATTACACAATTAAGTGGAGGAAAAGTTCATTTGAATGAGTGATATAAAACAAGTATTCAATTTTTGTATCTATACAGAGGAAAGAATATTTTCATTCAGTGAAACATGATTGTTTTCACCTCATGAAAATATTCTTACCGTTGTACTCATAAACATTTAATATTTGTATACTGTATGCGCCAAATAATTTGATAAGAGAATGTGCACTCCATGTAACTAATTTGTTATTTTGGATTGTCACAAATGGTGATCAAATAGTGTACCTGTGGCAGTTTCTTAGATATCTTATATATCTTAGAGTATACATGAGAGATACCAAGAGTTGTAGATAGTACACATATAGTGTGTTATCAGCAGTGTTTCACATAGAAGCAAATACTTCAAATATAGTTTGCCAGATGCATGGCAGAGTAAATGCAGAGGGACATGCAAACATGGTGGTATCCACTTGTTCAGTTGAATTCAAATTAATATGTGCATATCTCAATGGGCGGCAGAAACCTCATATGTACTTTTGGCCCATGAACCTGGATAAAGCCTTGTAGCTATAGACTTTATATTGAAGAGGTTGCTTCATCATCCATGTTCAAGGCCAAAAGTACATGCAGGAAACTCCTCATAATTTTACTTTTGGCTCTTGAAAATGGATAAAGCCTTGTAGGTGTAGACTTTATATTGAATGCATTGCTTCATTCATGTTCAAGGGCAAAAAGTACACATGAGGTTTTTCCCACCCAGTGACAATATCTCAATGGCCCATGTGTGTGCTCACATCCCATTGGTCTCACCATCCTTTCCACACCATATTTTCATCTACCTAATAATGCAACTTCAGTGTGACATAAATCATGATCATGTAATACATACAGTAACAAGACAAAAGTATTGTTATATTTTTATTTCTTATTTGATATTTTTAAAACTTGCTATATTTTATTGTATGAATAGATGGAGAAGCAATTTTTAGCATTCTGTATTATTAATGATAATGTGAAAGACAATTGCTATAATATTATAATATTGTGAATGTGTGTAATAAAAGTTACAGTGAGCTCTGTCACAGGATTAGTTGAATGCAAATTGTAATATGCAAATTAGGTCATTAAGGTAAATCATATGCCTCCCTGTCACATTGTGTCTATAATCATCATGGGGCAAATCTGTAATCAGATTTGTTCCAAAACTCACTTGATACAAATTATTACTTTGCATAAACGGTATCTTGTGGTTCAGTATTAATATATGTACTTTATTGTTATTTGATATTGTCAGCAAGAATTGGATCTGATTAGTAATGCATTTAGTGACATGTCAAAAAAAGGCTCAAAATTCTACCACAATTGGTGATGATGATGATGATCTATGAAGTGCCTTAAATCAATTATCCAAAACTCTTAAAATAATAAACATGCAAGGTAATCCTTGCCATTAAGCTAGACTATAACTAAGCAAATCATTTGACAAAAATATATAGAGTAGAATTTCATCTACAAGCATATATGCCTCTAAATGAGTTTTTTATTACAAAAAAGGCAGACACCCACCACATTATTTGGAGTTTGAGCAACTATATTACTGATGATACATGCGGCTGTAAAATGTGTATTATTCTAAGACCAACCTATTGTAATGTTTTTATAGAGTGTGTCTGCGTTTCATTTAAAAAAAGCCTAATTTAGAGGCATACCGTAAACGGTCGCCTAATGGGCGCACCTGGGTCCTTGGCCTTGGAGTAAATTTCATGCGTGAATAGAGAACTCCCTCCTCTAAAAATCCCAACCAGAATTAAAGGTATGTGCCCTTATTTGCTGGTGGGATTTTTATGGGAGGGCACTTAAAAAAAATTCCAGTTATGTCAAGGGATCACATAGCGCCATTAGGCGAACGTTTACGGTATATATATATATATTTATGTGCTTGTAGATTGAATTCTACGGTATATATTTTGTCAAATGATTTGTTAAATGAGTTACAACACTTGTAAATGGTTTGCCCATGTTTTGTCAAATATGTAGGAACATAATGAAGAGTTGTTTCCTGCCTGCCTTGTGTTATTTGGTTATCAATATTGTAATTGATGGTGTGCATGTTATTTTATATTTAGTGTGTTTGTTTCTTTATAATGGTCAGACACATGCAATACCATACTCACACTAATTAGTACTGTCTAATTAGCAATTTACACAGTATCTTCATAACAAGAACCAATCAGAGCAAATGTAAGAAAAATGCGAACCATGCATTAATTGTGTATCATTGCACGGGCGCATACTACTTATGCGCAGTGCTGTTTGACGCATTCATTTTTCTTGTGAGTTGATGCATTTACATTTGCTTGTATTTTCCAACATTTTTAGTGACAATTTTGTTATAAAAATAGCAAAATCATAGAATTTTGTGATGACATAGGAAAATTTTATGCATATCACTTGTTGTTCGAGAAATTTTACAAAATAATGCATGCGTTGCTGAGTGAGATATTGATGCGTCATTAACGCATCAATATCTCGGTAAACATGCATTATTTTGTACAATTCTCTCCAGCGGCGTAGCTGGGATTTTTTCCAGGGGGGGGCAAGCCTGTATGGGGTGGGGCCCAAATCCACCAAATTTCCCTGCACTTGGGGGAGGGGCGGGGCCCAAATAGACAATTTTGCCAGACTTATTGATAATAATCGTATGGTATTGCATATTGTATGGATTCTCCATCTCTCTGCCCCTCTTCTCCCTCTCTCCCCTCTCTCTCCTCTCTTTTTTCCTCTTTCTCCCTCCTTTTCCTCTTTTTTCCTTGCACTAGGGGGCGGGGGCCCAAATAGGCAAATTTTGCCAGGGGCGGCAATTGCCCCCCCTGCCCCCCCGGCAGCTACGCCACTGTTTCTCTCCCAACAAATGATACATATTTGTTAACCTATAATCATTGCATAGAGTAACAATATTAATTCACAAATACACAAGGCAGTGTTTAGTGCCCTATTTGTAGAAGCATTGAAAATGTCTGAAAGTTTTCACAACAACATTGGTAATGAAGAAGAGCATAATGATAATAGAAGGCACTTTGGAAATTGGCATTTTGTTCTGGTGAAGTTAAGTCTCAGTCTTTCATGTTGAAGGGATCACCAGCTTTCAATATCATAAGTAGTTATACTTTTTACTAAATAATTAGCAGGTGTTTGGGTACATGAGGCACCTCACATGTTAAATTTTGTGAAATAACTTGAAAGGGCATAATGGGCTATTTCAGTTGAAATCCATAGTCTCCTATGGAAGACATGACCTTAATATCCCACACACTGAGTGTGAATTTCAAATAGGATTACCTGAATGGGTGGCTACGTTTGAAATCTACACCCCCTGTGTGGGAGATTACGGCCATGTCTTCCAGAAAGGGTGCATGTATTTTAACTGGAATATCCCATTGTTCTGGTAACAACATAATTGAGCAGTGGCGGCAGCAGGAATTTGGAGGGGGGAAAGTGAATTTCAGGGGGGCAAAATCGACAAATTTGGCAAAAAATTGCTGCCAAAAGTGGAAATTTATGTACTTTTGGGTTTTTGGTTCAAAAGTTAGGGGGCAAGAAAAATATTGGGGGGGGGGGGGGCAAATGCCTCCCTTAGCGACGCCACTGTGATTGAGTTGTTATTTATTTAAATTGACTTTCAGCACCAAATTACCTTTGTGATAGTAAAGATATGCGTCATAATGTCAAGGTTAGGTGATTCTGGTACTAGCACATTGGTGTGCTGCACTGATTAATATCAAAATTACAATTTCAACTTCAGTCCTGCAAATCTTTGATAAATATGATAAAGGGCAAAAACATTTCATTTATTATTTTAATCCACAACCAACAAACCTGTGAGATATGCAGTATTCTAACTTCCTTGTAGCCAAGCTGCACCTTCTAAAATCATCATGAGGTGGTCATGTCACATGTAATCAGTTGAGCTAGCATGCTATATTTTTGTAGCACAGTGTTTGTGATACATTATGACACTGAGAAAACTGATATGGGTACATTTTTTTAGGTCGTCCAAAGGAAAAGACCTTTAGGGCATCATTAGTCGTGTGTCCGTCCGTCAGTCTAGGTGTCTGTCAACAATTATGTAAGGCTTTCATTAATGTTGGTTAACATAATGGTCTCATTAACAATTCAAATCCTATTGCACCCAAATTTGGGTCATATATAGCTGCACTATGCAAACCCTTATCTATTCGCTGTCATAGTGCACGTTACAATATGACCGTTGCTAGGTCAACTGGATCACGCTTTCTTTGTTACGAACCACTGATCGAAATGATCACAACACAAAGCCTATGGCATATCAAAATTGTAACAAGTGTGTGATCCCAGGCTTGCAGCAGTAACCAATGGTTACTAACGTGCACTACGACAGCGAATTGGCGGTGTTCAAGGTGATACTGAGGTCAAAGGTCATTTGAGGTCTAATTGTAAATACAAAATCTGGTCTCACATGAACAGGTCAAATCCAATAGCAACCAAATTTAAGCCGAAGGTCATTTGAGGTCAACTTGTAAAATTGGCTGAAAATGAATAAAAAGTGTTTCACAAAAACGGAAAAACTTTTTTCACATGAATATTTACTGTGCATGGTGTTCACTGCCCATTTCATTGTATGACCTATCTTGGACTGCTGTCCCTGTTTTTAGCTGCTGCTTATATTCGTGTGTAACCTCACTTGAATCTCTATGATATCCAGTTCCATATTTAATACACCTAAATTCCCAATATAAGAACTTTAAGGTTCGTAGCCCCATTGAGTAATATCTCCCCCTTAGAATTTGGACATTCTAAGCTAGAAAGCTCATAGTTTTCTACTAGATTGAAAGTTCAACTGTGTTGGTAGACATAATAATTTAGGATTTTAAACTTTTTACCTCAACACAAGATTTGATGTATCTCAAATTTTTGGTCATAACTTCAAACTTCATTGGGAGACTGGCAACGCAAGTTCGGGATCAATAACCTTTTGTCATACACTCTTGGTGACTACTATTGGCCCCTGTCAAGGATGAGTGGTGGTTGGTTTACATGTAAATGGCCTCCTGAACACGCCTTTCAAAATACTTTTATTCCAAGGCAAGGATCTTCACTTTGTCTAAATCAACTTGGCAATGATTACAATTTCAAGAGGAAAACTGATACTGGAAAAAAAATTCAATGCAGAGTGGTCACTGGGGATGTGTTTTGTGGAAGGGCATATACTTTGTTCGGCTTATGATTGGCAAAAAACATAACATTGAGTATTGATATAGAATGATGTGCACGCAGTTGGGTGCATAATGCATGACTTATGCAGATATACGCGAGCGTAAGTTGGGACTTTATTGACATATGCAGTAACAAAATCCGAATCAGTCTTCCCAATTACAAGTCGAAGTTTAGGCTAGATGAATGTTAATCAAAAAGGGACTACAAAACAGTCTACATGGTGGTACAGATATTTGGCTTATTTGCATATTTTGCCTGAAAATCCATTAATCCACTCTGCAGCTTAAACGCAATAACCAATCAACTTCAAACTTAGAGAGTTCATAGGGTATGGTGGCCTAATGTGCTGTACTTTTTGTGTCATGTTATTGGCATATTTATGAATATTAATGAGCTTATTTGCATATGTTACCTAAAATTCCATTCACTGCAGCCTACATGCAATAATCAATTCACTTGGTATGATGATAGAATAATAATCACCTCTTGAGTTGTGTAGTTTCTGTCATGTTATTTGTACATTTTTTAAATATTAATGACGTTATTTGCATTATCCTTTTTATTTACAAATCTTTCATATTTACAAACCTTTGTCGTGGGGGCCACCTTAACTATGAACCGTGTAATTCAAACTTCTTGAACCTTTTTCGCAACAATTTAATCATACCTGAAAATGTAACCATCTCAGTTGTCTCATTAAATTATAATAATTGGGTTTTTTCCCATTTTGTGAATTCTGTCACTAAATTAACTATATGTGACATGATCAAGAGGAATGAGTCGGGATGTCACTAATATTGTTTTTGAGATATTGGTAAAAACAGTGTTCAAATTCTTGTGTTTTATATTGTTTTTAGCCTTTGATAAATTGCTCAAAACTCGGTAACCAGATGTCTGATTTTGATGGGGTTTGCATCAAAATGTAGCATTCATAAACTGCCAGAAAATGATGTAAAAACTTCTAATTGAAAATTGCCGACATGTGACTCATTCTCCTTGATCATGTCACATATATACAAATGCAGAATTATTGTTCATCTAACACATCACCTCAAATGATAACAGTGTCAGGGCTAGCTTAACTCTAACCCTAACCTTTACTCTGATGTCACTTGAGGTGATGTTAAGGATTCCATGTCTGCATGTAATATATTGACAATATAGTACTGCAATATTCTAACATGTGTAGTATTAAGAAAACTGTGTGCATATAGGCTATCTTATGATGTATGTCTATCCTACAATGTTTTGTGACAAATGTTTGTATCTTTCATGAGTGATCCTTGACATTGTATCGTTATTGAATCTGTCTCGTAGCTCTCACTAGAGCCACAGACCATCCAATATCTTCAAACCGATAACAAAGAAGCGACGTTTTTGCACCCTTCAAACACAGAAGCAAAACCCTTTTGTATCTGTGCATATAATGGTTTCATCAGTAATAATTATATTTTGTACTTAATTAAGGGCTTTCACTGGCATTTAAAGAGTTTTTGGAACATTAAGTTCTCTTGTAGCTTTCACTACATATGGTTATTGAATAAAATATGTTTAATGATGAAATGGCCTGAACTGACTCTTGATGTGCAAGTAGTCTCTATCTACACAACCAGGACAGAATGGGGGGCACTCATGTATAAATGTTATAAGCATCCGCGTGAATTCAATTTCAAAAATGACCCTAGGCACGGATTCCAAAAATGTGTCAAATTGACCCTAAACGAGGATTTTACACATACAAAAACACCCCTACGTGCATGGGCATTCAAAGCGAGGACTTAACAGATCCCCCTTTTGACGGTTATGGCATATCCCCATATGGGCAAAGCGTCTTGCTTTGTCAAGCGGACATAGTATGGGTGCTAACTGGTGCTTGATCTCTTCTTAGGTTGGCTGGCCTGTGCCCGATACATTTTCTGAGAAGCAGATTATTTATTTAGCAGCAGATGCTAGAAGCATAGTTTTAGTTTATTAGTAGCTCACCAGCGGGAGGTGGTGTTTCTTCACTGCCAACCCCCCCCCACCTCGAGGGAGTCCCCAAGACAGGTGGCAATCAACTGATGATCCCGCTGGTGAAAGCACAAGACAATTTCCATCTGTGGTCTTTGTGTATATTTAACCTATACAAGTGTGTATTATGTGTCTGTCCCAGCATTCAAAGTGAGGTCACCTCACTTGTTGGTAAACGCGCATACGAAGTGTGGAAATAGTCTATACCCCCCTACCCCCTATAGGAAGAGTGTTATTCAATGAACAAAGTCACAAAGCGAGGACTCAAAAATATCCTCACTTTGAATGTAAAAAAATTATATTCTTGTCCTCGCTTTGAATGCCTCGGCGAACACACCCCTACCACCCATAGCCAGGACCTATTAGCCAAGTTTCTAAATACTCCTACAAGGTTACATACTGTTACAAGGTTAAGGGGCCTTATTATCAACTTCGGAAACATTTATGAAAATAGAGATTAACAGATATGTAATGTACTATTTTTGAGCTTTAATTTGCTTTTGTTTAGTTATAATCGGACCTTCCTATCCAAAGTTATTGCTGATACAAGATGACAGATTACGGACAAATACTAGAAATAGCAGGTCGTTGCTATGTTATTACAATTATGTAAAATTATTTCTTTTGTATTTTATAGTTTTTCAAGCTGTGATATTAAGAAATTACATAAAAAACATTTAAGGCATATTTAACAGTACATGCTGTAAAATATGTTAGTACGGGGGCCGGGCAAAAGGTTCATAGAACTTGGTATGCTACTTTGTCGCACGGTATTGAATTTGGTCTCATTTGAAAGCTTGTTCCTTCAAAACATTACTGCAAAGATATTATATTTTTGCATCACTGTATATGGACAGGACACTCTTCAGAGGAAGCCTACCTCCATGAATTCACAGGTACTGCCTGAAGTGAATACGGGGTCATCATGGAAATTTCTCTCGACGGTGGTGAAAACTCAAATAAACTTTAACAGTGTACAGTTGCTGTAAATGGTAATGAAGTCCTTGGTATTCAACAGCAACGAAATGGCTCTTAGAGTTCAAGAATGGAATGAGCGTCCTTGAAGATCATCCAAGGTTTAAAAAAAAAGCTGACGTCACCACACTCATAGAAATTGTTCGTTGGCATTACTCAGTAAGTTGATGTAAGTCGTTGCGTCAACTTTCAGAGTAATGCCAATGCGTACAATTTTGACGTGACATCCCGCTATCTCTAAGGACCGCTATCTCTAAGGTTCGCTATCTCTAAGGTTCGCTATCTCTAAGGTTCGCTATCACTAACGTGTAAAGTCTATGGAGATCAGAATCCGCTATCTCTAATAGAGAAAAGGGTTCGCTATACCTAAAAAAGGTCCGCTACTTCTAAGGTTCGATATCGCTAATTTGGAATAAGGTTCGCTAGTTCTAAGGTTCGATATCACTAATTTTAAATAAGGTTCGCTATCACTAATTTAAAATAAGGTTCGCTATCACTAATTTTGAATAAGGTCCGCTATCACTAATTTATTGAAGGTTCGCTATCTCTAATGTTCGCTATCACTAATTGCAATAAAGGTCCCCTATACCTAAGGTTCGATATCACTAATTTTGTTTAAGGTTCGCTATCCCTAATTAATTAAGGTTCGCTATCTCTAAGGTTCGCTATCACTAATTTCGATTAAGGTTCACTATACCTAAGGTTCGTTATCACTAATCTTAAATAAGGTCCACTATCTCTAATTTTAAATAAGGTCCGCTATCTCTAATTTCAAATAAGGTCCGCTATCTCTAATTTTAAATAAGGACCGCTATAGCGAACCTTATTTGAAATTAGAGATAGCGAACCTTATTTAAAATTAGAGATAGCGAACCTTATTTGAAATTAGTGATAGCGAACCTTAGAGATAGCGAACCTTAGAGATAGCGGACCTTATTTGAAATTAGAGATAGCGAACCTTAGGGATACCGGGATTGTTAAAATTAGAGATAGCGGACCTTATTTTAAATTAGTGATAGCGAACCTTAGAGATAGCGAACCTTGAATAAATTAGTGATAGCGGACCTTATTTAAAATTAGAGATAGCGAACCTTATTTAAAATTAGTGATATCGAACCTTAGAAATACCGAACCTTATTAAAATTAGTGATATCGAACCTTAGGTATAGTGGACCTTTTTCGTAATTAGTGATAACGAACCTTATGGATAGCGAACCTTAGAGATAGCGGTCCTTAGAGATAGCGAACCGTCGCCCAATTTTGAGTAACGCTGACTCGATATCTTTATGTTGGTCGCACTCATTTGCACTTACTTTATTGAGTTGTTACAACTCAGAAAATGAAACTAGGTTAGCATAATTTTCTAGAGGTGTGCTATAGTATACAAAATTTTGCACTGATTACAAAAATAAATATTTGAATACTGCTAATTGTGCAGTAAATGATCCAATTACGTGAATTAAGTAACAAAGTACCAAATTGGAATAACTCAAAACAATAAGTACCAGTAACTTAATATGAACGAGTTACATCAACTTACATGTTGAGTTACAATAACTCAACTAATTGGTTCTTTGAACCTTGTTTATTTTTCTAAGTTCCCTGAACTTGAATTCAGAAGTTGGCATTAAAAAGTTGACGCAACGACTTACATCAACTTTTTAAGTAATGCCAACAAAGTTGATTAGTTGACGGAACTTTTTGAGCTTTTTCAGCATTTTTAAGTTCGGATAACTAAAATGAATTTTGTTTTGGCAACTTTTACACTATTTTTGAGTTGTCCAAACTTACTCCTTTTGAATTGCGCCAACAAGGCGAACAAGTAATTTCTATGAGTGCACTAATGATATACGCGCTGGTATACAGTGGCATTGATAATGAATAAAGAGCCAAATAAGAAAGATGAGATAGCCACAAAATATGACAACTCTGATGAATGTGTTTTCAATATTAATCCATTAACATTTGGGTATTCCAGAGTGTCTTCTACATTGTAGATGGGGTCCCGGAATCTTCATGTACACAATTGATACCAGTTGACATATTCAGGTCCACACCTTCTATACACTTAGGTTGAGGAAGTTTAATCTATATGTGGTTAAAGGTGATAAGGCATACATTAATCACTGGAATTATGAGCGAATTTAGTGGAAGCGCCTGTATCTCATGCACGCCCCTAAGAAGATCATCACTTGGTCACCGTAGTGCAAGGTCTTCATCGCTGTTTCTGAGATCCAGGGATAGTCTTGATGACAGATCATTTGCCAAATGAAAGTACAATCATAGGCATATATCATACAATTTTGATAGCAAAATTGAGGCAAGCCATCATGTGAAGAAGGTTGATGGTAGGAATGTGGCTGTTCTCGGATTTTGTCCTGTACGCTATTCTTAGTTTGTCAAGCTGCCATTCACAACAGAGGGGTCAGTTAATTAAAGTAACCATATTGTGGTTCAGGCATGGCCTCCAGATAGTGAAACCTATTTTAGAATTTTAAGTCCTACCTTCATAATATCAGGTTTGCTGGTGATCAATGCTGGTGAGCCTTCACTGAAGAGTGGCTCAAGGAGCTATCGGAAAACTTCCATTTTGTTGACATAGAAGGTTTCAAGAAAAATTGCGACGGATACATTAAGGTATGTAGTGACCATGCTCAAGAGAGAGATAGAAAGAATTTGCCTAGTAGGCCCTACTCTTTCAAGTACCTTGTTCTTCGAACTTATTGACCGCCCCTCGTAATTCAGGAAATTTGGAAACCAACACATCAACATTTTAGAATCACATTTTCCCAAACAAGTGGTTTACTTGTTGATTTATGAGCTATTGAAATCAAATCCAGATAAAAATTTTCAATTTTATCAATAATTGGTTGCCATAGCAACACAAGGCAACAAATTTCAAATAATTATATCCGCAATAAAGCCATACTGTACGATCTTATAATGTGAAATTGGTTATTTTTTTCAAACCTAATTTTTGGCATTCGTAATGTTTACACATGTCCCAACTTTGTAGTGTTTGTAGGTCAGCAGAACAATTTTGACGTAAGTCATATTATGACTTAAATTTGCAGGAGGGGTATCTGAGTGAGATAAAGTGAGAAACTTTTGCAAAATGAATTTTGATGTACCATTTTGGTAATGTTGTGTACAAAGCCGAAATTGGTGAAATGAAGGCCGAATTAAAGTCATTTGTGAACAAGTTCTCACTGTTATTAATTATATATAAACATCTCAAAAAAAGTAACTAACCACCTTAAATAATGACCATTATTCAAAAACAGGCAATTGCATTACAAATCTGTCAAATGCGTTGGAAGCAGAATTTATTTCTGCACATTTTGACACCTAATTTGTAGCAATTGACTAAATATTGACGTCACAGCGTTACTTTTTTTGAGATGTTTATTATTGCTCTAAACTAAATGTCGGGTGTCCAAACCAGAAAAGAACAGGGCGATTTGTTTATGCATACGTAGGGGGGGTGGTGAGGGGGTGTTCCTCCTTGAGCATGTTTAGAAGTGAGAAACTTTTGCAAACTGAAGGCCCAATATTTGTACTATTATTGTGTACAATTTTAGTTTGAAAAATCCAAAAATGGGTTAAATGAAGGCCCAAATTGAAGCCATTTGTGGAAATCGATGTTTTATCTGTCTTTTTTCCTTCTTGAAGTTCTTTTTTTTTCGTCTTCTTCTTCTTCTTCTTCTAAAATACTAGTACTAGGTGGTTTAGTCGGCAATACACAACATTATGTGAAGAACTCCAAGCAGCTATAGCTGAAGATCTGGCTAAAGTGGTCATTGAGGAGGAAGATATTCTAAATTCACATGACGTGGTTAGTTTATTTACCAACACGCCAATTGACCAAGTATTAGAGATTGTGAGAAATAGACTGGAGAAGGAAAATTTGCTTAGAGAGTACAACAAAGATACAGGTTTCAAATTAACAAGTGAGGACGTCGTACATCTACTGGAGTTCATACTGACCACCACCTATTTTACTTTCAAAGGCAAAATATATCGTCAGCTCTTTGGTACGGCGATGGGCAGTCCCGTAAGCCCGATAGCGGCCAACATTTTCATGGAAGCCTTAGAACAACAGGCTATCGCTACCAGTGCTCCGCTTAATTGTAGACCGAAGCTATGGCTCCGATATGTCGACGACATTCTTGAAGTTATTCAAAGAGATAGTGTTCAGCAGCTCACAGACCACATCAACCAAGTAGACAAATCAGGCTCCATCAAATTTACCTTTGAACAAGAATCGCAAGGTCAGCTTCCATTTCTGGACACCCTAATTGTGAAGAAAGACGATGGAACAGTGAAATTGTTGGTCTATCGCAAGTCTACACATACCGACCAATACCTCAACTACCAGTCACACCATCCTTTACATCAGAAACTGGGGGTGGTACGCACGTTATATTTAACCACATGACTCTTCAACTGGGTGTTTCCATAACCTGACCACCTTTTCTGACTACCTTTTCTGACCACCTTTTCTGACCAGCTTTTACAGTGAGCCCTGTGATATTTGATTCTTACACTATAGACCACAATGGCCTTATCCCAATGCCATAGTCCAATAACATTAACTAAACAATCATAGTGCAAAATTTGACCTCAAGTTGCAGAGTATGAGTTTTTGTACCCCAATTTTCAAAGGTCATTCAATGAATGTACAAAATGTATTGGAGTTAAAGAACTGTGCACTAATAGATGAGAATGTTTTGGATCCTAGTAGTGTTTTTCACACCATGCTGGGTGATAATTTGCAAGCTTTTCTCTCAAGGACTTGTTAATAGATAAACAACATTTTTAAGGGTACATGGTTGTTATTTCTTTCTCACTTTAGATTATTTATTTGTACCTTTTGCTTGTCGAGTACCCTTTGATTTTGTTTTGTTTAATACAGTTTTGTTTGTATATTTAATGTCTTGGATGCACCATCGGATCGAGTGCCACTGATGTAAAAGCAATTTCCAAATAAAAACTTGAAGCTTAAAAACTACAACACTTTCATGGTAAATGAAATTATTTAAAACAAATAAAATAAAATTTTGCACACACATCAAATTTTCCTGACTTCATTCGAACGAGTGCTCCCTAGTGTTACCCTCAGCACTTCCCTGTTCAGACTTTGTCTGTCTGATGGACAATTAAGGGTATACGATGTATTGTTGGTCGAAGCAGCAGAAAACAAAGTAGTTCACATCACCTTGCAAATGGTAGTGAGCTTTAGCAAAAATTGCATTGCTCAATAAGCCCAATCGGCATTGGAAGTTTGCAATGCATTGTGGGACACATTTTGCAGTTTTGGGACACTTTGTCCTTTGACCTATCGGGAAAATTCAGAAAAATTGGGGGTTTTGTGCGTACAAAATATAATTTAAAACGTGTTTATACTAGAATAAAAACAAACCCAAAAATTTGATTATTGTATAAATTAATTATTTTATTATTTATAATGATAACATTATTACAATGATAAATTAATTATTAATGATTACAGCAATTTTCCAGATATGTCAGAGGTCAAAGTGTCCCAAAAAACCCGAAAGTTACAATGGCGATTGGGCTTATTCATAGCAAGCGTGTAGAATAATTCAAATATCACAGATATACTTTTGTAGGTGCTGCGGTTCTTGAGTTATGTTGTACTGTAAAGAGGGCTGAAAAAACAACACTTTTGTAAAACGTACATAACTCATTAACAATAAATTAAGCAAGTTTTCCAAAGTATATGATTTGTATGATGAACTTCTGCAAAACACCAAAGTGTTATTTTTCAATAATATATTGATTCAGATAATGAAAATCTGCTTCGACCAACAATACCTCGTATTCCCTTAAATCCATATTCACATTCATGCTGCACCCTTTAATATATCAGGGCATGTATGACAAATACCATGAATATGACCTTGTGAAGTGGTAATTGTGTTAATTTACTTTATTGATTATTGACCCAGCACCTGAAATGATAATTGTCTCCTGACTCTCCTCTCTAAACTGCCCTGTGAAAAACAAAACAAATTTCACTTGATACTAGTAATTTCAATTTTATGTCACTTTTAACATCCAGAATGGTACAACATTATTGTGCAAAGTGTAAAGATAATAAAAATGAAGCAAACATCAAAATAATGTCAAATAAGATGGTCAAAAAAGATGGTCAGAAAAGGTGGTCAGAAAAGGTAGTCAGAAAAGGTGGTCAGGTTATGGAAACTCCCTCTTCAACTCTTCTTTTTGGGTTGGCCCTTTTACGTATTATAGTGGGTTTATTTTTACTTTGGGTGCTTACGATTTCAGGGCATATCTATACTTATTTGCCTTCGAGAAGTCCCTTGGTCCTTAAAATCGTCAACAACGATCACCATCTTTGGACGGGTATTATGATAATACATTTCGCATGAAATTGCATCTATTGGCCTTCTCTCCATCCCACCCCTTATCTCTCCCTCATCCCTCCTCTTTTCCTCTCCTTCCTTCCTCTCTCTCTCTCTCTCTCTCTCTCTCCCCCCCCCCCCCTCTCTCTCTCTCTCTCTCTCTCTCTCTTTCCCAGCACCGGTAGGGCCGGGCCCAAATCCGCAATTTTTGCCTGGCAGCTACCATGCATGTTACGGCACTGTCGTCAAACATTTTCACCCTTTCCCCCCTTTTTTTTTTTTTAGAGGAGGGTCTGCCCGGATTCGCCCTTACTATTCACTCCATTTTAGGCTAGCTTGTATTAAAATTTGCACAAATGTGCTTCATAGATAGGGGTACTATAAAACAAATGTCATGCAATAATAAGACCTTGCCCTTTTAAAATACATGTCTTGTGTAGGTGTACTTTCTATTCCGGAAAAATACAGTACTATACTTTTTTGGGATTCAAAAATGAAACATTGCTAAATCCTATTTTTGTTAGTTAATTTTAATGGCAATAAAAGTCCAATTTTAATATTTGGCCAATTTTTGGAAATAAGAGCCAAAAATATGCGTATTGTAGAGTGTTTTTTGCATACTGTACAATCAAATCCAACGACTTGTACTAAGACTAATTCCAGGTTATGCATTCAAATTTTATTTTCTTATATCTTTTGTCACAGGGGAAATTGCCCAAAGTTGTCAAAATTTTTCAAAATAGTATAAAGTTACTTAAAGTTTCACAAAATTGATTAACATTTTCTCAAAATTTTCACAAAATTGCTTTATCTCCAGATAGTACAAAATTAATGATTAGGATTGAGCTATGTCTCATTCGCAACATCCCTCTATGTCTAAGGACCGCTATCTCTAAGGTTCGCTATCTCTAAGGTTCGCTATCACTAATATGTAAAGTCTATGGAGATGAGACTCCCGTTATCTCTAATAGAGAAAAAGGTTCGCTATGCCTAAAACAGGGTCCGCTACTTCTACGGTTCGATATCACTAATTCAAAATAAGGTTCGATCGTTCTTAGTTTTTATATCACTAATTTTGAATAAGGCTCGCTATCACTAATTTCAAATAAGGTCCACTATCACTAATTTTGAATAAGGCCCGCTATCACTAATTTATTGAAGGTTCGCTATCACTAATTGCAATTAAGGTTTGCTATACCTAAGGTTCGCTATCACTAATTTTAATTAAGGTTGGCTATATCACTAATTAAATGAGGTTCGCTATCTCTATAAGGATCGCTGTCACTAATGTTGATTAAGGTTTGCTATTCCTAAGGTTCGTTATCACTAATTTTATATAAGGCCCACTATCTCTAATTTTAAATAAGGCCCACTATCTCTAATATTATATAAGGCCCGTTATCTCTAATTTTAAATAAGGTTCACTATTTCTATTATTAAATAAGGCCCGCTATCTCTAATTTTAAATTGTTGAAAAGTTTTTTTGTTTTTGTTTTGTTTTTAATTAGATATAGCGGGGCTTATTTTAAATTAGAGATAGCGGGCTTTATTTTAAATTAGAGATAGCGAACATTATTTTTAATTAGAGATAGTGTGCCTTATTTAAAGTTAGAGATAGCGAACTTTATTTAAAATTAGAGTTAGTGGGCCTTATTTATAATTAGAGATAGCGAACCTTATTTAAAATTAGTGATAACGAACCTTAGAGATAGCGAACCGTAGAAATAGCGGGCCTTATTTCAAATTAGTAATAGCGAACCTTTTTTTTTAATTTTTTTATATTCATTTTGCTTTAATATTAAACAGGACAAAAGACAAATAACTTGAGAAAAAAAAAAAAAGATAGAAAAAATAAAAAACAACACACACAACACAAATACAAAAGCATCTCTTATATGACTAGAACAATACAATATTATGCATATTTTTAAATTCGTTCAAATACTTTGCTTGTGCACATAAGACAATAATACGTTATAATACGTTATATTTATATATAATTACTTTGTTGTTACATTATTTTCTTTACACAAAACCTTCCCATTTCATACGAAAGATATTCAATTTATTTATTCTCTGAAAACAAGCTTTTTCTTCTTCAATTTTTTTACTTAGAAAATGTGAAAATGTGGCGATGTATGGTTTCTCATTTGAAAACCTGTTCCTAAATAAATAATACTTAGCACTCAGAATAATATAGTTTAGCACTTTGAACCTTGAATGTCCTTCCAGTCCCAAAATTATATTTTTGTAACTTAGAAGTACTAGCGGGATATACGGACATTTAGAGATGCAACATTTATACACGACATAAATAAGAAGTACAAATAATAAAAATAATATAAGTAATAGCGAACCTTATAGATATAGCGAACCTTCAATAAATTAGTGATAGCGGGCCTTATTTAAAATTAGTGATAGCGAACCTTATATGAAATTAGTGATATTGAACCTTAGAAATACCGACCCTTATTCCAAATTTAAGCGATATCGAACCTTAGGTATAGTGGAACTTTTTTGTAATTAGTGATAGCGAACCTTAGAGATAGCGAACCTTAGAGATAGCGGTCCTTAGAGATAGTGAACCGACACCGAAGATCAACATGTTCAACAGATTCGTCATCAAGAAGCAAATCTACATTCACCAAACAGCTCTACTCCCCATTCCAGAAAAATACAGCACTAATTTTTTGGTATTAAAAAAATGATCAAGTTAGCTGTTTGGTGAATGTAGATTTGCTTCAATTGATGACGAATCTGTTGAACATGTTGATCATCAGCCCCACTTTGTTACTTCCACTGTCTGTATGTTGAGAGCTTGCAACATAGACTTCAGATCATCAGGGTTTTCTGCAAAATATTACAATATCATCTGCAAATCTCAGGTGGCGTATCCTTTCCCCATTGATGTTGACCCCTTTCTTTTCCCAGTCAAGCTTTTTTATGATGGCTTCCAGAGCTGCGTTGAAAAAAGTTTTGGTGGTCTCACTGTTGTCTCCTAACTCTGAAGTATATCAATGGGTTTGCAGAAGATTTTCAGTAATTAAATTCAAAGTTATTTAAAATCAAAGTTTTAACATTCAACCATCATCTAACCAAAGCAAAAAAAATATCTCACAAAATCCGGGCACAAAATTGGACTATTTAACAGCTTGATCATTTTATTATTTGATTGTCTTCTAACTAAATTTGTATCATATTGCGAATTTCAAAAAAATCTTAATTATTTGATATCAGAAAGACATTCCTCGATTTTTATTCAGAATGTAATTCGATATGTCTGGTGTGCTCTCATGTCCCAGAAAAATAGTGTGCAAACGTTGCTATCCGATTCCTTAAAGCCATACTATAACATTTGCTGAAGAAGACGCCCTCAATATTTTTCAAGGCTGTTTTTACATAATTATAATATGCTTTATCAGACTCTAGGTGCTGAGTGACACGCAATGACGACTTCAGCGCTGGTAGTATTTTCTTTGCTTTACCTCAGTTGTTCAGCTTAAAATTAAAAGGAGACACATTTGACAATAAAAGCTAACATTTTATGGAAAAGAAATACTAATCTATTTTTTATGGAAATGTTATAACATGGCTTTAAGGGGATAGATGACATAAATGTTGTACAACAGCAATACGATGTGTGATTTGCATAAAGAATAGATTCCTGTTAAAATGGTTTTTTTTCATTGATCACAGTATCCCCTTTTAATTTCGAGCCAAACAAATGAGGTATAACGAAGAAAATTACGATTTCATTCCAGCACCTACAAATTATGCGTATAGCCTACTACGCTCGCCGATCGTAACATGTTATACTACACTGAGCATCGCGCTCGACGTGTGTACACATATAAGCTGACATCCACGGGAGATGTTGGCAAGCAGTCGATCGATGAACTCTGAATAAAACCGGGTCGACCCGGTTTTAATATAAAAAGTTAAATTTTACTGTTATTAAAGCACTTCAGGCTTAGTATTTTACATGGTATTTTAGTACACCGTTGGGCATTATGATTATGCAAAAAGTAGAAATCCGAGTAAAATTGAGGGCGTCGCTGTGAAGCAAATCACTGCAAATCACACATGGCTTTAATGTTGTTATTATTTAAAAGTATTATTCCCTGTATGTGTGTCCTTTTAAAAAGTTCTATCTTTTTTTTGCTTTTTTCGGCTTTGAATGTAGGGCTTCCCTTTAATTTAGTGCTCTTTGAGCACTATTGGTATTGCCTGTGCTTTTCACCAAATTTAATAAATAAATAAATAAATGTATTTCCATATAAACTGCTTTACACAAGTAAATCTTTAACATTACGTTAATGTAAAATAATAATGAATAATAATTAACCGTGCACGATTAGATTGACATCATTTGTCCCCAAAAATTTCTTGTTTCTCTACTTCACATTTTATTTCTGTTCAGTGCAGCAATCGACAGCAGTCCACTTGTCCAGCATCAGCAGAATTTAGTCTAGAAATACAATCAACACTGAAACATCGGCTGCTTCGTTTTTCTGGCAGTACTCGGCGTCCAACAAGGACTTTATTTCACGCCGTCTAAGCACGGTTAAATATATATAGTAGATAAATAATGAAAACCAGCCAGGTTGCTATGAGAGGACGCAAGCGGGAGTCCTCATCATCATCAATGCATCATCTTCGATTGATAACAGAACAGTTACCAGTTTCAGTATAATGGAAATAACTTGTTGGTGTATATGAACTGTTATTTTAGGAGGCGTTCTTGGATTTATAACATGTAGTGCTGGATTTTCAAGTGGAAATCTTTATCTTATCAGCGTCATGCCGGTTCGGAGGGGCCATGTTGCTCCGCAAAATACTTTCATTGATACCATCATAAGAAAGTTTGATGGGCAAAGTAAGTACTGAGTATACCAACGCTATTCATTATGTTTATACACACGTTTTAATTCGATGAATGATTGTGTACAGTAGCGGGTATTATACAATTACATGCACAATTTCATTTGCTACTTAGGAAGTTGAAGTGGTAGTTGTAAAGTTTCGTATAGGAAACTGTGAGGGTGTGACAATATACATGTTCTGTTGCACAATGATATTGCACATACATTTTTACACCCAACTTCTGTGCTTAAAAACTATAATCCGCGAATATTATAGATTTTGCATCAGTTGTTTACCCGGGTTTGTTTACTTTACTGAAAATAGGGGGGAAGAACAGGGCTGTCAACTTTTGGAATGCTTGGCGTGAGACAGAGGCGTACCGGGATTTGCCGACTCCAATGTTCATTTTGTACCATGATTATTTGAGCCACGGCGCTTTCGAGACAGTGAAAAGCGGGGGGGGTAGGAGTAACAAATTATTCATGACGATGCGTGAGATTTTACTCATTTTGTGTGAGATTTACTACCTAGGCGTGAGATTATACTACCTTGGCGTGAGAAAGTGCCCCAATGCGTGAGACTCACGGCCAATGCGTGAGAGTTGACAGCCCTGGGGAAGAAGGGAGTCCTGTGATGGATCAATAAAAGATACAGCCCTGGGGATACCACCTAGTGGTTCAAAGGTGACTCTTATGAAAATATTGAAGATCGTGAAACACTTATCATTGCATTGGACTTGATCATATTTCATGGTAGCTATTAAATATAGTAGGCTTACATGGAACATAAAGGGCTACAGGGCCTACAATGATTTTTGTACCACATACTAGATTGAGAAAAAATTCTATAGGTATGACCCTGGGGTATGACCAGGGGTATGACCAGGGGTATTGACTTATTGTAATTGTACATCTAGGGGTATGTATGGTATATCAGAGTGGTATTATATTCCTCTTTCAGTACTGTTTGCTGAAATGTTTTGTGTTCATATAAATCATGATATTTTTGTCCCAGATTTTTGTTTGTCGACTAATTGTTGATGGCATTATATATACCTTGCCATTAGTAATATTGATCATGAGGATCAATGATGATTTAAGACCTATTTATCAGATTATGTAGAGAAATAAACCAGAACAAATTGATTAGAGAGTGTTCATAAATACTTTGGTGGGGGTTGGAAAACATGGGGGATAAAAAAAAATTAGGGGGATAAAAAAAAATTCAGTCCTTCATAGGGGGGATTTGAGGGTAAAAGTCCGGGGTAATTATGTACAACAAGGCATACACATTTCGAATTTTTTCATGAACGTTAAGTATTCAATCATGTATTCTCAAGCTTCAAATCAACCAAATTTGCACACTTTACAATTTGGGTGTATAACACTATGACTCCAATGAGTAATAACTCCAAACAGTCATTTTTGGCTAATGAGTGAATAACATATATTTTTGGTTTCTTTTTTAGGACATGAAGGGAGGATCCAAAAATTTTAGACCATAAAAAGGGGTATAAAAACAATCTACCCTTTTTAGGGGGGATCAAAAAAATGTTGATATCCAAGGTTCCAACTTTTCCAACCCCCACACCACCAAAGTATTTATGAACACTCCCTTACTTTTGCATGACCATCTTGTATACCAGAGCTCGTCACAGCTCAGTCATTAATATAATCATATTATAATATTAATGATTTCAACTTGCTTGTAATCCTGTTCACCAAAACCCACCCAGTACTTTAAGCACTGATATTAGTAATATTACTCGGCTCACACAGGATATTTGACTTTGAATTAGTATACATACACACATTTGATTAGAAATAGCATAGGTCCATCCCGGGAGGTCCATATTAGTGGGAGATTGATCATTGGTTTCCCAGCAGTTCTGATTTGCTTTCAAATATCGTAATAAACTACAGCTAATTTGTGATAGTAACCTTATAATATGAAATTGGTGAATATTTTAAAACCTGTGCTAATTTACATCTCATTTACACCTGTTTTACGGGCCCCACCTACCTAGAATTTGCGTTTTGGAGAATTTTTTTGGCTAAAATCATTTAAAATCAGCTGTTTTAGGGCCAAAATTTATAAATTTTGGCTGAACATTAAAAAAAAAATGTTTACAAAAAATCTTTTTTTTCTAATTTTTCAGATTTTGGCTTCCAGAAACAAACAAACAAAAAAAACATCAGACCGACTGACCCTACTTGAAAGGTCCGTCTGCTGTAGAACAGAGTTGTTGTTTTTTGTCGCTGAAATGGACTTTCTTTTTTGCACCTTACCTTGCAATTTCAGCTTAAAATTTACATAAACCTTTTGGGGTAGTTATTACTAATATTATTCCTGCATTTTAAGTAACAAAATTTAAAGTTTTTCCCATTGCTAAGGATTTTAAAATGTTTTTCCAATCAAGGCTGCACTATATTAAGAGGTAAAGTTCAGAAGGAATAATCCCTTATCAGTCAAGATCCATACCCTCTGATATATTCTCCTACATGTATACAAGATCCATACCCTCTATACATTAGGTGACATGTTAAAAAGGGTCATTAGGTATCAGATGGGGGTATGTTGACCATGTTGAATACCTATATAGCCACATTGAGTTCCTCTTTATTTTGGTTGTCCTACAAAAATGGGATATTGCAGTTAAAATCCATGCATTGCCTTCGGCCGACATGACCTTAATCGCCCATACAGGGAGTGTGGATTTGAAATGGAGTTACTCATTCAGGTAACCCTGTTTTAAATGTACACACCCTGTATGAAAGATTAAGGACATTCCATGGGGGTATGGATTTCAAATAGAATAGCCCAAAATCACATGTGAAATTGAATAATTAGCCCAATATCCGGGCCAATATCTTCAATGCCTCACCTGCATTTTTTGTTTGCCCTTTCTCTCTTGTCCACAGACCGGAATTTTATTATTGCCAATGCCCAGTTAGGTGGAAATGCCATAATTTTCTGCAATGATGGCTTCTGTGAATTATGTGGCTTCTCCAGAGCTGAACTGATGCAAAAGCCTTGCTCATGTGATTTTTTACATGGGGACGATACAAGTGCTGATGCTGTTAGCAAGATTAAGGAGGCACTAACGAAGGGAGAAGAGAGTCAGGTGGAGATTACATACTACAAGAAAGATGGTAAGTTCATGTGATCTGACCACACCAATGTCTGCAATTTTAAGTTTTTTAACTAGTACTTTAGCTTTGTAATGCCAAAAATCATGTATCTATTCTGTAGCTTACTCAGTTGGGAAGTTATGCAATTTAGCAAGGTGTGTTTTGTTATAACTATGCAGGAAAGTTGTCTATCTCAACTTTCCTGAACTATGTAAGATGAGAATCAGTCATAAAGTTTTTCAATATGTTTTCTATTGTTTTTTTGCACAGTAGTACGGGTAGTTTTGCCTATATCTCAAACTTTGAGGCAGTAGCCTGAATGGAGCACATCATGTCAGATTTGATACACATTGAAAAATCTGGGTTTTCTCACAGTTCAGTACATGGTTAAGGTGGTACCACACCCCTTGATATATTTGTGACTATTTTTGCATTTTTTTCAAAAAATAATAACACACTGGTAACAAAAGTAATGTATATTATAGGGGCAAGGAATCCAGATACTTCACAGGAATTTCAGTGACTCTAGGACAAGCGGTACGTTATTTATGATAAGAAAAGAGGTACCGCTAGAATGTACCTCATTTCTTAACATATATAATGAACCACTTGTCTTGAATCACTGAAATTTCAGTGAAGTAATTGGATTCCTTGTGCCTATGTGTGATGCGATCAAGCTAAATCAGTCGGAACTCGGTAATATTGATTTTGAGATACAGCCAAAAAAAGGAAATATTTCCTTTTGTTTCCTTTTGTTTTGGACACTCTTTAATTGCTTATATCTTTGGATCTGGCTGTTCAATTTCAATGGGGTTTTCTGCAAAATGCAGCTTTGTAAATGCTTTTTACTATTTTATAAGAATCTGAATTTTTTTTATTTCCGAGTTCCGACTGATTTTGCTTGATCGCATCACATATAACTTTTGTTAGCAGTGTGTAGTTAGTTTTTGAGTAAAATGCAACATTAGTCACAAAATTGGTGTAGTACCACCTTAATGACTACAAATTGTGTAAATTGTAAACTTTATGATCTAAACTGAAAATCAAAGGAACTACGCGTAAGGCCTAAAAAATTGTATTGCCCTTAGAGCTCCAAAGTCAGTTGCTTTACTTTTTTTGTTTTTGTTTTTTGCCACATACAATAGCAAGAAATGCAAGTTAACCACAAAATACTAATGATTTATATTATAGGGTTTCTTAGGCTTGTTTTTAATATCAGAGTTGTGCAGTACGAATTACAAACAGGCAAAACATTTTCACAACATTTTTGTGTATTTTACACCAAATATGAAAATTCAAATATGAAAAAAAGTGACACTATTTTTTCAGATTTTAGGGTCGGTCAAAAGGTGCAATACAAATCATTTTTAGGCCTAATATACTAACTTTAAGAAGGCCTTTAATATATGGGTCACATTCTAAAAAATTGACCCTATGTGTGATTGATCTGTGATATTTGCTATACCTTTTGTCTTATATCTCCGTAACTATAAGTCGTAGATAGTAGAAACTATACATTTTTTAATCCTTGTGACAAGTCGGATAGTTTGACATGCATTTCATAGTAATCCAAATTTTTTTAATTTTTGACTCCTGTATTATGGATTTACCCCCCTCCTGGAGTTAGCCTACACTTTTGGGAGGGACATATATGTAGCAGGTTATTTTATTCTAATTATCTCAAAGAATCAATTTCGTATCTTAAAATCTTCTGCTCTGTTCTTGCCATCACAAAAAACCTCTATATGATGTGAAATATGGCTTAGTATGGCTTAGGCCAGACTCCAGGGTATGGTTTTCACATGCACATTCTGGTTCATTACTCTGCAACCGCCTCCATACATGTACATGTAGGCAATAACGCAAAGGGACTTAATGTAGGCATTTACATCATCAGTTGGTGTTAATGGTTTATCAGGTGTTTGTGCAATTTGTTAGTGTGTTGTCAACAGCAGTTTTATTGCACTGTAAACAGATGTGGAAGTACTGATGCATGTACCAAACATTATGCTTGACATGTATAACACAAACTAAACCCATTTATAATGTACAATCCTTCTGTATCTAGTTTGGGTCTACTAAAAGTAGGGAAAGTATTTAAACAAATGAAATGTACACATACTGAAATTAATAATGTTTATTTCCCAGTTGACCTTTCTTCAAGTTTCAAAGCATAAAAGTTCAGAATGTCATGCAATACATATACGATAAATTAATAGATAATTATGTACTATTTGATTTCACCCAGACAGTTGAAATATTGATTCAAGGTCCATTTGGTAAATTTGATGACATTTTATTTGGTTCCACTTCCACTCTGACCTTTCCCCAAATGGGACTGCCTAAATATCATTAACATGAACAGGAAAAGCTTTATCCTCAACAGGAATGCCAAGATAACATACACCACCTCATCTCATATTACTCGCTCTCTCTTTCCCTATCTCTCTCCCTATCTCTCCTCCTCTTGATTTGTTCTCTTTTTCTTTCCTTCCTTCCTTTCTTCTTTCTTTCTTTCTTTCTTTTTTTCTTTCTTCCTTCTTTCTTACTTTCCTGCTTTCTTGCTTTTTTGCTTTCTTGCTTGCTTTCTTTCTTGCTTGCTTGCTTGCTTGCTTGCTTGCTTGCTTGCTTGCTTGCTTGCTTGCTTGCTTGCTTACTTGCTCGCTCGCTCTCTTTCCCCAATTCCATGAAACTTCTTCAATATACCATTGCTTTAACAATCGTTGGCCAGTGCTCTTTTGATATCCATTAACCAGATGTGATACTTCTGATAGTAATAATTGCCATCTGAAAATGCATCAAATCAGATTAATCATTTGCAATTGGTTATAAATCTATCTACAGACATTTTAGAAGGTTTGTACACTTTTTATGATGAGATTTTCCAAAATGATATTGATCATGATTGTTGATGGAACCATGCTCAGAGTAGTCAACTGTTGGGCAGCAAAGTATATTTAAAATTTGATTAGATTGTACTTATTCAGGGTGTTTGTCAAAAGAGTATTGAGTTTGACTGGCTTGAAAAACTGAGATATTTTTACACAAGAATTTGATTTTGCATAAATTGTAATAAATTAAGGGCATACATGAGACTGTGTGAAATGTTGGTGCGTCAAAAAGCTGAAGTTGCTGCATGAGGAAATGTACTAGGATTCATCCGGGAAATGGTGGTGAAATATGGTGGTTTTGTCCAATAAGTGGACATTTTTCTGATTTCTTATTTTAACTTGGGGAAAGTGGGGGGGGTCAAGGCGTAAGATTGAGGGAATGCCCCCATATCAACACTGGCAAAGTGTGAGGCACAAGCCCAATGTGTCAAATTTTGATAGGGTATTGTATACTGTATTGCACCAGACTGTATTTTGACACAGGAAGATTTAAATAAATTTTTATCCATTAAAAACAACATTGGCATTGTCCACTTTGTTAGTGGGATATTGCTAGCCTAATACCAATCATACAGTGGTGTTGTATTAAACATTGTCATCAAGTTAAACAAAATTGGATGCATAAAATATTACTTTATCACAGCTTTCCTGGATTGGTGTTAAAAATATCAGGGTTTGAAATTCAATCAAATGATGACCACATGTCGCCTGTCTTCGTGTGAAGTGTTGAGAAGTACTGGGACAGGATAGAACAGATGGGACTCACTTGAGGGTAACCCATCTTGAATTCTGACCTTCAAAGATTGGATTCCATAGATGCTAATATCAGTTAATCAATTGTTTGTTCATGCAATACAAAAGTTATCAATTTTGTAAGGTCACATATAGTAAGAACTTCAATAGTGATTGATATGATGTAAAAAAAGCATCTGATTACACAACAAACATGATATTATAATTTTATCAATCACCAAATGACTGGATGTGTTTAAAGTTTATATCATTTTGAAAGGTGAAAATATGATACAAACATGTCTAATACGTTATGTGGTTGCTGTCTTGCATTTTGCAAAAGAGTTCTGGAAAGTTAATGTTTTTCATATGGTAAATATACAAACGTTAACTGAATTCAGTTTAATATAAGGATGAGTTCGGTACAGGGCATTTGATCCATGAATGGACCACCTGCATACCACTTCATGATGCAGGGCAGTAATGTGTTCTCTTTAGGATTAGAGATGGACTCACCTCACAAAGGTATATAGGAAAAATATTAATCAAGATATTACATTGTAAAGTCAAATAATTTTTTGAAAGAATTGTGTGATTTTACACTTTTAATTAGTGAAAATATTTGTTATGTCGGGGGGAAAAGAGGTACAAGTATTCCTTGATGGATTTTAAAATCTGTGTAAGCTTTGAAACATTGCATGCTTTATTTTATACTTAAAAAACCCAAAAACTGTTGTACATGTACTGTTGTGTTTCTATTGCATCCAAAACTGTGTTGTTGAGGAGTTATACTTGGCCCCTTTCATAGAATACCCCAGTACCTAATGGCGATAGTGATCCATCCTCAAAATACTCCCCTTCCATAAAAGCAAACATACATGTAGGTTTGCTGATGCAAATCTTGTGCATAATCACAATATTTCGCATTTGTGCATTCCTGACTCATATTTCCCGCCAATTTATTTCAGTTGTCTTGAGCCATGTCTTGTAATGATTTTTAAATCAAGAAGAAATGGGAGGAAATATTAAAAAGTTGTATTTGATCAGTTTGAAAGAATGCATCCTAGTGTTGATAAGTAGCAAGAAGTCTCAAATTCTGGTGCAGATGAATGTGTCTCCCTTTATTCTGCCCTTATTGCAATTTTTAATGTAAATGTCATGCAATTCAGCCATTGTTATTTTTAATAAATTAATATATATATAAACCTTTAACAGCGCATCATGTTTGATTTAAAGTCACGAATTGTTGGATCAGAACTAGTATTGTTTGAACTCGGACAGATGTACCGACAGGATGCACCGCAAATGGCAAATTGCTAGGCTGTGTATTTGAGCAGTGTGTGATGCTATCGACCGAGAAAGCTATATTTGATGAAGTGAAGTGGAAACTTAAAAAAATTAATAGGACATTTGGTGTCAAGGGATGTATATTATGTTAATTGCTATCAGAACTCCATTTAATGTCAACCTGATGCTTTACATTAACATACATTGTATCGTAAATATAAAATATAATTTATTTAGGAGTCAATTCATGTTAGGCATGCATATTATGGAGATCATCACAGCTCATGACAGCATACTGCATGGAGTGATATTTAGCGGTATAATTTTTATGAATTACAGTTTATTAGTGTGTGGTTTCATTGACCTACACATTGTATCCATGTAATAAACCTGACACAAAATGGCATTATTATCCATGATCCATATACTTTGTCAAATTTTATATATCATGTTTCTCACTATCTCATTTTGTTGTAAAATGTCTGTTATTGGATGAAATCTGAGACGAATATACCTAAATAAAAAACTGAGCCCTATTGTTCAAAAATATTTGTGTAGTAGGCTTTCAGTTGTGAAAAATTACAGTGAAAATGGCAAAAAGAAAAACCTAACAAAAATGTCCTGCTGTTATGTATTCTTTTGTTCACCAATGCGGTAAACATCCAAGATTGATATAAGAATACATAATCCATAATAAACTTAAAATATTTGAATTATTAATAACCGGCATCTGAAATGTGTGTATCTTGTGTCCAGTTGTTCGTCAACAATTGGTTTTACACATAATGAAATGCATGAGAAGCAATAGAGTTGTAACAAATGATGAGAACTGATGACCAATGTTATTGAACTATAAAAATAAAAAGCTTGCTTACAGATATAAAATGTGACCATAACATTAAAAAAATTATATTTGTTCAACTTATTTGCTTTGTCTTGTTGTTCATTCATTCATTCATTCATTGTGGACATGTTGCCCCATTTATAGATTATATAACTGTTGAATTGATAATCAATCAATCTATATATTTTTAGGCATAATTTTTATAACCATGAGCAGCCGGCCAGACTATGGTGTATGACGTAGGCTACATCAATTACAGCATTTTGGTAACTATTGATTATATTGATCATTGATGGGTAGGGTATGAATCAACAAGGTTGCACACTTAATTCAATATCATGTAATCGTTGCAGAGTAGGCCCATATGGTCATTCCCTAAGGGATTTTGTGATGCATTTGTCATGACTTTTTGGTAGCATGATGGCCAGGGATCAAAAAACACGGGGGGAAAGGGCGATTCGCCTCCAATTTTCCCAAAATAGCCCCCATGGAAAAAAATTGGGAGTGATTGCCGAATAGGGTGCAGCTCTACTAGTATTGTCAATTGCAAAATACACACATGAGGGCTAT